>NC_136721.1:1085000-2285000 GCF_936440315.1 Barbus barbus | reverse complement strand
GGCCAGAAGAAAATGCATTACGGTCCAGAAAGTAGACCGGACAAAATTAGGACTACCTTAAATTAAGGCTAACCTAATTGCGCATGTTGAAATGTTTCAGTGTCACCTTACGGCATGGAATCAAAAAGAAAAAGTACACAATTTCTCTGAATATCAGTTGTGGTTTTGAGTGATGATAACTTGAGTCTGTCACCTTGCCGAGGTGTTTCGGGAGGGGTTTTTGGCAGGATCTTGTTCTCCGTCACTGTCTTCACTGCTGCTGAGCTTCAGATCTTCATGCAGCGTGCTGAAATGAGAGCAAGACAAGAGGAGATCAGTAAAGCACGGGACACCAAGCCGACTGCAAAGAACAAACGGCGGTGTTTGTCAATGATGAACTGACTTTAACTGAAAATTGAGTGTTTACGGTTTTGCATTATTACACACTATTTTTTCCTATTTAATACTGTAAAACTGCTTTGACACAATCTGTATTGTTAAAAGCACTATATAAATAAAGGTGACTTGATGGCTGCATCTGGAGCATACAGCCGACTACAAACTAGCATGCATCTCTGCATGCCTATAACATATACACACACACGTATATATACACACACACACACACACACATATACATAAACAGATCAGTTCAGTATATGAGTGGCTCACTTGGACTGCTCGTTGTCGGATGGCTTAGACGGGTGACTGGTGGACGCGCTCTTTCCTGAGAGTTTTTCTAAGAGGGGAAAACAATCATCAGCACACAAGATGCATCACTACAAATGAGCAAAGAGCCATTATAGTTTGATAAAATTATTTCTACAACTTACTTTGGGCCCCAAAAGACAGGTGCTGGGCATCCTACAACAAAAGGCAACAATTACTTATTACTACACATACATCACAAAAACATTTCATTGGTTTAAAATGCTATGCTAACAATAGAAGTTCAAAATGAATCTGGACTCTTTCGAAAACTATATCATCATATGTGACCCTGGACCACGAAACAAGTCTTAAATCGCTGGGGTATATTTATAGCAATAGCCAAAAATACACTGTATGAGTCAAAATGACTGATTTTTCTTTTATGCCAAAAATCATTAGGATATTAAGTAAAGATCATGTTTCATGAAGATATTTTGTAAATTTCCTACCATAAATATCTAATCTTAATTTTTGATTAGTAATATGCATTGATAAGAATTCATTTGGACAAATTTAAAGGTGATTTTCTCAATATTAATTTTTTTTTGCACCCTCAGATTCCAGATTTTCAAATAGTTGTATCTCAGCCAAATATTGTCCTAACAAACCATACATCAATGGAAAGATTATTTATTCAGATTTCAGGAGATGTATAAATCTCAATTTCAAAAAATGTACCCTTATGACTGGTTTTGTGGTCTAGAGTCACATATGTTTGCTGAACGAACGAATGTAACGACATTCAGACTTTGAAGAGCAGTTTACGGGTCTAAATATGTTTTTAGTATTTATGCATGTAGGTATCATTTTCATTATTGTTGTCTGAACAACTCATTGTTTCTATAATGTCCTGCAAACATGAGAAAAATGGACAAGTGTGCGGCAGTCTGACCTTGGAGGTGGAAAAAGGAAACTTTGACGGCTCTGTCTTGCAAGGCGTGTGAATGGCTGTTAGTGGAGGAGGCCAGACCTGAGTCATTTCCTGGTGGAGAAAAAAACCCAATCAACAGAGCTTAGAAACCAGAGGTAATGCTAGTAGTACGTGAACAACTTTTTCCTCCAATGCAATGACAACTCAAAGAAGGCCTCTTTTACACGTGGCATTTACATGCGTTTCTTGTCTTCACCCTGAAGCTTTATAGTCGAATTGCATTTATACCTTCATTCTAATGCATCTCCAGTGGGACCGGACAGAGACGCTTACATATTACATGAGACCAAAACATTCTCGTATTGCCACATTTTTAAAATACTGACATTAATTCCCAGCGCTTTCTGTCATTTCTTGCAACTTCTAATGTAAGTATTATCATTAGAAGTGAAGAAAATGTCAGAAAAGTGCCTCTCTTTGAGGAGAGCAGTGAGAGAAACTAAAGAGAAACTTGCCTAGTCTTGCAAGTTTAAGAGTTTTAAAACCTTGAATTTTAAAGGATTTCCTCAGATAAACTCTAGACTATTTCAGACCCTATTAGACCTCAGACTAATAGGCCTAATAATAATAAAAAAACACATTAAACAAAACCATTAGCATGTTTTACCATGTTGGTAAGCATTGCTAAAAGTTGCAAGGCATTGTTAACATGTTTTTAACATTTAGCTAAGTCTTGCTAGCATGCTTCGAAGCATTGTTATCCTTTTTAACATACCGTTAACACTTAACAGTGTTGCTAGCATGTCGTCAGCATATTTTAACACGTTGCTAGGCATCTTTAACATGTAGTATGTCCTTAGGATTTAACACTGTTAGCATGTTGCTAGGCATTGTTAACATATGTAACATTGCTAAGTGTTGCCAGCATAGTTTGCTAGTCTGTTGTCAGCATATTTTAACATTGTTAGAAATTGTTAACATTTAGCTAAGTGTTGCTAGCATATTGTTACTTTAGTGTTGTTGTTAGGGTTTTAACTTAGCATTAAGTGTTGCTAGCAAGTATAATAGTTTTTATTTTTCAGTGAACTGTTCTTTCAATATTGACAGCACATAAAATGATTTTACCTTTAATATTTCATCAACACAGCTTGCATCTGCTCCCATTGAACCCTGCAAGAATGAACGAAAGCATGCATATATTTGCTTACAGAGCAACAGAAATCAATCAATTAAATATACAGGGTTGTTTGTGACCACAGGTATAACAAGTAGAACTTCATTTGTCATCAAACCCTCATTAGAGCTATAATACATGCAACTTGCCAATGTTATTGTAAAGGGGTCGTAACATGAATATATTATCATCATTATTACAGTAATAGGTCCTTATTATTTTCTTAAAGGTTCATGCTAAACCAGAAAAGTCTTGCCCTGTTTTATGCTGGCAAGCTAAAATGTTACAATAAATCCCAAAGAAAATAGTCTATTTCGATGGTTTCATTAATCAGAACAAATCTTTGCACTATGCTTTGTATAACTCACTTTTTTATGACTAAACAAAACTGTGTGTGATCCAATCGAATGGCCAGGAACTGAAAGGCCGAATTTATGACAACCTCATTGTGACACTAATAAAAACATGTAATATTCATGTCATAAAAACATGAAACTTCTGCGTAATATCATCGGAGGCACAAGAGTATGCAAGACTGCATTGTGGTCAATGATACGTCTTATTTCCAGATCTATTAATTTGTTCAAAAATCCTCTAGACATACAGTGACTGACTGAAAATGCAAATCTCTGACAGTAGGTGGCGCTTATGTTAAAGCAGAAATATTAGGGGATAGCCTGATACTCAACTCTGCAGTTATAAACATTTCTTTATTCGGCATCATATGGAGATTACTCTATACTTTAAGCCTTTTTATGCAATGCATTATTAAAGTAGTTTTAATGCATTAATTATGCCTTGTAATGCACCTTATAATGCATTGGATGCTGAATATTTATAACGACAGTTATAATACATTATACTAATTTTCTTAATTTAGTTCATTCTATTCATTGCTATACCTTTTGAAAGTATAATGCATTAAAAAAAAACAAATGTTATAATGCATTTTACCTTTGGTTACAAGTACTTACGAAAAGATAAAATGCATTATATAATGCATAACACAAAGGCTTTAAATAAAGCAAACGTTACCAAAACCACTTGGCAACACTTTAATTTATGGATCAATTCTCACTATTAACTAGTCGCTTATTTGCATACATATTACTAGCATACTGGCTGTTTATTAGTACTAGCACATATTGATGTCTTATTCTGCATGAGCATATTTAAGATCCCTTAATCCTAAAACTTAAACTCCTAATTTGCTGCATATTAATAGTAAGGTAGTTGTTTATTGAGGAAATGTTACAGTTAATAGTGAGAATTTATCTCCAAACTAAAGTGTGACTAAAAATCTTTCTGAAGACACTCAGTTCCTTTCAAATATATATTAAAAACTCTTTCAATATATTAAAGCCTGTTTCAATGTCAGAATGGCGAATTTTGCAACAAATTCACAGTGTTGGATAAATTACTCTAAAAAAAGTATTTAATTACTAATTACTTTCTAAATCCTACACCAACCGTGACAAGTTAATGATACAGGATAGACATGAAACGGTTCTTTTAATTCTTTCAAGTAACTATATAAATTATTACACTTTAGATTAGGGTCCAATTCTCACTATTAACTAATTAACTATGATTTTTGCATCAATATACTCCTAATTAACACTCAGTAAAGTAGATGTTAAATTTAAGAATTGGGTAGGATTAAGGATTTAGAATAAGGTCTTGCAGAATAAGACATTAAAATGTGCTTTAAGTAATAATAAACAGCCAATATCCCAGTAATATTCATGCTAATAACAACTAGTTAATAGTGAGAACTGGACACTAAAGTGTTACCAATATTCGTATTAACTCAAAGTATTCAAAGTGAGAAGGGTACATAAAAAGCATGCATTTTTAGACTTTAAATTTTGATGTTAAATTCACTATTGTATTGTGTATACATGTTCTACAGTCCATAAATAGTATTAAGTTCAATTACATAAGAAGTAACTGTAATTAAATTACAGAAAGAATAAGAGTAATCCCTTCCTTTAAGTACTAAGTAATTAAATTACTTGGTAATTAGTTACACCCAACACTGCAAATTCACAGATACATACTTTTGAAAAATGAATGAAATCCACTATAGTTTGTCTTTAATCTCCGTTTCAATATTCGGGGAAGAAAGCATACATGCATGACTTACACCGACAGGCTGCGTCGGGATCTTGAGCTTGGTGAGGGAAGCCTTGGCATTGGGCTTCATTTCTCCCACGGCGCTGCTGTGCGATTGACCTCCGTATGATTCAGAGGAGGTCTTGGGCTCGGCCGTTTCCCGGTCGTCCATGGGCCGCACATAGGCAGTGGGTTTTTGGAGCATGGAGCTAGGTTTGATGAGCGAGGGCGGGAAGCTCTGGCTGGGATGCTGTCCGCTGGAGAAGGAATGAACTCTTGAGGGTGAGTCCCAGTTGGCGTCCCTGTCCCGGGGCGACTTGGTGCGGCTGCGCGAGTGTCCGCCGGAGCTCATGGAGCCCTTGGCCGGGCTGGAGTGGGATTTGTGCTCGGAGCTGTGCTTGCTGGACTTCTTGCTGCTGCTGTAGTCTCGCTCGTGCCGTTGACTGCCGCTGCGCTGGCTGCTGCCGTGGCTGCCCTGCACGGATGAGCGCTTCTGCGAGGAGGAGGAAGTTGAGGACGACGAGCAGGGTGTGGAAGAGATGCCGCCGACTGGAGTCCATTTACTGTTCTGACTCTGGGCACCGCCGCGCTGGTCAGAGTACTGGCCGGATTTATCGTCCGAGGAGGAGCTGGAGGCTTTGGGAATGAGTTTGGACATTGGGGGTTCACCGATGGTTTCCTTCATCTCGTCGTAATTTCCCAGCATGCTCTGGATGCGACTTGAGAGTTTATCTTCCTTGCAGGACTGTTGGGAGAAAAGAACTTGAGATGAGTGTGACTCAAACACCAACTAGTGCCATATAAAAATATGGATTCAAGCCTGCGTGTGCAATTTCACAAACTTCAAAATGTCTATTTAAGGGGTTCAAGTTCATTAAATGGTCACATTTTACAACATTTTTTGCTGTTCAAGTCAAACTGATGCCACTAGAAAGTTCGCAGGTGTCTTACTGTAGTAACTAACTCCATTAACCTTGGTATTTTGGCCGAAACATTGCATATTCATATTATCATCATATAGTTATTTAAGGGATGCACCGTAAATAAATTCTGGGCCGAAACCGAAAATTCAGGATGCACTTGGTCAAAAACCAAAAATGGAAATAAAAGTAATTTATCAATTACTTCATCATCAACACTCAAAAGCTGACTTGTATAAACATTTAAATTGCAGAGAAGGCAGTTTTTTAATAACAGAATTGGGTTTGTAAAATTTGTTGTTGAAATATAAATATGCAAACAATTAAACCTTTTTCATGACAGATTCGTACATTAAATATACAGAAAATAACAGGTTGGGAAAAATATAACGAATATGCATATATTTAGCAAAATGCTCCTTAATAGTTTTAATTTATGGACATTAAATGTGACGTTACATAACATTGTTTACAAGTGGTTTTCATGACGTCTTTCTGCAGTTGAAACACTGATGAGACACTCAAATGCTACCAATAATATTTATCAAAGTTCATGCATCAACAGAAAACAGCATAAATGAAAAGACTGATCTTTAGGTTTAAGAATCCATAGTAGTATCGATTAAATTAAAAACTGCACTAGTGTCACACAGCTGAAATTTTTACCTGTTGTAATTTATGACCCTGGACCACAAAACCAGTCATAAGGGTCAATTTTTCAAAATTGAGATGTATACATCATCTGAAAGCTGAATAAATAATTTTTCCATTGATGTATGGTTTGTTAGGATAGGACAATATTTGGCGGAGATACAGCTATTTGAAAATCTGGAATCTGAGGGTGCAAAAAAAATCTAAATATTGAGAAAATCTCCTTTAAAGTTGTCCAAATGAAGTTCTTAGCAATGCATATTACTAATAAACAATTACGTTTTAATATATTTACAGTAGGAAATTTACTAAATATCTTCATGGAACATGATCTTTACTTAATATCCTAATGATTTTTGGAATAAAAGAAAAATAATTTTGACCCATACAATGTATGTTTGGCTATTGCTACAAATATACCCCAGCGACTTAAGACTGCTTTTGTGCTCCAGGGTCACATTTAACCATGGTATGTGCATGAAACGGTCAAAATGTGCCAATCAAATGTCATTGTTTCAGTCAATGATTTCCAAAACTATTTTTCCTGAAACCAGAAACTGCCCAAATTTTTGTGCATCACTAAATATAATTAAACATACTAAGGGGATTAAGAAAACAGTTAGAGAACTATAAATACAAAATAGAAAATTCTGTTTTAAGCTACTGTTTTTATTATAAAACTCATGGTTTTATAGAATCCATAGTTACATCTAACCATGGTAGTGAAGAATCATACATGGCTTAGTCTGTGCTTACCATGTTCTTATTAAAAATACCGCTGTTAAAACTGTATAAATTACTATGGCAAATGTGTAGAATCAAAAGGCTTTAAAGCCTGTATCTAGCTACAATTATTTCCTTCTGTGTAAAACAGTCCTTTTCTAGTGGATATAAAATGTATAAGAATACATATGATTTAAAACTTGAATAGAAAGTCAGGCACAAAAGGTATCTGTAAACAACTCCTCAGATGCTGTGATTTCATCTGCACATTACACTGCATAAATCTAGAAATGTCATAGGAAGGAACATGGTCACTGATCCCTGCAACAATGAAACATGATTTAGAGATAATGTTGAATCACATGACCATTAAGGCACTATGTCCTGTTTTATAACTTGATGTGTCAAGCATACAGGAGCAGATTGTTAGGTCAAGTATTTTTGTACTACTACCCCCAATGAGTTCATCCAGAATAAATGAGTAATACACCGCGTCCCAGCTCGACCGGAGGACATGTCAAAGCAGGGGTTTTCCACTGATAGTACACACCACTTCATCTCACCCCAAAGGGAATATGACGGTAATAACGGGACTGCAGCTGTCTGTGTTCTCTACCGGTCAGGTTGCATTTCTTGCATCCTATGAAAAAGTAAAGCACTTACTGCTGTGTAAAGCTGGTTAGCAGCAAAGATTAGACTGTAATCTTCTTTAGTGTAACCTGTGTGACTACTATGTGTCCTTTTTCCACCCATTGCAGCTTTATATCAGCCCAATTACAATGAAAACCCCCACGAACGTAGAGTTTTAGTCCATTGATTGTACTTCACATCCTGATCTAAATATTAAAAAAAAAAAAGTCAGAAGGAATGCAATGATATTAAATTGGTTCTTGTAGCATCTGACGGTGGATCACCTCAATGTTACAAATAGACATTTCCACTCCAAACTTTAGTCGAATAAGTTTTACAGAAAGAACATAAAAACAATAATAAAAGTCCTTTTGTACGTTCCGCCCAGATTTCCTGTTTAAAAAGGAAACGTGTCCAACACAGCAAAGACACGGTGCTTGTGAGGGAATTTCATGAGCTTAAGTAAATTTATGCAAAACAAAATTAGCAAAAATTTCCACTTTACAACAACAACTAAATTGTTAGACTATAAATTAGAGCAGAAATTGTGATGTTTGAAACAACTCAAATTATTCCAAAGTTCCTCAAAGTTCGTGTGCAACCAACAAGGACAACCAAATAAATGCACTGTCTTCATATCACTTCATGGAACACTTCTCTCTCTCATCATCTGACGTAAAACGATGGAATTCCTTCGACCATGGCAGTGAAAAATAAGTCAAATGTTCTTTCCTTCCTCACAGCTGCAAACTAAACCACACAACGCTGATTCCTGCTGAACTAGAAAGTGAGCAACAGGAGACCTGCTGAGCACTTACCACACATTTAGGACAGGAAATTAATCGGTCGCTAACTAGCAAACATTTTACATCATTCAGACATATTTATACGCAGCCATACTATTAAGGAAAACCTCAAGCTGATGCATCCAACAATGCAAGTACTTACCCATAAAATGCCCTGTAATAACCGTTAGGATTGAAATAGCAAATGAAACCCGTCACCAGTAAAAACAGGACAACGCATGGTTCTTGAGACACGTACCATGGAATAGTTTGAAGCACAAAGAGATGGATGCATATATAGTAAACTCGATTCATTTTGAGATTTCTCATCACTGGTTGGAAACGGTTTCTAATAGGCCAATAAACAGATAGCGGCCACTAGATAATGTTTACATTTCACAATTTACTTTGAAGCATCTTAGTCGCTATTTTGCATCTTATATAAGAGCGATCTGAAAATAATGATCGTTTGAAACCTATTGGCTTTCCTCCACATTTTGAAAAATGTCAAGAGATCTAATGGGACACTTCTAAATGGTACAGTTTTTGCATGTAAAATAAATTCAGTGTGAAAGCTCACATTTGGCATTTTTTTTAAATAGAAATATGTTTTTCTTATCAGTTCTGTACATTAGGGTTTTATGTTACATCTTATGTCGTTTAATTAATGTTTATTGTATTATTTTCGTGTTACTATGATGGTGTTTTCTATGTGTGCATTACACATGCACTTTCTATATATAGTTGTATAGAATATATATTTAAGGTGATTGTAGTTATATTATAAAAGGTAAAAATTTAAATTTAATCTCTAATGCATCATTTTGCTATTGCATTTTACAGTTCTGGCAAGTTGGTGTTTTTTTTCTGCAAATCACACTTTTTTTTTTTTTTTTGACAGTGCAACCAATTAAAACAGCCGTATCTGTCAAGTCATTTTTCCAATAATTATGTAATGACCAAAGCTGCTGCATCACCACAGTGCTTGTATCTGTAAGGGTTTGTCTGCTAAAGAGCAAGATTACTTGAGAATAGAAGCCAAAAAGGAACAACCCAAGATTAAATGAGGTCTACAGGGCAAAATAATAAATAACTGATGATCAAATGGGGAGGAAAAAAAAAAGAAGAAACAAAATGAACTTACTTTATAAGGTTCAGGAAAGAGGGGAGAGTTAGCTGGAAAGGCCTCTCCTCCCTGCTGGATTTCTTGATTTCTCCTTTCCCTTTCTTTCATACGGAGCATATTCCGGTCTTCACGGTTCATGTTGCTAACAACAGAGACACTAAGAGTCACTAAGCAGTGAAGAAGCAGAGAAAAATAGCTTCCTGACACCTTGATCTACACCTGGATCTACCAAGATAAAGTTACACATTTGAACAACAAATAGAAACAAATAGACAGGATTACTGGAGACAATCAGATGTGCTTTCCCTTCAGAAAACAAGCCTGGACTATCTTACAGAATAACAGCAGGACTCGAAAGTTAAAATTCAATCAGACAAAGTTATTGGTGATACTGACTTTAATTCTGTCCATCTTTGTTGTACGCTGCGTGCTTCGGCTAACCCAACATTAGATTACATACACACCATCATTATCTCCCTGTACGTCTGAAGTAGTGACAACATTCGGCCTATATTTAGCAGAATGGAAATTCTGATGAAACCATAGCAAACAGAAACCTTTAAAAAAAAGGTGATTTCAAAAGTTAAGACATTTAAGATTCGCATGAGATGTGCCTTTGGTTAAATGAGGGCTGAGTAATCGATGGTGTCAAGTGAAACTTCCCAAAAAACCTTAGTCTGTAGTTTAGTAATTAGCAAAGACCATGTCCACGTCATTCAAAAAGGCTGATTTTTGCTTTAAAATATTAAGACAAGAAAAAGAGCTCATTTTCTAAAATGTCATTCAAAACCACAACAGGTTGAAAACAACTCTTGTTGAAACATACGTAAATGCTGTACAGAGGCTTGTTAATGAACGTGTAGCTCAAGACTACGTCGATAGATATGCAGGTTTCCACTCATTTCTTAAGTAAAGGTATAGAAAAAGCTGGCATTAGTAGTTATATTTGCTGAAGCCATAACTAGATTTATTTTGCCTACGGTTTCACTACAAAAAAAATGAAGGGAGAACAAATAAAGCAAAAGAGTGAGAAAAAGAAAGGAACGGAGCAAAAATAAAAAAAGACATGTTTCTCTCTCTCTCTCGTCTCTTTCACAAGGAAAGCTTGATTAGATCACCAGCGCTGAGGTTTGGAGATGCGCAGCGTCACGTCGAGGGGGAAGTCAGCGATTCTCAGGGTGGTTTTTAATGTGTTTTTAAGGAGAATCACTTTTGATGCATCAGATCCTGTCAAGGTTTATTTTGTTAAGTTGATAGCCGTGTCGAGAAAGCTCAATGAACGTGCTAATGGGAGAGCATTTGCACGACAAAACCACTCAAATGATCGGTGCGACATGTAGTCGTTTGACAGAGACTCTGCAACAAAATCTAATTAGTCAAAGCATCTCTGGAAAAGCATTAATGAACACCTACACACTGCTTATTAACAGTGCCAGCAGCGGAGTGAACACTAACGGACCTCACGCTGTCATAATGCACTCATCTTCTTATTGTTTTAATCTATATGGCTGTCTAGCTTTACCTGTTTTGTTAGTAAACGTCAGGATTTCAATTAATCAGACATGCATTTTTTTTTTTATCCTTAAAATGAAATTCAGAAAATTTTAATAAAGGATTTGAATAAAATTAAACTGAATTTGGAAAACAATAACACTGATTTCACAGGGATTTAAACTGTTAGGTGCAAGGTTTTCAAAGTGAACATAAGGCACTTTCTTCCCAAATTCGGTTTTATTTTTAGCCGAATTCCATATAGTCTCGGTTCTATTTTAAATGCAAAAAGACACGCCTAATTAATTGAAATCATGGAACTTGCACAATTTAAATGAATGAGTTCACCCAAAATGAACATTCTGTCATGATTTACTCACCCTTGTGTTTTTCTTCCTTCTGTTGAGCACAAAATCATTTTTGAAGAATGCTGATGGTAGCCATTGACTCACACAGTGCAGAAAAATACTATGGAACTCAATGGCTTCCAGCAACTGTTCAGTTACCATGTTCCACAGAAGAAAGGAAGTCATACAGGTTTGGAAAAACAAGAGGGTGAGTGAGCGATGACTACTAAATGATGACTTTATTTACAACTAGATTTAACTACATCTAGAAAAGTATGCGTTTATGAATACAAAAAAAGATGCATAGACTTCAAATTTTAATAAAAAAAAACACTTTTGCCATTTTTTGTAACATTCCACATTGTACTGTAAATTTCCAAGTGCTTTCAGATGGAGCGGCATTTAATGCACAGAGCCGTAGATCACCGACAAGCTACACAATATCACGTTCATAATCGCAGAAATTCGATTAATTTGATTATGAACACTATATTGTGCAGCTTGTCGGTGATCTACGGCTCTGTGTATTAAATGCCGCTCCATCTGAAAGCACTTGGAGATTTACTACTAATCACAGAACCGGCTTTACTGACGAGATGTGCATGATCGCCACATGTGATTGATCGTGCAGCCCTAGTGTAAACTGCATTTTTATGACTGGATTCCACTATAGGGCCCTACATACTTAATCCACTATGAGTGTGGACAGCTTTAACATATGCATGCTACTTGGTGGACCCTTTCAGTTTTTATTTGAGCATTAAGCCACTTGAATATATGCAGCTGTAAAATAAATATTAAAAATGCATTTAAAAAAATATAATAAGGGTGTGTATGCTCACATGAGTGGACTGTGCTGACTTAGTAGCATGCAGACAAGAGAAGTATACTTTGGGCTTGACGGTCATAGTTTTCCACATTACAACCCAGGGGTAGACAATAAGGGAAATTTGCCACTGGTGGCCCTGACGGTTTTAAAAGCACGTCCGGGCCACCGGGCCATTTATATTGTCGACCCCAGCAACCTCTCAAACGACACGCAAGAATCAAGAATCTCCACAACACTGAGTCCAAACCTGGCTTGAAACACGACATCTACAACACGAATAAAATCACTCACATATGCAACTAAATTTCCACAATATGCCACTAAATGTCTATCATTAGCCACTGGCTAACACATTGTTAGATTGCACTGTTGACAACAAGCAGAAGGAGGATCCTTCAGTAGTGGGGGCGGACCTAATGAGCAAAATCTCATTGGCTCACCTATTAATCGACCACGTTTAGGTTTCAGCAAATCAGTTTAGGCGAATGCAGACCATGTGATTAACATTCATTAACCCAGCAGCTCATTAGAGCTTAGCATGTTTCATGTTGTTAGTAGTAGAACTAGCAGTAGTATTAACTTCTCCATATTACTGTTAGTTTATGTTACTAAAACACAGAATGACCAACAATGTCAACAATATGAAAAAGTTCAAAAGAACAGCATTTACTCAAAATATCAATCTTTTCTAACAATCTAAGCCTTTGCTATCACCTTTTATCAACTTAACACATCCCGGCTGAATAAACTAAAATAGAAAAGAAAAAAATAGAAAGAAAAATCATTTACTAACGGCAAACTTCTGAACGGTGGTGTATATGGTTACAAAAGATATTATATTTTAAATAAATAGTCTACTGTTCACTTTGTTTTTATTCAAAGTACCCTGAAAAAAAGTATCTCAGGTTCCAAAAAATATTAAGCAGCAACACTGATGATAAATCAGCATATTAGGATCATGTGGCACTGAAGACTGGAGTAATCATCACAGAAATGAATTATATTTTAAAGTATATTGAAATAGAAAACTGTTTTACATCACAATATGAATTTTTCAGTATTTTTGATTAAATAAATGTAGCCTTGATGAGCAGAATGTATGGCAAACTAACCTGTGGTGGAGAAACAGCATGACATTTAGTCAAAACATCATCTTTTGTGTTCCCTGTAAGAAAGTAAATGAACTTGCATTTTTGGGTGGCCTAACCTTGTAAGAAATGGCAAACGCTAGTTAAATGAACATATGAGATACTGCTGGCGAGGCTCTCCTGCCGTCTGCAGGGCTTTATATTCTATGATGCAAATGTAAAACTGGCCAGGGTGTAGGTTGGTGAACATACAACAGTCAACGTGTATTGCTGAGAAGCTTCTCTCTCTTTTGACTGGAATGATTCAGCTTCTAGAGAGTGGGCAAGAATTACTTTTATGTTTTGATGTAGTCAGAGCATGAAATCCGTGTGGAGGTACTGACATCTTACATTTTCACACGAGTTCCACTGATTTCTACACATTTTTTTTTGCATGTTCATCTAAAACATTGATAACTCTATATTCCAAGGTGCTTCAGACAGTAATATAATCCAGATTATGATCTGTCCGGCCTGTCTAGAATATTCTTTCTTTGGCAAAGCTGCTACAGTGCACTGCTCATTTCTAGACCAACTTAAAAGACAAGATTCAGTTTGGCATTAATGTCTGTGAAATAAAACTAATCAAAAGACATACAAGAAGAACAGTATGCAAAGTGTTGCGAGAAGGCCTAACTTTGCCGTGACTACTACAGGAGTTACTCACTGAGAACATGGCTGGTGCTAGTGCTTACCCTGACTGAGAGGCCATGGCCTCAACCAGTGAACCATTGGAAGAGGATTGAGGGAGAAAATTCCAGACAACTCGATGGTTCTTCCCAGCTACGGCTCCCTCTTGTTTGAGGCACAGCTTCTTGATCAGCAGCTTTCACACTTCAATCGTCGCTGCTGTATTTCCTGGGAGTTGAGATAAATCGGACTCAGGGAGGGGAGGTTACAGTCAGTCTGAGGAACAGACCACTGCGCTGAACAGAGGAGACACCGCTACAACATACAGGTGATGACTACAGCATCAGGATCTGTACCAAAACTACAAATCCTAGTAACATTTGACCATCCAGTGAAACAAAACAAAACTAATAATACACCCAACTAAACAAAATCCTCATCCAAACTCATCCTTCTACATTTGATCAATATTACATACAGATGAAGTTACCTACATAAGTCCTTTTGCTGAGAGCAAACACCCCTCTGTGTGCTGTGGAGAATGGTGCAGTCCACCAGCACCCTTATAAGGACATGTTATTTTATGCCAGTCAGTCACTCCCCTCTGTGATGTAAAGAGTCGCAGCAGCCAATCAGCTGCTGTCTCTCAGTAAACACATGCCCTCCCCCACTTGGGCCTGGGCCAAAATATTTCCTTAAAGGGCCAGATGCAGTTTTTCCTCAGAGTCCAGAGGGAACGCACCTCAATAACATTAGTAAACCCAGGTGGTGATGAGGCTATTAGATTATGGGAATCACCAAAAAATAATTCAGACTAACCACTCTGTGTCCAGCTGCATAAACATAGCCACTATGTCTTTAGTTTGGTTAGCCAAGTCATAATCGGTCTTACTTTGTGACTAGTCTTGACCAGTCTTACAGACTGACTTTTCAGTCTAAGCAGTTTATGCAACTGGCCACCAATGAAAATTAAGCATATCACCCAGCACTAATGCCTAAACTTAACAACTACCTTATTAACTATTAATAAGCAGCAAATTAGGAGTTTGGGGCAAAAGTTGTAGTTAATGGTTTATTAATAGCGAGAATTGGACCTTAAAATAAAGTGTGACCCCAAACGTGTTATTTTGAAAACGGCACTGAGATCAGGTCATCACACACTGAAATGATAGGAATGAATGTTTGTAAAAGAAATTAATTAATTTTACATCATGACGGTTTAATTCTAGGGGGAAAAGATCATGACACTAGAGGAAAAATGTGTGAACAAAAAAAGATACATTACACTAAACCAGGTGGGTCGATGGTAATCAGCCTGTAAATATGCATCTTAAAATAGGCAGGCGAGTGATACTGACACTTTTTAATCAAGTAAAATAAATTGATTAAACCATTTTTAAAAAATATTTAATTTTAAAGGGATAGTTCACCCAAAAATTGTGTCATTAATTACTCATGTCATTCCACACCTGTAAGACCTTCGTTCATCTTCAAAACACAAATTAAGATATTTGGATGAAATCTGAGGGCTCTCAGACCCTCCCATAGACAGCAATGCAACTACAATGTTCCCAGACACAGAAACGAAAGCGGGTGTCCGCACCAGATGCGACAGAATCAATCAAATATCACAGCCAATCAGAAGCGTGCGTGGGCGGGCTCTCTCTGGAAGCGCTCTGCACTCACAACAAAACGGATACATTTATAATCCAATTCATAAATACTAAACCTTTTTAACATAATTAAATGTTCATACTGAGTGAATGATACCATCTTTGTTATGGAATATGCTTGTTGGTTCGCAGTGAGTCACAGTTTTAACGTATATCTTTTATTTATTTTCAAGATCTGAAGTAAACTATCTGTTGTTTTTTTTCAGTATGGCTATAAATGCCATGCAATATGACATTAAAACTCACATTTAACTTTGAATAAAGCACATAATCTGTACCTGAGATTATCACTGACATTAGTTTGTACGTTGTTGTTCTAGCCGCGACGTCGCGTATATAGAGACCGTTTCTAAAATAGAAATTCTGAGTGTCGCCGTCGCGGCTAGTTAGGACAAAAACTCTTATTAACATGGAAAAGATACCTTTTATCGCGTGTTGTGGCGTCGCGTTTAGTTAGGACACGGTGTAATGGTTTGGAACAGCATGAGGGGGGAGTAATTAAATGACAGAATTTTCATTTTTGGGTGAACTATCCCTTTAATTCTTCACCCTGTTTTTGATTCAGTGAAATGAAACACACAGAATGCGTCTTTGCGTATAAAAATGCAAGATGCAGTTCTCAGGAATGTTTTTTTTTTAAAAAGCACTTCCCCATGTTGCCATCAAATAAAACAGTTGCCATGCCAAAAACATTGTGTGAACAGCCCCTTATATGCACATATTAGATTTCATATTTATCCCCTATATCCTCCAGTTCTATATGATTGTCCTTGTGATGTCATTGTGTTAAGAAAGTTTAACTAAAACCTTAACAAGCGACACTGGCTGATGAGTATTTTTGAGACAAGCTTATCGACACTGAACTTTCCTACATGTCACAAATTGACACTAGTCTGATGTCTTAATGGCATTAAAATCATTGAAAATGGTTATATTCACATGGTTTATTAATTTTATACTGCTGGTATATTGGTAACACTTATTCACTATTAACTACGACTTTTCTCAATAAATTCCTAATTTGCTGCTTATTAATAATTAGTAAGGTAGTTGTTAAGTTTAGGTATTGGGTGGGATTAGGGATGTAGAATAAGGCATTAATATGTGCTTAATTACTACTAATAAACGGCTAATATTATAGCCATATGCATGCTAATAAGCAACTAGTTAAGAGACCCTAAAATAAAGTGTTACTGGCATATTTTATACCATTTATCAATGTACAGCTAAAAGTACAGTCACATTTATGGTTGTCCTGTAAATTTCCATAGACAGAATCCATGTGATCTGTAATTTCACGTGAGGGTGTAAGATTTGCCCATGTAATTAGTGAAGTGCTCATTATTACTAATCCATGCTGACCAACAGAATTCTGTTGAGTTGGAAAGTGACTTCATACATTGCTACAATACTGAAAGAGGTAAACGGACTATTTTTGTTTGTCAGTCTGAGCAATGTACAAGATCCCTAATTACTTTAATAAGTCAATTCAAAATGCTTCCAACATCTCCAGTGATGTTAAGAGAACACTTAAGCTTTTAAACTAGGACATCCATGGTTACAAAACATGCAAATAGTTTTAAGGGTATAAACAAATTGTATGTTTTTTCATTTCCTTTGTTAAAATGCAAATATATCCAAGAAGCTAAGAGAACATTTCAGTTGTTGTAATATTCCCTTAGCACTGGAAAATATTCTTCCCTAATTTTATGCAAACTTTTATTATGCCTGAAAGAAGAGCTTGTATCAATTTATAAGTTCAAAGCACAGAAAGACAACATAGCACTTAGGTCAGATTGGACACTAATGTACTACTACAGATAACAAAACATTTTTAAGGCTGACTTTAAGGCAATACTATTTGTATTGCAATAACCTCACACACACACACACACACGGTTGCATCTGTGCAATATTAACTTCTTTAAAGAAGCCCTTTGCACTCAACTGTAAAAAATTAACAATTTTTCAGAAAGTGCCTACTCTTCCATATTTACTCCATTCTACACTGTATTTGTGAATTGGTGTTAAGTGCACAGACGGCACAGGATTTCTTGACTTTCTATGTGACGATATCTCTCAGGATTGTGTGCTCAGGGCGTGTGCCAGAGTCACGCACACTAGCAACCAACCCTGAGCTCGGTGCATGTGCTGATTGTTTTATAGTCGGTGTTTCTGAGCTACTTTGTGGATGGAAAAAAGGGGGAAAACCTGGGGCAAAAAGGGGAGGTGATTTTAACTACATTTTCCAGAGCAAACTCAATCTAATTCTGATAGTAAACCTTATAACATGAAAGAAATCTGGGAAATATGTTGATTAAAATATAAACTGACAATGTTTGCCACGGCAGAATAAAGCATTTTTCTCCAATTATACTGATCAATACAATTTTCCAGTCTGAATTTGATTTAGAGAAAACAAAAACAGCAGACATCCTTCAGTTGTGTTGTCCTCACGCAAGAACCAACACAACACCAGTTTAGTCCATTTCAAGAGCGATGATTCGTTTACACTAATGCTTTGAATCAGCTTGACCAATCCTTCACTGAATGAGAAACTACCCGAGCCAATTCTTGTGTACATAAACATTTACTTAATGTAATTTCACAATGTTTCAAAATTTACGACGCTATAACAAAACATTTTCCTGCCAAACTCTTGTTCTTGCAAAATGGGGGGAAAAACGTCATTGGAAAATGACGGAAACTCGAGAGTGTGTAAACTGTGTAACGTCAGATTGGCTTACAATAATTTTACTGGAGCGATGCGTAATCATATTCAATACAGGCACGTATGCGTTAGCTTGGAGGCTAGCCAAAGCCAGCAAATGTCAATCATGTCATCCACTACAACCCGCCGCTGCGGTCCGCGATCCCATCCGTGCCGTCTATTCCTCTAAACAAAGACGGGATTTCCAGGCTCTTTTTGAAATGGTCTCCTTGCTTGTAGTTACCTCTCTGCGCGCCTGTGACTTCAGTTGCTGCCGAGCGCATTTTTTTTCCCAAGTGCAGAATCGCCTCTAGTCCCGTGTTTGTCAGACCATGTTAAATTCACTGAACAAATGCGTACGGTCTGAGTAAGTGAAACGAGCATCGTTTTGTTTTTAGACCATATAGCCAACTTTAAAAGCCGTTTTAATGCTATTCCTTGATAAACTCTCCTATTTTCCTACTCTATCTACAATCTCAATTAGGAGTGTCAATGGTCCATTTCAGAGATATAAGTGCATTACCACCACCTAAGTCTGCGATCCGCCGTAGAGCAAGAAGACGCGTCACGCGCCGGCTGTTGTGAACGTGCTCAGGACAGCTGAACCGTGCGGCGGATCAGAGGTAAAAAACAATATAAATGCAGTTCAGTTTCTTGCACTGACTGATCATTGCGTGTCTTTAGACCTCAACATATCGCCACGAGCCGCAGGGTTTAATTTGATTTTGTCGGTGTATGTTTTTTTTTTCTCTCAAAGCCGTGAGTCCCATTGACTGCCATTATATGCCTGACAGACTGCAATGGTTGAGTTAAAAATCTTCGTTTGTGTTCTACTGAAGAAACAAAGTCACCTACATCTTGGATTCCCTGGGGGTAAACAGATAAACATCAAATTCAAATTTTTGGGTGAACTATCCCTTTAAGTTAACAGAATCAAGAGTAAAGTACAAAAACTAAGTTTGCTATGAGCTTAAACAGTATGTTTTCAAGTAGAATGACCTCGTGTTAAAAGATCAAAGCATTTTGATTTCTCAATGCTTGACCTCTATAACTGTAACTCAATCATCTGTAAAACTTTCCATATTATATGCACAGGAAACTTGCAGGCTTCAGGCCGAGCAACAAGAATGGTCAATTGTATGTTGAAAAACAGGTTTTTACTCCTTTTACAGACTGGGAATTTACTGCAGTAAATGAATGCTTCCAGCTTTTCTGACCTCAACCAGGGCTGCTCAAGCCGCAAACAACAAACTAAAGTTGCTCTCAAAAAAATAAAAACTCGTAGCACGGCCTGCTGGATCCCTGCACGCTGCAGAAGCTTTATAAACTGACAGAGACAAAACTTTCCGAAGTGTAAGCCACATTCTTTCTAGTCATAAACACAGACGGAGGAAATGGTCAAGCCACGCAGCATAACTGAAACAGGAAACCCTGCAGAGAGTCAAGAGCCATAACGGTATTTATACACGTGCTGCGCGGAGCTCAACAATACACCTTTTGTCACTGGCTTATCCATGAACATGGTGGGCTGTTCAGTGCACACGTCTTCTGATGAAGGTGTGTGTGTGTTTAGTTTGGTTACATAAGCAGCACAAGGTCTGTCCCAGCTCATGATTTGCATCTGTGCCGGGAGCATGCAGACCTGCACGAGTTAGCTGGAAAATTACGCAACATGCCAGATAATGTTTGCATAAACCTCTATTACTTCTGAAAGTGGAATCCAGTGGATATTTCTCATTTTTAATGATGGTTTGTGTAAAAATGTGCTAACGCTTGACAGTTTGGTCAAACAATGAATCAAGAAAAAGATGCTAAAAGCCATGGAGGATTTTAATACAATATAAAGGCGACAGGTTTTCAGCAGCACTGGTCCCGGAAGAATTTTTTTCCCCACATAGATTTAAAAAAAAAAAAAAAAAATCTTTGTTAAAGAGTTATAAGCCATGAATCAGGAGAATCACAAACTTTTATCTGGAGCCAAAAAAGTTAAATAAATTAACAAAAAGGTTTGAGAGTGTGTACTTAGCTTCAGTGAGAGAAAGAACTACAACCCCAAATTAAGAATGACAGATGGAGTATAACACTTCATTTAGAGATGATGATTATGTATATAGAAGCAAGTTTTAAATTATATATTTTTTTGCAAAAATGCATTATATATAAAATGCATTTTTTATAAGTGTCTTATGCTCATCAAGGCTTTATTTAAAATAACATCATCTATCCTAATATTTTTATCATCATTGCTCCAGTCTTCAGTGTCACATGATCCTTCAGAAATCATCCTAATATACTGATTTATCATCAATGTTGGAAACAATTGTGCTGCTTATATCTTTGGAACCTTGTTTTTTTTTTTTTTTTTCAGGATTCTTTAAAAAAATATTCTACCCTACGGTTCAAAAGTTTAGTGTCAGTACATTTTTTTCTTTCCTTTTTTTGAAAGAAATCAATATTTTTATTCAGCAAAGATGTGTTGAACTGATAAAAAATTGAATTGTATTGTTAGAAAAGATTTCTATTTTGAATAAATGCTATTCTTTTTCATTTATTATTCATTAAAGAATCCGAAAAAAAGTATTAAGCAGCACAACTGTTTCCAACACTGAAACAGAATCATGGGTAATGTAGTTCTGAACCAGGAATTCCACTGATAAACATGATTTTTGAAATTATGCAGACAAATAGCCTAGACAAAAGCATATAGTACTGATTAACAACTTCATAGCTCACAGTAGGTCTAAAGCTTTTTTAAGTTAATGTTAAAATCCTTTACCCTACAGAAAAAAACTTTTACTTCTGGAACCTGACTGTCGGACTCTATGGAAGGTGAGGTTGAACCATTGCATTGTGGGATACGGTACATTCTGTTCTCTTTACTAAAACAATAGGTCTTTACTGTTATAACTCACACAGCCTAGCAGCCACTATCAACATGAACATTTATTTGCACCCAATTTAAACATGCTTTCTCAAAATACCATGCAGCACTGAAGTGGTGCTCTTCTCTACATCCAGAAAAGCAAGATGCTGATGCACTCTCGCATTGCCCTTCGGACTGAGAATACACAATCACTAAACAAACACCCTATGAAGTCCACTTTGCAGGGCAGCAGAGGAAACTGGAACGCACCACAAATGCAAAAGATTATCAGAGTATTCAGTGCATAAAGAGAATTTGCATACTACACAGAGCATGCCTACTTTATACCACAGTATGCAGTAGTGCACAGCTCCAAAAGCAGCCTTGTTCCTGCTCTAGCTAATGACTTTAAAATGGCCTCCAAACATGGATAATGCAATAGATTTGCCCTTAAAAGTACATGGAGTACGCACTAAAGCTAGTATATCAAAAAACACACTCAAAGAATGAATAAGAACACTGACAACCAAGAATTACTCAAACATATCACACCTAAACAACTCATTTTATCTTAAAAGGTTAATCCCAAATAAAATGACTAACTATAGCCAAGTATTCCCAATAGCACCTACTCTGAACCGAATTGAGGTGGTGTTTTGACCGTGTTTACATTTAGATCTGACGCCAAAGCACTTCAGCGGAACGTCAAATAGTTACGTCATGACGTCCGTCGTTTAAAGCACTAACGTCACAGTCAAAAAATGTCACAAGATACACTTCTGGAGTCAAACGTTCACCGAATATAACAATAATAATAATATAAACAGTAGAGCTACTGAACCGGTCAACGAGCTGTGTTTACTTGACTCTCCCATTAGCATTTAACCATGTGGTAAAACTCCGCGAATTGAATTGAGATGAGGTAAAAGCCCATTTCTAGTAATAAACGTGCTAAAAACGGCTAGACATAACGTTAGGGAAACGTGTAATGATACACTTGCGATCACAAAAAATTATAGTAAATAAATAAAATGATGTTTCTAGGAATGCTTTGTCTAGATGTGTTCAGGATTGGACATGTTGGCTAAACACTTTAACACACACACTCACACTCTCTCTCTCTCTCTCTCACTCACACACACACACACACACACACACACACACACACGTAGAAAGCGGAACAACGCTAGCTCTGCTTCGTTAACAGCTTGTTATAATTGATCTCCTGAATAAAGGATCAAATGCTACTACGTGTGTAAGCGTGGGTCTCTTCAATTATGTAATCGCCCGATTTATGGCCCACTTACCTCTTGGCTTCTTTAGGCCCGAAGCATTCTAGCTATGAAAGCCTTTCCCTTTGTCTCTGTCCGCTTCCACACTGATCTGCTGTCGCGTCCCAATAAATGTGTCACCCACCAACAAGAAACACGAAAATGCTCTACAAGACACAGCTCGTCTCAGTGAGCCACACCGCCGAGGGTCGTCTGCTCGTCATGGTTGTGTCGGACACATGTTTCCAGCAGATCACGATCATTCTCAGGAGATCATCGCGTTTCTGGATGATTTCGGCTTCATAAACTAACCTGGTCACGTGACGAGAGCGTCCTCTCAGAGAAGGGCTGCGGCTCAAATCTAGAGTGCACACTACCTAGACAGCACACTACCTAGACAGCATTTGTGACCGCTCTCAGATTATTATTACGATTTCAGTTTCTATGTGTCTAAATACCTATGAAAAGGCGTTTACTTTTAATTCTTGCTCATTGCTACTCAAAAAGTGAACGTTTTTATATAATTTTATAAATCAGATTTTTTTATTTATACAGATAATAATCTAAAAAATAAACCGTTGGACTACGGTATAAACATGATGTATATTCTGTTTTTTTTAGGGCTGTCAAATCGATAAATCGCAATTAATCACATCCAAAATAAGTTTTTGCTTACATTGTGTGTGTATTGTCTAGATTTATATGTATAAATACACACACATACATGTATTAAAAATATATTTAAATGTGTATGTATATATAAGCCTATATATATGTATATGTGACCCTGGACCACAAAAAACAGTCATAAGGGTCAATTTTTCAAAATTGAGATGAATAAATAATCTTTCCATGGTTTGTTAGGATCAGACAATATTTGTCTGAGATACAACTATTTGAAAATCTGGAATCTGAGGGTGCAAAAAAATCTAAATATTGAGAAAATCACCTTTAAAGTTGTTCAAATGAAGTTCTTAGCAATGCATATTACTAATCAAAAATGAAATTTTGATATATTTACAGCAGGACATTTACAAAATATCTTCATGGAACATGATCTTTACTTAATATCGTAATGATTTTTGGCATAAGAGAAAAATCAATAATTTTGACCCATACGTTGTATTTTTGGCTGTTGCGACTTAAGACTGGTTTTGTGCTCCAGGGTCACATATAAATATATATATATATTATATAAATTTATATTATGTCCATTACTTAAATATATACACGTACGAGAGTATTTATACATACACGTATAAATACACACAGCACACACACATATATCATGCATACAAAAACTTATTTTGGATTTGACAGCCCTAATTTTAATACAAATAATTATTTTGCCATTATATTTGTGTAGTACACTAATTATTAGTAAATGTGTTTTTATCAAGCGGTGTCTGCAGTGCTGTGAGTCCAGAGTATTCTGATCATCCAATGTTTTTTATTAAGGTGTGTATTTTAAACATTTTGTGATTTTTTTAACGAGACATGCTGCATTTTCAAGAGATTATTTAATATTGCTAATTTCACATTTACATATCCCATAAAAGGTACATTTCTTTCTGTAAGAAATCTGTTTATTTCACAAGACCATCTTAAAATGAAGACCATGTTAAAACTCCTCAGCCTCTACGTCTGCCGCAATTCCTACTTAATGGTCATTCTTTAAAACAAAATGCATTTATGGTCAAAAAGATGCAAAAGAAACCAACTGAATGAATGAATAAATCACTGCAGTATTTTAAATGCTCGAGACACCTCTACGCTCCGTCAAGGGGAGAAAACAAAGTTGTAAATAAGCAAATGCAACAGTGGATGTATTTGATTTTCACATTCTACAAAAAATGATGACAATATACATACATATCTGTCAATTTCTTTACATACATGACTTCCCACCCTACTCTCACATGTTCAATAGCAGAGTGTTGTCAGTACTGCCAATGATGTATATGACACAAATTCTGTATTTGACTCTATTTGATTAATTGGACCCTCATTTCTTCTTTTTTCTCTTCTTTGGAGGGCCTTGATCAGAACTGCTTGAGGAATCGGAATCAGAACTGGAGGAAGACGAGGAGGAGGAGGAAGAAGGGCTGGAACTGTCATCGCTGTCACTGCTACTGTCTTCAGACGAGGATGAGGAGCCCGAGGAATCGCTGCTGTCCGAGGAAGAGTCATTGGAAGAGCTGGACGAATCACCACTACTGCTGCTGCTGCTGGAACTGGAGGAGGACCTAAAAGAAAACAGCATGTGCTATAAGTGCTACTTTACACCACATCGGCCCAAATCTGTGTTTAGTCCTCACAAGTGGCACAGATCAGTTGAAAGTGTGAGCAAAAACAATGAAATCTCACATTTTCCACTTCTGGTCTAAACCACTTTCATGTGGAAATATATCCGATACATAACTGTTTTGCAGGCCAGAGATGTAACGGAAAAGTGCTATTAATTATGAATAATGCCGTCAAACGATTAATCGCATCCAAAATAATAGTTTTTTGTTTATTTAATATATATATGTGTGTGTGTGTGTGTGTGTGTGTGTGTATTTGTGTGTATGTAATTATTATGTACATATAAATATATTTAAAATATAAACATTTTTCTTAAATATTTACATGCACGTGTGTATTTATATATATACACATAAATATACATAGTACACGCACATATTATGTAAACAAAAACATTTATTTTGTATGCGATTAATCTTTTGACAGCACTAATTGTTAATAAACACTGTTTGAATGATATGTCATTATTATAGTACAAGTAATCAATTATAACAACTGATAAAAACCCAAAAGAACAATCAGAAATGAAACCCAACTATAACATTAGTTCAAATTAGTACACTGCATTTGTAATTATACGTCTGAAGCATAGGGCTCAAACTGCAAAATCATTTCATCATAAATATAAAGATGAGTATGATCAAAGAATCTGACTCATTTATTGTTTTGGACATAAATATACTAATATACATTTTATAGTTGCTCAAAACACTATTAAAACCATACAAGAGCAATTAAATTAAGTTCATACCAGACCTAGCATGCAGCAAAAACTTAGTTTATTGGTTCCCTCATAGTAGTTATATAGATATAACATTTGTAAAAGTGCATATCATGCATCAATCATGCATTAATCATAACAGGTTTATACAGATAACACTGGCGTTCCCAAAAAGACAGTGACTCACCTTTTTTTCTTTGTTTTTTTCTCACTGCGTGGTATTACTCCAGCACTAAAAAGTGTCAAGAAAGTACAGTTGAAATATGACTGAGGCTTTCAGTTTTTAACATGACTAATTACACAACGCCCTGCATCGTATTATTTGCTGAATCAAATCCAATACTAGTTTCCTACTCATTTGGGGTGCTGATTTCAAAAATAGTGCATGTTTTCCTCAAGCATGTCACACTTTGTCACAAACTATGATGCATTTTGTATTGTCTTGAGCTGTCCTTTAATCGGCAGAAAAACATCACAAAGACATGATTCCGGTCTGAATCTGGGCCTATAGGTTTAATTCTCAGCCCATCGGCACACATCTGAATCAATACTTTATGCCTAATCCTGATTTCAAGGCCAGAAATCACAGCCAGTGACAGAAGATAATGCAAACATACAAGCCAGATGTTTTCTGATATATCCAGATGGAAAAAGCTTATTTATTTATAAACTTTGTTAAATGTATAAACTTAACTATTTATAAAGTTCATTAATTGGAGCATATATATTATATATATTAATGACAAATTTACTTTATTTTGACAAGATTTCCATATATAGGAATGTGGATTTCAAAAATAATTTATTTTGTGAAAACTTTTGCGATGGAAAGCATGTATTAATATATTAGAGCTCAACATCGTCAAATTAGGTCATATTAGGCCTGTTTTGCAAATCAGCATGAAAGAAATTTAAAATGCAGGGCTGGGTAGGAATTATTAAAAAACAAACAGAACTAGTAATAAACTTGTCTATATTGATTGTGGTTGTCCATTCTATCCACCCTTTTCCTAACGAGGCTACGGTGTTTTAAATTATGGGAGGCACTTCCGGTTTGGGAACAAAGCATTTCAGATCATAAGATTGAAAAGAATCCTTATCCATCATTCTGACTGAATGGGGTGTAAATTTTCATTGATTTTCTATTTTCAGAAGTCAGGAGAATAACGTTACATTTGTTATATAATTAATGTGATGTCATATAACAACGATATCTATAGAATAGCTCTTTTCAGCCCGCTGCATTATTTTCCTCCAGATTATTTTCATGGTTCCTTTGTATTCCGCTGAAAGCAAATGAATAAAAAAAACAACATATGTATAGTATAGTGATGGTATATTATACTGTGCATTTGTGGTCTGCTCTCTTGATTTAATTTACGATATAAACCATGAACAATTCCCTGGAATGCACTAAGAATCTTTCATTTTTCTCCCCAAATCCTCACGTCTCCTTCCATGTTTGTTTTCAAACGGATGCAGTAAATTGTAACTGCTACGAAATATAGACATACAGTCCTATAATGATGTTCCATAATTTAGCTGGAATCTTGAAAGTAATTTATTAATTATTTTTTAATGTCTGTATAGGCTTTTTATTAAGTTTTGGTTTTATTTAATTTGAGTTATTTTAGTACTTCAAACTACATGGAAATGAAAGAATATTGAATTTATAAATGTATATGTGTGTATATACAGTGCCCTCCATAAGTATTGGAACAGTAAAGACAAAATTGCTCTGTTGGCTGTGGAGTCAAGACATTTGCAAATATGATTAAAAGATGAATATGAGACAAAACAACTCATTTTTGGCTATTGCTACAGATATACCCCAGCAACTTAAGACTGCTTTTGTGCTCCAGGGACACATATGTATGTATGTGTGTGTGTTTTTTGGTGTTTGGCTTAGTGTTCATTTCATTTAAATTTTAAGTTTTGAAATGTTGTTGTATGCATTGTCATTTTTATTTAAATGTGTATATACAGTATTTATAAAGTTTTAGCTTTTGGATCTGTTTTAATACTACAGTTGATTGCTTCTGTTAAGTCGCTTTGGATAAAAGTGCCTGCTAAATGACTTCTGCATTCTGCACTTTCGCCTTTATTTAATTCGTTATTTGACAAAGGGACAATAAACAGTCAAAACCTGCCCCAGAATAAGATACAGAGCTCAATCTCATCTGCTGTCCCTGGTCAGGAGAGTACCAGAACAAATGATATAACACAAATATCAGTACAATACCCCCCTCCCCTCCTTTAGATGTAGCTGTCCGTCATTAAAACACAACAAAAACGATACTATTAGAACTACACGAGATTACATAACTTGACATATTGGTAATATATAAGCGAATTATCATCGAAGGGTCTTGATTTATAAATTAGCGACTCGTACATTCAATCTTGTGTGTGAAAGTGTTGTGTTTCTTACCCCAAATCTTCTGAAGGATTGTTCTCCTTGTCTTTTAGTCTCTTTTTCAACTCCGCTGTCCTGGAAGGTCTATAAAGATACTTTCTTTTCCCAGTGCACTCATAGGACCAGTGTCCATGTTCCAGACATCTCTGACAGCGAACATGTTGTTTGTTTGCCTCCCTGCGAGAATAATGAGAATCCACACAATACTGAAGAAGATAAACACAACAGATAGCGAGAGTTCCGCTGGTGAAGACTCGAACTAGACCTGAAACTTCATATTACAACGACACAAACTCCAGTAGATCATGAACACAACGAATACATTATAAATGTGATGTAAAACTCGTATATTGTGTAAAATAACTCACGCTTGTCTTCGAGCGATCAATCGATGCATGGGAGTCGCCATTTTGAAAGCGATCGCGCGAGTCTGACTTCCGGTTTAATTCCGAGCCTGGAAGCATAAAGCGTGCCATCTAAAGCTTCGGAGAGTCTTCATATTTCTGTTTTTATTCCGTTTAATTAGTCTATCTGCCAACACTATCTCTTTGGTCTGTTAACATGTATTACATGTGGTAAGCCTCGGCATCTATAAAGTTACACAAACGCGTCTTTTTCACTATAGCTGTGGTTTTATACACAGAAATGTGTTATTATTTCATAATTATAGTCGAACAATGTCATTATCATCTGCAAATTATAATTTTTTGTTAATATTTTAAAATATATATTTATATTTTCTGTTTAGAATTTTTATTGTGTTTTGTCATTTGTCATAGTCTTTATTTAGCTTTAGTTATTTTAAAATATTTTAAACTGTTTTCAGAAATAATAGCTGAAATAAAGTACGTTTTTATATTGTTATTTTATTTTAGCTAATGTTTATTTTATCTCAAGTAATAAAAATGTTTGGTTTGGATTTTAGTTGAAGATAATAACCCTGATGTAAACGCATTTTTTTTTAAATAATTAACCTGTTATAAATACATTATAACAGAACATTAAGAAATATGACAAAGAACAAAACTAAATCTAAATAAAGCAATACATAAAAGGATAATAAATAATTAAGACAGGAGAAAAAAAACACACATATACTACTACTACTACTAATAATAAAACAGATAATAGGAAATAAAGGAAGCAAATTAATAGGGGAATCCTGAAAAAGGCACAACAAGTGCTTTCCTCGCCTTAGTATTTTCTGATATACAGAGCGTTTCAAACTATTGGTACAACTCTCTAAAAACACCTTAAAATGCAGCTTATTATTGGAGAATTTACTTTTGGATATGATATGTGTCCCTGGAGCACAAAAGCAGTCTTAAGTCGCTGGGGTATATTTGTAGCAATAGCCAACAATACACTGTATGTGTCAAAATTGTCGATTTTTCTTTTATGCCAAAAATCATTAGGATATTAAATAAAGATCATGTTCCATGAAGATATTTTGTAAATTTCCTACCATAAATATATCAAAACTTGATTTTTGATTAGTAATATGCATCGCTAAGAACTTCATTTGAACAACTTTAAAGGTGATTTTCTCAATATTTATATTTTTTTGCACCCTCAGATTCCAGATTTTCAAATAGTTGCATCTCAGCTGAATATTGTCCATCATAACAAACATTTGAATGAATGGAAAGATGATTTATTCAGCTTCGGATTGACCTGTATGACTGGTTTTGTGGTGCAGAGTCACATGTTTGGCTAGGAGAAGTAATTTAGTAGATTTAAAAAGATAAAACTCTTAATCTGTATTTTTATCTGTATCAAGAAAACCAAACAACACATCTTTTCAAAACAAAAACAACAAAAAATTTAGATTACACAAAATCAATCACAAACTTGCAAAAACTATTCCAAAATACTTTCTTGTACTGATGTATTGTTAAAGCATTTTTTTTTTTATTATTTATTGCAAAACTTACAAGAACGGGGAAAGGACTATATTCCTACAGAAAAAAAAACAATAATACAAATAAAGAAAAGAATATTTTGGATTTGCGTACATCAAATTATGGTATTATCTATATTGTAAACGCATTTTTTTATTATTATTATTATTGAATGCTTGAAAAAACCAAGAACAACAACAAAAAAATAAAAAATAAAAAATATTGTAAACGCATCTATCGCTTTCGTTTGGCTGGATTTGTCGTCACGGCTCCGTCATTCACGGAAAGCTCCAGAGCCGTCTAGAACTCTCGAACTCTCGAACTCTCGCGATAAAACCGTTGACTTCAGCGTGATCTCCTCCAGCATTTAACCGTTGCACGTAGCCTTCAGCCGGTCTGCAGCAACTCAGTCAATGGACCATCGAGAGCTATGAGATCGCGTTAAACACGACTTTTATTAATACCGCGCCTGTTGTATATGTTTTAAAAAGACACGTGTTGCTAGTATTCAGTATTTTATCCGGACTATAATCGTGAAGATGTCAGTGGTGGGGTTTGATGTGGGCTTCCAGAGCTGTTATGTTGCTGTGGCCCGGGCCGGTGGGATAGAGACCGCGGCGAACGAATACAGCGACCGATGCACACCGTGAGTCTAATACTTCCATTCAGCTTCACACTTTACTCTTTTTAGAGACTGCATGTGTTTAAAATTGACCTGTCAAAACTAAGAAGTTTCATCACGTCATTTGATTTGATCTAAATAATGTAAAACTAGTGAAGCCATGCTGCCCTTGCTATAGTATCTGATTAACATCGGCTGTAATTACAGTTGGGATGATTAATATTAGTTTAGAGTGTATTTGGCAGTTTTTTATTGTTAGCCGCGTGCTACAGCGTGGCTCGCGCTGCTGTGACGTCACGCCGGCGGCCGCAGGAACATTCTAGCACATTATAATAAAACCCGACGAACACGGTTTATTATACATTTCTCCTTATTGCCGTTCAAGTATATCACGTGAGCATTTACATGACGTGTTATTTAAAATATTAACTGATAGTTTCTGGTGCACCAAGGAAATGTCTTGATATGGGAATGATCTAATGGCGAGCTGATCTAAGAGAAATCAGTGTAATTTACTGTAGATTACTACACTGCTGTAAATTACATGCTTTCCTGCTGTAAATAAATCCAGCTCTGCTTCAAGATTGTGAATCTCAAAAAACACTAATCTCAGGCATTTCATTAACTTGATTTTAGTAGTTATAAAATGGCTTTTTATATCAGAGAGAAAATCTTAATAATAGTGATGTTGTGTATAATTAGAGGATGCTTCAGGTTATTACTTTGTTAAAATGCTTTTAAAAACGTGCTTAATTTAAAATGATTATATTACCAGTCTAATGAAAGAGAATGAATGAATTACATTTATTAAAAAAAAAAACACAAAATCAACGAAAAAATAATTTTGACATTAGTTCAAAAAGGGATGGGTAGAAGCCCTAGGCTAGTACTAGTTAAAGGGATAGTTCACTCAAACACTAACAATATTCTGAATATGTCCTCACCCTCAGACCAACCAAGATGTAGATGAGTTTGTTTCTTTATATCAGATTTGGAGAAATGTAATGGATGCTCTGCAGTGAATGGGTGCCGTCAGAATGAGAGTCCAAACAGCTGATAAAAACATCACAATAATCCACACGACTTCAGTCCATCAGATAATGTCTTCAGAAGTGAAAATCGGCATGTTTGTAATAAACAAATTAATCATTAAGAGACGTTTAACTTCAACATACAAGTCCATAATCCATAAAATTGCTTCCTGGAGTGAAAAAGTTGTCTTGTCTGAATCAGGAGAGAAATATGCACTGATTACAAGCAAAACAGGTTTTACAGGACAACAGGAGACGGATGTTTTCACTGGGTGAAGCGTTTTTATGGATTTTTAGTGCAACAGTTTGATGATAAAATGCCTAAATTATGGATTTGTTTCTTACAAACATGCAGTTTTTTACTATACAAGACATTAACTGATGGACTGGAGTGGTGTGGATTATTGTGATGTTTTATGAGCTGTTTGGACTCTCATTCTGACGGCACCCATTCACTGCAGAGCATCCATTGCTGAGACACTGATGCAATGCTACATTTCTCTAAAATCGGGTGAAGAAACAAACTCCTCTACATCTTGGATGGTCTGAGAGAGTGTTTAAACTTTCAGAAATTTTTTAATTTTGTGGTGAGCCATTCTTTTAAGGAGCATGAAGTTAAAGTTTCAAGAATGATTTATTAAGATAATTTTAAATTGATGTGTGATGATGTTGCTGTCCTTTTCAGGTCGTTCGTGTCATTCGGTCCTCGTAATCGATCGATAGGGGCAGCGGCCAAAAGCCAGGTAAATGTATATTTATTTGAAACAAGTGAGAACGCATTGCATGGATGGACAGAAGTTGTAATGGTAATTTCTGTTCTCACAACAAGGTGGTCACAAACTGCACGAACACTGTGCAGGGTTTTAAGCGATTGCATGGCAGGGCGTACAGCGACCCGTATGTTCAGGCGGCCAAGTCCAGCCTGGTCTTTGATCTCGCTCCGATGCCAACTGGAACCACTGGTATTAAGGTAGGACTAATTGAACCGCAGTGATCGGGTCAGATAGTCACGTGTATGTTTTAACAGCTGCTCTGCTCAGTTGTGTGATTCAGATGTGGCTATTTCACTGTGCTTTTTGCTGTCTGTCTCCACAGGTCATGTATATGGAGGAGGAGAAGGTGTTCAGCATTGAGCAGGTCACTGCCATGCTGCTGACCAAACTGAAGGAGACCGCTGAAGCTGCCCTCAAAAAACCTGTAGCAGACTGCGTCATCTCTGTACGCCTGTTCTCTCTAAATATACTTGAAATATTCACTAGAACTGCATAATGCGTCTGTAATATGCAAAGAGCAGTGTGGTCCTCTTCAGTAGGAGCTGTGATATATGAGGCCGTCATTAATGTCATCATATATATGCACGATTGCACTTGGGAAAATTCTTGATTGTTATATATTCATGAAATTTAAACTCTATTATTGCCCATATATTAAAAGTAAAATGTATATAAAGTACATAATACTATTGTACTGCATGCATGCAGTACACTTTTGTAAAACTATATGTGTATATATATATATATGTATGTGCTGTCATATGATTAATCGCATCCAAAATAAAAGTTTGTTTAAATGTGTGTGTATATTAATGTACATATTGTGTATATAAATACACGTATGCATGTATACATTCAAGAAAAATATTTATATATAATATAAATATACGTAAATACATGTACATATTGTCAAAATGTATACTGTATGAGTGTATATATACACCGTACATGCACAGTATGTAAACAAACTTTTGTTTTGGATGCGATTAATCATTTGACGGCACTTATTTATATATATAAAATGTATGTCTCAAATGTAATTTAAAGTAGGATATATGAATGTGGGAAATTCCTTACTTAAAATATTCTCACATAGGATGATTTATACTAGTGAATCTCAATGCTTGATTACTCGTAACTTTAATCTGCTAAATGCAGAAAAAAAGGTGTGAAGATATTAAGATATTATATGTAATAATGATTTTATATATATATATATATATAAAGGTGCTTAGAATACATTTGACTTAATTTGACAAATGTCACTACCTTTATCTCACATCAGTGTTTTTCGCCTCTGATTTGATTTTGAGTTGAGCATTTCTTGCTTTTTTTTTTTTTTTTTTTTTTGACCCTTACTGTTTGTTCTTCTCTATCGTTAGTCCCAGTAACATCGCCAACGTTATTTTCAGAATAGCGCATTATTATTCATGTCTTTAGTGTTTAGCTGTTGTGGTTACTGTGTAATGAATGAGTAGTTATTGTTTTGTTGTGTGTTCTCATGCTCTTGCATAGGTTCCCAGCTTCTTTACTGATGCCGAGAGAAGATCAGTCATGGATGCTGCACAGATCGCAGGCCTTAACTGCCTCAGACTCATGAATGACACCACAGCAGGTGAAATAATTACGATGGAATTAGTTCACCCGAAAATGAAACCGTTTATGCCAGACATATGTCATATTCTCACTTTCATGTCATGCCAGACGTGTATTTGTTCTGTGGAACACAAAGAAAAAGATATGTTGAATATTTGAGCTTTTCCTTCTCCAACAAAACAGATATGGATTGTACAGCTTTGGGCTCCCAAAACATTAAAAATACAAGCAAATAAAAGTGTTTCCATCTGACTGTAACTCCACCTTTAGTTTTAAGAGTTTAATGTGTTCACATGTTGACTGTAATTGTAGTTGCACTGGCGTATGGGATCTACAAACAGGACCTGCCCGCTCCTGAGGAGAAGCCCAGGATTGTGGTGTTTGTGGATGTTGGCCATGCTGCTTACCAGGTCTCTGTGTGTGCCTTTAACAAGGGGAAGCTGAAGGTGAGGCTTTTCTCTCCACATACTTTATTATGCACATTATTGTGCCATTTTTTACCTGTCAAAACATTAATGTTCAGGGCAGGGTTAGGTTATTATTACCTAAATCTAAAACTATTACAACATGTATGGTGATTGAAATAAACCTACAATAAAATAAAAAAATATTAATGAAAAACTGATTTTATTTATTTATGTTTGTTTGTTTGAAGCACTAAAATGACTAACTTGGGGACCTAATGCTAAATACAAACTAAAACTGAAATGCATTAAACCTAAATAGTAATATTTAAATAAACAAAAGCTAATAAAAATGACAAAAACTCATAACAAAAATACAAAAAATTGTACTAACATTAAAATAAAAACAGTAAGTATAAAAATAAAACTGTAAAACATTAACAAATGAATATAGTATAATATAATATGTATGTATGTGATATTAAATGTAAATTTAGGTTGGAATGCTCATACACACTATTATTATTATTATTATTATTATTATTAGAGATGGGTTAAGATGATGCATTGGCCATCTTAAATTTGTTGATTAGTGAATAAAGTTGATTAGAGATCGACTATAGTTTAATTTTCTATAAGCCTTTGTAAATTTAGAGGAAAAACATGTCAGAGAATAGCTGTAACGTGTGTAATTATTATAAGAATGATTTGAGAGCTTGCTCAGCCGGCAGCACAGGCTCTTATTTACTTCATTAATTGAAAATATTTTTTTTCTTCTAATGTTTGTATTTTTATCTAGACACAAATGCTGCTTATTTTACTTTTTGCATTATTAAATCCCTTAAAATATTAAATAATATTTGATACAAAATTTAGTTCCAATTATTTTATTTATAAGAAAGTCACACTTATTGTCTTCAGTCTGTTTTGACCGCCAAGGATCACAAGTGAACTAAATTAGGAAAACCCAAGGGTTAAAGCACTGATTTTGTAACAAATTCAGTAATACATTTCATAAACAATTATGAAACAACTGGACTCCAGATTGTTGGCCACTAGCTATGTTTCCATCCAAAAATGCCAATTTAACTTGTGCGCAAAACTGGAACGTTGCATAAAAGATCCAGCAAGCCAAAGAGAACAAAATCGTCACTTCCTGATAAACTGGCACTAAATATCACTAAGAAAAGTAGGAGAAGCCACCGAATATAATAATTTTCATATATGATAAATTACTTGCGTCTCAGAGCGAGCAGACGAAACATAACGATAATAACATGTCAGACAGACGAATCATGTGACAGACGAAACATGTCATTGCTTTCGGAGGTGGATGCTGCTGTATGGGAACGCTGCACCTGGTCATGAGACCATTATAACAACCAAAACAACATTTCAGATGCTGTGCAACGAGATCGGTCTGTGGCTTAGTCAAGTTATCCTCAAGTTATCCATGTGTAGTGTCACATGACTTTTTTTTCTTTTTTTATTGCGCATGGTGGAATTTATTCGGTAAATGTGTTTACATAGTTTATGCACATTTTCTTTTATCGGATAAAAAGTTTATCCTATTTAATTGTGTACCTTTTTTTTTTTTTTTTTTTTTTTTTTAAGGGCATTTTCAGAATTTATGCTCATGCAGGCGTTTTTATGCTCTATTTCAAAATGCATATAAAAACAGGCATGTCTTTTGACCAGTGCTCTGAGTTTTCTTTTCTTAAGATGAGCTGTCAAGTCAAAACCATTTAAGCTTAAATGGATAGTTCACCCAAAATGAAAATTCTGTAATTAATTACTCACCCTCATGTCATTCCAAAGCCGTAAGTCCTCCGTTCATCTTCAGAACACAAATTAAGATATTTTTGATGAAATCAGAGAGCTCTCCGGTCCTGCCATAGACAGCAATGATCCTTACACGATCAAGGCACAGAAACATAGCAAGGAGATCGCTAAAATAATGCATGTGACATCAGTGGTTCTTTTTAGTGGTAATTTTACGAAACTACACAATTACTTTTTGTGAGCAAAGAAAACCAATATAACGACTTTATTCAACAATTCGTCTCCTCCGCATCACCCTATAGCAGGGGTTTTCACCCTGTGGGACGTGCCAGCGTCAGCGCATGTCCTAAAAGGTTGAAAACCCCTGCCCCATAGCACCATATGTACGCGCATACGCTGTTTACTTTCAGATCAAAGCGTATACAACATAAACAGGAGACGAATTGTTGAATAAAGTCGTTATATTTGATTTCTTTGCTCACAAAGTGTTCTCGTAGCTTCGTAAAATTACTGTTGAACTACTGATGTCACATGGACTATTTGTCCTTACTACATTTTTGTGCCTTGATCATGTAAGGATCCTTGCTGTCTATGGGAGGGTCAGAGAGCTCTCTGATTTCATCAGAAATATCTTAATTTGTGTTCTGAAGATGAATAAAGGTCTTGGAATGACATGAGGGTGAGTAAATAATGACAATTTTCATTTTGGGTGAACTATCCCTTTAAGAAACTGTTTTTAAAAAGCATAGTTTTGTACATGTCTATTTGGTAGCAACAGTTTGTCCCTCAATGCTTTTGTTGACTGATTAACATAGGTTCTGGGTTCTGCGTTTGACCCTGAGCTGGGCGGTAAAGACTTCGATGAGGTGCTGGTCAAGTACTTCTGTGAGGAGTTTGCACAGAAGTACAAGCTGGACGTGCGATCGAAGCCCCGCGCTCTGGTGCGGCTCTACCAGGAGTGCGAGAAACTGAAGAAACTCATGAGCGCCAACTCCTCGGACTTGCCGCTCAACATCGAATGCTTCATGAATGACATCGACGTCTCCAGCACGCTCAACAGGTCAGTAACCACAGGCAACCGCATGCCACAGCTAAACTGGGCGCTCGGTGTCAGCAGCATAAATTAGGCACTGAGCTGTGACGGGGAAATGTTTGTGCATTATGATGTCAGCGGGTTAATTGGTTAAAATACCACGTCTAATAATATCTTGATGACTCTCTTGTTCCAGAGCCAAGTTTGAGGAGTTCTGTGCAGAGCTGCTGGCCAAGGTGGAGGTTCCGCTGCGCAGCATCATGGAACAGACCAGTGAGTACAAGTGCTTTTGCTTTTAGCTGCGAGCCTTTCCCATCAAGCAGCGATGCAACAGTGGTGGTGTTTTTTCCCCTCCTATAACCAGGACTGAAGAAAGACGACATCTATGCAGTGGAGATCATAGGCGGCGCCTCCAGGATTCCAGCCATCAAAGAGAGAATCGGCAAATTCTTCGGAAAGGAGCTGAGCACGACGTTGAACCTGGACGAGGCTGTGGCCAGAGGATGTGCACTGCAGGTGGGTTCTTGGACATTAACTTTTTAATGGCCAATGCTGATATCTTAGAGAGCAGGGTGGCCCATGGCTGACATGAAGGGGATATATGTCAGACTAATTAAAGGGGTCATATGACGCGATTTCACGTTTTTCTTAGTCTTTGGAGTGTTACAAGCTGTTTGAGCAAATATGTGACCCTGGACCACAAAACCAGTCATAAGGGTCAGTTATTTAAATTGATTTATACATTATAAAGCTGAATAAATAAGCTTTGCATTGATGTGTGGTTTGTTAGGATATGACCAAATTTGGCCGGGATACAACTATTTGCAAATCTGGAATCTGAGGGTGCAAAAAAATCCAAATATTGAGAAAGTTGTCAAAAATAAGTACTTAGCAATGCATATTACTAATCAAAAATGAAGTTTTGATTTTTATGTAGGAAATTTACAAAATATCTTCATGGAACATGATCTTTACTTAATATCCTAATGATTTTTTCATAAAAGAAAAATGTATCATTCTGACTCATACAGTGTATTGTTGGCTATTGCTACAAATATACCTGTGCTACTCATGACTGCTTTTGTGCTCCAGGGACACATATAAGGTCCATAAAGTCACAAAGATTAAAGTCTCAAACCCAAAGAGAACACAAATTCTCGCTGTAGTATTGTTGCATGTTGTGGAGACGCTGTGAGTTTACAAATATGGTAAGGAGCGTAACATTTCCATCACACGCTTGAGGTATTCGGCCAATCACAACACACTGGATAGCTGGCCAATCAGAGCACACCTCACTTTGTAAAAATCGACGAGTTTCAGAAAGGCGGGTCCGAGAGAAGCAACAATGTACAGTATGTGGGAAATAATGTGTGTATTGGACCTTAAACACATTGCATTACACCAAATACACAAAATAATATTCTTTTTAGCAACGTCATATGACCCCTTTAATTTAAAGATCGTAATCACAATGTATAGCAATTGAAGCAATTTAATTTATATTGTTTACATAATATTTGCTATATTATATCATTTGAATTCTTGCCAAATAAAATCAGTCATAATAAGTCCTTATTTTTTATTTTATTTTTTTTTTAGAATATTTATTGTTCCTTATTAATTTCAAATAGTTTATGAATGTTTTTTTTTTATTTAAAAATACTTGTTAATTCATGATGAAGTAACTTATTTTAATGGAAATATATTTTCTCTGTTAATTATGTGAGAAAAAAGAACAGGAAAGGTTAAACGCAAGTGATGTGCTTTTTAAATAATAATTTAATTTAACCATTAAAACAGAATCCAGAAAAATCTAAACCAAAAAAAACCCCTGAATTTTTGTTTTAAAAAAAATCTAACTTATTTCATGGGTCCTAATCTACCAAGCGTGTGATTCTGTATCCACAGGATTGTGATAATAATGACTTCTGGGATCATTTGTTCTTTCAGATTGCTTTACATGCAGAGCTCATTTTTCTGCTGCTTCTCATAATAACAGCCTAAAGTATTTCTCAGTGTTGCAAACAAATCTTTATTGTTCCTCAGTGTGCAATCCTGTCGCCCGCCTTCAAAGTGCGTGAGTTCTCCATCACAGACGTGGTTCCCTACCCCATCTCTCTGAAGTGGACCTCAGCGGCAGACGAAGGCATCAGGTGCGTTCTTGGTTCTGTGTGTCATGATTGACTCTCTTAGTTCACTCTTTAAACAGTCACGTTATGTCTTGCTCTGCAGTGATTGTGAAGTTTTCCCGAAGAACCATGCTGCACCCTTCTCTAAAGTGTTGACTTTCTACCGGAGGGAACCTTTCTCCTTGGAAGCCTACTACAACAATCCCAAAGAGCTGCCGTATCCTGATCCTACCATAGGTATGCTGGGAATGCTTCTTTGCTTTGCTTAATTGGAATTGAGCACAATGCTACTAATTTAGTACTAATCTACACATGTCCACAAACAAACAAATAATATTCAGAGTTTAAATGTTTTACTCTAATAAAGTGAAAACAAACAAATGGGTTGCATTTATTTTACAGCATGTGCGCTTGTACGTGTGTTAACAGGACTGGAATAGAGTGCTACACACAGATGTGCATTTTCAAGGTTACCGCGGGGTCTTAAATCTTACATTTTACAAGAAAGTCTTAATTGTGATTTCAAGAGGTCTTAAATTTGGAGACGGAAAGACAAGAGTTGCAATATGGCTGAATGTGATTAAACTTCAAAATGCTATGATTTCATTAAATAAACACAATCGCTGCAAGTTCAGAGTCTGGTGCTGCGCTGCTTTGTGTGCTGCCTTTACTGGGAAAACGCTATATTTCAGCCAAACGCGACATCTGCTGGCAGAGAATGAATCCGTTAACAGAGGTTAAACTAGGCCGTACGAGTTTCACTGCACGATTCAGTCTATTAAAATACATTTAGAATCATCACATAATTTAAGATATGGGGGCAGAACATGTATAGCCTATATTTACATTATATCATTTCATATAGTTAATAATCACGCGAAAAGTGCCATCTTTTCTCCAAAAGTCAGCATGATTACAAATGTGATTTTGATTTTATGCAACGGTTCAATAAACAAGAAGTTAATATTAAGAGACTTACGTTTTAGACGCCATATTTCCTGCTTTTGCTCTATTTCTACAACAAAAATAACTCCGAACACAGTGTTTTGTGTCTCTGAGCAACATGACAGGGTTTTGTTCCTCACCCGTTTAAATTTCACATTTAAAGTATCTTCATTTTTTTTTTTTTTTTTTCAAACATCAGTTTTAAATATCAAAACATTATGCATTTGTAACTGCAGGTTAGCATTCTATGTCCCTCTGAGCTGCATTAAAGAGTGTGTAAATGCATCTAATGCCACTTCAGATGCATTGCAATGATACATTTAGTTGATACTGATTTCATTTGCTTGGTAACAGCCCAAATGCAAGAATTTGACTCAAAAGATGATGCACACTTTTAGAAAAAATGGCTTGAAGGTAAAAATGCCCATAAAATGTATTGGAAAAGATTCATTTCCATCACTGCTGTGCACTGGCCACACAGAATATGAAGAATATCAAAGAAATTCAGGAGTCAGCTGTCCACGGTGATGTTTAAGATACCAGCACAATACCACGCTCAGCAAAATATCATCTAATTATCGTTATCGATAAAATCCCAGAAAATATCAAGAGATTTTTTTTTGTAAATTTCACACACCCCTAATTCACGTTATTTAATTTATTGATAGTAATTGTTAAAATCAATATAATTAATACTTTTATCCATTTTCTTAAAAATGGTTTAAAGGCTGAAATGTAAAGTTAACCATTTAATAAAACCTTTTGTTTTTGTGAGAACTTGTATCTGAATTGTAAATTATGCTTTTGACAGTCATATACAGTTTAATATGGTACATAGACATTGCCCTACCCCACTCATATGGTATTAATTGTATTTGTGCAGGTCTTAAAAAAGGTCTTAAAGTCTTACATTTGAGCTTAAAAATCCTGCAGAAACCCTGATTTTATTGTGATCCGGCTTAAAGTTACATAGAACTTCATTCACATGACAGCTCTCTGCTCTTATAAATCAAAGTTGACGTGAAATCAGTTTATTTTTTTATTTTTTTTTACACAATACTTGATCTTACTTTGGGCATTTGGAGCACATTATTCACATGACTTCTTTTTCTCTAATCAAAATGTATTCATTTGTGTACTCTTAACCTAATCTGCTAACCTTGATTAGTCTATTGGTTAATGGTAGCCAATTCTACCAATGTCATAATTTAATGCTGGTAACTGTTAAAGTGTACTTAAAAAAAAGAAAAAAATGTGCGTGTGTGTATTATTTACATATACTTTTTTGTTTGTTTTGTTTAACAACTTTCTATTAAAGCAACAAAATTTGTAGAAGTGCATTGATTCAGCAACCAGAGTCACAAACAATATAGTTAAGATTCCCGTTTGGATTTAATACCGTTTATCAATGAGAAGGTTTGCTCACAGATTTAGTCTCAGCAAACAGCACCCTGTGAACGAATCACAGTAGAGATCACTACATAACTCCATACATTTATTTCCTCCATAACATACTTGTTTGTCACTATTTTCAGCATGGTTGCCAGGTTGGGAAGATTCAGTAAAACACTGGGCAGAAAAAGTATCCATCTAAGAGACTGGATACATTTTTGAGAGTTTGACATCTTTTGACCACTGGCGACCTCGAGCAAGAAAGCTTGTGGAGGCTCAATATCAATGCAAGATAATGAAAATGTCAAGAGAAAATTAAACCAGCGAGCCAGTTTCACAGGCAATTATGCTTAATCGAGAAAAGCAGAAATCATGATTGATTAATTGTGCAACCCTATTGATTAATTTTTGCCTGTCCACAGGCCAGTTTAACATCCAGAAGGTGGTGCCTCAGCAGTCCGGTGAGAGCGCCAAGGTGAAGGTGAAGGTGCGTGTGAATGTGCACGGGGTCTTCAGTGTGTCCAGCGCCTCCCTGGTGGAGGTTGTGAAATCTGCGGAGGGAGAGGAACCCATGGAGACAGACATTCCTGCCAAAGAGGAAGAGGTAAAGTCATCCCTAATGGTTTTGTGTATCACATGACATCAGGGGATCCACTGGGCACAGAACAGTTGATTTAAGAAAGAAAGAAAAACTTGAAGCATTAGTTCTGAAAACTAGATTTGACTTGTTTTGTGAGCATTATTATAAATTTAAATGTACTGTCGTTCTGTGTGTGCGCACAGAATACAGGAGTCACGTCTGAAATGAATACTGAAATTGACCGTGATAACCATAGCGAAAGTGTATATGGAAGCTTATTTGGTTACACTTTATTTTAAGGTGTCCTTGTTACAGTATAATTATACATTTAGGTACTGAATAATATTAATTAGCTACATGTACTTTACTATATGGTTAGGGTTTGGTTTAGGGTTACTTGCGTGTAATTATGCATAATTTATTGTTATTATAATAGCAATTGCCATTTTTGTTTACTTTTTATTCTGTGGTGGAAATAAGCTTCCATGCATTTACACTTGTGAGATGCAAAAACAAGTTTATAAGATCATAGGAGCTACTCTTTGTTCCGTACGCATGCTAAACGATAAGTTTTGACTGTGTTTGTGACCATAGTCATTTACCCTGTGAACATTCATTATATTTGTTCCTTAAAGAACAAGATGCAGGTGGATCAAGAAGGGCAGAAGGCTCAAGGTGATGATCAGAAAGAACATGCAGACAAGAAATCAGACACTGAAGACATGGAGGTGTGTGAATACACTTGCACACCAACACCAGATATACAACATTTCAACAAAATACAAATTGATTGAAAAGCATGCATTTCCAGCTGCAGCCTGCTTGTTGTGCATCTAAAAATAGCCAAGGTTCATTCCTCTTGACAGACTGATGCTTTTATTATTTTTAGTTTATTGTCTTATGAAATATCAAAACAATGTAAAAGAAATTGAGAAAGGGAAAAAAGGACATAAAATCAAAAATGCAATTTTTAAAAAGCATTGTACAGCTTGTGTCCTCACATGAATATTATACCATGCTTATGTTAGAGAAAACCTGAACTTTGCATTGGCAACCCAACACTGTACATGGGTCCAAAATATACAGTATAATAAGAGTGATTAAATGCACATAATGCTTTGGATTACTGCATCACTTCACCTGTTTAACGGTAACACATGGTTGGATTGGACACAATTTGACATCAATAATAAAGTTATGGGAGCATTTTTCCCCCTTGAAACCCATAACCCACCACTGCTCTGTAACACCTAATATTTGCAATGGAAAATGGGAAATTCACTGTGACTATAATGACTTTTAGACTTCAGAAGACAACAAACAGAAGAATGAACCTCCACAAGCCAAGAAAGCCAAAGTGAAGACAAAGATGGTGGATCTTCCCATCGAGAACAGCCTGCACTGGCAGCTGGCCAGTGAATCGCTCAATCTGTTCGTGGAGAATGAGGTACATCACATCACTGATTAGTGTTCTGTAGGAGAAGCTAGAGCTGCACAATTCTGGATCTATTGAGAATCACAATTTTTTGGTTTCAAAAAGAGATCAGTTTTCCACGTTTCTGAACTAAACAAAATAATGTCTAATTTACTTATTAATTGCTGCAGTCGGTTTAAAAATGTTGAATTAATTTGAAATACATATTTAAGATAAAATTGGTTTGAATGAATGAGGGAATGATTTACTCAAATACTTTACTAATGATTTACTCAAATACTAGCCTTTTGAACAAATCTCTATATGATTCAATGACAAATAATTATTTTTGACAGCCAATTGTCGCCATCTACGAAAACAATGTAATCAACACAAACTTTTTATTTGAAGCACCAAATACTTTCAAAAGGTGATTTGCTCTATTTTGATTGCTACAACAGACATCAGTGTTTATATGCAAACTATAAACCTTTATCCGTCTAATTCTGTGATTATTTGAATGATTGTAAGACAGAAATAATAATGTGTGGTTGAAAAGGCTTGGTTGATGACTGTTTGAAACGCAGGCATGACTTTGTCAAAGCTTTAATAGACACAGACAAATTGTCATTTAGAATATATTTAATATTTAAAATGTTTCGATATCAACATCATACAGTGCAGTAAAGATGACATTACACTGCAGTTTCCCAAACTGGGCTTAATGAAAGAACTGCTAACTAACAATGAATTAAATCATAAAAATAATTTGAACACTGATAAAAGATGCAGGTGCCTTTTCTAGAACTGGTTTCTAACATTGTGCTTTCTTGCCTGTAGGGGAAGATGATTATGCAGGATAAGCTGGAGAAGGAAAGAAACGATGCCAAGAACTATGTGGAGGAATATGTTTATGAAATGAGAGACAAACTGCACGGAGTGCTGGAGAACTTTGTCAGCGAGGCTGTGAGTGTCTAACATGTATTTGCTTTCATTCATAAAGATAGCTATGCTTCTAAGTGATGGTGTTTATTAAGCAACGTCTTTCAATGCAGGATCGAGATTCTTTCTCCTTGAAACTGGAGGACACTGAAAACTGGCTGTATGAAGAAGGAGAGGACCAGCAGAAGCACGTGTACGTCGATAAACTGGCTGAGTTGAAGGTAGATGAGATGTGTTAGTTGAAACTGTTGCCCATTAAATAGAATGAAAAACTGAACCTCCAAAAATCATTTGCTCCTAGAAACTGGGAGAGCCGATTCAAAACCGATACATTGAGGCAGAGGAGCGGCCAAAAGCTTTGGATGAGCTCGGAAGGCAAATCCAGCAGTACATGAAGGTCGTCGAGGCTTATAAGGCCAAGGTAGCCACTCATTAAGTCAAGGCACATTTATTTAAATAGCCTTTTAGACATTACAGATTGGATGAATCACACGTCTGTCATCTCTTAACTCAGGATGAGCTGTATGATCATTTGGATGAGCTGGAGATGATGAAGGTGGAAAAGCAGGTGAACGAAACCATGACCTGGATGAACAACAAAATGAATCTGCAGAGCAAACAGAGTCTCAGTCAGGACCCTGTGGTTAAAGCCCAAGAGATTCAGGCCAAAACAAAGGTACAGACCTCACCGGTATTTTGATTATCCTTCTTTAAAATCTGCTAAGGGGTCGTTAAATATAACATCATGTAAAAAAGTAATTTTATTGTAAAATTAAATAATTTGATCAAATGTTGAAGATGGTGAGGATCAGCTGTCAAGTTCCAGAATCTGTGGGACATCATATGTGACCCTGGACCACAACACCTCAAGTGTCAATTTTTCCAAAATACATTTGTACATCATCCGAAAGCTGAATAAATAATCTTTCCACTGATGTATGGTTTGTTATGATCGGACAATATTTGGCTGAGATACAACTATTTGAAAATCTGGAATCTGAGGGTGCAAAAAAATCTAAATATTGAGAAAATCTCCTTTAAAGTTGTCCAAATGAAGTTCTTAGCCATGCATATTACTAATCAAAAATGAAGTTTTGATATAATTACGGTAGGAAATTTACAATCTTCATGGAACATGATCTTTACTTAATATCCTAATGATTTTTGTCATTAAAGAAAAATTTATAATTTTGACCCATACAATGTATTTTTGGTTATTGCTATAAATATACCCCAGCGACTGGTTCTTTGCTCCAGGGTCACATATGAGAGTCAAATTAGACGACTACTACATATGAGAGTCAAATTAGACGACTACAAGATCATTCATTTAATAGTTCATCTATTGCCAAAATTACGAAAGGAAAAAATATCAGTGAAGAATAGAAGATTATTGAAATGCATACATTCCCTGGACCTCTGCTTCTCATAAATACTAGTGTATTGTGCATGTTATATTTTTTGACAGACATCGATGTCATGGTATTCAAATATGGATTTAAAAGCATATGGATCGTACGGTAATAATGATTTATTTCTTAGCCAGCGGCAGGTGTTCAGTGAGGTCACATGTCAATGTTTTTAGTTCTAATATATCAACAGAGAGTCAGCCTATGATTTTGTCGGACATGATAATTTTGGGGTGTTATAAAACATGCTGGAGATGTTCGAATTAAACTTCATTACACTTACTTTACAGAATGAAGTTAATTTGCGTGTCACAATTTAAGAGTCTGATATGTTTGGCTTTTCAAAAATGTTACGTTCTGTAGCATTTACTTTTGTAAACTAAGATTTTACCAGGAAATTTTGATGCACAAGTTATTTTTGTCTTTTATAACAAAAATATTTAATTTAAACCCATGAAAATGCAGATCCTGCTGTAAATAATAGTGATAAACCACTTTTTAAAACTGCAGTTTTATTATAACCCCTTAGCAGATTTATGTCCTCTTGAGAACCGAGTCTTCTAACGGTGTCTTCATCATTATACAGGAGCTGTATTCTGCTTGCAATCATATCGTCACCAAACCCAAGCCCAAAGTGGAGCCTCCAAAGGAGGAGACGCCGGCCGAACAGAATGGCCCTGTGAACGGACAGGAGGGTTCAGAGGCACAAACGGGCAACCCAGAGAAGGGCCAAGCTGCCCCGGAAAACACAGGGGCCAAGCTTCCCGAAATGGACATCGACTGAGTTCGCTCGGCCCTCGTCTGCATCCGCTCCAGCCTCTCTCACGCCTCTTACATGCCTCCGAGTTTGGATTCAGAAAAAAAAACTAAATAACAAAAAAAACATTTGATTTTGGTGAAGCAGGCTGCCCAGTTCAGTTCTCTTCCTGTCGGTGGCGTCGGTCTTACTTTCTCTGTTTAAAAACAGGATACATAGAGATCCAATCTCTCTCTTTTATTTCTTCAAACAGGAAAAACATGTTAGATAAAGGACGAGAACCTTTCTTTTATTTTTTTTAATATATATCCACAGTTCCAGTTTCCCTGAAACAAAGGCGGACAAGATTATCAAGCGGGACGGACTGGTGTAGTGCTGTTTAACAGATAACACGTTTCTGTTCTGATCTACTGTTAGGAGAGTTTATTAGCATTGAATTTTTGTTGCACAGACTAACTTCACAAGTGAAGTTTCTAACCACCAGATCTTGGTGAAAGCACTGAAACTGCTGAACATTTTCTCGAGGCAGAGGCATGAGATGCACTGTATGTCCAAGTAGAGCTGAGTTACTGTTATGCAGTATTTCGTTGTGAAAGGCAGGTCATTCTGTGTCGACGGCCTGCGTGTGGTCGCTTTTGGGGTTAGCCCTGTTTGTATGTTTTCCTTTTCTACTGTGCAGCCTGTGTGAATGGTGGAGACTAATTTGGTGTCCAGTCACAGATTATGAGAATAAACCATTCATTTTGGTATGCAGTCAAAAGAATTTATTGGAATGTATTTATTGGATGTACTGTACATACTGGTTTACTTTTAGTGTAACTACAGTATCAGTTTAGTGGGGTGAAATAAAATCATCAGGTATTTTGAACATCGCATCTGGAAAAAAAACCTTGATGTGTCACCAAAGTACGATACGATGAAATGTCAACAGGTATATAAATGATAAACTTGAGATCAGCTTACTACCCAGTCCGACGCATGCATCATAAGCAGTCAAATATATACCGTCAGTGACAAGACATGGTATGAAATTAAGATTTCAGAGGACTGACAGTAAAAGGTCTGTTCTGCGAAAGGTGACCAGTGGCCAATACAATATCTAACGTGTATTACATTATACATGTATAAACCCCGCCTTCTGCAAGGGCTGCATTCATTGAGTGCCACGCCCACATCTCAACATCCAATCAACAACCGATGGATGGAACCGAGACCCCGCCCTACATTTTTTATTAGTTAGCCTGATGTGTAATAAATTGAACAAACACAGAATGCAACACTTCTAAAGCTTGTAAAATGTGTCATTTTAATATTTATACAGTCCGATAAATATACTGAAAGCTTGCATGTTGCTTGATCAAGTTAACTGAAATATAAAAGATACTTGGAATTAAAGAAAATGCTTGTGTTTTTGAAGGAAATGTGAGTAATGCTGGACCTGCAGCTAAGATGAGTGCTGGGTAGATTACTTACAAATATTACAAAATGTTACAGATTACATGATGAAAATTGTATAAGTTACTCATTTTAGGTAATGTATTCTGACTTTTTTTTTAATCTAAACTCACTATTAAACATAACACTGATATAAAAGAGAAAAGATATTCAGTTTTTTGGAATCGACGTCATAAAATGCAATAAATATTACACTGTGGTTTCCCAAACTGGGCTTAATGTAAGAACTGCAGTGGGTTTGTGAGTTAAAATCATAAAAATGTAAATAATAATAATAATTTAAACACTTAAATATCTTATTTGTTTTCCTGCATGTCAATGCGACCATTAACCGACATCAGAGAACTGTAAACATGTAAAATTATTAGAATATTTACTTCCTCTGAGATATTTCAAGTAAATAATTTAAGGAGTTTGGATGACAAAAACGTTTGGGAATCCCTGCATTATATGAACAAACATTAATAAACATGGAAACAGCAATGACATTAAGCTCAAAGTCTGATATATTTTAGCCCAGACTTCCAGAATTAACAGATACTGAAGGATATAATGTTTCACATCACCAGTGTTTAGTAACTTAAGCATAATTATTTGTATCAGTTATTGGTTATAAAATGTATTTACATGACAAGAAAAGAAGAATTAGGGAGAATAAATACATTATAATTGTAATAATACAATCAAATCAGTTCTTTAACTCACTCATTACACCGTTTAGGCTATCTCAACATTAATAATCACCATCTTTACTACAATTTAAAGGGCAATGAGACTGTAATTAAAAAGTAAAAGTTAGCAAATAAAGAAAACTCTTTGCACCCGTACATCCTGCTCAATCTGTCTAAAATCTTTGCTTGCAATTCAGATTCAGAGTTTTGTCATCAATTATTATTATACAAACTTTTATTTTTTTTAAATTACGATATAATTTGTTTTGCTCTCAAGCTCTGTATGTGTTGATTATTAAAAAGAATAATAATAATAATAGGTAGTGTAATAAAAATCATCTATCAAAAGACACATTTAAGCACATTTATGTTGAAAAAAAATGTTAATAACAGATAATGAAGAAGATGTTTTCTCCTTAACCCACATCTGCGTCAGTTTAAGACAGCTAAAAGCTTACGGCTTAATATTTAACGTTAGGCCTACTAACAGATTTAAGATAAAGGTATTCTATAGTCTTTGATTATACTCACGTTACCTTTTGTATATCTAATAAACATGAATAAATACTTCATTATATTCATGTTAGTAATTATTTATGGAGATTGATGAACATGGCTCATTTTGTTTAGATCATCCGTGCACGTCCAAGAAAAAACTGCTTATAGTTGTGATCTGACCTCAAAAGATGTTTTAATATATTTTGAATCAAAAAGTGTATCTGCTGATTTTATGTTGAATCTTATGATTTTATTTGGCAAATTTCATATTCATAAAAGTAGAAGGGATAATTCTAAACCTTGTTTAAAGGTTTGGTTGATTTTCATTCATATATGGATTCTCTTCACTGTATTAATAGTAAAAAATGTATTGTATTTGCTAAACAGTTAAACTTAATTGGAAAGTAAACTGGCTGTAATATAGGCCTATGCTGTCTGTTATTGACATTTTGCCTGTATTTTTCTCTGTATTGTTGTTAAATTGTGTTGCATATTATATCTGAAATGTAATTTATTTTTAGTTATTTTTATTTTATTTGGATATCTTGTTAGAATTGTTTCTGCCTTGTTGTAGTTTCTAAAAAAAAAATTATAATAATAATAAAAAAGTTAGACTCACGTTGCCTGGTTACGTTCCTCAATGGTGGACCACGCCCACTTTAAGGACGGCAACACATAACGTATTAATGATGATTGGGTTTGTGTGATTGTAGGGGCATTGATTCGGTTTCTCAAGTATGATTGTTAGGAAAGGACCAAGTGGAAAAACCACCGGGCGCAACGCGACGCCACTGAGAGCTGCCCCGTCCTACAGTATGAAGCGTACAGTAGATCTAACCTTAATTCTGCGTTAATTATCGACTCCTTATTATTTTTTTTGAACTCCTAGATTTTCAAAGGCACGGGGCTAAACGCAGTCGAAGTGCTCGCCAGCTCTCTAAATTAAAAGCTAATGGATGCAACAAGGACAGGTGGGATTATATTCGGAAAGATTTCTGCTAAATGCGCTACATCTGTTGCTAGTGAACGACTCATGAATATTAATGAGATGTGTGACGTTTCTTCAGCGCTGGGCTGTTTGCTGTAGGACTGCGTCACAATTTGAATATTTATACTACGCCCTAAAAGTATGTTGTTGTTGTTGTTTAAAGAAAACAGATGCTTTTGAGTTTTGATAAGCTTTGGGACAGACCATGTTTGTAGCCGTTTTCGGTGTTGAGAGTAACGCATTACAAGTAACGCATCAGATTACTTTTTTATAGTAATTAGTAAAGTAACATTACTTTTTAATTTACAAAAAAAGAGATAAGTACCAGCAGTTACTGTATTTTTCCATTTGTGTTTCTTTATTTTTATATTTTTTTATTGTTGAAGGGTATTGAACTTTCTTCTCTTGCTATATTCTTCATGTAATCCAGAACAGCAGCAGCTGAAAGGTTTGTCTGAGCTGCGTTCTCTACTATATAGACGTGAATTCACATTTTATTCAGCATGACGCTTATGCATTTCACTTTTGGTGTGAAAGCGCTTTTACATTTGCCAAAAATATAACTTTTTATATTGAAAATAAACAAGTAAGCCCAGCCCAGATGAAAAAAATTAAAGTTTATTAAACTGTCCATAATAAGTAACTAAGTTACTTTTTAGAGTAATGCAATATTGTAATGCATTACTTTTAACAGTAACTTTCCCAACGCTGGTTGTTTTTATTAGTGTTTATGGTTCTGAACCGAATCCGTGCATGCCCTCTCAAGTGGCCAAGACCACAAGTGTGGGTATTTGGACAGGCCCAGTGAACGGAAATCTACTGGAAATATTACATCTTGGAATTTTTGGCATACTCGACATGCTATGCTTTGAAACACTTATGCCGTGTACAAAAATCTCACACTCAAGTACTTATTTTGAGTAAGCAAATCGCGACTGCTAAAAAAGTATGTTTTGTATAGTATAAATGTGTGTGCTATGAATGTAATCTGGACGTAGTACAGTCACATGTTATCATTATATGTGACCTACCAGCATCAGTTGCGTAGCTTCACTGCCATTCACAGATCCTCTCCTGTGGCCTCATGGGATAGTACAGTGTCCATCACATGCATACTTCAGAATCTCACCGGAAGAACTTTTTTATGTACTGTTTTGTGCATACTGTAAATTTGGAAATACTACTTTTGTCACATACAGTTTTTCGCCTACTATATAGTAGAGAAATATGTGATCTCAGGTGCAGCCTCAGTCAAATCTCGGATACAGCTGTGGAACGTTACCATGCAACACAGCATGAACTGCTTTTTTTTTTTTAAGCCATATTCTGGAAATTTAAGTTTCAGAGTAACAAAGGCTGGTGGAAGATGTCTGAATGGCCAGTCGTTGATTTCCGGATGCAGGAGAGGTCATGCTGAGGTACGAACGCTCTACCACTGCTGATCTCTAACAATCTGCTGATCTCTAACAGTAATGACTCTCTTCTGCTCTCAGCAGGGCATGTCGACTGCCAGTGCCTCCAAGGACTTCAGCCAGGTCTCCACAAGTGGGTTTGACGCTCCCTTTTCAATGCTTTGAGTGGTTATATTTCCTCACAGACCTATGCAGACCTTTTCTCTGTTATTGACCAGGTATAACGATGCCCTCTGGTGTTTCCAGCTTCTTGTTGGATTGTTTGGATGTTGATTCTCCAGCTTCAAGTACAGACACGACGCTTTCATCCATCGAGGAGTTTCGCAGAGCTGACAATTATGGTATAATTTGTTACCATTTACTTGTGTTGTATCAAACCCACATGCTGTAATTTCTTACACGGAACACGGGACAGTCGTGGCCTAATGGTTAGAGAGTCGGACTCGTAATCCAAAGGTTGCGGGTTTGAGTCTCGGGCCGGCAGGGATTGTAGGTGGGGGAAGTGAATGTCCAGCGCTCTCTCCACCCTCAATACCACGACTGAGGTGCCCTTGAGCAAGGCACCAAACCCCCAACTGCTCCCCGGGCGCCACAGCATAAATGGCTGCCCACTGCTCCGGGTGTGTGTTCACGGTGTGTGTGTGCACTTTGGATGGGTTAAATGCAGAGCACAAATTCCGAGTATGGGTCACCATACTTGGCAGTATGTCACTTCACTTCACTTAATTCTTAATTCAACCCAAATATCAGTCAAACTGCTTCAGTGTCTCAGTACAAATCATTATATACATTATCTGCTGTTTGTGCCTCTCATGACCACTCAGACGAGGGAACAGCATTTTTTGGTGAAGATGGGATGATGAACATGGTGAAAAACTCAACTCTTCTAGATCACAGCCATGCGCAGGATCTAGCGCTGCAGCACCCTCCAAACCTCTCCTCCATTCTTGGTAAGTCATGGCTGTTTATCATTCATAACTGCTATTAATGCAGTGAGGGCTGATGCATTTCACATAAACGTTTTAGGGCTGTGTTGTCAATATGAAAGGCGGTTATGCTTTTATTTTATGTAGAGCTATCAATAAACCCTACTGAAGAGAAATCGTTTCCTTCGTCACCCATTTGGTAAGGCCTTTATACATGCATGCTGTATATATAATACTAAACAAAAGTTTGGAAACATGATTTTTAAATGTTTTAATAAAGTCTCTTCTGCTCATCAAGGCTGCATTTATTTAGTTTAGTAAAAACTGTAATATTATTAAATGTTATTGGCATTTGAAATAACTATTTTCTATTTGAAAATATTGTAAAATGTAATTTATTCCTTTGAAGCAAACTTGAGTTTCCAGCATCATTACTCCAGTATTTAGTGTCACATGATCCTTCAGAAATCATTCTAATATGCTGATTTGCTGCTCAATTGTTATTGGTGCTCAGTTATTAATAATGTTTTTTATTTCCATCAATGTTTTTGTGGCTTAATATTTTGTGGAAACCTTTTTTCAGGATTATTTGATAAATAGAAGTTAAAAACAGCATTAATTTGAAATAGGATCTTTTGTAACATAAATGTATAAAGTAATTCATTTCTATTAAACAAACACACAGGGTCATGTGACACTGAAGACTGGAGTAATGATACTGAAAATTCAGCTTTGCATCACAGGAATCAATTACATTTTAAAATATATTACAATAGATAGCTGTTTTTCTATTATATATATATAATTAAAAAACAGCATTACTTTTTTTGAGCACATAAATGCAGCCTTGTAAAAACATAAAAATCGTAATGTTTCCAAACTTTTGACAAGCACTGTATACATGAATATATAATATGTGCTGATATACTTTTCAGTCATCACAAAAATTTGACTAAAATGATATATTTCCCAGCCTCTCTCCTTTACGTGTGCCCTCTGAAACTGTGGCATCAGATATTGCATCAGGTACTTGAGTTTCACTCCATGCAAGTTATAAATACAGTAGATGGCATTACTCCTTTCTTTCTTTAAATAAAGCTCTGTTTCTGCTGTTTGCAGGAAGTGTGATAAAATCAGCGAATGAGAGAACGCCTGTGAATACTAGGGTTGTAGTTATTTCCCCTGTTGTGAAAAAGGTGATTAATACTGTATTACGTCTTTCATATTATGCCTATGTATGGTCACATTCATGTGTGCGTGACTAATAGCTTCCTCCTTGCATTCTATTAGAAATGAGTAATGCTACTTATGAGTAATATCACAGGGTGTCTGGCTGGTCACTATGTATAGCATCATAACATAATAATGAGGAAAAACTTCCCTTTTTAGTGTTTTGCAGAAAAGGAACAACTAATAAAATGCAGAAAAGTGACGTTCAGCGACATTGTGAGCATTCGAAACGTATCAAGCCATAAACGTGGTAAGAAAGACCGGCAGGACTCTGGAGTAAAGCTGGTTAAAGCAGGCAGAAGCGTGCTGGAGGGATCCCGAGACGTTTCCTCAAGGCCTGTCAAGTTTTTTGACTTTGCAAATGAGCATGAGAGGGAAGCCTTTTTCCAGAGACTCAAACAAACACGCTTGTTTAAGTTTCCTGCCAAACCGGTAATTTTCTTTTCTCATTCCATTTTTGAAATCTAAATGAATTTCATGTTCCTTTTGTGTGCATTTCTCTTGTTTATAGATAATCTCAATCTGAGAGGACTTCAGTCGAAGATCAATGTCCTTACAAGTGAAGAAGCTCACTGGATCATATCTGACCAGCAGTGGGCAGTCAACACTTCTACTGCGTGCTTGGTTTACATTGCTACAAATATTTGAATTTAATTTAATGGCCTTGCAGTGTTTTTAAACCCTTAAAATGGATGAATGCGTGTGCACTGGAGTGAGACTAATTAAACACAAGAGCTGAATAATATACAACTCTTGGAGTATACCCATGTAAAATGGTTAAAACAGATTATGTACATAATGCAGAGTCATCAAAATGAGAAAGCTGTTTGCTGTGCTAGATTTTTACATGCTTTAAATTAAAAGAGAACCTTACAAATTAAATTATATTAGATGTTTGGATAAAAAAATAAATAAATATTAAAATTACTATACCATTATTGTGCGATTGCTCTTTCTTTTAATGTCTCACTGAGCATAAAAAGAACAAAATGCCCGTGAAATACAGATTAAATGCATTGGTCTTAAATTTAACACCACAACATCAACACAGCCATTCTGACCACGTGGCCTATGAATCAAAATATCAGCCAATCAGGAAAGCGGAGGTTAGCGCAGCGAATAATCGACCAATCAGAGAGCAGTGGCGTTGCCAGGCAGCTCGTGTGATTAATAGCAGTCATATGACTGGAGTCCGTCTGCTGGAGTAGAATGTGGCTCAAGAATTAAACACAAAAAGAGGATTTTTCCTTCAAAATTGTGGGTCCATTATGGCTCCCACGTTATTTAATAAACTTTTCAACAAAAGAAGCGCGTTTTCACCGCCCGCGAAATGCAGCAAAGAGGACACGGTGTTCAGGTAAGTTAACATCTCTAAGTTAGCTTCCGGAGAGCAGTAATGCTAATATCACAGATTCACCCCAAGTTCTGTGGATATAATATATTTAGCCTAGAGTCGTGTGTGTTTATGGTTACGTAAGGTTATCTCCATCTGTTGCCTGAATGTTAGCTTCATGCTAGTTAGCTCAGTCTGGCGACCCTTTGTTGTTGTTTATGTCACCGGATCTGACGAGCGGTTTTCTAAAAGTATGGTTTATTCCACACAGTATTTCAGTAACGTTACACTTATTTTATTTCCTGTCAGTCCTCGGCTTTTCTGTGCGATCATTAAATGCAGAACTAGCGATGCTGTGTAACCTCACCGAGTCCATAGTCCGCTGCACTATTAGCGGTCTTTAATCTAAATGGACTTTATGTTGGTGATGATAAAAGCAGAGACTGGCACGTGACCTCGTGCTGTCCGTGCATTCAGATCATTTTCCTGAGATGTGCAGGTCACTCAGGGACGCGGATCTGAGCCAGTGCTGCATGCATGCAGATGCACAGAATATCGCCACAAGTCTTCTTACCATCAGAGTAAAGCACTGAAATTTGCATTGGATTCATTTCTGTTGCACACTGATAACATCATATTTTTTTGGATCGTTCATCTTTAGCTGATTTGGAGTGTTAGATTTTAAGCATTTGGAAATAAGATTGGGATTTAAAGGATCCTAAGTAATAGGGGACTACAAGGCTACTGGCTACTTCTGCTTGTGAAAACAAAACTGCTTATTTTCATGGAAATTAGAAATGGCAACATGGAAACTATTCAGTGAAATTATTATATTCCTTAATTACAATAACTGAATGTTCTGCATGGTCTAGACTTAATTACCAATGAATATACATGATTTTTTGTTGTTGGTATCTATTTTAAAAATTATTTTACTCACAAACAGGTATTTCTACTTTATAAAATATTATAGAATATGATATTCAGTTTGTAAAAAAAAATATATATATATATATATATATATATATATATATATATATATATATATATATATATTTATTACTCACAAATAGCCATTTGTACTTGATAAAATATAGGATATGATATTTGTCTTAAGTGTCAGTTTTTCAAAATTTAGATTTATACATCATCTGAAAGTTTTCCATTGCTGTATGGTTTGTTAGAATCGGACAATATTTGGCTGAGATACAATTATTTGAAAATCTGGAATCTGAGGGTGCAAAAAAATCTAAATATTGAGAAAATTGCCTTTAAAGTTGTTCAAATGAAGTTCTTAGCCATGCATATCATAATCAAAAATTAAATTTACGATTTAAGACTGCTTTTGTGGTCCAGGGTCACATTTGTCATTAAAAAAAAATGAAATGACTATTTGTATCAATTTCCATGACCTTTCTCCATTTAGAAATCACACTTTTAAAATTCCCACATACAGTGTATGGTTGTCCTAGAATAAAAATGAATTAAATTGATTAAATTCAGTAAATGAATTAAATAATGGTAGTCGATAAGGGATTGAATTAAAATAAGAAATATGATTTCAGCTTGCATCTTGATTTTTAGCTGTTTTAGCTTATTTGAAACCTTGTTTTGTCTTATTTTCAATCATTTTAAGCCATCTTTTGGCCCCTAGCAGGTCCCGGACTTCTGTTTGAGAACCGCAGTGGTAGACATTTTTTATATTGCGAGACAAGGAACATATAAACATTGTTAGACACACTTACTAACATGGAAATACAAGAGAACCATTTAAAATGGAAGAACTGATAAACACAATTGTAAATCAGTATAGCGTTAAATGGTGACTACTTTGTCAAAGTAGAGCACAAGTTTTCAGTCTTTCTACTTTAAGTACAAAATCATGAATAAACAAGGAGGGTATAATAGACTATGTTGGGTTGACAGGCACATGTTCGATGGGTTCCTCACCATTAAATAATAAAACTGTTAGTGTCTAATATATATATCAGTTAACTTGATAATGAAAATGTTATGTTGTCAAATATTTGTGCTGATTTAGAAAGTGTATATCTCATGTGCTGTCAATCACTTGGCACTCTTGAAGTATATCGATATCAGTTAAAAAGCCCAAAATATGACCAACCTTTCAGAATATGCACACTACTGTATGGTGTAAGTTGAATGTTGTTTTATGATTCACTAGTGTTGAACATGTTGATGTTATCTCAGAGGACAAGTGATTGAATGCTGTGAGATCAGGACAGCAGCTGAATGTACCGTAGTATTTGAGTGTGTGCCGTGACCTTATGACCTCTCATCCTGTATTATGTCTTCTCCACACCACTCTCTCCTTACATGTGTTTCCCGTTTTCATTTGAGGTCGCTACAGGCAAAATCTAGCCAGGAACGCATCCAGATGAATACAAGCAATTCATTCAGTTAATATGTGAAACCGTAATTAGATTAAACTTGGTGAAATAATGCTCTCTGTGGTCTTGTTGGCCTGTTTCTTTAAATATTGTTGTGAAGAGCTAGACACACAACAACAGTGGCCCGTCGTGCGTAAGGGGCTGTAGTACCTAATATAGCAGAGAGGGCAGCTACATGGGTGACCCCTCTCAGAAAAACCAAAGGGCTGCTCACATTTCTGGTTCTTTGGCAGGACAGATTGTTCTTGATTGAGCCCGAAAGCTTTTGTGTGCTCTACCAGTGATTACCTTTAGCCAGACCCGGAGACCTCACGTCATTTGTATGCAAAATGTACAAAATTGTACTCGCGTCAGACAAGCTTTTGGAAATAAATAAAAGGCCTAATGTTTCAGGCACTGTAGCAATTAATCAGCAAATGTTTTTTTTTTTATTGATTACGGTTTATTAAAATGTGGACAAAATGTTGATGTATTTAAAAAAAGATTTTTAATAAACTATTATAAAAGTACAATGGTAATGCATTTTTTTAGGGCCCTATGAACTACTGTTTAATTTTAACCAAGTTCTGTGTTTTCAATTTTATTTTTTTGTGGATTCCATTTTAATAATCAATTTATTATTTAATTATTTATTTTTTTCAGCAGAAATTCTGTTTCACGCACTTTAATTTTTCTGGTATTCAAATGATGGCATAAAACAATTTAATTTTTTAAATCAAATGAATATTAAACAAACTTTAATTTATCTGAACAGAGGTTTACTGTTACAATTAAAACATGGAAGAAAATTGGCGTGGCTATTTCTTAAATATAAAGTTTTAATTATAATTTTGTTAGCAGAAGTAGTAGAAATATTCTGTCACAATTTCTTCAAGTTAAACCTAACTTTTATTTTGACTAGTTGCCTTTAGTTTGTATCCGTGTGTGTAGCTTTTCTCAAATGAAACAGTCAGATGGTCTTGAAGTGACTCTCAGAGCAGTTCTGGAGATGCTTATGTATTTATGTCATCATTTAGTGAGACTGCATTGCGGATATTTTGAGATCCAGACGAGCATCACACAAGTTAAGGATGTGTTGTAGAGCAAACCGAGACACGCACAACATACAGACTTCACATTTACAGCAGTCTTTCTGTGCTTCAATATTCACAGACAATAGACCATATTGTGAACAGCCCTACTTATGATTCATTCATCCAAAATTGCACAATTCCATCAGAGTTTTCTGCATCACTGAAATCATAAGGCTCTAGGTTTGTGTATTTGATATGCACTCAGACTCTTGTGACTGAAGGATTGCTGCTGTCATCAAGTGTCTGTTTCTGTGTGCTCATGACTGGTAGAGAGAGTTTGAGATGAGACGATAACTCAGTGAGTGATTCATGAGCATGTGCTTCATTGATGTCATTCTTTTACTTTATGTCATGTGACTGTGGTGTTGTATGTTGTGCCGGTCAGGACTCGTTGGACAGCGAGAGTTCAGGACTAGAGCTGGTTCTTGCACAGTCAGTTTAGTTTTCAACACACGTGGCCGCTTGTGCTGTAATGTCATGCTGTGTTAAAATGATCGTGTTCCCAGTGAAATCTTGAACATCTTTCTTTTGGCTGTTTTTGTGTTGCGGTTTAGTGCAGACTGACGAATATGAATTCATCTGCAAAATCATCCTGTGGCTGAAAGTATATTTTAGTAAAAAATGATCTACAGGGCTGCAACAAACAATTATATAATCGATTAATGTAACGATTATTACAGCAATTAATTCAGAAACGTTTAGATGGCATTTTCTTTTCATCTTGTATATGTATAATACATATTAAAGTAGTGTTTATAGCTGTATGTTTACAGCGGTAACAAAGAAATTGCTGTATCGCTGCTGTACCATAAGCGCCACCTGCTGTCAGAGAGCAAATTTTCATTTTCATTCAGTCTGTCTGCTGTTTTTGTTTCATTCAGATGTTTTATGTAGTATAGTTTCACAAAGCTAAGGTCAGACTTCAAAAATATAGACCCTTTTAGGGCCGACGTCACAATTACGTCACAGCGCTAGCTGGAGGCAAAACAAAGGGAAAACTGGAAGCGGCCCATTCAAACCAGTGCAGATTCGGCTACATAAGGAGCTTAAAATATCGTCTTGTTGTGATGTTGGGTGCCCGAATCGATGTTGTAGAGGCTCCAATTTGAAATTTTAAGCCATACCTGATTTCACTGCCAGACAAAAAACCAATGACAGCAGAAACGATCGTCAAAATGCTCGCATTTGCAGCACATACTTCTTATCAGAAAAGGTTAAATAAAGTATTGTCTATTGTTATGGGCGCGTCTAAAGCTTTCTTCTGCATCTCACTATCGTGTATGAAATAATGTCTGTGTACATGTGTGTAAAGCAACAAATTGACTGATTTATATGCTTATGTAATTGTATATGCATTGTTGTGATTAATTGTGGCTGAAATAATAATGTAGCTGTAAAAATAGTTGCCTGCTGAAATTGAAATATATATGCATCTTCATGACTAGATAGACACTGTGAGTTTGTCTTAACTATACACGTTAGATGTGAGTCACTCAACCGGAGGGAATCCTGTCAGATCGTCCATCCTTTGAGTAAAAGCGTGTGCGGGTCAGCCAATCTGGTTTTGTCCGTTCAAGTTAACCTTTTCAAATAACAATCGCAGTCCTGGACAGTGCATCTATACCTTACATATGCAGGTAAAATCAGAATTTCTCCAGTTATTATTAAAAAACAAACTAAACAGACTTCATAGCTAGCGTTAGTGAAGCGGTCAGGGGAATCTTTCTGCCTCCAGCTAAGCTCCGCCCACAGAAAAACGTCACAATGTTTACTAACAGAAAAAGGGTCAAATTTAATGATGCAGAATGTATGCAGCATCTTTGTTTGGAATCGTGAGTAAAATGCACTGGTTGCCCTTCATTTTAAATGGTAAGAGCACAGGCAAAGCCTTAGTTTGTTCATAAGAAGAGATTTCATTTGCGTTATTTATTTGATTTGTGATTTGTTTTGAAATTTCAAATTTGTTTTGTTTATTAGGAATAATTTTGTCTGAGAAATAATAAAAGGACACCTTTTAATTTATAATTTGTCTTAAATCTCATTTTGTTAAAAGTCGTGAGAAAATAATATCATGATTCATATCGTGAGTTGAGTGAATTGTTATATCCCTACTTATGAGCTAAATGTGATGTCAGTCTTAATTTTACACTTGACTAATATTTCTCTTTCGATGGACTCGATCGCATCAGAAAATGAAGCATGTGTGTTGTTTAGTGCTTTAGTGAAGGATGCTGTGAGTTGATGTGCCGTAGACCAGTAGCTGCACTCCTTCACAGACCAGATACTGAGCCTGAGCTATTATTGTCCTCGCTGGACTCCCGTTGGCTCTACTTGAGCGAGCTGACAGGAATGCTGCCTGGAAACATTCCCACCGCATGCATTCAAAAACGACCCCAGTTAGCGGACAGGAAGTGCGTCATGGTCTGGATGCTTTCTTTATGTAACGGCCGCTTGCTCTCATTATGATCAGACGCTGACCTCCGCTCGCAGGAGTCCGGAGGGGACGGGCTAGCCTCTCTATGCCCACATCACACTGTCTTCAGTTTCCAGCGGCGCGTCCGCATGTCTTTGTCCGACGCTGTCCAGCTCGGCCTGGAGGTCACCTGACAGTCTCATGTTGTTTTGTGAATTTAGTTCATTGCTATTCTTAGCAGCGCTCTGTGCTGAGGACGAGCGAGCCGCGGGCTGGGGAGGATGGGAAAGCACACGGGTGCAAACGCTCTGATGCCCAGGTACCTGACAACCGTTTGCTTTCTGCTTGTCTGTGGCTTTGCAGTCATTGCGTGTGGTTGCTGTAGAAACAGCGTGGCGGCATTTGTGTTGCCTTGTGAGTGAGAGGTTTTGCTGTAGGTATTCATCCTCCTCGCTGTGAGCTTTAATGATGATGTGCTCTTATGCAACGTCCTGCAGATTAAGGTTAAGCAGCTTAAGGACTCGTTTTCATTCTGGAGCAGTGCATATAAGATCACTGTGAAGATAATAGTCTAGGTCTTGTCACCTGTCTCCCTCTGAAAATATCAGTTGCCTTATTATTCTCATTACTGTCAGGAAAAAAATTGCATTACTAATTTTAAATTCAGCTTTTTTTTTTATGCGTGTTGCTGATAGAGAGAGAGGGTGGCTGATGGCATATACACACACACACACACACATAATATATGTCATTCATGCATGTACTGTACAAATTTAATTCTCCTGTTCGCATCCTTTTTGCATTTTTTTTTTAACCAAAATTACCAAAATGTTTGCGATTTTTCTGTAAATGATTATTGCACATTCAAAGACTTATTCAGATGATATAAATGTCTTTGCATAACGTCAACAGTATATGAGAAAGTATTCTCGCACATGCCTTCCTAGTAGTAGAAAGGCAAACTCTATAGCTAATACTTGTCCTGTCATTTACTTTCTGTTTAACATTTCTAATAATTTTGGACAGAAATGCGAAACAAAGACCATGAATGAATAAAGACAGAATAAATCTGTTCATCTTGACAAAATAAAAGCCCCGCCTCCAAAAATTTATGGTTAAACAGAAAAACTTATTGACTGATGAAATGTTAAACAAAGACCAAAATAAAAGTCCTGCCTCTAACACTTAACGACCAAACAGAAAAAACTAATCAACCGATAAAATGTTTAACATGTCTAATAATTTTGGACAGAAATTTTAAACAAAGACAATAAACGAATAAAGACAGAGACTACTCTTGTTCATGTGGACAAAATAAAAGTTCCAACACTTATCGACCGATAAAATGCTAAACATTAGTAGCTAATCAATCATTGATTTACCACTAATCAGTGTTGAATGACGGTTTTTGTGTCCATCAAAACTTTTCTTCCATCACACGAAGTGTCCGAGAGAACAGTGCTTTGCGATTAAATCCTACTCCGGTATGATGATGAATACTTTATTGATCCCAGAGGGAAATTTAAACATCCAGTAGCTATACAATATAATACAAAATGGAAAAAAAAGCCATACAATTTCATACCTTTCACAAACTGTGCAAATTAACAAAGCATGGTATTATATTGAATTCACAGTGTACTGTGTGTGTATAATTACTGCAAGCAAACTTATCTGAGAAAATTTATAACTGGTATTATTTTTTAAATAACTGACACAGGGTCAGTTACAGTTTTCACTTACTTTATTCATATTATTTTAATTATTTATTTGAGAAAAATATATGACTGTAGGATTACTGACCATATCATGAGGCCTCTATCTAAAGTTTGAATCTGATTTTAACAGGTTTATCAAGTTCAAATTTATTATTATAAAGTGAGTTTTCTTCAGATCAGCTGTGAGATTTATGGTTGAGTTTTCATGTTTTGAAGGGGATGGTTGTGCATCATGTTGTCTTTGTGCACAGCTTGTTTGTCTTGATTCCTGATAAAGCCGATGATGTGCTCCGTGTCTAGATGGCGAATGAGTCCAGTCGTCAGGAATGTGACGAGTAAACAGCCGCGCGCTCTGGGCCTTTCTTCACCTGCCTTGACACAGAGCACAGAAATAACTCGTGCCCATGCCATTCCTGCCCTCGTTGCCTACATCCTGCTCAAAATCCCTCACAGATCCTGGTTAGATGAGTGGCAGCGGCCCAAACCATCACTTCTGATGGCTGAAGGAAGCTTGTTAGTTAAAGAGATTGTTCACCCAAAAATGAAAATTCTGTCATTAATTACTCACCCTCATGTCGATCCAAACCCGTAAGACCTTCGTTCATCTTCGGAACACAAATTAAGATATTTTTGATGCATTCCGAGAGCTCTCTGACCCTCCCATAGACAGCCAGGATGCTTACAAGGATTATTTTAGCGATCTCCTTGCTACGTTTCTGAGCCTTGATCGTGTAAGGATCCTTGCTGTCTATGGGAGGGTCATAGAGTTCACGGGATTCATCAAAAATATCTTAATTTGTGTTTCGATGATGAGCGAAGGTCTTACAGGTTTGGAACGACATGAGGGTGAGTAATTAATGACAGCACTTCCATTTTTGGGTGAACTATCCCTTTAAGCTTCAGTGTGTTTGTGGTGCTGATGTTCGTGTCTCTGTCCCTCAGCTGGTCGTCACCGGAGCTGGAGCCCAGCCAGATCCGTCTCATCGTCTACCAGGACTGCGAGCGGCGTGGCAGGAACGTCCTCTTCGACTCGGACGCCAGAAAGAGAAGCACGGAAGATGCCCCGGTCACGGTGAGTGCTGTGTGAACCAGAGACCTTATCTCCAGTAATAATGGCATCAGCTGACACTGAGTGTGTAAGCATTCTTTCACATTCACATGACTGAAGGCGTGTCGAGCTCTCTGTCATGTCTGCTGGTTGTTTGTCATTAGCTGTCATGAGGCTGTGGGTGCAGTGCAAAAGCCGGTTCACCAAAAAAACCAACATTTTCCACACCTGCTCTTGTCATCTGACTGCGATGCGAAATGTGAAGGGAATTCTGATCTGTGTTTCCCCAATCAGTCTGCACTGAATGTGATAAGACAAAAGAAAACATGAACCTCAAAGTAATTCAGCTCATGAAGAGTGTTCATGTTGCAAAATTGATGACCGCTCCAAAGTGTTTTGTGCACCTTACAGGATTTCTGCGGATCTTAATTTAGTGTTCCACAAATGAAGACCTTAAAAGGTCTTAAATCAGAGCAGAAAGTCTTGAATTCTTAAAGTTTTGGCATTAAATGTAAAAATTAATCTCTCTCAATATTTGCCTTGATTTCCAATATCTACAAATATGTAAACATCTTTAAATCAAGATACATTTACATGAGACGCAAATAGAACATATGAAGTCTTCATATGAACAAAACCTTGTTTTTAAGCTGAATTTTCTGAGCACATTGGCAGATATTTGTTGTTGTTTTAATCATAAGCTCACTCAATTTGAGCAGTTTCTCATAAAACAAGATTTCTTATCTTAAGTCATTTTGCTTCTCAAGTAAATACACATTTATTTAAGAGCCTTTAGACATTTGCTCTGGAAAACAAGACTGATCAGAAGGTTCAGTAAAAATTTAAGTCAGTGTCATTACTGATTGTTCCAAAAGGTACAACATTATAAATAAGTAAGCCCTGGATCATTCATTCAGTGGCTTAACATTTGATATTTATCAGTCAGTTCAGTATGGCTTTGACCTGCAGCCTGCTGAATAAAAACACACAGCATGAGTCTAAATCATTGCTGTGGTTTGGTGATGATTAAAAACCCTCCTAAACGTAAGGCATGCTCTTTTAAAATCCGCTGCAGGTTCAAGCTGCTGTTGGTGCGCAGTGCAGCCAGATGAATAATAAACAGCCTGTCTAGTGTGTTCGGGTGAGGCTCTGGAGATTGCTGATATGGAGCCGAGCTACGGCTGCAATCACATGATGCTTTTGGCCGAGGATATTGTTTCACCAGGGAGAGGGAGAGACAGAGAGTCATTGACTGAAAGCAGAAGAGAGCGAGTAAGCAAACAGCCCTGCTCACGAGTTGTTAAGGAAGTCATATGACAGTCTCACATGCTCGAGTTCCTTTGTGCTCTTCACGGACGAGACTCAGTGTTTAAAAGTGTTTATGTGCACACTTAGCTGTTTAGAGATTCATGTCTCTAAGTCCATGCAAACAAAACTAAAACTTCAAAATGTTCAAAGACTAGGGATGGCCAGTATTGCCAAATGAGAATACATATCTTGATATTTTTTGGCTGAATTGTGTTATACGGTATACATCTCTATAGTCTACTTTTTCTGTTAGGATTGAAAACAAATTATTTATGTGAGGGGGGGGAATCGCATCCTGCCCAATGTTGTCCAATGAAACGATGTTCATTCATATTAAAGGCTATGAAAACAAATATAGTCAATGTAACCATCATGTAGGCTAACCTGTATATTATGTGCAGAAAAGGGGTAAAATTACTTTACATTTTAACATTACAATCTAAAAACAAAAATAATGCTGTTAAAGTAAATGTTAAATTCACTAAACTAAAAAATGAAAATAAAGCAAACAAAAAAAATATACATGTGTGTATATATATGTATGTATATATATATATATATATATATATATATATATATATATATATATATATATATATATATATATATATATATATATGTATATATGTGTGTGTAAATGTATGTAAAGAGACTTGATCACTTTATATGATGAGCAGATCACATTTAGGCTCCATTCATGTGGATTACGTTTTATAAGTCATTATGAACTTTTTAAAGCGTCAGTTTTGATTGCATGGACTTTCAGTGGAAGGGCAGAAATCTCTGAACATAAATAATTGAGTAACTGCTCTGGATTCAGTGAATTAGTAATCAGACTGACTCATCTGCTTTTGAGAATCGTTTTGAATGATTCATTTAAAGAACGACTCATACACAAGATTCATCTGATTGTGAATCATGTTAAACTGGTCTCGCTGTTTCTTTTTGCATGTTTCTTTGCTTTACGGTCATGTCTCATCATTCAGTTCAGACTCTCCCCCTCACACCTTTAAATAACGATCAGTGACAATTGATTCAACATTAACTGTTTAAAACAGCATTCGCTTTTGTGTGCTGCTGCATTCACACTCCAGACAATCATACACCTTAAATGTCTTTTTTGCAGAATGTGGGTCTTGACGAACCGGTGTTTCTCAGGTTTAGTGACTGCGCTCATGAGCATCTCGCAGGGTTGTTGAGTTTGTCCGTGTGTTGTTTGCAGAGGGTGTGTGGAGAGGCACAGGCGAAGATGTTTGGGAAGTGTTGTCAGCTGAAGCCTACGGGCGGCAGCTCCAGTTCCCTGGACAGCAGCTCGTCCTGCGCCTCCGAGCCCAAAGAACAAAACCGCTTCCAGGTGAGTCCCGTCACAAGCCTTCGCTCGCTCTCTTCATGCTCTTCATATTCTGTGCAGTGGTCAGCTCACAGAAATGAACTGTTTCATTAAGGGCCAACATTTTCCACCTTAAATTGAAAGCAATTTTTTTTTTTCGTTTATTTTTATTCAGATTTTTACATTTTAACCAATACATTTAGTTTGAATAATGAGACACTAAAGACTGTCACCAATCAAATAAAATCAGTATCAACAAAATCCATTTTTGCAAGCTGCATCTGAAGCATTTATATCTATTTACACAGCAAATACAAAAATACTTTGAGATTTTGAATAGTAAAATATGTTAAATATGAAATTAAAATTGCCAGTATGTGGCGGCAGTTCACTGTTTTAAAGAGCGAGTCATTGAGTCTTTTATTTAATCTGGGCGATTCTTATGATTTTATCAATTAATTATAATTTATTGCTTTTCCATGGTTATTTTTATTTAATTTTTTTATAAATCGAGAAATCGTGATTTGTAAAAGAAATATTACCAAATGTTAGAATTAGACATTGCTTTTGCTTGGTTTGTGCAAACTCAGTGATGCTCATCAAAGTCAGTTAAAACAACAATTACTGTATCATTGGAGAAGATGCATATCACACACCCCTGTGTGCTGCTCCTGCAGATTCAAACCTGTGTGTATTGCTCTTTCTTTCGTTGTACCAGGGCTCCTCACGGTGCTCATCAGACGCTAACATGCTCGGAGAAATGATGTTCGGCTCGGTGGCCATGAGCTACAAAGGCTCAACGCTGAAGATCCACCAGATAAGGTGAGAGCATACAGATGTCAAGTTGATGGTGTGTGTGTGTGATGAGCAGTCTGAGCTGAACAGGTGTTTGTGTGTTTGTTCCCAGATCTCCTCCACAGCTGATGCTCAGTAAAGTGTTTACAGCGAGAACAGGCGGAAGCGTCTACGGCAGCCTGAACACGTAAGCCACACACACACACACACACACACACACACACACACACACATGTTCAGCAGTGCATTCGCTGTGGTCTGTTTCCTCATTGCACCTCTTGATTACTTGACAGACTGCAGGACAGTTTAGAGTTCATCAGTCAGGACTCCGGCGTGCTGCGGCCCGAGCAGAACACGGCTGCCAACGGGTTCCTGGGCAGCATAGGTAACACAAGATCCTCTGTGCCTCAGCCTTACTCCACATGCACTTTCAACACAGTTTCAGTTGCCACATTGTTCCTTTGACGACGTTTGCCGTTTCAGCTGGCAAAAAACATTTGTTTCACTGTTTTATGTTTTATGATCTCAGTACTTTCCCAACTTTTCTTCTGTGTCTGTCCTTCTCCATTGTGCGCAAGTTTTCTATGAAATCGTCACATCGTCACTGTTTTAAACATTGTAATTATGTGTTTGTTTTGAGGACTCATTGAGAACATGTCTAGGTCATAGTTCTTCTTTTACACTTTGGCATTTTACTTTGCATAAAGAAAATGTTTAACCCAGACGTATTTTTATTTCAGGATTTAGGATTGTCACATCCTCTAGGAATGAATTGAGACATTGCAAAGCATTTTTATCTTTTTTTTTTTTAATTATTTTATTTTTTAATGATCTAGTGTTTTTTTTTTTATTTTTTATTACAGTCTTTTTTTTTTTAAACATTAAACAAATTTTTCCTTTCCCTTTACCTCCCGGATAAAAAAAGAAAACGAATATATATATATATGTACGCACACACACACACATGCAGTGCCCTCCAAAAGTATTGGAACAGTAAAGACAAAATTGTTCTGTTGGCTGTGGAGTCAAGACATTTGCAAATATGATTAAAATATGAATATGAGACAAAACTACAGAATGTCACATTTTATTATTGGGTGATTCAACACATAGATGTTTTACCAGCTAAGAAGTTCAGCACTTTTAGAGTTTCATCCCTCTATCTGATGAGAGCATAAGTATTGAAACAGTTGCCTCAGGTCTTTCTAAGTGATCAGCTGTGTCCTGTTGCATTAATTCTTCAGATATTAAAAGCAGGAAATGTGTTGTATCCGTTATATCCATTACTTCTGTATTCTGAATCTTGCATGTGATGATGACACACACAAACCAGGATGAAGATGAGGGAGCTGACTTTGAGAAAAAAGCAAGCAATTTGGATGCTAAAAGAAAAGAGGAAGTCAGTTAGAGCTCTAGCAAAAACAAAGGGCATGGAGAAATCAAGAGTTTGGAAACAACCAGTGACACCAGCAACCAACAACTACCTGATCGGCTGAGAAAACAACAGTAGTTGATGACAGACAAATCATAAAAGCTGTGAAAATGAACCCTAAAAGACGTGTCTGTAAAATCACCAACAACTTCCAGAAAGCTGGGGTGATGCTCTGACAATCTACTGTCCTCAGGAGACTTTGACACAGAATTACAGATGCTACACAGCAAGATGCAAACCTCTGTCCAGCACCAGAAATAGAAAGGCAAGATTAGAGTTTGCAAAAAAGCATAAAGGTGAGCCAGAAGAGTTTTGGAACTGTGTTTATGGACCGATGAGACAAAGATGAACCTTCATCTAAGTGATGGAAAAGCAAAAATGTGGAGAGAAAAAGGGAACTGCAATGATCCCAAGCATACAGCCTCATCTGTAAAGCATGGTGGAGGTGGTGTCATGGCATGGGCATGCATGGCTGTCTCTGGAACAGGCCCTCTCAACTTTACTGATGACTTAATGTATGATGACAGTAGCAGAATGAATTTGGAAGGGTACAAAACCATCTTGCCTACCAATATTCAAGAAAATGCCACCAGATTCATTGGGAAGTGCTTCATATTGCATCAGAACAATGACCCAAAACACCCTGCCAGTTCAGTCAAGGAATTTATAAGGGCAAAGAAATGGAAAGTCTTAGATTGCCCAAGTCAATCTCCAGATTTAAATCTGATTGAACATGAATTTCACCAGCTGGAGAGGAGAGTAAAGGCAGAAACTCCCCAAAACAAGCAACAATTGGGATTGGCTGCATTAAAGGCTGGGAAAAGCATTTCAAAGGATGAGAGCAAGAGTCTGGTGATGTCTATGGGTCACAGACTCACTGCTGTGATTGTGTGCAAGGGATCTGCAACTAAATAATAGCTTTTAATCTTTTATATCTGCCTTATGTTCAACTGTCCCAATACTTATGCTCACATCAATGAGTGGGATGAACTCTAAAAGTGTTGTTCTTTTTATTTGGTAAAACATGTATGTGTTGAATCACCCAATAATAAGTGAAGTGAAAGTGAAGTGACATACTGCCAAGTATGGTGACCCATACTCGGAATTCGTGCTCTGCATTTATCCCATCCAAAGTGCACACACACAGCAGTGAACACACACACACACCGTGAACACACACCCGGAGCAGTGGGCAGCCATTTTTATGCTGCGGCGCCCGGGGAGCAGTTGGGGGTTCGGTGCCTTGCTCAAGGGCACCTCAGTCGTGGTATTGAGGGTGGAGAGAGCGCTGGACATTCACTCCCCCCACCTACAATCCCTGCCGGCCCGAGACTCAAACCCACAACCTTTGGATTACGAGTCCGAATCTCTAGCCATTATGCCACGACTTCCCTAAAAATAAAATATGACATTCTGTATTTTTTTTTAATCTGGGAAGTAAAAGGAAAGGAAAAATGTGTTTATTTATAAAATATATATATTATAATTTATTATAAAAAAAAATATTATAAAAAACTATAATTTAGTATAGAAATAAAATTTAAATGTGAAGTTTTCTCTTCCCAAAATCATGTTTTTCTTATGTTATAGGAAAATAGCTTATTGTTTATGAATAAAGAGTATTTATTTTTTTAAATATGAAATTAAGGTGTTTTATCTTATATTACACCAAAATGATGTCGCTTGAGAGCTAATGCAATAGAAAATAGTAGTAAATATCGCAACTTTCATCAGTCATTTTGATTTTATGTTGTCATAAATAAATGCAGCAAAACAGGACAGTGATATACAGTCATGGGTGAGGATGTAACATCGCAACATTTCATTTAATATGAAATGTTGAAAAAAAAAAATCATACTTTGAAAGAACTGCCCATTATATAGTGTACATCATGCATTAGAGGGTTAAAGAAAAAATAAGTGACACAATAATGTGAATAAAACTGCGGAGACCGAGTCAGAAGTGAAAAGTAAAAGCCTCATTTGTCACACAGATGTGAAAAAGACAAAAATAGCACTTGTATCCTTTGGTTAGCTCATGGTGCTGTCATTTATTATCCAGCCAAATGTCCTGAAACATTACAGCAATGAGAAAGAAAATCTGATTAGTTGTCATGAGCATAAAGTTCAATACGACAAATCCTAATGGTCCTAAATATAGGCTTGATTTCTTTTTATGCAGAATGTAGTTTTAGGCTGAACCATGACCCGCACATGTTTTTTGAGCGTTACCTAATTATCATGTATATTGAGTCCAGTTTTCAGAATTTTTTGTGTGCAACACCCACAGAATTGACTGCACAGATTATTGAATTGAGCCTGAATATAAATTTTTCATAAATTGAGTTGTTCTGTGTGGTGTTGCCATTCATCTGTCTGTCTGTGTCACCCTGACAGCTTAAGATACACTACTGGTCAAAAGTGTGGAGTATTACGATTTATAAATGCTTTTTAAAGTCTCTTTTGCTCACCAGGACTGCATTCATTTGATCAAAGAATATTGCAAAACAATAATATTGTGAAATATTATTACTCCTTTAAGTAGCTGTTTTTAAATATTGTAAAATGTAAATGATTCCTGTGATCAAACCTGAATTTTCAGCATCATTACTGTAGTCTTCAGTGTCTCATGATCCTTCAGAAATCACTCTAATGTCCAATACAACATTTCTGATTATTATCATATTGAAAACAGTATCATGCTTACAGTTGTGCTGCTTCATATTTCATCCAAAAGCATTTTATTTTTCAGGATTCTTTGAATAGAAAGTTCAAAGTAACAGCATTTATTTGACATGGAACTCTTTTGTAGCATCTTAAATGCCTTTATTGTCACTTTTGATAAATTTAATGCATCGCTTTTGTTTTTTTTATTTTAATATTATTTATCCATGACTTTTAAAATATGAAGCAGCTTAACTGTTTTTGACATTGATAATAATCGGAAATGTTTCTTGAGCAGCATATTAAAATGATTTCGGAAGGATCATGTGACACTGACGACTGGAGGAATGGTGCAAAAAATGTATGTACATTATTATTTTACTGTATTTTTGAAAAAATAAATGCAGCCTTGATGAACATAAGAGACTTCTTTCAAAATATATAAATGATTCCAGACTTTTGAGCATCTGTGTCTCTCCCTGTACTTAACTAACAATTGGATGTGTGTCTTTCTCTTCATTTGTCGTCCTGCTCTCCTGATCGCGGTACCATACAGGTTTCTCTCAGCTCTGCAGCCCGCGCCGGGCGCTCTCAGAGCAAGGCCCGCTCCGTCTCATCAAGAGCGCCTCTTTCTTTTCAGGTTGGCGTGTGTGTGTGCACGAGAGTGTGCATGTGACACTAGAGTTTTATGCATGTGCATCTAAGGTGTTTGCTAGTGCTTTGTGTCAGCATTTAAGATGTGTAACTGGTAGATCTGTTCTGGTGTGATCTCTCTAGCTTTGACAAGCCCAGGGTTTCTTTCTACCCCATCCCCCATAATGCACTGCTTTCACTTCTCCTGCCTGCTGCGTGTGCATGTGTAGGTAGATCACAATGGTGATAAGATGGGTGGTGAGTAGGGACAAGCAATCTTTTTAAAATCGCCCCTGCATGACTTTCTCTGCTTCCTCTCAGGACACAGTAACCCCATGGACATGCCGGGCCGAGGACTGCATGATGAGAGAGACAGCGGTATCGCCCGCTCCGGTGAGTCTGTTCACACATGCACATATCATATAGGACACATTTATTTTCAAACACACAGTTACTGCGCGTGATTTATTTCTAGGCTACAAGTAAGACATTGTTATATTTAGGGCTCCATGACATCTGGGCCCGTATTCCCAAAACATTTTATCTTACCACTAAGAGTTCTCCTAAATAGCAGCTTTTAGTTAATAGTCTTCGCTTCTCTTAACACCCATTCACAAAGCTGCTGAGACAAACTTTTCCTAAGGAATAGAGAGAAGTCTTAAGCTAAGAGTAAGGGGAGGGGGTTGACCTCGTTGCTATGGATGATGTCAGAATGCTTATTAACTATGCACACAGTGATTGGCTGATAGGAGAGGGGAGGGGCCTCTGTCAGAGATTTATTCATAGAAATATTAGAAAATAGAGTGCAATATTATGTTGCCAAATTCAAATAAAGATTTTAAAATGCAGGCTAAGTGTCACTAATTAAACAAGTATATGTTCAGCTAATTGTCAGCCTCTTGCATGCTTCTCATAATTAGTGAATATGCCTATAAACAGCTTTTTAATTAACAGAGTAGAATAATCATGGTTGATAGTAAGACATGCAAATGTAAAAGAAAACCAAACTGGACGCAAGAACATCTGTTACTTCTTGCCCAGCTGGTAAAAAGGAAAATTTGGAGTTGGGATCATTTCCAAAACCAAAGGTGTATGTTTTTCATTTTCACTTTTTTTGCATTTAATTTTAATAGTTTAATTACATTTTAATAATAATGTCTTATCATGGAATTCATAAAGCTTTAGCAATGTATTAGAATTTTAACAATAATATTGCCCTATGAAATGTTTTATCTTTTCAGAAATACAGTTTTATTATCAAAAACAGAGCTAATTATATTAATGCATAAAACTTGAACAATTTAATTCATCTTTTAAGTGCAATCAAATGTAAATTTAACAATTCCTTTTTTTGGCAAACAAAGTGCTGCACAACAGAGGTTTACGGTTTAAATTAAAATGCACAAAGAAATGTGTGATATTCCTTAAATAGTGTTTTAATATTTTACTTTAGAAAGTATATTCTACTTAAATAGTGTTTTAATATTTTAATATTTTAGAAAGTATATTCTACTGTACGACAGTAATATATATGTGTCATAATTTCTTAAAGTTAAACAGAACCTTTATTTTGGCAGGTTGTAGTGAAGATCTTTGAGTTTTAGTGTGTTTCTGACAATAGTTTGTCTCAATTGGTCAAATGGTGGTAAAGTGGCTCTCAGAGCAACTCTGGAGATGTTCATAGGTCGAGCACAAGCATCACGCAAGCTTCAATATGTGTAGTAGAGCAAACTGAGACATGCACAACATGCAGACTCCTCAGCGCTTTGGATGGTTCACCCAAAAATTAATTTTCTCACCCTCAAGTTGTTCCAAACCTGTATGAGTTTCTTTCTTCTGTTGAATATGAAAGAAGATATTTTGAAGACCGTTGGTAACCAAACTGCTGCTGGTAGCCATTGACATTCATAGTATGGAATAGTAGTATGGTTTGGAACAACATGAGGGTGGCCCATTTCACCATTTGATTAAGTGCGTGACCCTACTTGAATAAATGAATAAATTCAGTGACATTCCACATTATACAGCTGATTTAATTTTTATTACTGGATTCTATGAATCCATCTGCTTTTTTCACGTCATAGAAATCATAAGGCCCTACACAGTCAGAAGTGATGTGGAAAGTCAGTGTGAAGAGTTTTTCTGAAAGGAATGCTCATAATCTTGGTGTCAGGATGTTTTCTTATTGAACATTACTGAAGGTTTAAAACTATGAAAGAATTAACACCTGACTTAAAAAATCCTCCCCAGAAATCCCTTTTAAATTACTCTGTGATTACAAAAAAACCTTCATATGTAGCTGTCATTTTTTTTTGTTGTGTCCTAAATATACATGATACTACAGACAGGACATCGTGAAGCTCACAGCACAGGAATATCTGCCCTGTGCCATTAAGATGTCCAGGTTTCTGAAAATGCAGCAGACCTGGAAAAGCTTGTGCAATGGAAAGTGCCTGATAACCTGGGCGGCATAGCTGGGATCTCTCGTTCTGGCTAATGCAGCATCACATGCACAGACGTTTATATTTAGCGGTTCCCAAAACTGCCCGTCTGCACTCGTAAATGAGGTGGCTAATTAAGGCCTGGGTCGACACGCGTGTCTCATCTCCATTGAGCTCTTTGAGCGTGTCACCTCGTTCTGAACATCACTCTCTTGCGGCCTCTCCGGTGACCCTGAAAACCTAAATGCTATCACTGCTCATTTTATCATGTGATGGGGTGATTCTTAAAGCAATAGTTCACCCAAAACCTCAGGCCATTGAAGATGTAGATGAGTTCGGTTCTTCATCAGATTTGGAGGAATGTAACATTCCATCACTTGCTCACCAGTGGATCCTATAAGCAGTGAATGGGTGCCGTCAGAATTAGGGATGTCAGCGATTAATCGACGATCGATTAATTGTCAATAAGAGATGCAATCAGTTAAAGCTATCGATGGTCGATTAAGCAGTCTTATTTTGGGCTGCGTGCGGCTCGTGCACAATATATGCCACTGCGATAGAACCATTTTGCAGTATTAAGGTTAAGTATTTATCAATTAATTGATCGTTAATTTAAATGATGATCGATCACGGAAATCGATCTCTTACATCAAAATGCACCTACTTATTTATATAGAAATGTTTGGGCTTGTAAACAGTGTTTGATCTGTACATATTTCTCTCCTGATTCAGACAAGACAAGTTTTTCATTGGCGGAATTGTTATGGATTATGGACTCGTGTTTTTGAACTATTCCTTTTAAAGCTGCAGTAGCAAAATAAATAAATAAATGCTCAGAAATGATGCACATCCTTCCGTTTGCACGTCATTGCAAGAGAACCTTATTTTTGCCATGTGTGAGTGTTTGCTCCTGATGATGGGCATGTGATCACACTGACACACTGATCCTCTCTTCTCTCCACAGCGTCTTTAAGCAGCCTGTTAATCACCCCGTTTCCATCGCCGGGCTCCTCTCTCACCAGCAGCTGTGCTAGCAGCTACCAGCGACGCTGGTTACGCAGCCAAACCACCAGCCTGGAGAACGGCGTCTTCCCTCGATGGTGCGATTGCAACACACTCACGCACACACTGTGTCTACAGCTAGCATTGGGCGATTGGACCAAGAGTTTAAATGATGATATAGGAGAAATTTTACTTCACCTTAATAATATGTCACAGTAGTCATATTTGGCTGAAATAAGGTTGTTACAATAGCAAAATATTAAATACAATTGGAATTGCATGATTCATGACACCAAGTTTGATATCACAGCTAAACAAATACAATAGAACAATGATACAAATGCTTTAATCTATCAGAAATAAGAACTACTACAGAAACTGAATAAGAAATGTCCAAAACACTGCATAGTTCTCACTGTATAAATTAAATATACAATTTTACAAGAGATTCAGTCGAAAACAGCGAGTGATTTTTCTGTCTTTCGATGTTTGATGAACATTAATGACACAAACTTATGCACAATTTGATTGTTCGATTGTCTTCCAACTGTTTACATTCATTTAACAGACACAACTGACTGTGATGATCAGTAAAATTTTTGTGCATTGTTGACTGATCAGCAGTGAAAAAGATTTTATTACTCAGATGCTGTGTGAGCGGCTGCTTTATGGGCGCTCTCAGACAGAGCATGAGTACAGAGTAGCTCTCTTTCACATCTTGTTGCGTTTGAATATTTTGAAGTCACTGGTTAGGCTTACAAATGCATGCAAATGTAAACTGTTTATGCAACATTGCATGGTTGAGTGTAGCCGAGACAGAGATGAGAATTTCATGACAAATTTCTACCGGTTTACGGTTTCTATCAGTATATCGCCTACTTCTAATTACAGCAGAGTTTTCTGTCATCAGGACCTTCACTTAACCCATGCAAACTTGAGAGAGAAATTCAGAAATGACAAACAGTATTGAGGACTCATTAGTGCGTTTAAACTTCAGTGTGAGACTCTTGTCACCCGCTCCCATTTCCCCATCTAATCCAGTGGTGCATTTGCATTCCAGGTCTGTGGAGGAGAGCTTCAACATGTCTGACGAGAACAGCGGGCCGAGTTTGGGTGTTGCCAGGAAGAAGAAGATCTCTATTGGTGTCATTTTCATGCTCTCGCCCAACGAGGAAGAAAACGCCAAGTTCCAGGATTTTTTCTTCTCTCATTTTCCTCTCTTTGAGAGTCACATGAACAAACTCAAAAGTGCAATTGAGCAGGTTAGACATGATTTGTGTTTTTGTGGTTTGCCGTCTCCCTGCTCCATCTGCTGTGTCTCTCTTACGGTGTGTGTTTGTGGCTCTCTGTTTGTTTGAAGGCTATGATACTGAGCCGCAAGTCAGCTGATGCCAGCCAGAGAGCTTTGGCTTACAGTCGCATGGTGGACGGCCTCAATGAGTTTCGGTGAGTTTGTGGTGACATGTCTGTGGACGTTGCTCACCAGGTGTTTTGTTATTTGCATTCACTAAAAGTCCAGCCAAGGTATACTGGACACTTAATCCTCTAATCCGCTCATGTGACATGAGACACACGATCTGAGAGCGCTTTCACATGCGATGACTTTGTGTCCAATCTTAATGAATGCCTCTGGAGGCATTGCTGGAAGTTTCCTGCTGCTGCACTGAGCACAATGACCTTTGGCACGATTCACACGATAACCCCCGTATCATGTTCATGGCAGCAAGAAGCGTAATGCATTCAAAGAAATAAAAACAAAAATCAGCCTGTCAATCATACACTATAGGTGTCACATTTTTTAAAATTCTGTCAATTCTCATTATAAAAAGGCATTGTTTTCATGCTTCCTTTGATCTCAGAGTAATAAGCCTTATTCAGACTGTCAGTCTAAATCTGATTTTGTGCATATCCTATTGAAATCCGGTCTTACTGTCCACACTGTGTATCGCAACTGTTCAGATCCGATTTGTGTGTCCCATGGTTTTTTTTCTGAATCCATTCTGAGCGGTCAGACTGAAAAGGATTTCCAGGAATGTGATTTGAATAGGATTGTTGTAACAATCAGTTAATTGATTAACCGTGAGGAGTTTCTAATTTGCTTTGGATAGAAGCATCAGCTGCTAAATAAATAGAAATGGAAATAACATGTGCACATCTTGCTTTATCAACATTTAAAATTAGTTCTAATTTACTATAAGCTTTAAACTGACCATTAATTTATTAGTGTTAAATAATAATGCTTATAAATAGGAGCAGAATTATTAATAGTATTGAATGTAGAGCATGTAACATCTTGTGAAGGAACCAAGCAGAAGGCCGTGTGAGCTTGTGCTTCAGTCCTGGTCTGTGTAAAATAAGCTCTGTCTGTGTCAGTGCTTCAGAGGTGATACTTCTGAATTCACCCTCTCATACTTCCAAGTCATATGCTTGTTGGTCCGTGGCCAGAGCAACCTGACCCCAGTGCCACAGAAACCTTATCTCCCTCACACACTGTCAGGACAGACCAGAATAGTCAATAATGTGCAAGTGAACAGACAAACAAATATTTCCGATTTCCCACCTCCAGCGGGATAATTATACACCTTGGCGTTCATCCTCGGGGGGGGGGGGGGGGGATTAAGATTCTGTTAAATCTTCTAGTGTACTAATGACATTTATCAACATTTTAATATTTGTAATATATAGTAAGGCTTTATAACACTTGAAGGTGTTATATTGTGAATTCCTCTAATACTGTATTGCTTAAATAATCACCCAGGCCTTATTTTAAATGATGAATGTTTAGCGTATCTCGTTCTGTCAGTCCTCATTTCAGGGTCTAGGTTTGTGAAAGTAGACCTCTGAGCTTCATAACTCCTACCTAATCCAGTGCTAAAACAGTTCTGTCTGTCTGTTAGCTACTGTTGCATGAGGCTTTTTATAGGTCACTACACATTAACTTCAGTACTGGGAAGTATAGTACGGCTTGGGAAGGGAGTACATTGCCCCCCCCCCCCCCCCCCCCCCAAAAGGGCCGGGTTGTTGGCAACACACTCGGGTGTTTGTGCAAACATCTGCATTTTTCCCAGTGCCTAATCAGCACGAGTAATGCTTGTAATGGTAAACAACGTTGCTCCGTTGCAGATTAGTGTTAAAGCTGCATCCAGAGATTTGCTTTGCGTTTAATTAAGTGGAGAAAGCACGCTAGTTTTGCAGAAGCAGTCCTACTCGTGACTCTGCAGTCTTTCCTGAACTCCTACCATTTAGAGTAGCATCTGGGTGTTAAGATCTGGACCGTGGCCAATGCTCCCGGGCTGCGTGACATTTGCAGAAGTTAAATATGCTGCAAAGGTCTTTCCCAGCTGGGGCAGCCCTATGCAACTGAAGCGCTCTTTGTTTCAGCTGTTGACAAAAGCTCTTCTGTCTTTGTGTGCGGACGCCCTATAGGACGATCATCTGCAACCTGTACACCATGCCACGTGTGCCTGAGCCCGTCTGGCTCACCATGATGTCGGGTCCACCTGAAAAGAACCAGCTTTGTGGCCAGTTCATGAGGGAGCTGGCCCTGCTCATGGAGCAAGCCTCCAAGAACCAGTTGAGTAATGTCACACATACTCCTCAAGCCATCGAACACCCATGATAAGCATGAATGTAACCATGTTCTCACTTGCTTTGTCTCTTGCCTTTAGATTCCTCCCGGCGCTTCTCACTGCGGTTCTCACTAATCATCTCGCCTGGGTTCCCACGGTCATGCCCAACGGTCAACCACCCATAAAGAACTTCCTGGAGAAGCACTCCTCACAGAGCGTGGACATGCTGGCGAAAACACATCCCTACAACCCACTTTGGGCACAGCTTGGTAAATAACGCATGCTAGAGTGCAAAAATGTGTGCATTTCGCCACCTAGTGGAGTGTTGATGGAAGTGACTTGCCACAGTGAGCTTTAGAGCAGGGTTCTTTCTGGAGGCACCACAACAATACACATTTTGGATATTTCTGGTCTCTACTAATGAGCTGATAAGCAGGTGTGTTTGCTTCGGAAGAGTTTGAACGTGCGTAGTGTTGGGGTGCCTCTAGGAACAGGGTTGGGAAACATTGCATTTAAACAGGAGTCTTCAGCCCTGCTGCCCTGCAGCTTTAACCTGAATCAAGCACACCTGAACCAGCTAATCAAGGTCTTCATGACTGCTTGAAAATCACAGGCAGCTGTGTTGAAGGAGATTGCAAATAAACTTTGCAGGACAGTTTAGTAGTCAGGGCACAGTCTTAATCGCAAAATCCCTGGAACATCCACTCCCTGAAAATCCCACAATGCACCACAAGAAACGGGGAGCATCGATGCTCACTACACTTAAAAAAAATAAATTAATTAAAGTTCTTTATTGGCATCTATATGGTTCCATGAAGAACCTTTAAAGCAGTGAGTGGTTCCCAACCTGGGGGTAGTGACCCCCACTAGGGGTCACTAAAGATTTGCAAGGGTAGCCAAGCTCTTTCCAGTTTGAGGGTTAAAAATAGAAACGGTTGCAGTTTGAACAACCCATGAGAAATACAGCCTAGGTTTTGTTTTGTGTTTAACTACGGCAGAAGACAGTGAAATGATTTACAGAGGGAAATAATATGAATTAAAGTATGAATTGAATCTCTGAAGAGAACCAAGGGAGACAGGACTAATACAGCACACAAATGACACTCTCTTATTTCCAGTGCTGGGTAGATTACTTACAAATTGTAGTCTGTTACTGTTTACAGATTGCATTATGACATTTGTAGTTGGTAACGTAATCTAGGTTATTCATTTTAGGTCATGTATTCTGACTAATTTTTTACATAATTTATTATAAACTTACCATTAAATGTACCATTATTTGATTATTATCAACATGAAGTGCATTAAACATTACATTACACCAGCGTTTTCTAAACTGGAGTTAATTTAAGAACTGCAGTTCAAACTCCTATAGGGGCTTTTGCACCAGAGGAACCTTTTCATAGTTCCTAGAACTATTGGGAGAAGTACCCACTCTTTGGCGTGTTCACACCACCAGAACTAGGAACTCTAGGAACAGTTCTAGGAACTCTGTTTGGAGGAACTAAATTAGCTCCTACTTCAGAGTGGGGTCTAAAACAGTTCTATGGGACCTACCAGTGACGTAAGCGTACGCTAATTGGCCAAACGCATACAAAACAACGGCTACCCTGGCATTTTTAAAAAGACATGTAAAAATACTTACTCCATGAACATGGAAAACAGCGATAACGGCATTTACCTGTTGTCTGCAGTGTTGTGTTCTTTTCTCAGCTTCAATATGTAACACTGCAATTGTCATAGAGATTTCGTCTCTTAGCCTTTTTGCTCTTTTAGTTGTGTAAATTGTGCATTTACATTCCATCTCCGTTATCACAAATCCCAAAACACACAACAAAAACAGCTCTGATCATGGCGTTTGTTGACGTATGTAAATGCTGCACATAAAGACCTCACTGTTGGTTCCTAGAACTAAGTTCCTAGAGCTATGTGGTGTGAAAGGCCCTTATAAGAGGAAAAAATCGGAATCAGTAAATTCTGAATATTTTACTTCCATTTTATTAATATGTAAATTAAGTAACTGTAATCTAATTATGAGCATTTTAAAATGTAATATAATCCAGTTATGTGTATTCAGTTTTTTATAATATGATTACATAATCCAGATTACATGTAATCCATTACTATCCAGCACTGTTTATTTGTTTCCTGGCAAATGTGTAAGAATAGTTTTGGTTAATAATGTTGTTATTGTTGCAGGTGACCTGTACGGGGCAATCGGCTCACCTGTGCGTCTGTCCCGTACGGTGGTGGTTGGCCGACGTCAGGAGCTGGTGCAGCGTCTTCTCTATGTGCTGACCTACTTCATCCGCTGCTCGGAGTTACTGGAAACACACATGCTGGAGAGCACCGAGGACGTGGCCGTCGTGATGCCCGACTCGCTCATCACCACGTCGCTGCGCCGCGGAGAGGTGGAGGAGTCCGACTACGTGCTTGTCACCGTGCACAAGCCGAGCCAAGACTACCTGTCCCAGGGTGCCGAGGGAGAGGACGGCTACCCGTCTGATGACAACAGCTTACAGAGCAACACATACATGGACACAGAAGCCACAGACGAGCACAAGCAACAGCATCCTTCAGCACCAGAGACGGACTGTATCAGTGACGCGCCTGTCTGCAGAGAAGCAGGGAGCCCACGGCTCGAGACTCGACTGGAAACTGTGGTAAAAGTTGGCTCCAACTCGCCGTGCGAGAGAAGACCCTCGCTGGAGATTCAAGGGGATGTGTGGCCCGAGGTGGAGTCTGGTGCCGTGCCCATCAGGATCTTCCATTCATCAGATATCCTGCTAGAAAAGAAGCCCCCTGACAAGAGCTTTGATAACGCTGGGAACGAGCCCTCTGCTAAAGTCACATTCCTCATCGGAGACTCGATGTCTCCTGAATCTGACATGGAGAGTCGACAACAAAAGCTGAAGGAGGAGATCAAGAAACACAAGAAGCTTCTCAAAGACAACCAGCAGAAGCAGTGTAACAGCGAGGCGAAACTCCAAGAGGACCAAATCAAGACCAACGATAGCAAGACTAGAACTAGAAAGACGTCTCAGTGGTGTCCGAGAGCGCAAGGCGACTGCATGGACATGTTTGACGAGTATTTCAGCGATGACAATCCCGTGGAGACGAGGACTATTGATGATGTCTTCCAAACGGCGATGAAAAGTGCAGGAAACCATGCCCCACGGTTGGTCAAAGTCGGGTGTGAGTGCGACTCAGGAGACGTCAGCGCAGGCTGCTGTAAAACCTGCTGTTCTGCCGAGCAGGACAAGGGCATCGAGATGTCGCTGAGTGTTCCTTCACAAGGCACCGCTGGGGAGAAAAAGAAAGCAGTCCCGCTGAACGACTGGGAGATCCCACGCAACGAGAGCTCGGACAGCGCGCTGGGGGACAGCGAGAGCGAGGACGCCGGACAGGAGCTGCCCAGGCAGGAGCCCGATGGGCCGTTCTACGCTGACGAGCAGGCCGACTGGCAGGATGAGCTCGAGGTGCCTTTACCCGGGTAAGAGCAGAGATGGGTTATCAGAACCATCTGCTTTGTTTGTCTTCTATATTTTATAAACAATATGGAATGAGACAATACCGTTTATATCGATATACATTTACATTTAGACATTTAGCAGACGCTTTTATCCAAATGATGACAATGGAAGCAATCAAAATCAACAAAAGAGCAATAAGCAAGTGCTGTAACCAGTCTCAGTTAGCTTAACGCAGTACACATAGCAAGTTTTCTTTTTTAAATTATATAATAAATAAAAAGAAAATCGATAGAATACAAAAAGAAGCTAGTGTTAGAGGCCTTTTTTTTTTTTTTTTTTTTTTTTTTTTTTTTTTAAGAAAACAAACAGTTAGTAAATGAATAGATATGTTACATGTAATGTTACAATTTTAGTATGTAATGTGATTTTAACCCTTTTTGCACATAATATATAGCATTGCCTACATGGCTACATTCACTTTGTTTTCATAATTATATAAACATTGTTTCATTGGACAACATTGGGCTGGATGTAAAAAATAAATTAATACATATTTTTTTAAATATCCAAATAAAAAAGCATAGAAAATACAGAGATATACCATATATCACAATTCAGCCAAAACAATACAACGATTTTTTGACCACATCACCCAGCCCTAGTCTGTACATTATAAGTGTTGCTAATGAACAAGGTTGTGTGTTTTCTAGAGCAAAGCTGGTGGAGAACTTCTCTAAACCAAGCATTGCTAACTTTGGGAGGTCGCTCTTCGGAGGATACTGTCCTACGTACGTCCCAGATTTTGTTCTGCATGGAGCCCCCAATGATGAGAAACTGAGGCAGAACCTGGTGTCGGATCTGGCCCATGCTGTGCAGGTAAATACCACCTCCTGCCGAACACTTGAAGGGTCAAATCACTTCTGCTGATAGTTACGGTTATATAAGATTAGGGCTGCAATAACTAATCGATAAAATTGATAATCTTCTACAATGACAATTATTGGCAACAAATTTGATTATCAACTAATCATATCTGTGCCAGTTTACAAAAACTAAAATGAAAACAATAAAAAAAAAATTGTTAAAGTTTTATTTCAGGTAGTTGCCAAGGCATCATTTTTCCTTTTTATTTAGTGTAACTTGATGTACTAAATAACTAAAAAAAAATAAAAATCAACATAATTGTTAGTTACAGCCTTGCATACGATCCCCAAACACAGCTGTTAATCATTCATCATCACAAATTACTTTTCTCTCGTGTGAAAAAGAGTCCCATACATCCCACCTACAGCACTTGAGTGTCACTGAGAGTCCTAAATGAACAAATATGTGAAAATAATGTGTGTAAGTGTAAATTGATACGAGCTGAATTGTTGTTGTGCAGCATCCTGTGCTGGATGAGCCCATCGCAGAGGCTGTCTGCATTATCGCAGACACCGATAAGTGGAGCGTGCAGGTGGCCAGCAGCCAGAGACGACCCTCGGACAAGCTGGGCAAAGAGGTGCTCGTGTCCAACCTCGTGTCCAACCTGCTCCAGTCCACCTACCAGCTCTACCGACACAACCTGTCGCCAAACTTTGTGAGTGCATCTTTCTCACGTTCCTTCTGCTTTATTTACTCAATCATCAGCACATCTGTAAGGAAACGTGAACATATTTTAAAGCCCTCACTGTTGAAAGTAATCAATTAATCAAGTAATTAGATATTGTTTTTGAACGATAATTGGATGAATAAAGTATCATAAGTAAGTAATCTTATGGTTTACTGTTAGGAGAGAATGCATCTTTGCATCTAAAAACGCGAGAGACAGCGCTCACAAATGGTTTAAAACAAAAAAGTGCAGCACAGAATGCTTGTTGCCGTCAAATAAAACAGTTGCTTTGCCAACTTGCTACTGTAAACAAAAGCTCACAACGCTTGCCCCGCCTCTGGGCTCTTCTGATTGGTCCGCTGTTTTGGAACTGGATTTGATGAGCGGTGCAGCGTTTGAAAGTTGAAATTCTTTTAACTTGACACGGCATCTTAATAACGTGGTGCTCATGCAAGATTCTGCGATGCGCAAGGCTCATACGTGTTTGTGGAGCACGTCTACATAGAAAAACAATAGAAAAGTAGCGCACTGGAATGGAAAAAACATGTTCTTTTTGAACGGCTTCATTCATGCATTTTTGATACACATGCTACAGCAGCTAATTTAATAAAACACATGGACATCAACACATGCAAACTCAAAGCCGGGCTTTGGACCTTTATTGTGAAATGAGCAGGATTGGAGTCAGTGCTGTATTCTGGCATGAAGTCTGTATGGTGTGTGACACAAGCTGTTCTCTCGCTCTTGTTTTCAGTGTATAATGCATCTGGAGGACCGGCTGCAGGAACTCTACTTCAAGAGCAAAATGCTGGCCGAGTACTTGAAAGGACAGACCAGGGTGCATGTGAAGGAGTTGGGCATGGTTCTAGGGTAAGAGTTTATCCATCTTTCTACTAGTTGTAATCGGTGGTCGACCGATATATAGGCCGATATTTGGCTTCGTTTTTTTTTTAATTCTTGGCGAGTTTTTTCTCTTTGGCATTATGTTGGACTTTTATTATGACAGCGCACTAATGAGAACACTAGGGCCAGAGTGCACGAAGCTCCCATTATTTTACTGTCCCTGTTTAACAGACTAATGGATTATTACACAGAACTTTACACAAAGTAAGAGGTATATGAAAAAGTGTATAGAGTTTGCTTTCTATTACAATACTTTCTCATCAACCGTCAGCATTCAGCAAATACACATTTCATTTAAACAAGTCTTTGAATATCTTAAGTCGTTTCATTTCACCAATCTAGCAAACTTTATGGGATTCAGCTGTGAGATCTGAAGTGTGAATAAAAAGGACTGAACTTTGTGTTTAACGGTCGGTCTGTGAGAACTAAACACAGGCAGGAGGTAGCAGCTGTCACTCATTTTTAAATGATAGATTTGAGTAAATATTATGTAAGAATACATTTCATTTCAGTAATTGTTTTACAATGGTTTTACTGTTTTTAAATAAAAAAAATAGCATGTAAATCGGCCACCCTGAAAAGATCCTTGCACACGGAGTCCAAAATTTTTGTTTGCGTTTTTTTTTTTTTCATATTCGTAATCCTAAAAATTTGTCACGCATAGAAACCTTGAGTCCGATGCGTATTAAGCTAAATTGTTTCGCATGCTGCATTGGTCGTGATATGACGTCACGCTGTGCAGCATCTTTTTAAAAACTTAAATTCAACACGTAACAAATTATTATACATCTAAAATGTAAAAGCATACAATCTACTCCAAGTGGAGCAAAGCTTTGTTTTGCCCTCCAGATGGGCGTTCCTGTAAGGGTGTGACTTCACGTGAACACTATCAATAGGTCGACCACTAGTCGTGATGCATGTCTGTGTTTTTAACAATCTGATCTGGTTTATCCCCACAGGATCGAGTCTAACGATCTGCCCCTGCTAGCGGCCATAGCGAGCACACACTCTCCGTACGTGGCCCAGATTCTCCTGTAAGCCACACGGAGAGCGAGAGAGACTCCATTCCCCCGCCGGCAGACGGGTCGGGTCCTCCAGGTTCGGGGCCCCTCGAAGCCCCCTGAGACTCCTGGAGCAGGGAGGCCCTTGAGTTGGCGTTCGCTGGGAACGGTCTCAGGGTGAGCAGACTGCAGGACAGACGCTCTGCCATTAGATGACAGTCGAAACCCAGAGGTTCCCTGAAAGTGACCTGGGAATATCACTTTTCAACATGGAGTGTTTTTTTAATTCCATAAACCACATTTTGTTTTATTTCTTGTTCCTTTACACAACGTAAGAATGTAAAAGCCATTGAAGAAATCCAAGCAGCCCTTGCGTACATCAAGAACAAATACTGAAGCTGTTCATGGCACCTTCTTCAAATCAACGTAGGAAGCTAATACATGGTTATAAAATCAGTTTTATGATTTTAAATGAATATATCATGGACTGTTCTCAATTGATTGTGGGAGTGAGTGATCATGTAATATTCCTTTCCTTTGTGTTTACAAGAGAGCTTACCCTGTCGTGTCCAGTTGAAATGAGCTCTACCTCAAACCTTCAGTATCACACACACATACATCTAACATGCTAAATTCAACATTTGAGGTAAAGTTTTCATTTTTGGTTTTCAGTCACCCAGTAAAGATGAAACCATGGCACGATTTCCTATGAATGAGCTCTGAGGATTCAGTTTTTTATAAATTTTTTAGGCAGTGTCACTAGCTGTAACAGAAGTGTTTACCTGTCCTGTGGAAATGATTAAGGGATGTATTTTTATTTTAGACATGACATTCTGTGTGATGTGATTTTAAAAAATAAAAGGGGAATAACTTGGTCAAGAGAAACGTGATGTCACCAATCACTACGTTGGGATTTGTGCTGGACCCTTTTTTAACACTGATCCAGGGACATTCTACAATCATCTTGTATTTTCAGGATTGAAATGCTGAAATTTTTTTATGTGTCGTCTTAGCTTGCAGACAGATTGTTTACTGATGGAATAATGGAAAAATGAACATGCAATGATTCAATCAGTTAATGACTTACCAAGATGTTTATGAATGGTTGGCTTACTTTGTCTTTGAGTCAAACCATACATCTAAGTCTTAATCGACAAAAAAATAAAAGAAAAAAACAAAACAAAAAGAAACCACAGGCTTTGCAAGGTGTTGCAGGTTATTTTAGCTGGTTAAAACATGTAGGAGTTGCTTCGGTGGGAAACATTTTTTATAAAAAAAAAAAAAACATTATCTATATCCATTTGTCTTCTCCAGAATGTGTATTTATATCTAATTATTTCTTTATACAGAAAAGCATTTAATTTATATACTTGGCATGCATTGGTAAATGTTAGCTGTATATACTGCATAGATTTTCTTGATGTATTTGTACATAAAGCCTCTCTTTTCTGACCTTATCTTTGTTTCCCAGTTTTTATGGGAATATTGTGCAATAAATATGCCAACATTACAATTATATATGTTGTTGATTGTCACTTTGTACAGCAGCTGTCATAATCTCTCTGTCTGTTAGTGCGTGTTCATCTGTAGTGGGGTCTGAAAGTGGAAAAACAATCTAGATTACGTTAAATTGGGGACACTGAGCATGTGAACTCTTTGTAAAGGTCAGATTTTGTTTTCTTTCTCAACTTCTAATCATCATGATTTCTGAAATCAAGTTTATTTTACCATCACATACACTGCCGTTCAAAAGTTTGGGATCTGAAAGATTTTTAAGAAATCTTTTCTGCTCATCAAGACTGCATTTATTTGACCAAAAAATACCGAAAAATAGTATTATTGTGAAATATTATTAGAATTTAAAATAATGTTTTTCTATTTAAACAAAATATAATTTATGCTGTAATGCAAAGCTGAATTTTCTATTTTAAAAAGATTTCTATTTTAAATAAATGCTGTTCTTTTTTTACATTTTATTCATCAAAGAATCCTGAAAAAAGGAAAACAGCAAAAGTCTGTAAAGAAAGCTGTGACTGCATGGTGTACATCCTTCCACACTTCTTTTTGTGGTTAAAGTGAAATAAAAATTGTTATAGAAGCTTTAAATTTATAAATGATGAAATGTGCATGTTATGTTCAGAGTGTAAGCTGAAATGGCAAAAATCAGATTTTGGAATTGAAAGTTGAGGTTTTCTTATACATAAACTTACAGAGTTAGTTCCTAAAACATGCTTTCTGAAATACCTCCCGGTTTCACATCGCTCAGTGATCAGTGTAGTTTAGTATGCACTGATTTCTTAGTGATCAGTGTAGTTTAGTGCGCACTGATCTCTTGTCCTTTAAAGATTAGCATAGTTTAGTATGCACTGGTTTTGTGTCTGTCTTGATTTGCGTAGTTTACTATGCTCTGGTTTTGTGTCCGTCTGATCAGTGTAGTTTAGTATGCACTGGTTTTGTGTCTGTCTTGATTTGCGTAGTTTACTATGCTCTGGTTTTGTGTCCGTCTGATCAGTGTAGTTTAGTATGCACTGGTTTTGTGTCTGTCTGATTAATGTAGTTTAGTACGCACTGGTCTCGTGTCCCTCAGTGATCAGTGTAGTTTAGTACGCACTGGTCTCGTGTCTCTCAGTGATCAGTGTAGTTTAGTACGCACTGGTCTCGTGTCCCTCAGTGATCAGTGTAGTTTAGTACGCACTGGTCTCGTGTCTCTCAGTGATCAGTGTAGTTTAGTACGCACCGGTCTCGTGTCCCTCAGTAATCAGTGTAGTTTAGTACGCACCAGTCTCGTGTCCCTCAGTAATCAGTGTAGTTTAGTACGCACCGGTCTCGTGTCCCTCAGTAATCAGTGTAGTTTAGTACGCACCGGTCTCGTGTCCCTCAGTGATCAGTGTAGTTTAGTATGCACTGGTCTGTCCCTCATTGATCAGTGTAGTTTAGTATGCACTGGTCTCGTGTCCCTCAGTAATCAGTGTAGTTTAGTACGGACTGGTCTCTCATCTGTCTGATCAGTGTAGTTTAGTACGCACCGGTCTCGCGTCCCTCAGTGATCAGTGTAGTTTAGTACGCACTGGTCTCGTGTCCCTCAGTGATCAGTGTAGTTTAGTACGCACTGGTCTCGTGTCCCTCAGTGATCAGTGTAGTTTAGTATGCACTGGTCTCGTGTCCCTCAGTAATCAGTGTAGTTTAGTACGCACTGGTCTCGTGTCCCTCAGTGATCAGTGTAGTTTAGTACGCACTGGTCTCGTGTCCCTCAGTGATCAGTGTAGTTTAGTACGCACTGGTCTCGTGTCCCTCAGTGATCAGTGTAGTTTAGTATGCACTGGTCTCGTGTCCCTCAGTAATCAGTGTAGTTTAGTACGCACTGGTCTCGTGTCCCTCAGTGATCAGTGTAGTTTAGTATGCACTGGTCTCGTGTCCCTCAGTAATCAGTGTAGTTTAGTACGGACTGGTCTCTCATCTGTCTGATCAGTGTAGTTTAGTACGCACCGGTCTCGCGTCCCTCAGTGATCAGTGTAGTTTAGTACACACCGGTCTCGTGTCTCTCAGTGATCAGTGTAGTTTAGTACGCACTGGTCTCGTGTCCCTCAGTGATCAGTGTAGTTTAGTACGCACTGGTCTCGTGTCCCTCAGTGATCAGTGTAGTTTAGTATGCACTGGTCTCGTGTCCCTCAGTAATCAGTGTAGTTTAGTACGCACTGGTCTCATGTCCCTCAGTGATCAGTGTAGTTTAGTATGCACTGGTCTCGTGTCCCTCAGTAATCAGTGTAGTTTAGTACGGACTGGTCTCTCATCTGTCTGATCAGTGTAGTTTAGTACGCACTGGTCTCGTGTCCCTCAGTGATCAGTGTAGTTTAGTACGCACTGGTCTCGTGTCCCTCAGTGATCAGTGTAGTTTAGTACGCACTGGTCTCGTGTCCCTCAGTGATCAGTGTAGTTTAGTACGCACTGGTCTCGTGTCCCTCAGTGATCAGTGTAGTTTAGTACGCACTGGTCTCGTGTCTCTCAGTGATCAGTGTAGTTTAGTACGCACTGGTCTCGTGTCTCTCAGTGATCAGTGTAGTTTAGTACGCACTGGTCTCGCGTCCCTCAGTGATCAGTGTAGTTTAGTACGCACTGGTCTCGCGTCCCTCAGTGATCAGTGTAGTTTAGTACGCACCGGTCTCGTGTCTCTCAGTGATCAGTGTAGTTTAGTACGCACTGGTCTCGCGTCCCTCAGTGATCAGTGTAGTTTAGTACGCACTGGTCTCGCGTCCCTCAGTGATCAGTGTAGTTTAGTACGCACTGGTCTCGCGTCCCTCAGTGATCAGTGTAGTTTAGTACGCACTGGTCTCGCGTCCCTCAGTGATCAGTGTAGTTTAGTACGCACTGGTCTCCAGCAGCAGCTCGTCATGTGAATGTTGTTGAGGCGGCTCGGCTCGGGGCTGAACTGCAGTCATGGGCTGTTGCTGGACGCTTCTGCTCGGAGGATCCTATGAACCTCCGATTATTTATGATGTTTTACCGTCACGAATGGAGAAATTTCCCAGGAACGAAGGATTGTTTTTGGACAACTTTGGCTGTTTCTGATTCGCGCTTCGCTTCAACAGCGACTTCACTTCACATGCTAACCGAAGCTAACTCAAATCAATGCCAGATTTCCCGGACTCTTCAGGAGATTCATGATGACATTTTTTATTTTGTTTCATTTAACTTTTATATTTAACTTTATTATATCGACACACGTGAATATATGAAGTTTTTATATCCGGAAATCAGAGAGTTTAATATGAATTCCTCAGTGGATTTATCGCTGAAGAAAGCGCTGAAAACTGCTCCGACACGACGAACATCTGAGGTAAAAACACCCAATAAATACTTTATCACTACAGATATGACTAAAAGAAACACTTCAGAATGTCAATAACTCGCGGTAAACTGTGAAATATTAGCACAATGAAGTTTATTAGTTTCGATTCAGGATTCATTCAAAAAGATTCATGACTCGTGCTCGATGTTTGATCTTATTTATTTGATTGCAGCTGTTTTATTGATTTGTTTGGGGTCTCTAGTGATGTTTTTATTATTATGTAGTACAATGACAGATGTTCAGCTGCTCCACAGACTGACTCTCAGTGAAGTTAGTTACTGATCAGTAAACATTAGCTCAAAGTGTGAACATTTGAAAGAAGTTACGTGTTTTAAGTCTCAAGTCATTTATTAATGACAGAAATCAATGAAACTTTACTGCATTCCAGCGGTGCAGCCGCGGGCCGTGTCTCAAATCCCAGCGAGCTGACTAGATAGACATCGGCTAGCATTTCTGGGCCTCACGGTCTAAACAAACCTACTCAAATAGTTTAATATGCTGTATTTGGCGGGCTAGCCTGAATGACAGTCCTGCTATGACCCCTTTGTAGTGTGTACACTATGAGGTGATTCACACATCTGGATCAAAGCTGAGCAACACTACACAGACTACTTTAGACGTTCACTTTCAAATCTAGGCGGCTTTTAAGAAGACAACAATAGCATTTTTTGACGTACAGAGTAAATCAGGGTCATTAAAAGCATGTTGGAAGTTTGGCTTAAATATCAGTTCAAAGTGCAAAGGTTTGTTTTATCACTCAACAATAATATTCATTTTCAACCAGCCAATAACTGAGATGTTCACTTGCCGTGCCAAAATAATGACAGGGTTTCTGTGGGTCCTGAAAAAGTCTTAATTTGCCCTTCCACAAATCCAGGCCTTAAAAGGTCTTCAATCAGAGCAGAAAGTCATGGCATTAAAAGTTACATGCACTTCAATAAATGCATATCCTCCAAGACTACTTAAAATACTGATAAAAAACAACACATTTAGCAGTTATTTCTGTATTCTAGTTGTTGGGATCAGAGCTATTCAACAGCCTAAAGCTGTTTCTGTTAGTTAGATGTATTAAAAAGTAATGGAGATCTGTTGGAAGTTGTATTTCCAAACGTTGAAGTGTTGCTAATACAACTCATTGTGTACTCTATACAGATTTCTATTTAGAGACTGACGTATCGTGTTTATTCCTTAAATGTCTTGGTGTTTAAAAAGCCTTAAATTTACCTTCATAAAACATTCCAACATTTTTGTGAATTAAAATAATTGTTTTTGATTACACAAAGCTTGAAGTGATCTATATTGTAACTACATAAATTGAAAAAATCTACTTTTGAAAAAAAAAATATATATTTTTTCATAAAGTATTTTATTTCCAACATTTTTGTGATTCCAAATAATGTTTCTTTACAAAAATCTGGAAATGGCATATATTAAAACTACATAAATATGATCAAAACAATCCTTAATGATGTTTTCAAGGCCGTCACTAGTCATTTTTGTAATTTCAACCAAACCTCATCGGTGTTAACCAGCTAGATATCATGCTCTTGGTGACATATCAGCTGAGTTGGCAATGACAGAAAACCAAAAGCTTGCGTTTGCAAAGCACTAAAAGAGGTTTTTAGTGGCAGTAAAAGGGCAGCGGACCCAAAACTGTGCCACCCTTGTTGTCGAGTTTGATTAAAGCAGGTCTCTTCCGTGCCATTTTTGGGAAGTGAGTTTAAGAAACCAAGAGAAGCTGGTTTAGGGCTGGTCGTCTGTGCTTCATTGAGAGCTTTCTGCCGCACTCATGTCTTTCTCCAGAACAGCGAGTCTGTGTTTACAGGTAGTGAGCAGCGCTGTGGATGTGTGCGCTTTATTTCTGATTGTCTGAGTGCAGTGAAGCTGCTGATCAGACTCACAAACACAAACTGCACCAGCTCTCTTTGCTCTGATACTAAGTTTACAGATGGGTCCAGATGGGTGTGTCGAGTATTACGTAAGAGCAAAACAAATATTCCTTGTCACAATTTGCATAGCATTATGCCGCCCGCCTTGTCCCTCAGGCTGCTTTGCCTGATGAGAGTTTGATGGTGCGCTCAGATGTGCTAAAGACAGTGCAGACTCAAAAAACGCAGATTGTGGCACAAATAAAATTCTCAAAATCCAGCAGCCTATTGCACAAAACCCTTTATGGTCAGGAAATCCTTAGCGATAATTTACTCATAACTGCTCTCTTAGCTTAAGGGTTTTTGTGCAGATATTTAGATTCAACAGAGGACCTGTAAAGTGTGTATTTGAACTTAATTTTGCTTGTGAAAATGTTATTAGCGTGGCTGGTTCACATGGAGCCGCTCCATTCAGTTTGTGTTTACTTTTAGCAGACTGTTGTGTTTGTCCACATGTGCTGGACAGTATTTCTCTATAATACTTTTGCATGTGTAAAATATTTTTTAATTAATAAATAAATTACTGAGTGCACCTTTAACTGCCAGAAAATAGTTGCATTACAAAATCAGTATGATTTTGTCTTGTTTCTTTTGACATGAGACTGAGGTATTTTCATAATTAAGTAAATGCTCTTAGATGCCATTGGAACTTCCACTTTAATTGGTCTGGTTTACACTTTTTTCCATTTAAATTTTTCTGGACTCTGTTTTTAAATAGTATTAATTAAAAACATGTCTAATTAATTGAAATCGTAACACTTAAATAAATGAGATTTAAAAAATGTTGTCCTCTGGAGCTCAGCGGGGACGCACAGAAACCCCTTCCCCTTCATTCTGTTTGAGCGGCCCACACCCGCGCAGCTCCTGACCTCACCAAACCGGCACATGCTTTATCTTTAATTGCAGCGGTGCAGAACATCACCCAATCAATCTGATCTTCTGTGTTCATTTCTGTAGCTGCAGATCCTGCTGAAGGCTTATCAGACACTTCTGCTTTACTAGGTCAGCCTTAGGGGGTCTTAACCAGTTCTGCAGCCAGGTGTCATCTGGAGAGAGATGAGAGATAATGACTTGATTTATTCATTTACTAATTGTCACCCATCCATTAAACTAAGTGATTAAAGTGCCCCTATTATGGATTTTTGAAAATGAGCTTTCATGCAGTGTGTAACACAGCTCTAAGTGAACGTGAAACAAAGTTTTAAATCTGAAAGTGCACCTTGTATAAAGTTATTGTCTCTCAAAAGAAAGCGTCGACTCTGAATCATTGAAAGGAGTCGTTTCTAAAACAAATCCCAAGCCGTTTCATGTTGACATGAAACATTAGCATATTGCCCGCCCACTTGTTGCACGTGCAGACCTGGGGAAACTTGATTTTCGTGTTGGTATGAATGAAAATGCAAATTCATTCTTTGCCACTAGGCGCCGCTTTTTAGCGGTAAAAGCTCACAAACACTGCTTTAAATGAAATCGACCAATCACCGCAGATTAGCGTCACGCAAAGGAGTGGTTTGGAAAAATGAATCGTTGAGCGAATCGTTTGGGAGTCATTGATCAAATAAGGTAAAAATAAATGCATAGTATAAGAAAATTAAAGTGTTTTTTGATCTTGCATGCATGACAACCTTTTGTTGGGGACTCTCAAAACCAAAATATGAACCTTTCATAACCCATAATAGGGGCACTTTAATGTCCACTATCCAGTGCTGAATTTCAGGACTGTTGTACATTGACACTGAATGTGACGTTTCTTACACTGTCACTTTCTCCAGCCCTTTAACAAAGTACCTAACAAATATTCAATAAAAGCACCTGTGAATTCAGTGCAAATTTTTATTAAAATGTTAGCCATTAATTTGTCCCTCAAATCATACGCAAGCAGTTTGTTGTGTGCTAGCTAGGTTATTGTTGATCCACACAGTGTGTGTGTTTTTCAGGTCTTTTAGCATAAGAAAACACTGAATCACTTACTGACGTGACAGAAAAGCCAGGAGTCAAACTCATTCAGCTGCTTGTCTTGTGACTCTGTGGGCTAATAGTGATTTCTCATATTGAGCATGTTTGAAGCTCAAGAGCTGTCAGAAGGCTAAAACTAAATTATAATTTTATACTTAAAGGGATAGTTCACCCAAAAAGGAAAATTCTGTCATTAATTACTCACCCTCATGTCGTTCCAAACCTGTAAGACCTTCGTTCATCTTCGGATTAAGATATTTTTGATGCATTCTGAGAGCTCTCTGACCCTCAAGCAAGGATCCTAACACGATCAAGGCTCAGAAACATAGCAAGGGATCGCTAAAATAATCCATGTGACATCAGTGGTTCAACCGTAATTTTACGAAGCTACAAGAATACTTTTAGTGCACAAAGTAAACAAAAATAACGACTTTATTCAACAATTTGTTTCCTCTGCGTCACCCTAGCGCCATTTTTGGAGAGTATCACATAGAATCACAGGAGCACAAACCAAATAAATATCTTAATAGAGAAATTAATTTCTTAGTTTCTGCATGTTCTAATGAGTGATATTGTTTTAAATCATGAAACGGGTTTGTGTTGCCTGACTTGTGTGACTCGTATATTCAGCACAGTTTGCAGTGCAGTCTGCAATATTAATAATATTAATTGTCTTTTGTCTTTTAGAAATGCACATTTGACCGTAGCTTAAGTTGATAGTAGTAGTAGCTTGAGTTAGGATGCAGATGTAACTTTATGTTCACACAATGTGTTTAAAAGCACAGTTTTTCCTGATGGTCTAATAGGGCCGGATGAATTATCAAAATAAAACCAAAATCGCGATACAGCTTAGTGTGATTATGAAACGGCAAAGGATGTGTCATACGTCAGGCTGAGGCTGTAAACTGACTCCATGTTGAACTACAATGCCAGTAGGTCATGCATGTCCATAAGCTGTGCTGGTAAAAGACAAAACCAACATAAGAGGACAGAGAATAAGGTCAAACCTGAAATGTTAGTTTTGAGTTGTTTTGATCTCAAGGCATGCTGGGAATGTGAGCGGCTCTTTTTACAGAACTTTTTGATACATTGTGCAGTCCTTATGAACCATTCACCAGTTTCCTATTATCTAACTCATAGAAACTACCTAGAATAATCAAACTCCCAAAAAACAAAACCCCAAAATGTTGTTACATTAAAGTTATAGTTTAGTTTTGCACAGAATAAACTAAATACGTACTTTATAATATACATAAATAAATACTTTTATTCGGCGAAGACCGTAAAGACACTGTTACAGTCTCTATTTCAAATAAATGCTGTTCTTTTGAACTTTGTTCATCAAAAATCCTGAAAAATAAAGTGTATTGTGTTTTCCACAAAAAAAATATAAAACAGCACAACTGTTTTCAGCTTTGATAATACTCGGAGATGTTTCTTCAGCAGCAAATCAACATGGAACGATTTCTGAAGCATCATGTGACACTGAAGACTGGAGTAATGATGCTGGAAATTGAGCTTTGCATCACAGAAACGAATTCCTTTTCATATAACAGAAAACTGTTAATTGTACTATTGTTGCTGCCATGTCCTGGTGACGCTGTGTTTCGTTGTGAAAGCAAAACTACTTTGTTTGGGCTTCCAAAAGAGGGCACAACTAGAAATCAGTGATTAAGTTGTATTTACAACCCTGTTCCAGAGCAGTACAACCCAAATATTTGAGTGTGTGCAGCGCATTTTACGGAGGACTATTTCCTGAACCTGGCAGAGTAGCCTACAATGCAGTGGGGCAATTCCAACTTTGTAAGGACAGGCTGGTGCTTCTGACTCACAGCCTGTAAGTATGCTTGCTTATTTATTAAAGAATTTGCCAATGACTATTCAAATGCGAGTTTTGAGCAGTATCGAGTAGGGCTGAGCGTTTAATTCCATTTGCGATAATATCGCAATATGAAAAAACGTGATTTTTCAACCGCAGAGGCTGCGATTACACTGTCAGGTGACACGCGAGAGCAAAGAGATGTGTTCGACTTGAAGATCGATCGGTGTATGATATCAAAGTACGGCGAGCGAAAGCATAAGGAGACGTCCGTTCTCTTATAGCTCTCGCAGTATTTGATGACACACAGCGATCGGTCTAGCTGCGCTGCTTCAAGTCAGACATATCTAAGCAGTCTTCAGAGGAAGCATCAAGTTGGCACGCTATGTTGCCAAGTCTGCAGTTTGCGGTCTTACATATGCAGAATTGATCGTACTGTTGTTTTAATTGAATAATGTGAGTATTGTGCTTTTTATGTCTCATAATCACACAGCAGCCTTGGGACTGAATGCACAAACATGTCAACTACAGCAATTTCACATGCACATCTACAGCTTACACGTTTGCATTTGTGACTCAGTATTGGTGACTCAGAGTCAGAAGGCCCCGTAAACTCGAATATGTTCAATTTTTTTCCAGAATAAAAATCAAGTTTTGTTTACCTTCTGAAATGTACTGTGACTTATATTCCAATGAAATATAATTTCAAACGGCATAGAAATATACACACATAACATATCAGTTCATAGGGGAACTAAAATACTAGTTTATAGTGTTTAGAAAGTTTCTAAATGTGTTGTTTTATTTACTGGTATTTTACATTTTTTCCCTCAATGTAATAAAACACAACTTCAAAGCAAAATGCAGTTGGGACTTATACAGGGTTTTTCCTCTCAACAGTGCAGTTTCATTAGTCAGGTGGGATGTTTCTTCCCAAAAAATACCGTATTTTGCTTCTTTTCTTTCAGGTGACGTGCCACTGTGCAGCACTAAAGTTCAGTGGGTTTAACAACCAATTTGCTCTATATTGTGTCATGAATTATATGTAGGCCTATCGCATCACTAAACCGTCGAAATTGACTGCAGCAGATGTTTGCCACAAATACTTTCTCTGATCGAGGCAGGATTAATCCTTGATACAATACATTGAGGCAGGATCAAATCCAAAATCTTAAACTATACCACTGCAGACAGTACACAAGACATGCTTCATGTCACGCTGATCTGCCCGATCCTGATCATTGGACTGATGGTTTAGTGCTGCGGTGTATTGTGGGAGCGTACAAGTCAGAGCATGTAAGGAGTGTGTGCATGTTCTGTTTCCCATGTCATTCAGCGCACTAGAGCTGTTCCTGTGGCCCAGTATCTGCATCATAGTGTTGTCAAAAATATAGATTTTTTTGATGCAAATTGATACTGAAATATTTCAGTAATACTGAATCTATTTCAGTACTCAGTACAGCAGCTCTTTCTCGCTCTCTCTTCTCTCTGACAGTGAGTATTTAAATTAAATAAGTATTTGTAACCCTGGACCACAAAACCAGTCATAAAGGTCCTTTTTTTAAATTTAGATTTATAAATCATCTGAATGCTGAATAAATAAATGTTCCATTGATATATGGTTTGTTATGATAGGACAATATTTGGCAGAGATGCAACTATTATTTACAAAATATCTTCATGGAACATGATCTTTATCCTAATGATTTTTGGCATGAAAGAAAAAATATGACGGATGAGTGGGAAAAGTCATGTGACTGAAACAGATGTATAATGTTTTTGTATCGCGAGTCGTTGTTTTCACCGTTACGTCTGCAGATGAACAGTGATTGTGTAACTTTCCATCTTCTCCATGGCAGCGGGAAGGTTTGTGTTTCCTGTATGGTTTAGCGTGGCACGGCTCCTGCCCTCTTGACTTTCCATGCCACATGGCACTTTCCTTCCCACTGCACCGTCGTCGCCTATTTCACTCATTATTCTTCTGATGAAGATCAGTGCTCACGCTCCTCACTGTGAGTGGGATTAGTTTAGCAGAAAACACTTGACCGGCCCCAGTATACATGACCAGCTACATTCATGCTGCAGAATGTGCCGTCACAGGGCATTCTGGGTGCTTTCTTACTGGCCCAACTTCTGCTTTCAGTGTGCATATGTGGGATTTTTGACGTATTTTTGACGTATTTATTGTCCAGCAGGCAAAACTGGAGCAAAACTGCAGCTTTTTGGATTTGTGGTGGCATTCTTTTCACAGTTAAGTGATACGTTTTGAAAACTCACACTTTAGAATGATCACACTTGTAATACCAGTCATTCTTTTAAAACCTGGTCTCGTGCTGTCATTACAGTTGCACATATTTTCTTTCTAGCCATATATAACCACAAAAACAGGTAATTACAACATTTGCTTTAATCACCAAAACACAACTGTATGATCTTCTTTTAATTTAGTACATTCCTTTAATCAGTTCATTCAGTGGCGAACAATATTTATACATGTTTCTACATGTTTCGGATATATTTGACAAATTACAAATCTTTCTCTCTCTCTCTCTCTCTCTCTCTCTTTCTCTCTCTCTTTCTCTCTCTCTCTCTCTCTCTTTGTCGAGTTCAAGTGCAACGTGAGCTTTACTATCATTCTGCTATTACACAGACACCTCACAGGGCCAGATATATATAAAAGCAAATATAAAAGAAGTAATCAAACCAAACGTCATTTGATTATACAGGCATTTAAAGGAATAGTTCACTCAGATATGAACATGTGCTGAACATGTGCTCACCCTCAGGCCATCCAAGATGTAAATGGGTTTGTTTCTTCATTGGAACGGATTTGGAGAAATTTCGCGTGAAATCTCTTGCTTCGATTATTGCAGTGACACACCTTTTAATTTTAGAAAATGTTAACTGGTGGACTGGAGTGGTGTGGATTACTTGAGGATTATATTGTGATGTTTTTATCAGCTGTCTGACGGCACCCATTCACTGCTGAGCAAGTGATGCAATGCTACATTTCTCAGACAGTAGAAAAAGAAACATTCATGGAAAACTGTATATACCTGTATACACAACAATATAAAGATATACAATAAAAGAAATTATGTAGATGCTTCAGACAACTGTAATGTATGTACATGTAAACATATGTTTCTCAGGTGACTCTGGGTAGCAGTCTGTTTGTTTGGAGCATGCCAGTCGCACCAGAGTTTAATTTAATTGGTCCTGTGTCACAGCAAATTCCATCCAAAGTCCGAGATTGGTTTCATTTCACCTCTGGAGTGAGCTTTTATATTGTTTTCTCCATGGAGGAATTAAAAAGTAAATCACAAACTATCAGCATTTTCCACTTCTAATCTGAAGCAATGTAAGACCATGTTTTCAAGGTTGTGTTTCAAACACTAGGAGTCGTGTGTAGATGTTGTTTTCAGTTCAGATGTTGGTTTACTTGTCCATGTTTCTGAATGGATGTTTTGTAGTGAAGTGCACAATGGCTGCTCTGTCCAGTCATGAGTTGAAGTGTGGTGCGGTGCGGTGGTGGAAGCAGCATCGTCTGTTTGCTCATGTTTCTCTCATTGTCTGTGTTGTTTGATCTGTTTTATTTGGTCTTTGTCAGTATTTCCAGCATTGTGTGAATCACAGGAGGCAGAGAAGCCTTTCAAAGATTTGACTAGAATCCAGAGATGAAACCTGAGTATTGATAAGAATTTTAAAAGCAGACTTATAAATCAAATGACCAATGTCTTTGCTGCTGAGTTCTGACCTTCAATGGTGCAATTCAACCACAGCAAAAATGACTTTAGATAAACATAACATTTGTTTCACTTATTTTATTGCTGAAGAGTATTTAATTTTCATCATGCAGTTAAGAATGGCAGCACATAAAGGTTTGTTTGAGCTGCGCCCTCTACTGTACAAACGTGAATTTATATTTTCTTCAGCCTGACGTGTTTTCATTTCATTTTTGGTGTGAAAGGGCTTTTACATTTGCCAAAATAGAATTTTTAATATTAAAAATAAACAAGCAAGCCCAGCCCAGATGAGAAAAAATAACACAAACGTAACAAAATGCATTACTTTCCATAAAAGTAACAAAGTAATGCAATTAGTTACCTTTTAAGGGCACACAATACACAATATTGTAATGCATTACTTTCAAAAGTAACTTTCCCCAAAACTGAACCTGATATGATTTATTTAGTTGTATTTCAACATTGTAATCTGTTTATATAACATTCTGACATTTAATAACGGTGCCATATCTTCATGCTGTTGCTTAATAATAATCTGTGGCTATATCAATACTAAAGATTTGTCTTTGGAGCTTGTAATAGATATACTGTATTTCTCTTATTCAGTGTATCAATGCTGTGTATGATCTCATTCTCTTTACTGGTCACCGTTATCTTTGATATTCATCATAATTATTCATAACTGTTTTGAATTGAATGTTAGTACAATGTAAAATGCACCATAATTTTGCTTCAGCATGTTACTTGGGTTAGAGGGACTTTAAAAATAAATAATGGCAATCTGATCAGCCAATCACAGTGTGAACAAATGATCCTGATGCTGATCTGGGCTAAGAGAGTGTCTGGTGTGGCTCACTAATGTGTGTTTGTCTCGTTTAGGACCTGAACACCATCTACTCTCATCTGTTCCACATGGATGTGCTGTGTCACCTCAGAGAACATCAGCTCAGGTGAGACCCACCTCAACATCACGGCCTTAATCTGATCAGAAACCGATGCATCAAATGGTGCTTAACCTTCAGAAAATGATTGTCTGTCAACCTTAGGACATCAAAATATTAGGCCTATATGATCACACTTTCTTTAGTTTGGGGACCAATTCCCACTATTACCTAACTATTAACGATAACTTTTGCCTCAATAAACTTCTAATTTGCAGTTTATTAATAGTTAGTAAGGTAGTTGTTAGTTTAAGTATGGGGTCGGATTAAGAGACCTAAAATATGATTATACAGAATAAGAAACTAACATGTGCTTTATAAGTAGGGATGCACCGATACCACTTTTTCCAGAACGAGGCCGATACTGCTATTTTTTTATTTTTGGTACTTGCTAAAAATTGGTGCAGAATGAGATGCGTAATCTAGCACATTTCTCACAGGCTGCTAGTTTTTCTTTCAATTTAGATAAAGTCCTGCAAGCTTGACATTTAAACTGAATGTTGTGGACAGACCAAAATCAGTTTTTATAAGTGGGTGTTTAATACCAGCTAATTTTTGTGAAATATTATTACAATTTCCAATAACTGGTTTCTGTGTGAAAATATAGTAAAATGTAATTTATTTCTGTGATCAAAGCTGTATTTTCAGCATCATTACTCCAGTCTTCAGTGTCACATGATTCTTCAGAAATCGCTGTCATATTCTGATTTGCTGCTCAAGAAACATTTCTGATATTATCAATGCTGAAAAGAGTTGTGCTGCTGAATATTATTGTGGAAACCTTGATGCATTTTATTTTTCATGATTATTTGATAAATAGAAAGTTCAAATGAACAGCGTTTATTTGAAACAGAAATGTCTTTACTCTCTCTTTTGACAAATTTAATGCATCCTTGATGAATAAAAGTATTAATTTCTTTGAAAAAAAATCTTAATGACCCATAACTTTAGTGTACATTCACTTTGAACTGAACGCAGGTTTATTCACAGCGGGACGTTAGTTCAGTTGTTCTGGATGGGAGCACGTGTGGAGCAGATCAAACACTCCCAGACATCGTCATCATCTCAGCTTTAGTCCTCCTCTCAAACCTCTCTCTGTGTTACAGGTCCATGTGCATGACGGCCAGGTACGAGCGCTATGAGGCTAACCATGTTCTCTTCTAGTAAGTACATCTCTGCATGTTAGTAGTGTTGCTAGCACATACTGATAGATAGCAGTTGAATCCAGGTTTATCACCTTTACCTAAAACTGAAATCCATTTTCATTGCTTTGAAAAAAATAAAAAATCAACTAGTTGTCGAAGCAACATTTATATATTTTTTTATTTATTTTGAAGTACTAAAATAACTCCAAATAAGTAAATACAAACTTTAAAAAAGTAGATATATTTCACAAAATAAAACAGAGCAAATAAGTGTAATGATATTAATAAAAACGGTATTCTTCCACCAAACAATGTAGTTCCTCAGAAACTTTGTTGCCAAGCGGCTTTCATCGGCTCTTTGAAGTCGGCTTGGTGTGTCGTAGCCTTAATGGTGTATCAATTATTGCGTTTATGTGCACCCTCTTAATGTGATTATAATGAGATTTTGGCAATATTGTGATTAAACTTTACCTGTAAATGCAGTACTTTGATCTAAATAATGCGATGAATCTCATAATCGCAGCAAGCATAATCGTATTAACATAGGTGGCGTATGCTAATTTTAAGCTAAATGTATAGGCATTATATGTTTTGCATTAGATGTAAATAAATTAAAACAGTGGCCAGTTTACACACCTACTCTTTCTGAGTCCATCATTTGTGCTGTGCAGAGAGGTATGTGAATAATAGCGATGAAAAAAATTACCACATTCTTAGCGAATAATATGAAGAGTAAACATCATATTGTGATTAATAGGGCTGGGTTTTGACACACATTTTACGATTCGATTGAACTCTCATTCACAAGCTTGCGATTCAATATAGATTATTTTGGGTATATATCAGGTACAGTACATGCCACATTTTCTCAAAGGAAAAAAAATCTCTCAACTAATGCTGTAAAATATACATGAGTCAGTTGGTACTGCATTACTATAATACTAAAGGTTAAAATTGACTGATATAATAATAAAGTTACAATTACATAATAATATTTCTACTTCAATTTGTTTAGTTTTTTTAAATATAAACTTAATGGTGGGTGTCATAACTTGATGGTTTTATTCAAACATAAATTAAACATTGAAGAACAGTAAAGTTTATAATGAATATGTTATATGGTGCATATATGGTGCATGCATGCTCTCTACAGTTTATTTTTCTATCTGACTAACGAGTTTATGGTCACCGAATATGTTTTTCTGAGGTGACATTACGTGACATTGTTTACAAGCTGTTATATTGACGTCTTTGTGCGGCTGAAACACTGATTGAGCGATTACATGAGACAGGATACGGATTATAAACTTGTACTCTTTCTTTTAGCTTACCGTCGGATGTTTAGTGAAAAAAACCCTCTCCAATATTTAGAATTTGGACTGCAATACTTAGTTCAATCCTACATACAGCACCTTTAAGGCCCTGATATAATTCAAACGAAGTTTGTTTTCATTCTTCGTTTGGCGGCAAAAAGAACTTTGAAAAGGCTGAGTGACGGTATGCTGTTTTCGAACATTCTGACACCCCCGCGCTGCTGGAGGCGGGCTGTAGATTAATGTAAACATGTTTCGTGACGCTCGCGCATCTACCCTAAACACAACAACGATGCAATGATGCTGTTTCTAGGTCTTTTATTTAACTGAATAAATTATTACACGTTTTTATATTTTATGTGTTGTCATAATTTGATAAGAATAAAGGTTTATTATTGTATGTTCTTTAAAGTCTCCCCGTGAATGATCACAGGTGCGGATATATTTGTGGCAGCTTAGCTATTCGACACAGTGTATTTATGTTGCTAGTGACTTGGCGATGTTGTTCCCCTGCCTGACCTTTTATTGAGTGAAAAAATCACGCGTTAAAGAAGGCGGAGTTCCCGAACCCACCCTCTGATTGCATAATCGCCACGGACCAATGGTAGCTCAAAGGTGTTTAGAAGCCAAAATGAACTCCCCCAGAAAGTTTGCTTTGGTGAGCTGTATCGAACTGCCAGAACGAACTTCGTTTCGGCCTGATTTTGTTCGAAATGACGTCATATCAGTTCATTCTTCGATTTCGTTTGAAGTATATCTAGGGCTGGGTATAGAGTTCAATACTCTTTAGGCACCGACTGAATTGCCTCGATACCATCGAGTATCGAAAAACGTCTTGTCGTTCGGTACCAAATTTTGATACCTAAGGGGTTAATCTCATCAACTTCAGTGATGCAATAAGCCTGCAGCACTAGATGTGTTCAACTAGAAATGGCGCGGAGCTGATTGATCAGTGTTTGACATCCGCAAGAGCGATTCAAAAGCGTACGGAGCAGTCTGCTCTGTTCATTACGTGGTTTCGTTTACTACACACACAGACTGAAGTGCTCGTGATGCTCGCGGTGATTTCAGCGTCTGCCGTCTCACTAAATGAGGACATAAACACGTGAACAACATCTCCAGAACTGCTCAGAGAGTCACTCCATGAGCATTTTACCATTTGATTTGACTAAAACTAGCGTCATATCATATACACACAGAACTGTAAAGGTATTCATGGCACTGATTTATTGTGTTGGATATATTTTGTTCCTTTGTGCAGTGGCTCAGGAGATGAGTCTTTGAGTCTGTATAAATGTCAACAAACTGAAAAAAATACAACTAAAGTTTTTTGAGATAATGTAATCTTGTAAAAACTGATTTCATAAAATTGGCATCGAAAAAAGTATCGTTCAGGAAACTGTATCGAACTCAAGGTATCGTATCGATATCGGAAATTTTTGAACGATACCCAGCCCTAAGTATATCAGGATTCTTGGGATTTAAGAATCGATATTGTTCCATAAAAATGAGAATTGATTAAAATCGAGATATCTATATTTTTTACTCAGCCCTAGTGATTAGTAATCTGATTATTGGAAATAATCGCATTATTCATGCACATGTAAACGTAGTCTATGATACTAACACACACGGCAGCAGACGTCCTGATGTGTGACTGGGCTCATGTGACCTGTGTTTGTGTTCCAGTGCTGACAGCATCTCCACGTGCTGGTACGTCCTGCTCTCGGGCTCGGTGCTGGTCAAGGAGCACATGTATCTGGCGCGATGCTGGTATGTACCTCACTTCACTCTTCCACACGTGTGTGAGCTGACAGATGAAACGTGTCTGACTGCATGGTGAAGTCATGATGTTATATGTGTCAGCCAACGATGAGGCTCAAACAGCAGGAGTTTCACTTCCTCAACATGCCTTTCGTTTCTCTTTACTCATTCCAGCACGAGACTTCCTGATGGTTTAGAAAGAATGTTAACTAGTGCTTCATAAAACAAGGTTTTAGTTCAGACACCATTTATATTTTAGGGTCTCTTAACTAGTTGCTTATTAGCATGCATATTACTAGAATATTAGCCATTTATTAGCACTAATGCCTTATTCTACATCCCTAATCCCACCCAATACCTAAACTTAACAACTGCCTTACTAACTATTAATAAGCAGCAAATTAGGAATTTATTGAAGGAAAAGTCATAGTTAATAGTGAATAAGTGTTCCCTATTCTAAAGTGTTACCCATGTTTTTTATATTTCAAGAACAATTTAAAGTAGAAAAATAGGTAACACTTTATAAACTGCGCACTATGAATCATTAGTTAAGCATTAGTAAATAGTCAATTCATCTTTATAAAGCATTTTTCCAACATTAATAGGAATTAGAGAGCAGTTTATAAATACAGCTATACATGTTTTGTTCTTGATCATTTAGAAAGAGTGGGTGAATGATTAATAAACTATTTCAATGTACATTTATGAACCTTATTATTTAGACACATGATAATAGTTGCTCAATGTGTTAATAAATGCTTTATTAACACATATTCCTGCTGTCAGGTAATTATAAAACGTTCAGTAGTTGCCAGTCATCTGTTTTTGTGAGTTCATCTAAAGTGAGGACTATTTATATCTTGTAAAGCATTTACTAAGGAGATCTAAAGGCTCATTTATCTTCCAAACACAACTCAGAGCGATACAGAACAAAGAAATATTTTTTCAAGATGCAAATAATGAAACAGTACACTTGATACAAAATGAAAAATAAACCTCTGCAATTTCATAGAAAACATTTAAAATAAAATAACATTTCAAGTGTACGGTTAAAATTTTTTTTGCATCTTGAAATAATATTTCTGATTTCTGTATCCCTCTGTCTTGTGTTTATTTATTTATTCTGTTTCCTGATAACTGATACCTGAGTTTTTAAATCTTCTTTGTAAGATATGCTTATAAATCAAGAACAAGGCATTTATAGCTGTATTTATAAACTGCTTACTAATGACTATTAATGTTGGGACAATGCTTTGTAAAGGATGAACTGACTAATTACTAATGCTTATCTAATGAATCATGGCATGCAGTTATTATAAAGTGTTACTGAAAAATAATGTATTTTTTTTTTTGGCCACACTTTTGTGTGTGTTTTTGGTCACACTTTATTTTAAGGTCCAATTTGTTATTAACAAATCATTATGGCTTTTGCCTCAGTAAACTCCTTATTTGCTGTTTATTAATAGTTAGTAAGATAGTTGTTAAGTTTAAGTATTGGGTAGGATTAGCAATGTAGAATATGGTCATGCAGAATATGTGCTTTATAAGTACTAATAAACAGCCAATACTCTAATAATTTGCATGCTAATAGGCATCTAGTTAATAATGAGAATTGGTCCCTATACCGAAGTTACCATTTAAAAAAACAAATTGACATAAAAATACCTTATGTGCAATTTAAATGTTTGTTCAGCTTCTTTTTTTTTTTGGAGTGTTAGCAAGAGTTTGACTTTTTATTGATTATTTAATAAAAATTATTTTTAGTTTCCGTTTTTGGCCAAGTGCATCCTGAAGTTTTAGTTTCTGTTTCACCCCAGAGTTTTTTGATGCATCACTATTCACAATGTTTTTGCAAGTGGGTTAGTGTACTTTTTTGAACTTTTATTCTTTACATTGCATCAAAATTGAAAAACACCCATCTTTGCAAGTTACAAGCAAATGCTATTATTGTTGTTATTTCTAAGACAGGAATCCACTACTGTTGTAACACAGGTGTTCTGTAAAATAAAAATGTTTTATGATAAGTATACAATGATTTTATGTGAATAAGGGGAAAGGGAAGTGGTGTGTGGCCAAGTATGGTGACCCATACTCAGAATTTGTGCTCTGCATTTAACCCATCCAAGTGCACACACAGTAGTGAGCATACACCCGGAGCAGTGGGCAGCCAATGCTGCGGCGCCCGGGGAGCAGTTGGGGGTTCAGTGCCTTGTTCAAGGGTCTCACCTCAGTCATGGTATTGAGGGTGGAGAGACTGTTGGTTATTGGCTACCCACGAAGTTCGGGTTACAAGTCCAACTCTCTATCCATTAGGCCACGACTGCCCTTAAAAATTACAATACAATTACAATGCCCTTTAAAATTACAATGTTTATGTCTTAATTTCTTCACTTGCGAGAGTTTAACCCTCAACCCTTTATTTTAGCAGGCAGCTGCAGGAAGACCTTTAATAAAAATCCTGTAATCATTTGTCCACAAAAATATTGTAAATTATATGAATGTGAAAAAGTATAACTGGCTCAAGCTGCGTTCTCAAATGCACATTAACACAGTCTGTATACTTATAGACTATATACTTATTTCATTAAGATAACTATCTGTTGTCTGAGAGAAGGGAGAGTGAGAAAGTACAGCTGGAGTCAGTGTACTGCACAAAATGAGCATTGAAACAGTTTTAAGTATCGATGCGTATAAAAATCTATGCTTTTGACATTACTGAATTCCACAAGTAGACTAGTTAGTAACACTTTAGAATACTGTTCCATCATTAATAAATAACTACACAAGAACACATGAGTAACGCGGTATTAGCACTCTAGTAACTACTATTAACTAACAAGAAACTCTGATTAATGAATTAGTAAGTGATGGTGCTTAGTCAAATGTGGTAGTTCACTATTAGCTAATCAGTACTATTATCTTTTCTTACCGTCCTAAGAGCTACTAAGAACTACTGTATACAGGTTCATAATTAATATGAATACTACATAATGTATAATTAATTATAAAATGATGCTCCTGGTAACCCACTAGTAATGACTCAAGTATTACCAACTTCTTCAGAAGGAATTGCTAATTATTTGGATAAGTATTCTAAAGTGAAGATCATGACAACTCCCTACTAATTACTGAAGTCATTGTAAACTTTTGAGGTTTTTATAAGGTCCTGGTTAGTAATTCATTTTGCTTTGCATTTGGTAACACTTTGCGACATTACTAGTGGGTTACCGTGATCTTCACTTTAGAATACTGATCCAAATAATTTGTAGTTTCTTTAGAAGGATGTAATAACACTTGAGTCATTGCTATCCAAAACCTTACATATATCTCAAAAGCTTACAATGAAGTCAGTCCTTTGGCCGCTCTGGAGGCCTCTCAGGACACACACGGACACAAACACAGGACAGGGACCTTCAGTGCGGAACAGATAGAACGGAGGCCATGGTGGTGCAGGGAGCTCAGGAGGCCATGGCTGAGCAAGGGGCTCAGGAGGCCATGGCGGTGCAGGGAGCTCAGGATGCCATGGCAGGTCCCTCGGTCCGGCCACTCCAGCCGGAACCCTTCTATCCCCACCCAAAATTTCCATGGGGTAGCTAGGGGGTATCAGGAGTCCTCTGTTAGACAGACAGGACAGGACAGCCCACACAGGGCTAAACACACAGGAATAGGACAGCCCACAGGAACAGGAAGCCCTCCTGGGCTAGCTCAGAAGCTGAGGTTCTTCTGGGCATGACCAGGAGTCAGGGGCTCTCACAGGGTCCCTGAGCAACTGCTTACACTTCTGCGTCAAGAAGAGGCAGGCGGCTAGGAATGGCCTCCGTGACCTCGCCCCCGATGAGTCGCCACGGACAAGACAAGACATGATTAAAACTGTTCCTGTGGGCACAACAAGACTTAAAAATCCATGACTTCGGGGACATGGCATGGCACTCCTGGCCATGATGTGGACTGGATCCACGGGTTTGAGTCAGCAGTGGGCCTGCGGGCTTGAATCAGCGGCGGGCCGGCGGGCTAGGGTGAGCCGTGGACAGCGGCGTCGATCTCCCATGAACTGCGGGCTTCACCGAGCCATGGATGGCAGCGTCAATCTCCCGCAAATGACAGGATGGCTTTCCCCGCGGATGGCAGACTGGAGGGAGCCGCAGACGGCGACGTGACTGGAGGGAACCACGGACGACGGCGTGACTTGAGGGAGCCGTTGACGACGGCGTGACTTGAGGAAGTCATTGACGGCGGCGTACATGACTTCCGAGCCGCGAATGGTGGGCTTGGAGGGAGCCGCGGACAGCGGCGGACTTGCGGGATTCGCGGCCAGCGGACTCATGGCGATCCCACTGAATTCCGCATTGGAGTTTGGCGGAATGACGAGCGCCAACTTCCTTGCCGTGGGACAGACAAACAAGAACAAAACAAAAGACTTTCAAAAACGAAAAACAAAATGGTGAAAAGGGGCGCCACTCACTGTTTTGGTCTGGTCTTTTGTCACAGTGCACACAGCAAGGATGACAGGAACACGAGACGAGGGTGTAAACTCAAAATAACAGTCTTTAATCAAATCCAAACAAGGCAGGGCAAGACAAGGCAAGGTTGACACAGACATGAACACCGGGGAGTAACAAGTAGACCAGACTACATCAAACTGAATAGACAGGACTATTAATACACAGGTTAATAGCACAAGCACAGCTGAACAGAATAAACTAATAATCACATTAAACAAGGACAGGAAACAAACCAAACAAGGACACATGAGGCAGGAACACATGACACACACGACAGAGGACTGACAGTAATAGTAATTACTACAATGGTAATAGTGCATTAGTCATTTGTTCCTGTGTAGTTATCGATAACGATGGAACCGTATTCTAAAGTGTTACAGACTAGTTAAATTGTGAGAAAGGATTTGTGTTTGTTTGATTTGTTTTTCACATATATGAAGCCTCATGGCTGGAGTGTTTGTGTTCATTGTGGGTGTGTTTTGTCCGGAAACATAAAGGGAAGTGTGTGTGTTTGCTGACCACTGCAGGGGTCAGGGGCAATGAGGAATGCGGAACTCGTGTCGCTAGAGTTTTCCAGCTGTGTGTGTCATGAACGCATCCAGATAGGAAGCGGCCCTCACCCCTCAGTTCTGTTACCAGACGCCATACACACACGCACATGGAGACCACAGCACAGAACCGGGAAGTTTGCTCATTGATGAGCCGTTTCCCTTCAGGATTTCAGAATTCAAGCTTCTTAAGTTTCAGAGCATGAAAATCACGATTTCTCAGAAATAAGTTGTTGTTCTGCCGGACAGAAGAATCTTGAGTGGGAATGTTTCGGATGCTTTGAGCCAGTTTGACTGCATTACTTTCACTCTCTGGTTGAAGCCGTTGGTCCTTGCGTCATGGATAAGCAACTCTCATCTGAAGACGTTGGGCTCCTGTAGCAGCACCTGATTCATTCTTAAAGGACCGGTGGAGGTGTGATTGAGCTGTACATCTCACAGTCTGTGTCATCATGTCGTTTGTCTCCTCTCACTGTGAGTGACAGAGGTTTTTCTGTGACTTCTGAACTCAAATCTGTGTGCTCGCATGTTGTGCAGCTTTAACTGCAATCACTGGCTGTCGTGGTTTGTGGGTTCAGTGTCAGAGCTCTGTGTTGTCATGGACACATGGCTTTGTCATGTTTTAACATCAGTGTCAGGAAGAGAAAGTTCAGCTCAGACTCTCACTTCTGCTGATGTTGAGCACGTTCAGCTCTCAAGCGTCTTTATATCACTCGTGTTGACGTGTTCATGTCTTATTTTATATATGAAATGATAATCTAACAGAACATGATTTTTCTCATTTGAAATGTTAAATTTGAAATTTTTCAAATTTGCGCCAGTTACTGAGGTGCTGTGAACTACCTTACTCACAATTAATAAGCAGCAAACATTATTGAGGCATATGTCATAGTTAATAGTAATAGTTATTTAATAGCGAGAACAGGACCTTAAAATAAAATGTGACCGATTTAATAGGGCCCTAGTAAAGTAGCAGCACACTCTCCTCAACAAAACACATGACCTGAGGAATCATTCATGTCTGGAGCTCAAACGGGTAATGCGTAAACAGCGGTAATGCGGGACATGGAGATTCAGGAGAGTTTGCATGAGTCGACGCTGGCACTGAAGCTGCAGTACATGTGCTCATCCACAGAGGGGAGCGAATGATCTCTCAGCGAGAGCCGGGATGGTCTTGACAGCTCTTCCCTTCGTCTGACAGCAGGGTTCAGTCTCACTGGAGCGTGAAGAGATGTCAAAGCAGACCTGACCTCTGACCCCCTCTGGCTCCACTCTCACAGTAATGACGCTTCTGCACTGTGATCTGAGAGCACAAACTGAGAGTCCATTCCTGCCAATGCATTTTCACTTTAAAAATGAGCTTCACTGCTTACAACATCAGGGCTTGAATTTCAGTGCAGGATTGAGGGTATTGTGCATAAATCTGCTCATTCCCTCAGTTTCTGTGCTTGTAAAGTGGGAAATTCCCTCAAATATTTCATCATGAAAGACGCTCAGGACAGATGATGGAATGTATCATATGCACCTGCTTTTTAGTCTGTGCAAGATGACGCCAGAGAACTGGATTCAGTACTGGCACAGACTCTTTTCTGTGAGCTCACACACAGAGCCGCACCTGAAACAGCACTCGACTACAGAATTAAGCTTTGTGTTGAACCTTATTGCGCATAAACGGCCAAATACATACTAAATTATGTCAAAATGATGGGTAGTGACATAAACACAGTCGATTTATACTAAACATGGTTGGTATATAGGCTATTAAGTAAATGTAAATGGCTGAGAAACAAAACTTATGTGTAACAGCATATGTTAGATCCGTGCATGAGGTCTTAAAGAGAGCAACCTAAATAAACCTCCTGTCTGCTATTAATGTTTATTTATACATTGAAGACTAACCAGTGTTATTTTAAAGTTGAATAGATTATTCAGTTTCTGTGGTATTTCTTTATCTGAATATTACTGTTATACCTACCTGAAAAACGTAAAGCACAGTTAATTTCAGTTATATCTTGTTATTGTATGTATTTGTGTCCCTGGAGCACAAAAGCAGTCTTAAGTCGCTGGGGTATATTTGTAGCAATAGCCAAAAATACATTGTATGGGTCAAAATTATTGATTTTTCTTTTATGCCAAAAATCATTAGGATATTAAGTAAAGATCATGTTCTCATTAGTGAATTTCCTACCGTAAATATATCAAAACTTAATTTTTGATCAGTAATATGTAGGCCTCTCGCGATAACCGCAATATCGTGATACTGCGCTATTGACGAGTATAACCGCAGAGGAATGCAACAACCCAGAAACCGCGATATTTCCTTGTTTTCTTTTTCGTAATGTTACGCCCTTCTCGTTTTACACTTCGTGCATGTGTACTGAATATTAGTAATGATAACAATGTGTACTATGTTGATTTGTACAGATTTGTACAGCGATTACCTGCGTCTGTCCTTCAGGCCGAGTCATGCATATTTGTGAAAACAGGTTGTCATGTCCAAGGAAAGCGAAATCTGTCTTCGCATCGACACATTGCTGGTTAGCTGAGCCTTTAAAAGTGGCACATGTGTATATATATATATATATATATATATATATATATATATATATATATATATACATCGTAACGCATACACACATATTTTCAAATATTTGCATCTCGGCCAAATATTGTCAGATTCCTAACAAACCATACATCAATGGAAAGCTTATTTATTCAGCTTTTAGATGATGTAGAAATCTCAATTTCGAAAAATTGACACTTATGACTGGTTTTGTGGTCCAGGGCCACGTTTGTGCCATTGCTTGTTATTTATTTGTGCTTATTTTATTACTGACTGTTTACTTGTCTTTTGTAGTTAAAATAAATTCAGTTTAAAATCAAATGTCTTTTTTTCTTCCTCATAATATAAAAATGAATCAACAACATGATGAATTGTAAAACACAAATACACTGCATAACGAAACATTTTTAAATTGGATTATTGCAGTTTAAAAATATGTCTAAAAAATACCCCAACTCCCCCCTCAAAATGATAAAATCCCCCCATAAGAGTCACCCAAACGGGGAATACCACCCCCATTTTCCAAAACGAAATTCAGGCCCTGAACATATATTTAGAATATATTTCAAATATATTTTGGCCAGAGAAAAATATATTTTGCGATATGGTACAGTTGGTCTGTTCCAGTCTAAGAGGATGGTTCTTGGTCAGAATGAGCTACAGTGCTTATAGTCTAAAGTCTGACTACTGTCATTGAACAACTCTCTGGAGTGAATGAATGTGTTTAACATGTCAGTTTGTGTGATTCATCCAGAGAGGTTCATGCTCTGATTCCACTCTCTGTTTCTATGTGTCACTGCAGTTTCGGGACGCAGCGTGGAGGAAGACGAGGCTGTGAATGCATCACTTTAGAGCCGTCTGAGATGATTGTGGTGAGTGGCACGTTACACGTATCTCCTCCTGTATCAGCCGTCTGCTCCGGCCTCAGACTGACTAAAGCAGGCGTCCAATCACAACATGCTTTCCTAATACATATGCCTGATCTGGCGCTTCATCAGTACACGTGACAACTTCCTCTAAAGTCTTTGTTTAATTGTAAATAACATGCAGTTCAGTGTCTAAATACATCACATTCAGTATGAGTATATTCTTATAAAATAGAAAACCTTGGAGTTATCTCCATTGCTAAAACTGCCCGGTCCTGTAGATTTGCTTTATTCAACATCAAGAAGATCAGGCCCTTTGTTTCGGAACATGCTTCACAACTCCTTGTTCAAGCTCTTGTTCTGTCCAGATTTGACTATTGCAATGCTCTCTTGGCAGGTCTTCCAGCCAGTTTTATAAAACCTTTACAATTAATCCAGAATGCGGCAACAAGATTAATTTATAATGAGCCGAAAAGAATGCACGTCACACCTCTGTTTATCAATTTGCTCTGGCTACCAATAGCTGCTCGCATTAAATTCAAGACTGTTTGCTTACAAAACCACCACTGGCTCTGCACCCCTTTACCTAAATTCATTACTTCAGACTTATGTGCCTCTAGAAGTGAACGTCGCATTATTGTTCATCCCAAAGAGGCACAAAATCACTTTCACAGACTTTTACATTAAATGTTCCCTCCTGTTGGAATTTTTTTCCAAATGTTTGACTGATTCTCGATATTTACGACTTTGGTAACACTTTATTTTAGGTTCTCTTAACTAGTTGCTAATTAGCATGCATATTAATAGAATATTAGCCATTTATAAGTAGTAATTAAGCACATATTAATGCCTAATTCAATTCAATTCAAGTTTATTTGTATAGCGCTTTTTACGATACAATTTGATTTGATTACGATACAATTTGAGAATACATGACCTTATTCTACATCCCTAATCCTACCCAATACCTAAACTTAACAACCTTACTATTAATAAGCAGATTAGGAGTTTATTGAGGGAAAAGTCATAGTTAATAGTTAATAAACATTCCATATTCTAAAGTGTTACCACGACTTTTAACTGGTCAACTTGAAAATGTAACTACAACATGATTCAAGTAACTTTTTCTTTTTTAAGCCTATATAGTTAAAGAAAATTATATTCCAAGTGTACCACACAAAGTTGTCAACATGATGTAAATGTTAAACAAATCAGTTGTTAAATATCTTTGCAGAAAAGATGCATGAACTACAAAAACATCTTGTACAAACTTGTCTTATACATATGTTCCCCTGGTTTCACAGACAAGGCTTAAACCTAGTCCTAGACTAAAGTGTAAATCAGAGCTGTTTTAACTGAAAGAAACTTGCACTGACTGATCTTAAAATATATCAGTGCCTTTGTTTTGTCTCAAGATGCACACCAGTAATGTTTTTTTCTAAGGCATGTTAATAAAAATTACTTAAATTTCCGAATTGAACAATGGCCTAATCCTAGTTTAGTCTAAGCCCTGTCTGTGAAACCGGGCCTAAATGTTTAAAAATAACACAATGAAAATTCTTTAAAAAAATTCTCAAAAGTCAAGGTAATTCAATTCAAAATGACTGAACGTATAACACCAGGCTATTATTAACTATAAATGTTCTGTAAAAACAATAGCAGCTTTCAGCCTGTCACCATGATACAAACATGAAATATCAGACATACAGTAGTAGCTCTTTGCAGGTTTTTCATTTGATCGCGCTGATTTTCCATTGTTTTTCAATGTAAACATGGATGCATTTGACTGCTGCACTCTCGTCTTTTGCAGTGTCTCGTGCATAAAAGGGCATTCTAAAAGTTAACAGAAGTTCACTCTCATCTTGCATTTTTTCCTGTTCCACTGCCTGCGTCGCAACACAAAAGTGCATTCTGTGTGAAAGGTGTCTAGCGATATGAGCGGTCAATCACGTGCACCGACATGCGGTTGGATCATTATTTTCTCTTTACTGTTTTCACTGACATATTGTCAAAGTGTAAATTTTAACGTTTGGTAATATTTCTAATCAAAATCGCGATTTCTCGATTTCTAAAAAAATTAAATCGTGGCAAAACATTACATTCGAATTAATCGATAAAATCTGAAAAATCGCCCAGCCCTATCTGAAGTGTACGGCTTTTTCACAAGGGCCTCCAGGAGCAGTTTGACAAGATCAGATATGGTATAAGGTGACAAAATCAGTCACAGGGAAGAGAGTTTGTTTGGGTAATAATATCGTCTCTTATCTGTCGTTTTCCAGCGTGCAGGAAATGAGCCATTATATGAGCTTTATCTTACATGAGCTGATGGTCATGAACTCTGAAAATGAAAGCTCAGGGTTAATGTTCTCCCTCATTGGCTGTCCTGAAGTGACGCATCTGTTGACTCTGCTCAGAATGTAGATGAAGGTACATGTTTAACTGAGATCAGTGTAAATCCCACAAGACCTGATGAGACACATGTGGTCCTTTTGTATGTGACGTGACTCTCCGCAATGGCGCATTATTCTGTGCTTTACCACGCTGAACCTGTTGAAACTCATCAGCTGATCAGTGTTGGGGAAAGTTACTTTAAAAAATATTGTATATATTGTATATTACTCCATAAAAAAGTAACTAATTGCGTTACTTTTTATGTTACACACAAGTTACTTTTTATGGAAAGTAATGCATTTATGTTACATAATTACGCTTTTTTATCACCTGGGCTGGGCTTGCTTATTTATTTTTAATAACAAAAAGCCCAAAAGTTATGTTATGAAACGTGAAATTAATAAGCCTCAGGTTGAAGGAAGTGCCTCTGCACCTCACTCACAATTTCTCTCAATAGGGCCACAGGAGAGGCGTCAGTGAACAAATGGAAAAAGTAACTTGCATTACTTAAAAGTAACTCAGATATTTTCTTGTAATGTTACTTTCCTAATTACTTGGAAAAAAAGTAATCTGATTACGTAACTCGGGTTACTTGTATTGCGTTACCAACAACACTGCAGCCGATTGATATTTTTCCACTATTGTTTTTATAGTGGTAAATGTCAGTAAATGCTGCCCTACAAAGGCAAAAGACCTTAACTCGCTAGAGTGTGAAACAGCGCACTAAACAGTGCGGCTAAACAAAGTCAGAACGCTGTAACTCAATTTGAGCGTTCCAAACAAAGTCAAAGAGTGGTAACTGGTGTTAAACGGTGTTCTGCCTTGGTTTCTCCAGGGCTTTTCGAAGTTATGGTTAAAACAACCCATTATTTTCTCAGAAAAACAACGAAATTGACTAAAGATACTTATGCATATGATAAAGGATGTCTTGAATGTCCCAAAAATATCAATAACTCATTTTCGACCAAAATCAAAGTTACTGTGTTTTGCCTTTGCATGGCAGAATGGTCCTCTGGTTATGTCACATTCATAGTGAAAAAGAGGACGTTTTTGTGAGGTGATTAAATGATATCAGTGTAATGGTATAAAAGTGTACATTTCTCGTAAATCACCACCCTCTGCTTCTGATAGGAATGACAGAAATAAGCTGGAGTTTATTTTATTTGGTGTCTTTTTGCAAAGCATTCGGTTGCAGCTGAATACCATGAAGAACATCATCAGCCTAAAGAATACTTACATGAGTAACTTTTGCTTATGGTTTTAACAAAAGTACTAACTAACTAGACTAACTAATATAGATTGCCAACATTATTAAAGACAAGTAATCAGTCGGTAATAAAATGAGAACAAATAAACAATTAGCATTAGCACAAATAATACAACTGAACAAAGTTTGAAGTACTTGATATAAAGCATGCAGAGTCAGAAATGAATGGTGTCTTGGGGCAAAAATGGCACCAAAAATGCCCCACAGATTTAATATAAAGGTTAAGTTAGATTTATTATATCTGTTACGATTAAAGTGTTGATTCCAGCGTTTCATCTACAGTAGATTTGCTCATATTGCATTGGTTTGCAGCATTGAGTGTTGTAACCAAACACACACATTTCTGTTGAGTTTATAAACACAAATGTCCAATATGAGGCATTCACCACGGTTCACCACAGAAATGCAGAGGTGCAGAAATGATGTAAGAGATTGATTTTGTAGCTTCAGTGATTATAATGGGACTTATATTACATGATTCACATTAGACTGAAGTCATGCAGTGCTTCAGTGTTTCTTTGCTCAATTTCTTTAGATAATTTATTCCCAGTTTGAATAACTGTTTTGTTTTTCATGCTATTGAAATCAATCAATCAATCAATATTTATTTATATAGCACATTTAAAACAACACCAGTTGACCAGTTCATGCTACTGAAATAACCAATGTGAAGTCTTCCTAACCTGAAAAAGCAATAAACACAGTCTCAGTAATTTCTTAGATTTCCCCACAAAAAGCCATTAATGAACATTAATAATCATTATTACAATTTCCAGAGCAATACTCAACAATAATGATTTTGTCATGATATTGCAGCTTCACACTCTGATGATTGCCTGTTTTTTAATTTATAGGCTATTTACACCATAATACATGAACATGAGCAGCATTAAACAAATTCCACCTTTGCAGTGAAAAGATGGCTTTTGTTGATGTTTAAAAACATTGATTGGTAACAGTCTATAGTATTGTAATTGAAGTAAGTATTTGACATAAAAACAACAAAGATACATTTAGAAAGGTAATTATACAAATTGCCTCTACAAATGTAAAAGATGGCCAGGAAATCAATTCCAGGGGGCGAATATTGCTCCTTAAGTTCATTTCTGACCCTGAAAGCATGTCATATATTTAGGACAACTTCGATTGTGTACTTTTCCTGCAGCAGTTCGATTTTGTATGTTGTTATTGTAACATCATATATATTGATATACTGGTATTGTGCCATCTGAGAAGCTCTGAATTTCTGCTCTGCACATGCAGTGCTTAACAAAAAACCTTGCATTCCTTCAGTACACATACATGCCGAACCGAATGACTTATACCGAACATCAGAATATCTCTAACATTAGACCCCTATTTGTTTTAGGCAACTCATTTAATTGGACGATGTGTTTTATGTAACAGCACTGTAGCATTTCACTGTCTGTCTGCATCCGCTGCTGCTTTTTCATCATGAGAATATTGTCATTTAGTTTTTTACAGTCCATTTACCCGTCTTTGTCTCACACACACTCGTCCAGAGCCGAACACTGAGATGTGTCTTTTCTGCCATCTGTCCCCTGGATGCTTAAAGCTGTGTGTCACATTAATGGTGTGATGGATGACCGTTCTGCTCCGACTCTGTCTTTTCACTCCGTGCACCTCCATGTGTGCCTCCTTCATAGGCAGCATCTGTTTAAGGGAGCATTCACACTCATAAGTGACTGATCTGACAGATTACACTCCTCACATGAAGCGCACAAGACTAATGGCACAATAATTTAACATGTTTAAACGCTCTCAGCGCACACGTATTGACTGAATTTGTCCATTTTTATTGATACGTTTCAGTAGAAACATCAGCATTCTTTCGACTCATCCACCATCTAGCATGGATTTTCTTGCGATGCATTCTGGGATTGCATTTTCCATTTATTAATTTAAAAGATGCTTTTATCTCAAGTGACTTACAAATGAGGAACAGCGCGACTGGATTTCTCCACAAAGCGTGCATGTGATGGTGTAGAGTGTGGCTTAAATGAGTTATGTGTGGAGACAGCTTAACGTTTCTGCCAACCTCTTCACGTCACCCGCACCCATGAGGCCTTGAAGTGCTGTCTAGGTACACTAGGGTTTGAACAGAGATGACACACACTTTAATTACACCAATTCACCAGATGAAGAAGCTTTGCTTCGTTTTGCTGTCTGTTGTTATGTCACATGCACGGTTGAGTGAATTTAGTGCAATTTTAGGATAAAATCAATGGCAGATGCTTTTTATTTTTCTCCATAAAACTTAAAATGTTGCAACTGTAACCACACCAGAATTTTACTGTAAAAAATACAGTAACAACATGTTAAGTTTAATGGAAAAAAAAACATATTTCATTAATTATAATGTGGTGTTTACATATCAAAATACTAAGGTCTGTTTTTGTTTTTTTTACCTTTATAATATATTGACAAGCACCATAATCGCACAAATGCAAAACTCATCACGGTAGCACACAACACTGGATAATGCAATACACATTAGTTTAACGACTTAGGATGTACTGCTGAGAACTGATAAGAAAAAAAAAAAAAAAAAAAAGTTATTTAAATGAAAAACAGGCTTTAACAGAATCTTGTTTTTTTTTGGTTTTTTTTCCCATACCATTTTTTTATAGTGTTTACTGTTAAAATTAGGAATTGTTTTATTACAGGCCTTAAAAAGGTCTTAAATCAGAGCAAAAAGTTTTACAATTATAAAAAAAATCTTCCTCTGGATTTTGTCATGTTTTCAAAAACAAATATCTAAACATCCTTAAATCAAGATACATTTACTTGAGATGCAAAATGACACATGAAGTCTTGTTTTCTGAGAAATTGAACAAAATAAAGTGAGTTTATGCTTAAAACAAGAACTAATATTTTTCAATGGGGAATGAAAAATCTGTTTTCCCTTTGAATTAAGTTTCTTTTTCTTAGCCCATTGGAAGATATTTGTTCTTGTTTTAATCATAAACTCATTTAATTTCAATCAGTTTCTCAGAAAACTAGACTTCATCTGTCCTTTTGCTTCTTAAGTAATTGCATATTGATTTAAAAGTCTTTAAAGATTTGCAATAGAAGAAACAAAAAATACTGTATTTACTGTATCAGAAAATGCAGTTATTTCCATATTAGTTAAATTTTTGTCAAAATATAGTGAAAATCTTAATCTGAAGGAAGTTGCATTTACAAACTTTGAAGTGTTGCTAATACAATGCATTGCATGCTCCCTATACATTTACATATACACACAGAAAAATAAGGGGCCAGAATTGTACCTTTTAGGTCCCTGGAGCAGCACCCTTAAAAGGACATCTTTGTACCTTTTTTACCCCTAATAGGTACATATTAGTAACTTAAGGGTACATATTACTATACAACGGAAAGCTTATTTATTCAGCTTTCAGATGATGTACAAATCTCAATTTCGAAAGTGGTCCAGGGTCACATATTGTGCTATGCAAGTGTGACTCCCAGCATCCTCAGCTGCTGCGCAGACTTCATACAGATTCACTGGAAACATGTTCTTTAGACACACCACCAGTATGTGAAGTTGAACGCTGGCTATATTTACAGTTTCAAACACAGCATGCTATACAAAGGGCTCACTAGAGACGTGTTGTTTCTGCTCGCAGAGGATATTTGTGTATTTACGGCTTCCTACAGGAAGCTGTGGCCTGACTGCTGCTCTGCTGCGCGACGCTCGCCGACTCCGTCTCTCCAACACGACAGACCTGCTTTCGTTTGTCCCGTATAGCATGTGAACGCCGTCCACATGAGTCTCCTGCGCTTCCACAGGCTCTCAGTGATCTGGAAGAACTGGATGTTCAACCAGGATGCTGACGTCTCTGAATCTGGTTCCTTACAGGTGGAGAACGCCAGCGAGAGCGACGACGCGGCTCTACAGGGAAACTCGCGCCGCCGCTTCCATAAGGTGAACGCCGGAGGAGAGCGGCAGCTGATTGTAGACGCCACGGTAAGATGCAGACGATCTTTGACTTCATTCAGACAGGATTGATTTCTAGTGTTAGAATAGCTCAACAACCTTTGGTGCAGGAAATATTATGATTTTATACGGCAACCTCAGTACTTCTGAGAAACTTTTGTGAAGTTTCTGGTATTCATCAATCAAGAGGGGAGATTCTTCTCCTGATTGCATCAGTAGCTGTCAGTTAGACTTCTCAGTAATCTGTTGGACACAAGGCTTTCGCCGTTATCTGCTGCTGGTAGTTTGTTAGCAGAGGCTGTGTAGTTTCCTGTGCAGATAGTGAGAGACCGTCATCTTGAATGTGGTGTTCTTCTCTCTGTACTGATGTCATGTGTCTCAGTAGCAGGTAAGCGCTCAGACTCTTGCTGCGTCCCAATTCGTCTACTTATACTATGCCCTAAAAGTATGTACTCTTTTTGTGAAGAAAAAGTAGATACTTTTGAGTATGTAGCAGAATAGTAGGCAAGCTTTGGGACATACTACTTCGTCATTAACATCTTTAACAGACGCTCTGTTGCTTAGTGACGTGCATTCTGTCACCATTTAAACTGCCCTGTCAATCATCTTTAATTTAATTTCCTACCGTATTGGAGAGAAATAAAGAGGCACATTGATCTGCCAGTCGTGGGTCAATCATGCCGTGATGTCTCTTCATATGTTTGCATAATGATGCATTTAAAAGTTAATGACTAAACGTATCATTATAATAGTTCACAATGTTGCTTCAGATGAAATATAACGCACATAACCTTAAATAATTTTTTTTTAATCAGGTTAGACATTGGTTATTTATCACTCAAACCCCTTTCTCTGCCTGTCAGTCGGTCTCGCATGTCCGCCATGTTTGAAGTTTTTAAACACTTTTTATGCGTGTTTGTAGTTCTGGTCGAATCCTTGTCCAACGCGCAATGTATTATGGGTAATATTAGCCGTTAGGGTGCGCATTGATCTGCGCTTCGAATTTTAATCTCAAGTAGTAGACCATCCGGACATCATTTTTTTTCAGAAAAATCAGTAAGTCTCAAATATGATCATCAGGCTTTTCTGGAACGTTTGTTTGTTCATCTCTCAATCATCATTGCATTGCATTGCATTATATGTTTTGATCATCAAACTAAGCATTTAAATATCATCTTACTAAGACATATTATTTGAGGTATAGAGTGACGATTGATATTAATATCACTTTATGTAAACATAAAGATCTCACTGATTTATATCAACATCTGCACCAAATTGTATGTTTGCTCAGTTTGGGCCTCTAAATTAAAATTTAGGTGTTTTTTCCTCGATATGTGTCCCTGGAGCACAAAAGCAGTCTTAAGTCGCTGGGGTATATTTGTAGCAATAGCCATCAATAGATTGTTTGGGTCAAAATGATTGATTTTTCTTTTATGCCAAAAATCATTAGGATATTAAGTAAAGATCATGTTCCATGAAGATATTTTTAAGATAATTTTTAAGATAATCAGAAGATAATTTCCTACTGAAAAGATATCAAAACTTCATTTTTGATTAGTAATATGCATTGCTAAGAACTTCATTTGAACAACTTTAAAGGAGATTTTCTCAATATTTACATTTTTTTGCACCCTCAGATTCCAGATTTTCAAATAGTTGCATCTCAGCTAAATATTGTCCTAACAAACCATACATCATTGGAAAGCTTATTTATTCAGCTTTCAGATGATGTACAAATCTCAATTTTGAAAAATTGACCCTTATGACTGGTTTTGTGGTCCAAGGTCACATATTCGCTCTATATCATACTATATGAGCCATGAAAGCCTGATGGATCAAATATATTCTCATCAAAACAAATATGCAAACTTTTTGCGCATAGGGCTATAAAGGGCTATATATATATTTAATTTTTAATTTTCATAAATCTTAATTCATAAATGTCAGTTGGTTTTTGGAGAGTTGCACCAGATGACTTGCTGACCTCAACACACGTTCATGAGAGTCTGCTGATATCCCCTCTATGATAACATACAGCATATAACTTATAAATCTAACAAAAAAAATCACATTCATCACAGAAGAGTTACATTCAGTCTATTGAATGTACAAGCTGCGTGTTTTTAATGTATTACTGAGTAAATGAACAGATAGGACATGGTTGTGTGGTTGTCAAAGGCTCAGTTGTTATGTGAAGTGATCAGCAGTGAGAAGGAAACATGGGAACGAAAACAAGAGCACAATGCTGGTTTGTGGTGTTGTGTTTCCTGTTAGTCTGCAAGACGTCTGGGCCATCGATTGACAGTCAAGCCTCGATGATTCAACAGACTTCTGCAATCAGAAGTTCATGCTGTGTTTCTCTTGCATCTCTTACTCCATTTCTCATGAAGAGCTCAAGGTGTTTCCTGAAGTTACAAGATCAAAAGTCTGCAGAGACAACTGTAAGACTTCCTGAAAAGTGTAAACAGCAGTTGCATGCTGGGAAACCAGTTCATTACAGTGCATTTGCATTGTAAGGCTTAATACATAGGTCTGATCTTTTGACCATATAGGACTGTATTTTTTTTGTCCTGTCTGTTCATTTAAGACTCATAACCGACATGTGCTTTAACATTAATCAAAATGATCGCTTCACTATCAACAGAATTGTATCGTTGTGTTCACGCGTGTGCAATGATATCCAAACTGTGTCAGAAGTGAGTTTGTGCCTATATCTGCTGTTGTGCTTGGTGTTGAAATGACTTGAGCTTTTCACTGACAGCAGCGGGTGTTGAGCTGTAGCAGTGATAGTGCAGTGTGTCATGGCTGAATCATTCCTATATTACTAATGCTTGTGCTCATCGTCACTTGGGATTCTGGGCCCTCTTCTACAGGTCATTGTTTTGCTCCCTACCTGAGGGCCACTATAACTCTGTTCCACTGTGACCCTCTGTCCAGCGTCCTTGACCGCCAGCGTTATGGTGTCATCATGACTTTACTGCGTCTCTAAGGAGCCGTTCACACAGAACGCATCTTTGCATCGCTTCTGAGACAGGATGCAATAACAGAAAATAGCCAAACAGCAGAATAGATAGTTCAAGTTCAAGTTTATTTGTATAGCGCTTTTTACGATACAAATCGTTGCAAAGCAGCTCTACGGGAAATTAAGTTTCCACAATATATTTATATATTGCAGAACCTTAATATATTTAACTTATGGCAAAATTTGGTAATTCTGTATGTTGTCTGAGCGTTGGCATCCTCTGAGGTCCTCTGAGGGGTTGGCATTATCTTTCTTCAGGTGTTCGGTCGTCTCAGATCATTTAAGGGTTGGATCCAGACTGAAGCTTCTGTAATTCCTAGTTACCACGGGATGTTAATCAACAGAGAAACAAATAGAGACATAATTAGCGTAGCTGCTGTTCCATCTAAGCAAAAATGATTTGTTCAACCCAAGCTAAAGAATAATAATAATGTACATTTGATCAGATATAACTGCAGTACAAGATTATAAGATGCATTATGTGAATGCTTGGCTAAAGAGATGTGTCTTTAATCTAGATTTAAACAGAGACAGTGTGTCTGAACCCCGAACGTTATCAGGAAGGCTATTCCAGAGTTTGGGAGCCAAATGTGAAAAAGCTCTACCTCCTTTAGTGGACTTTGCTATCCTAGGTACTACCAGGGTTGGATTGTAGCGTGGTAGAAGACAAGTTAGGTACGCAGGAGCTAAACCATTTAGGGCCTTATAGGCAAGTAATAATATTTTGTAAATGATACGGAACTGAATAGGTAGCCAGTGCAGAGACTGTAAAATTGGGGTAATATGATCAGATAGGAACTATTTTGAAATATATAGAAATGTTATATAATTCAGGCTATCCAGACTTAGCCACTATGAGTGCCTCGTCTGCCATGTTGCTGTAAAAATAAATCAGTAGCCATCCCATCTTGCTACTGTAAACAAAAACTGACATTGATGAGCCTATCAGTAAACTGACACTGTTATGATTGGCTAACGTCACTGCATCAGAGACAAAATCAACGCCCACTCGCTGTTGTACATATGTTTTGATAACATTATCCATATCAAACCATAATTTAAAGCGCATTATGAAATTACTTACACTGCTGTTCAAATGCTTGGGATCAAGATTTTTTATGTTTTTTTTTTTTAAGTTTCTTCTGTTCATTAAGGCTGGTTTTTTTTTAATAAAAAATACAGAAATATTGTGAAATATTATTGCAATTTAAAATAACGGTTTTCTACTTAAATATATTTGTATTGTAATTTATTCCTGTCATGCAAAGCTGAATTTCCAGAATCAATACTCCAGTCTTTAGTGTCACTTTACTTCAGAAATCATAAATAATTTATTATCAACGTTGGAAATAGTTGTGCTGTTTTTTTAACCTTTTTTGGAACTCTGTTTCAGGGTTCTTTGATGAATAAAAAGTATAAAAACAGCATTGATTTAAAATAGAAATCTACACTACCATTCAAATATTTGGGAATTTGGGGTCAATCATTTTTTTTTCTATTTTTTGAAAGAAATTATTACTTTTATTCAGCAAGGATATGTTAAATTAATGAAACAAAGTGATAGTAAAGACTTATATTGTTAGAAAGATTTCTGTTTTGAATAAATGCTGTTCTTTTGAACTTTACTCATCAGAGAATCCTAAAAAAAGTAGATTCCAAAAAAATGTTAAGCAGCACAACTGTTGATTTCTGAAGGATCATGTGACACTGAAGACTGGAGCAAGGATGCTGAAAATACAGCTTTGCATGACAGCAATAAACTACACTGCCCTCCAAAAGTTTGGCCTGTCTGACTTTGACATGTATATATTACTATTATTATGTTTTATTGCTGGTCTTCAATGATAATGTCAAGTTACTTTAATGTATTTGCACCAAAAAATTATAAGGATTTATGCTGATATCGTCCAAAACCACACTTTGCCAGTTGTGTTTCCAAACGTTTGGAGGGCAGAGTATATTAAAATATAAAACCGTTATTTTAAATTGCTGTAATATCTCACAGTATAATTTTTTTCTGTATTTTTGATCATGTAAATGCAGCCTTGATGAACATAAGAGACTTTAAAAAACATTAATTGTGACAAGCTTCTCACAGCGCATGCACATGAAACACTTGATCAATATGCTAATAACCAAGGGAGCACTTTGAACCAGTTTCTGCTCACAACTAGAAGGCATAATGGCATTTTCCACTAAAATATTTTAGCGCTCCAGTTTATGGAATCTCAATGCAATTATAAAACGCTTGTCGATGCATGAGTCGGTATTTTCAGCTGCAGTGCAGGAGCGCCGCGCTTCGTGTTCATGTGACTCTGTGCTGATTAGATTCCACAAACGCTCCGATCTGCCAGTGGAAACAGAACAAGCGCGTTTTAATATAGGCGGCCTATAATGATAGGCGGCCCGGGGCTTTCCTTCAGTGTAATGAAGTCTGAGTGACCTTAAACTGTCAAGCAGAGCACGTCTTGTTTCCTGTGGCTGAGAATCAGTGTTGTAGTTTGGAAAAATGCACTTGTTTTGTGATCGAGTGTGCTGCACGAGAGCGGCTGGAAGCTTCACATGGACACGTGTGAAGGTCCATCTCTGCAGCTGCTGTTCGTGCTGGAGGTCTAAATTTAGAGGATGACATCATCCAGCTCGGCCTCGTGGGCCGCTTCATATTTTCATCCACTTACAGCAGAGGAGATCTCTCATGATGGATGGTTTTCACTCTGTCGTGTGTGCTTCAGATCCAAGCTCACTCTACAGGAAGTGTGTGTGAAGAGCTGGAAGAATAGCAGGATGTGAAGTGTAAACCCTGCAGACGGTAGCTCCCTAGTACTGGACACTAAGCTAAAAATGGTAATTTTCCCTGGAACACAAAAGAAGGGACTTTGGAGAAACTTGTTACAGTGAATGGAGTCTGACGTGTTCACACAAAATCATCATATCAGTAGTCCATACAGTTCATGTGCTGTTTTCCCTTTTTGTTGTCTTTTTGTGAGGAAAACAGTGAATTTTAAATAGCAGTGTCCAATTCTAGAACAAGTCGATTATTTATTTTATTTTTGTTTTTATTTACTTATGTATTTATTATTTTATGTATGTATGCATGTATGTTACCAAGGATGTAAAAAAAAAAAAAAAAAAAAAATTCAATCTAACCAATAGCACATTCTCTTTGGACGCACTAAGTTGTTATAATAATAATAATAATAATAATAAACGATTTAAAAATAATAATAAACATAGCATTATTATTATTATTATCATCAACAAAAATAACATTATTATTATTATTATTAATAATAATATTTATTTTTTATTATTAATTAATAACAAATCATGATTCATGCTTAATTTATAAAAAATGTAGGAACAGTGCACACACATGCAAAAATCACACTCTGGGTGGCCTTATAATTTGTTAAGATAATTTTTTTGAAAGACTTTTCATCCTAAAATATCTTTCATCACACACAGCTGGCTAATGAGAGCTCTGTAATCTGGGTCTGTGTTTAAACTGGTTTTGAGGACAGGACACTGCAGCACTATAGAGCAGGGGTACTCGAGTTCAGAGGCCAAGGGGGCACATTTAAACTACATAAAATGCAAAGGTAGCAATATTTGCAGTTTTACTGATATAGAAATGCAGTTTATTACTTATCTAAGTCTTGCTTGTTCTTGCCGTATTTAAAATAATACTGAACATGAAAAAAATAAAATCTGGAACAAAAAAAATGCATTCATACTCAGAGTATCAAAGAAACTCAATTTCAGCAAATTTCTTTAGAGAGAAGTATTATTTCGGTTTCATTCATACTGGACGCCAGAGGGCGCCCTCGTGCAGAAACTCCACATATGCATCACAGAAGTAATAGAAATGATGACATTCCAGGAAATCCCTCATATGGGCAAAGGCATACAGCTATTTAAAAAGAAGATAGAAATGATTGAACCAATCAAACATGAAGACAGTAAACACACGACAATATGCGACAATCTGGGTTCAAGCCATCTCTGGTATTTTCATAATAATAAAGTATATTTATAATCCAATGCTAATCGACATTATTACAGTAGTATATATTTTCTGCCTCATTCTGTGATAAGAAGCCACATCAGATGAGGTGAAGTTATATAAAACACTTGACTGATGTTGTGGAGTAAAATCATGTTATTGAATGTTCTCTTTTGATGGACAGCAGGTTTATAAATGCTTCTCTAAGTTGTTTGGGGCATGTGGCTTTTTCAAATGCACATTGTAAGCGATTCAAACTCACAGCACTTGCAGAGATCAAGCAGCATTTACTACTGTGCATGTGTATATTTAATTAAAATCACACTGTCTAATATTTGCGCTACTTTTGAGTGCAAATTATAATAAAAGTACATTAATCTTCAGCATGACACAGGCCGCCTGTTGAGTACCCCGGCTACAGAGTGTGTTCTGTGTTTGCTGAGAGTGATGAAAGACTGTAAAGGTTTCGCGGAAAGCCCTTATAAGGTAATGGTGTGGGCTTGTTTTATGCAAATGACTAACCTAAATCGCTCATTTACAATATTCTAAGTTTATTTCATGAATTTAACGTCATAATTTGTCACATTAGAATGAATTTTGGTTCTCCAGTGCTTAAAAATGAATAAGCTCCAGTAATTTTACTGACTGCAGAAGCTTTTAATGAATTGTAAACACATTTTGGTTAGATAACTTCATTTGATTGTTTTTTCTAGTGAGCTGCTAGCGTATATTTTGGTTGGCATGAAGAAACTGATGAATATCAAGCCTGCGTGAGAGGTATTGTCCAGGTGGTCTGAGTCCCACCGGCTTGTCACTGTCACTCTTCTGAAAGCCGCAGAGACAGCGAGAGCCGTGGGCAGACAGACGCCCCTTCCCTCGGTGTGCTATCATTAGTTACAGCACAGACACATTAATCAGCCACGAGACGCTGCTGTCCTCCAGCACTGATACGCTGTGTGTCTTAATGCTCCGCGCACACGAGTCGAGGCACCAGCAACCATGACACTGAACTCTTACACAATTTGTCTGACAGGAAGCACATCCTGCCAGTCTTCTGTTTACACTCTACAGCCTCACCGCAGGTCTGTTCATGTGCTCAGTAAACATGGCTAAAGCAGGTTTGCAGTGGGATAGTTCACCCAAAAATTTTTATCATTTACTCACCTTCAAGTTGTTTCAAAGCTGTATGAGCTTCTTTCTTCTGTTTTGCACAGATTCGACCATCACACTCTTCTTGTGAAATTGATTAACTTTATGAAGTGGTATAGATATATACATTTTCTGCCCCCATGTCTTGAATTTTGTGATCATTCTAAATGCATTTTAATAGACCGAATCAAGCAGTGAAAGAACGCACTCTGAATCTTATTCTGTTACGGCTGTACGTCACAAAGTAACACATTTGCATAATGTCCGGCCATGGCTGTCTTTCGCGCTGTACGCGGTAGACCAATCACAAAGGACTGCGCCATCTGACCAATCACAGCAGTGAGGGCTCATGGAAAGGAGGGGTTTAGAGAGACTGAATCTTTGAACTGCTTCGCACGAGTCGTTTAGGAATCATTTAGAAATGAGGTAAAATTAAAGCTATTTTTTGAGAAAACTAAAGTGTTTTTTGACCTTGGATGCAGGTAAACCTGTTTTAGGAGACTCATAAAACAATATTAGCTACCTTAAAAATGGCATAATAGGGGTACTTTAATAACAAGGTAATTTGACAACTTCTGTTATTGGAAAAATACCGAGGTCCGGACCTCAATGGTAGATACGGCCCTGCCTCAATGTATCGTCACGAGCCGCAGGGTTTAATTTGGTTTTGTCTGTGTATGTTTTTTTTTCTCTCAAAGCCGTGAGTCCCATTGACTGCCATTATATGACTGACAGACTGCAACGGTTTGAGTTAAAAACCTTTATGTTCAACTGAAGAAACAAAGTCACCTAAATCTTGGATGCCCTTTGATAAACATCAAATTTTCATTTTTGGGTATCCCTTTAAACTATACCTTTAATCACACACATTTTACTACGTTACATAAAAATCTCTATAATACAACATAGTTTTAAAGCTCTACCAAGTTGACCTGGCTAATGTTTTCTTTTTTTTTTCAAGACATATATTTAACATTTTATTTTTGTAGAATCAAACCACATGAATGATTCACGAATAGTTGACTGCATTAAGTGGAGACTAAAAACAAACATCACTGTTTTCACATACATACTGTTTTGGGGAACCTTTAAACCACCTGAATATTATATTATTACATGTATTATAATGTAGTAGTGATTTGTTTGTGTGTGTGTGTGTGTGTTTGTGATTTTTTTTTATTATTATTATTTTTTTTATAAAACAAAAAAATAATTTTATAAACAAAAAAAATACTATTACATAGAAAAAAACATGATGTGTTGATGCTGTTTGCAAACAGGTTTAAAGTGAACTGCACCAACACTGCATTGCATGCCATTTCTGTGTACACTTACTGTTTCCATTTGAATACAGGTACATGTTAAGTGTTCATATCAAATAAATGCGACAAGATACAGTGATGGAACCCTGCAGAAAAGCCGTCTTAGGATTCCGCTCTCAAGTGTTTCCCGTGTGTGCTGCGTCTCTAATTCTGATCTGTGCCTGAAGCGAACCAAACTGAGGGATGAGAAGCTGCTCAGAGGCAGCGCCTCGCTCAGTCCTCGGGAAGCTCCATGTGCTGCGCTCCCATTGGCTGCCTCTGAAAGAGATGATGTCATGCTTGAGCTTCTGAGGCGAGCAGGCATGGGATTTAGACGCACTTCCCATGACATCTTCAGAGAAGAAGCGAGAGTTTCAGTGTGTTCACGCAGCTGCAGCAAAAATGACATGCAGCGTTTTTAATGCAGTGCTTTGCATTGTGTTCCCAGCCTGACCTGATTACAGGCTCTCTTTTCCTCATGCCACTGCAGAAGTGCGCCTTTGTCGCGCTCACAAAAAAGAGCGCAACAGATCACGGTGCACGTGCAGAAGGAATACATTTGCATAACGAGCGGATTTCGCCATCCATCTCCTCCAGCAGTGATTTATGCTCACTGTCATTGTCATTTATGAACTGTGTTTGTGCACAGTGGAGTTTGCAGAAGACGCTGGCTGTTGTCTGATCAATAAAGACGCTTGCGTTTCCTCTCCTCTCTTCTCCTCCGCACAGCCAATCGCTCTAATGCAGTCCCCCCATCCCACCCCTCCCCTCCCAGCACAGGTGATGTCATGCTTTTCTGCCGGGCTTCTCTCCTTGCCTCTCACTCCTAAACGCTCCGTCTTCAGTGGCAGAGCGTCCAATCGATGGACGTGTCTCAAGAGAGAGTCTCCGGCCAGGGATGCGCGCTCGGAGGCTGGATGAAGCAGCGGGACGAGCCCCAGAGCCGGATTCTGCTGTTCTCCCCAGATAGCGTCTGCGTTGGGCTCGGTCTCCAGTGCAGCGCGGGACCAGAAGGGTGCAGACGCGTAGAGTTTTCTGGACTCCTGGAGTTGTGCTCGTGTGAAGAGGAAGTTTGTGGAGTGTTGATGGGTCTGGACGGGGTTCTGTAAGAGTGCACAGAATTTATCCTGCAATGCTCGGTTCTAGTGATCCCTGATGACACGGATACTGCGTGATTCGCTCGTTCTTTGACATCACGGCCAGGTCGAGTGTTTATTTGTTTGGATTCTCAGAGGAACTCGCTCTTGCTTTTCTCGTTAGCCTGGAAAGTTTCCCTCTCTTATTTGGGAAATGGCTTTCCTCGTCCGTTGCTATGCCAACTGCTTGCAGCCGTGGTCCTCCAAAGTAAGTGATGTCATTATTTTGGTGTGTGTTGACTGCGTGTGTGTTTGTGCTTTGCTGTGGATATGCATGCGGTTTTCTTTTCTTTCTTCATGCATTTGCTGCCAGAGACAATGAAAAGCATCTTAAAGATATTTTTCTGATTCTCATGAATCGATGAAGGCTTGAATGCATCCCATTTCACAGAATATCCTGCATGCAGTGAATATCAGAAGTTTCACCAGTTCTGACCATCAGTCAGGTGTTATTACTGTACATGAACCTTTGTGTCTGTAAGTGTGTCATTTCTGAGTGTTTCCCAAGCACTCCCCAGCTGCCATTGTTCAGGCAAACCGATAGTCCCGCCCCAAACTCGTGTGATTGGTCCGCTCAAATAAACAGAACAATATTCTGAAAGCATCACTCATCAGGAAGTCAAGCTGCCAAAGACTAGAACTTTGAACTATCCAAACGTCAAGCAAAGCACACATTCAATAAGAGAAACACTGGTTTTGATTGGATGGTGAAAAGTAGGCGTGTCACACAGTAGTCAGAGTCTGAGTTTTTACGTTAATTATGAATGATTATGAAGAATAACATGCAAAGTCAGATGCGTTTGTGCTCTGATGGATTTATAGAGGAACTTTTCCACCTCTGAGCCAGAGAGAGAATAAATAGCAGCAGTAGCTGTGGGTTTGCTCTCTTCACGAAACTCTGTTTCAACATGCAGTCAAGTCCAGACTTTACCAACACGTGTCTGATCTGCGGTCGCTGGACACAGGCAGTCTCTTCAGTGATGATTCATGACAGGAAGCCGCTCTAGTCCTGATGCTGGTACAGTACAGCTCAAGACATTGTCCTGGACGTGAATGGAGTGTGACGTGTGTCTGCCTGGTGTTTGTCTTCATTATGAAGCTTACAGGCGTCTGTGCACATTCACACGTCACTCTGCTGTTACTCATTCACTAATACTGTAAACACTGAGACTATTCTATATGTTTTATGCATTTGGTAGGCTAGGTCTAAAAAGAAAACTCACTCATAATGCAACGCAAAACAATATCAACAAAATAAATTTTTATTGCAATCCTACATAATTAGATATTCAAATAATCATGAAAAAATGCAGAACAACAAAATTCAGACACATTAGGGGCCATTCACAAATGTGGCCACACTTTACTCACTTTTACTCAATAAACCCCTAATTTGCTGCTTATTAATAGTGAGGTAGGTGTTAGTTTAGCTATGGGATCGAATTAAGGGATCTACAATATGGTCATGCAGAATAAGACAATATGTGCTTTATATGTACTAATAAACAGCCAATATTCTAGTAATGTGCATGCTAATAAGCAACTAGTTAACAGTGAGAATTGGTCCCTAGACTAAAATGGAACCCAAAATTTTCATAAAATTCTGCCACAAAAAAAGGTGAAATTCTGGAGGGACTGTAATCTAATACGCAGAGGATTTACAGGTTTGAATAACATGAGGCTTGGGTGAACTGTGATCCGTTTAATTTAAGTGGTTCAAAGGTCACGCTAATTTTTTAGGGCTCACGAAACGATAAATATCTCTGTACGTGTCTCGATTCCTTAGAGTTCATCATAATCAGAGTTTGCATCATTTATTTCTCTTTGTTTGAATGCTGTCTTCAAACATGCATTTCTTTTCCTCTCCATTCGTGATTTACAGTTGATGTTCAGCAGGCTCATAACGTTCTGGTGATTTGAGCTCCGCTCGTGGCCTGCTGTGATATGTCCGAGCTGGAAGATCTCCATCATTCATAATTCAGGAGCCGATAATTGGCCTTCAGCTTTGTGTCTCGGCTACACTCTCCGGCTCCATTAGTGTCCCAGGGTCTGGCCATCTTTGAACTTGGCAGCCAAACGCCTGGCAGTGTTATTAAAGGCCTTCTGAAAGCTATTTTCCCCTCTATACTGTCCATGGACGAGTGTCAGTGTTTTAGTTCTCGAATGTCAGGTGCTCTCATGTCCTGTTGGAGGCTTCCTTCTCAAGAACACTAATAAGAGCCTGCACTGACAGTCCACTCTTTAAAATAAAGGTTCTTTATTGGCGTCCATGGTTCCATGCAATCTTTCCATTGCACTAAAGGTTGTTTAAGTGCATTGCTGTGAAAGCCCCCTTAAAGAACCTTTATTTTTAAGAGTGTAGAGGGGCGCTGGACAGGACCGGGCTGTTCTGATATCATGTACAGACTGACTTTAAATCCTGCAGTTTTAATTCTATGAGCAAAAAAACTCACTAGCTCTTTGTTGTGGGTTACATCCAGATAGGTTTGCGTGCTTCAGACAAAATGATCTAGTTAAGTTGCTCAGAGTAACATTTTTGTCTGATTGAAAGAGGCTGTACAGACCTTGACTAATCTGTTAAATGTTGGAATAATTGTAAAAGTGTTGAATACCAACACTTCCACCGCTGATTTTCATACACATGTGCATTTCGTGTCACATCTCCTTGTTTTTTAGGAGTCTTGCATCAAGAGCTTTGCATTTTCAAGACGCTGTCAAGATAAAAACAGTTCTAAGAATGCATGTGATATCATGCAAACCAATGTACCAATGTTATGCATTTAGCAGATGCTTTTATCCAGAGCGACTTGCATTGCATTCAAGGTATACATTTGATTAGTTCTGTTTTGAAATAATTTTAGGTAATTTTAGTTAAAGTTTAGTTAAATAATTTAGTTGTGTGTTTTTGCCATTTTTATTCTTTTAGTTTGATGTCTATGTAGTTTATATATATATATATATAATTTTTTTTTTTTTTTTTTTTTTTTTTTTTTTATTATTGCAGATTGATTTCTTTTAGTACATCAAGCTAAACTAACTTGGGGAAAAATAATAAAAATAAATAATAGTTGATAAAATTTAGTTTGTTTTTTTTCATAGATTTTAGGTTTAATTTACTTTAAATGTTTTTCATGGTTTTAGTTTTAGTTACCTATAATAATAAATATTGCCAGTACTAAGCGACTACTGTGTAAAGATACATGGAAATCTGATACATGACTTAACAGAAATAACATCCTCTTTGTACTTCACACATTAGTTTATCCTCCGAGTCAGTCATGATATGTGAATCCATCATTACACTTCTGTACGTGCACCATTTACCAAACCCAATGGTAAAAATTTTGGAGGCTCTGATTTTAGTTTTTGTTGTGTTTTGCCAATGGTCACGCTTTCACTCGTAGATTTTCTTTCAGTCAGCAGATCTGGTGTGTAACAGAAAGTGGAGGTAAGCTGCTCTCTTAAAGTGCAGCATTTTCCTTGACTCATAATTTAACGATGGAACGGAACGTGTCGAGGCTAATGCTGAGTGTATTGATCCTGATCGCCTAACCTTCCTGTCCACATGACACCCTAAACCTCCCAGGATAGAGAGGCTAAAAGCTCTCAGCATCTGTTTGGATAATATTCAGATGGTAAGAGAGAGGTTAGGTCAGCATTTGTCTGTTGTCTTTTGCTTGCTCTCTGAACGACTCCACATGTAAAGAATGATGCTTTGGACTATATAGTTGTGCTTTTATGACTGAGTTCACAACAGCATCAAGGCAAACTGTAAAACCAGTTGCATCAAGAACATGGTTTTCTCGGGCCGTATGTATGTAAGTTAAACATTGGCTTTCAGTTCTTCAGTGCCCATTATAGTCATCTGTTTCTAACTATAAACGCTTTGGTTTTCGCTCATCAATAGAAGGACTGTGTTCCCTTTATAAAGCCTCCGCAGCAGACACATGCTGGTGTGTTGGGGACGCATCTGTGATTCCCATCCCGAATCATTAGCTTTTGATCTTCCTATACTTGTTGTGTGAAGGCAGATGGGATCAGATCATGCAGTTGATTGTGGGTTCAGGTTGAAGGTCTGACATCGAGTGTCTCTTTGTAAGGAAGACCTTGGGCTTTGCTTGTGGAGCGTACGGACAGGGCAGGGTGCCATATGGCTGCTCTGTTCACAGCGCTCACATGGTGTAAGTTGGCACCTTGTTTGCCCCTGGATAGCACTGCCTTAAATACAAACATACCATCTGTCTGTCTGTCTGTCTGTCTGTCTGTTGTGCCCATGCAAAATGTTCTGGCATGATGAGTTGTTGTAGGTGGTTGCTGGGGTATTGCTATGCAGTTGCTTACACGTTTAAGCTGTTCTCACTGTAAAATATAGTTGTGTTGCAATTTAAAATGCAGCTTGATTAAATATGTTTCAGGCTTCATATGCTGGTTTGTAGGGATAGATATTATTATTATTATTATTATTATTATTACTAAATAAAATATTTTTCAAAATAAGAAATATTACTATTGTAATATTTGACTAAGATTGTAGACTGTAAGAAAATATAGTATTTATAGTAGGGCTGCTCGATTATGACAAAAATCATAATCACGATTATTTTGGTCAATATTGTAATCACGATTATTTAAAATGATTATTAGTAATCGTATGACCAAAACTTTCTATGAAAGATTTATTTAAAAATAGTGATATATATCAAATACATATTTTCTAAAAATGTAGATGTCAACCTTATTTAATGTCACAATTCTCAATACCACAGTAGAATAGAGTAACTAATATTAGTTAAAAAGACAAAAACAACAACAAAACATTATTGAAAATAATTAACATTAATAAATTTAATTAACTAAAATAAATCAAGCACGTCCCATTTTGCAAAAGTGTCGTTACATGATTTTACTGATTTGCATGTGAAATTGGGCTTTTATGGAGGAACGAAAGTGCACCGCTGGAAAGGGGGCAATAATCGTTTTATCTCGATTACTGTATTTTCATAATCGTTGGAGGCCGAAATCGAAAACTGAATTTCGAGTAATTGTACACCCCAAATTTATGTAGTTAAAAAAATAATAATACGCCAATTGTCTGAATCCCCTCATTTTTAAACATTAAACCAGGGCCGTAACCACCATAGTTCCCCCCAATAAATAGAAATTCGAAGCACGAAGCATCAGTTTTAACTGGAAGTAGTGAAACATTTAATATTTCACAACTGTTTTATGATAGAAATGTTCATATCCATTCTATTTCTAACTTGCTTTTAACTGATTGTCATTCTGTATCTTTGTGTTCTAATTTGTGTTTGCTTGTGTTGTAAAGTAAGAGATAAAATATGAGTAAAAGTGAGCATATTTAAAAAATATTATTTGCAAAAAGTTCAAAATTGTTATTTCCTAGAATTTCCTCCAACATTCTGTTTCTTTATACTTGTAATTTATACTGCGTCTGATCACTTAGTAAAGTAGCAGCGTATTCTCCTCAACAGCACACATGATTCATGTCTAGTATAGCACTGTGTTTAGGGGTGCGTGTGTTGGTTTGGGCAGGTCAGTGTTGGTCTGGTTCACTCAGAGTTTAATGCGTGTGCTGCAGGACTCTCCTCTGCTGTAATAGCATTAAACATGCGCTGCATTGATCATAGCTGTACGCTGCAGGGCTCATTTATGAGAGCGCTTGCTCCCGGTGAATTAGTGCAGGAAGAAGCATCTAACGTGATTCAGCCTCCATTCACATGCAGCACGAATGCAGCTGGACACCAGGCCTGCAGGACAGCAAACGGCACAGTTTGTGTCTGAGTCCTACTTCATGATCCGATCCGTGATCTGCTTGTGGTTGCATCACTAAATCGTTGATGTGTGTATTAATGGAGCATGTCTATGGAGTGTGTGTGTGAGCTGCTAGAGATAACAAAAAAATTCCCTTAATGTGAACTTTATTAGTGAGTTAATTTACTGATCGTAGGAGACATCTTGAAGCGCTACTTGCTGATTAAGCACCTTGTGAAGTTATCCCAGAAGGTGCTCTTTGGTTGGGTTTAAAGCAACTATTACAAAAAAGTCAAATCGAGGTGTGATTAATTTATGCTCAATTAAATAAATCTGCAATGTAATTATTTAGATTAAATATTTAATTGCTTGACAGCCCTAATAGATAATGAATGCAGTATTGATAATTTACTGTCTAAATGTGCTTTTTTCAGTTATATCTATTATATAAATATTATTCTGTATATTTTGATTTTTTTAACATTAGAGCGCTTGCTTTGCTGTATAAATGAACAGGAAGTGCATCAGCTGTCATTCACTCAGACATACAGTTACAACGCTCACACATGACACTTACCAATGAACACAATAAACCTGCTTACTTTCACTTGCTGTAGCGTGGCATATGCAACAGTGATACCTCAGTGCAAAATAAGTGGTAAACTATGAAAAAAATATGATTTTAAATGTTGTATCATTGATTTTTATAATGTCTAAATATAAATCCAGCAGCAAAACCTATTATTAGTGAGTTGAATGAGCCCATTAGTGGCCCTCTTCTGCCATCTAGTGATTATAATGGTAATTTCAGGAAATTTACTGCAGGAATACAGTAATTTTTTAGCTATTATAGCGCCAACTCTTGCCCAATCTCCATAACATTTTGCATGCTTGTTTAGAGTCATATGATGCATTAACTTGCATGATTTTGTTAAGATTGGAGTTATCTTTTAGAATTCATAGTCTTTTGGGTACACTATGGGAAGACCATATTTTTAAATGGCCCTGTTATAACTGTCCAGAGAATTGTACTGCTCTTTTTAATGATGTTGAGTGTAAAACCCAGGACTAGTTCGCAAAAATAGGTTTTTCAAAAAATCCAAAATAGCTGAAAATTTCATTACTGTTCTTGAATCCAACACATACTTTTTGCTACGCACTTGAACCCCTAATAATAATAATAATCCACACTGAATAATAACAATACCACTGTGTTCACTGTGAATCAAGCTGTTCAGAGATGCTGAAAACATGAGCTGCTCATGTGTAAATGAAAACAGAGCTTCTCTCTGAAACACACAGTGTCACAGACTATATATACTTCATTACATTGCAGCCTTTTTCTATTTGATAAGCGATTTATTCTGAAACTGTGACAGGCTGCCCGACTTGTACATGTGAACTTTATTTAATACAGGTAATGCAGCTCGACATTTCTGCTTTCAAACTCTCTGTCTGCTCTTTTACCCTTTATACTGTTTTATCAAGGCAGTCGTTTGCCCATGATATTGTTTTCACTGGCATTTTATCTTTTAAGAGGGCATTTTTTAATCTAATACTAAACCATCACTATCATCAAACATATAAAATTGTAGAAAACACAGAGGGCATCGCACACACATCGTGCTGTTGAAGTGATGGTCAGTCTGAATGTTGTCTAGTCTAGACGTGAGTGCGGTGGGACGCATGAATAATTCAGTGGAGTTCCCACAAGGACAACGTCTCTCAGCACCCCTGAGTTATGTCCCATAAAGCCTCCTCATAAAAACATCTCTTCCTTAATTAGCTGCAGTATGTGTATCTTTGAGTATTACATTGAGGCTCAAACACACTGTTTATGTGAATACCATGCATTTCCATCCAGGGGAGCGTGCACCAGTGCATCAGGCTTGTGTGCATTCATATTTAATCTCCCGGCATCATTAATTGAGGCACCGGGGAGAGACCCTCGTGTGAGCGAGCACAGTACGGCTGCAGCAATTAGCAGTGCCTCTCGTTTGCCCTTATGCCACAGTTACGAATCACGGATGCCCTTTACACAGCTGTCCGGCTCATTCACAGGATGAAAGGCCTGACGCACCAGCGCTCTCATCAACAGCTCCTCTGTTTAACTCTTGTTCAACTACGTGATGATTTTACATGGAAAAATGTAACAAAAGATTTGTAACACTTTTGCATTTGTAACACATCTTAAGGTTTGTGGGCAGAGCAGTACACACCACAAGCGCTCAGGCTAGTTTATGGTACGCGTTTTATTCAAACCCTTTCCGCTCTGTGTGTGTTGCTTCTCTCCCCTGCTATAAATGGAAAGCGCTAAAAGAGCTTCAGATGATGGTGGTTATTTTAACAACAGTTGCATAGAAACACAGTGAAACGCTTTTGCTAAAACACTGCAGGAAACAGCAAATGCATGAATTACTTTTGCATAAATTATTTTTATCTGTCACGCATATGACTCTGACGGTTCTTATATACCTGGTTTCATCTACATATAGCATTAATCAGCGTGTTGAGAGCATTTCATAGTAAACAATGTTATTCTTTAAATTATTTTGCAGATGGCAAGGAAAGACATTTTGAAATTACTTGTTAACTTTATTTTCCATTCATGATGAGAGCATTTTGATTATTATGTACATTGTTTGTTTTTAGTTATATTTTAAGCAAAACTTAGAAATTACTTCAGATTTAAAAAAAAAACCCTGAAGCTCGATACAGTATCTTTTCTCAGTCACACGGGTATCGAAATATATAAATAATAATATCCTGATAAAACGTCTGATCTTAGCTTTTAATATTCATATCTAATTGGGCTCAACTGATGAAACATCAGTTGCTTTGGCTCTTGGGGCCCAATATCCTCATCTTTGATGTTTAGTATTTTTTCCTTTTACAAAGCACTGCTGCCCAGATAGAAATGTATAATTATTCCTAAACAGTATTGTTCATACCTCTGTTGGGAAGGAAATGTAGAGACCAGACCTCTTGAAACTTAAATTAAATACCCCAGCTTTAATGTAGTCGTTCTTTGTGTAAACAGGCCTTCTCTCTGTGTCTTCAAGTTGTCTTATGTATTTTTGAAGTTGGTGTATTTTCCTAACTCACATTCAGAGGCAGACAGGTCACTCATGAGCTGCATTATAAATGATGTCCTCAATTCAACATTTCTCACTTCCTGTCTCGTCTGCACAGCTTCCTGGTGACCTCAGCAAGATGCACCTGACAGACCACCCCCACCAGCAGATGCACATGCCGCCCAGCCAATCAGGATGCAGCATCGCCAGTGACTCGGGGAGCAGCAGCCTATCAGACATCTACCAGGTAAGGCCACTTCTTCTCCTGATCACCTGAAGAGCGCTAAAGGCTGGAGCACAAAAGCAGTCTTAAGTCGCTGGGGTATATTTGTAGCAATAGCCAAAAATACATTGTATGGGTCAAAATGACTGATTTTCCTTTTATGCCAAAAACCATTAGGACATTAAGTAAAGATCATGTTCCATGAAGATATTTTGTACATTTTTTACCGTAAATATATCAAAACTTCATTTTTGATTAGTAATATACATTGCTAAGAACTTCACTTGAACAACTTTAAAAGCAATTTTCTCAATGTTTAGATTTTTTTGCACCCTCAGATTCCAGATTAACAAGTTGGATTTTTCAATGAAGTACACAATGAGGTATTAGACAAAAGAAAGATTTTTTTTTTTTCTGCTCATCTGAAAATACTGAATGATGTCTGTCATATATGCACATTCACTGATTATATGCAAATGTATTTTAAATACATTTTAATGGCATAATGCAGGCCATGATTTAATTACTGGTGAAATTAGATATTTGACAACACCAACAAAATCAGATCTGTCTGAATCCTCATAAGAGGTTTATGATTTGTATGATTAAATATGAATATGATTATTAAAAGGGAAGATGCATTAGGAGTGTGTTGACTCCCTCTGGTGTTCACATGTTTTGTTGGTCAGACAAAACGATGAGAGATGTGGGGAAAAACTGTTTTATGCATTGCATTGTTCACATGCATGATGTGCCTTTACATTGTATTTTTACACTGCTGACTATTCATAGGTTTGGATGAAAGAACACAAGATTTAATGATACTTAATAAATGAAAGCTCTGATGTCAGTTCCAGAACAGCTTCTTCAGGTGTTACACACCATTCATCTTCATTACACACATGCACTACAAGCCAATTAACACACGACAGACACAGCGCTATGAGATGCAGTTTAATATCTACAGCGCTGCACATGCGGCTCATGACAGGAAAGCATGCAAACGCAGCGCCAGACCTGATATTTGCATCCAGAGCTTGAATCAGTCAACCTCTTGCAGGTTTCTCAAAAGTCCCTTCTTAGCAGAGATTACATTGACATTAATGAGAAAGGAAGTGCTGAATAGCAGTGAAAGCAGGAGTCCAATGGGACACAAGCCTTTCCTAAATCTGAGCAGCCGCAATCAATGCTGTTTGTTCCTGCGCAGGCCACCGAGAGCGAGATGGGTGACGTGGATCTGTCCGGCCTCCCCGAAGCTCCTGTGGACTCTGAGGAAGAGGAGGAGGATGAAGATATCGAGCGCTCCTCGGAGGCTCTTCTGGGCAGAGATCTGGTGCGAGAGTGTCTAGAGAAGGATGCAGTGGATCGGACCGATGACGACATCGGTAAAGCGCTTGGTTGTTGATGAAAGAGAACAGGCAACAGGGTTTCTGCAGGTCTTAAGCTGATATTCAGTTCACATTCACCGTTCCACAGATTAAGGCCTAGAAAGGTCTTAAATCCGAGCAGAAATTCTCAGATTGATAAAGTCGTGGCAATAAATGTTGCATGCATTGCTAAAAATTAACATCCATTAAATTAATGTCTTCTTCAGTATTTTTGCATTGTTTTGGATTCAAATATCTAAACATCCTTTAAATCGAGATGCAAAATGAAGATATGAAGTCTTGTTTTCTGAGAAATGTAGAAGTCTCTTCTGCTCATCAAGGCTGCATTTATATGATCAAACAGAAAAATTTAATATTGTGAAAATATTATTGCATTTTAAAATAACAGTTTTCTATTTTAATATACTTTAAAATCTAATTTATTTCTGTGATGCAAAGCTGTATTTTCAGCATCATTACTCCAGTCTTCAGTGTCACATGATCCTTCAGAAATCATAATAATATACTGATTTATCATCAATGTTGGAAACAATTGTGCCGCTTCATTTTTTTTTGGAAACTGTTATTTTTTTCAGGATTCTTTGATGAATAAAAAGTTTAAAAAAGAACAGCATTTATTCAAAGTAGACTACCGTTTAAAAAAATTGGGGTCTGATTATTTTCTTTCTTTTTATTTAGCAAGGATGTGTTAAATTGACAAAAAGTGATAGTAAAGACTTAGAAAATAATTTATTCCTATTATTAATCATTTATTAATTATAATTGATAATTTATTAATAATACATTTTAATTAGGTTTTAAGCTATTACGCTTAAACTTTTTTTTTTAATAAAAAATTTATTAAAAAATAATGGAGATCGGTAGGAAGTTGTGTTTTCAAACTTTGAAGTATTACTAATTCAGCTCATTGCCTGCTCTTAAGACATTTATATTTGGAGAACATTGACGTATTGTGTCCCCTTCATTTAATTCCTCAAATTTTCTTTACTCGGTCTTAAAAAGCTCTTTAAAAAGTCATACATTTACTTTCATGAAACCTTGTCTAAGTGCTCTTGCTTACTGGAATCAAAAATGTGTTTGAAAATCAGGACAAAGATGGTTGCACATAATTGTCACGAAAAATGTCACAATGCCAAATAGTGTAATGCTAACGGAGTTCATTTACTTAATACACAGTAATCACTTCTTGTTATATTTAGTCCAAATGAAAAGCAAGCATCACACTCATCAACATCTCTCTCTACAGAGCAGCTCCTGGAGTTCATGCATCAGCTGCCGGCTTTCGCTAACATGACCATGTCCGTCAGGAGGGAGCTGTGTCGGGTCATGATGTTCGAGGTGGTGGAACAGGAGGGCACCATCATTCTTCAGGACAAGCAGGAGGTAGAGACATGCCGTGTCAGCATCACTAGTACTAGCAGGGCTGGTAGAATCGATTCTATTACCATTCACACGCTTTTATGAATTCGATTTAAGCCTCGTTTAAATGCAGATGAATGGCATAAAAACAGATGTCTATATGATCTTACTCGCACAATCATGAGCCCCAAAACTGACAAAACATTGATCTGTGATGATCTGACGTTCCTTTGTTCAGAGATCTGGACTATGGGTCAGTTTATTTTTTCAGCACATTTCATACACATAGACGTGATTAAGAGAAAGAAGAGAATCATTTAAGAAAGGACGAATTATTCATGAAGACAACAGTAGACAATCCAGCCCTCTAAACAGCACTGTGTGTGTTTTCTGTTGAGGCTGAGCAATCTGTCATAAAACAGTAATTATGTTAGATGTCGGACCACATGAAGACACTTTGAAGCACCTCATAAATGAGTTTAAAGAAGAGCTGAGAGGGGAAATGCACAGAGACATTTAGCCGTGTTATTTGTGTGTGGGCTACTGTGAAGGTCAACAAAACAAACACGCTTCTGTGTGGATGAGAAGGAGACAGAAACACACGGAGTGGGAGCAAAGGTCAAGATATTGCAGCAGATACACACACACACACACACACATTTTCACATGAATGGAGCCACTTCACCATTTCAGCCTGGGCAATATGGCCAAAAATATTATCGCAATATTTATTTCCATATCATACAATAATGATATTTAGCACGACACTCATTTGCCATTAATGGGGAAGGAAATGCTTTCCACGTGCTTGTTAGACCTTGTGAATGAATGTGAAGATAAACACAATTAAACTCCACAGGGCTTCCTTTTAATTTAGGGCCCCATGATATCTGTTTTATTTTCCTCCAAATGCTTTCCCTTTCCCTTCTATTTTTTACTGGATGATTCAATACAAATTTAAAAATGGTGTCTAGTTAAATGCATTAATAAAAGTTTAATAATTTAGTTAATGTAATAAAAACATAATTTACATCAAACATTGCATTTTTATTTTTTGTCAAATAAAATGCTGCACAACAACACTGTATAACTGTATTAAATACATTGATTGTATGACATTAAAATTATGATTAGTATTACTTGAGATTTACATTTTAGTATACAATGGTAATATATTTCTGTCATAATTTCTTTAAACTGGACTTTTATTTTGATGGGTTCAGGTAAAGGTCTTTCAGTTTTACTTTCAGTATGTATTTGACGGTAGTTTTTCTCAAATGAAATGATGAAAAGCTCTGGAGATGAAGGTCATGTTCTCATAAGTCACCGTGAGCGTTGCGTATGTTTGAGTTTGAGCATCAGACAAAACTGCGCCATTCATTGACACAGAGACACACAGAAGATGCAGAGTTAGCCTATTAGTGTCAAACACTGACTGCTGTTATCGCATTTATTTCTGCTGTTAGATGAATCCTTATTGAGTAAAAATGTCTAGAGCTTATCATCATTATCGACACGATCCCTGGAATGCCATCTCAACTGTTATTCACCACAGTACCAGTGTCTGTAACAACCGATCTGACATGCATAAAACTCATTTGATGTCTGTGGTGTGATCGTAGTGCACTGTTGTGTTTGCAGCTGGACCAGTGGTACGTGATCCTGAATGGTGCTGTGGAGATCAGCTATGGAGACGGCCGAACAGAGATCCTGTGCATGGGCAACAGCTTCGGGATCTCACCGTCTCTAGACAGACAGTTCATGAACGGGGTTGTGTGCACCAAAGGAGATGACTGCCAGGTGAGAGCAAGCTCATTTCTGCCACGTAAGAAGAAAATCATGCTTTTATGAGATAAATTTGAAATTATGATATACAGTGTCACATAATTATAAGATAAAAGATAAATTATTAGAAATCATGAGAAAAAAGACAAAAGTATGATAAAAAGTAGAAATTAAATGCCAAATAGATTAAAAACAATTTAGACTTACTAGGTTATATACACGCACATAAATTATAAATAAATATATAAATTATTTTATTGCACTGAGATATAATTCTCTTAATTAAAAGATAAATTCAAAATTGTCATAATTATAAATCGAAATTATGATATTATGTATCAATTAGGAGATAAAAAGTCAAAACTATGACATAATTATGTCGTAATTGAGATAAAGCTGAAATTATAACATACTATTTCATAATTCTGAAATAAGTAGAAATTATGAGATAAGAAAATTTTGACTTGCTAAATCAGAATTATACATATATATATTATGATAAATTATATCAATGTACTATGAGATAATTATTCAAAATTATATCATTCAAAATTATGAAATATTATGTATTAATTATGAGTTAAAAAGTCAAAATGATGTCATATTAAAGGGATGGTTCACCCAAAAATGAAAATTCTGGTATTAATCACATAACCACATATTTAAATCATCACTAGCTCTCGGATTTCATCAAAAATATCTTAATTTATGTTCCAAAGATGAACGAAGGTCTTACGGGTTTGGAACGACATGAGGGTGAGTAATTAATGACAGTATTTTCATTTTTGGGTGAACAATCCCTTTAAGTCATAATTGAGATAAAGCTGAAAACATAACACACATAAAGTCATAATTATGAGATAAAAAAAAAGTCGAAACTAAAATATAGTTGTAATTATGAAATAAAAAATGTAATTTGAGACAAGTAAAAATTCTAAGTCAATTATGACAAAAATAGAAAAGGAGGGAGGATATTTTGAAAGTCATTGGGGTCCAAACAGCTTTGACATTTGGAACAACATGAAGGTGAATGTTCATTTTTGGGTGAACTATTCCTTTAATGTGCAGCACAAACCACTTGTGTGAACTTCTCATTAGTCTGCATCACAACGCACAAGTTAAAACTCTCACGGACTGCCAGTTTCACAAACCCTCGCAGTTTCCCTCTACATCCTCGTGACGCACCTTTCTTGTTGAAATCAATGGTGTGTAGAAGTACTAACCTTCAAGTTGATCCAAACCTGAATGATTTTCTTCCTTGAAACATTTTGAAGAAGCTGCATGAAATCACTTAATAGCTTAGTGTAAGGAACTGACTGAAAGTTAAATGATAAACAAGGTCATGGGTTCAATTCCCAGAGAATGCATGAACCAATACAAACGTATATTTTGAATGCAATGCAGGTAGCTTTGGATAAATGTGTCAGTTAAATGCATAAATGTAACGTGTTTTCTAATGACGCATTCAGTTGCATGTTACATTTCATGAAGCACATGTAATAAGCGATTTATTTTCAATTCATAGTCAGGTAGTTTGCATCACTGTATATAACTGTCAGGTATCAATTATTTCTGTCATGAAGCATACATCTCATCTCGTACACTTTGAAGCATCACACTGGAAATCATGCTCGACTTCTGTGAACAGAAAAGCCCGCCTTCTTTGATTTGATTGGCCATCTCAAACATATTGACTAGTGCTGGTTTTCAACTTAACAACAAACCGATCAGTGTGTAATGAAGTCCTAGATATAGGAATATCAAATGGGACAGTTTATCCGCATCTGATTATTGGGTGGTTCATGTCCCGTTAAATGTCTGCATACTCACACTTAATTCAGTTCAATCAAAGTTGGGAGTGAGCAGTGTTATCACTGACATGTCACACAGTGCTGTGGTCAGGGTCCGAATGCAAATGCCTCCTGAAATAGCAACACTGCTGATTCCCTAAAAGAAAGTCTCCACCTCAACTTCCTCTTACGCCGTAAGTCCGGCACTCACACACATCCTCTTAGACACGTTGCACTGAGCGCGCTCCACTCATGAGTTGGTGCTATGAGTATCCGTGTGTGGTGCGGACTAACCTCCTGCTCTACTGTCAGTTCATTGCTCTTCCTCATGTTGTTGTGGACCAGTTTGTGTGCATCGCACAAGAGGACTACTGCCGCATCCTCAACCATGTGGAGAAGAACACGCACAAGGTGGAGGAGGAGGGCGAGATCGTCATGGTGAAGGAGCACCGAGAGCTGGACCGCAGCGGCACCAGGAAGGGCCACATCGTCATTAAGGTGAGGAAGAGTCACCGTAGTTTAGAATCGATCATTGCTTTGGGCTGCTGTTGTAGGATCAGCAGTCAGTTTAATGCTGGTCAAAAGGATGTGGCAAAAATAACAAATGATGACCGATTTGAAAAAGAAGCATCACGTCATTGAGACACTAACCCAAGGTAAAGCCTTGGTATAGATGGCTCTTGATCACATCAGATCAAGGTTTAAAGCCTGACTTAACTTAACATCCAAAATACACATTTTATGCTTTATCTTTATATCTTTAGATTTCAGTTTCAGTACATATGTTTAAAGGCTGTGAGCTTCTCCACTTCAGCAGCACTTACATACAACAAACTTTACCGTTTTATTCCTATCTCTATTCTGAAGGGGTTTTTTTTATAGAGGGGTTTGTTCATTTATCCGTCACCTGATGTATTTAACATTTTAATCCTAAAAACATGATGAGGATTTTTTTTTTTCGGTCTGTTGACAGTATTTTCTGATTTATGGAGAATAAAATCCCAAATCCTCTCTGCAAAAAACATTAATATGTCAACAAAATCAAGCAAGCACTTTGGACCTGGTCTTTTTATCCAATGTTCAGATTTCTGTGTTGGAAATGTATGCAAATTAGTGCATACATAATTTAATTAGATAAAGTTTCCTTTACATATTTAAACATGACATTTTTTGGCATGTAATACAAACTACAAATAAAACTTGTAATACAAAATAATTATGTAATAGTCTTAATATACTGTGATTAATTAACTGGGGAAGTATGGTGAAGTCTGTTAGTTTTAAAATGTTACCCTGTTGACCTGTGGTGGCTTGGGTTTCTGTGCGAGTTAAACTAGACTGGACTTTGCAGCCTGAGCATTTCCCATTTGTCTCGTATGAAGCAGTGCTCTCCGTCACCCGTCAGATCTGTGGTGGCAGAGCTCTCAGAGCAGAGGCGTTCAGTTTCAGGCCGGCCGCTGTCGGTTTCTGTTCCTCTGGAGAACGGCTGCTCTTCGTGATGTCTGCATTTTCTGATGTTGATATAATAAAAATGGAATATATTTTCTATCTATGTCAATATGTTACATTTAATAGTAAGTTTAAAACAAGTTAGATAAAAAAGCAATCTAAAAAGTAGTCAGAATAAATTAGGTAAAATTAGTAGCCTAGATTACGGTACTAACTACAATTTTCATCTTGTAATCTGTAATCTGTTACAAACTAAAATTTGTAAGTAATCTACCCAGCTCTGTAACAGACCCTAGCAACTACCTAGCAATGCCCTAGCAACTGCATAGAAAGGTTCCTATCTGCAAGCATGCTCTCTATCATGTGCCCTTGTGTTGTTTGTATCAGGGCACTCCTGAGCGTCTGATCATGCACCTGGTGGAGGAGCCATCAGTGGTGGATCCCACTTACATCGAGGACTTTCTCCTGACGTACCGCACCTTCCTGTCCAGACCCATGGAAGTGGGCAAGAAACTTCTGGAATGGTTCAAAGTGGACAGTCTCAGAGACACGGTCAGTATGTGTGTGCATCAGTCTTTCTGTTTCTTACAGTGTTGTTTTCGTGGTAAATAATGGATTGCATGTCTTCACATATTTTGGGATCTTGCAGGTGACGAGAATTGTGTTGTTGTGGGTAAACAATCATTTTAACGACTTTGAAGGCGATCCGGTCATGACTCAGTTCCTGGAGGACTTTGAGAAGTTACTGGACTCCTCGGTGAGTGTCGACATCAGACAAAACCAGACTGATTCAATAAAACAGGGTTCCTACGGTCGAGAAAAACATGGAAATATCAGGCATTTCTAAAATAGTGATTTCTAGACCTGGAAATCCTTGTGAAAAAGAAGTAACATACTTAAAAAAAAAAAAAAGAATACTCTGATATACTTAAAAAAAAATTAATGTCACTTTAGTTAATTGGAAATGTATTATAATTTATATACTGCATTTATATTAAATACAGTTATTTACTTTTTGACCCACTTAAGTAGGACTTGAGTACATCTTGGTTATATATATGTAATTTCATAATTATTTCTATTATTGTTTTTGAAATATGGCTAAAGTGTACTGCTGAATGTAGTGACAAGCATATGATAAACCTCTGTTATGAAATAATCTGTAATGCCATTTAAATATATTTGTAATTATGCATTTGTAATGATTATTAAATATGAAATATTATTTTAAATGTAACATCGAAAAACACTGCAGTTAAAATTATAATCAAGTACTTTAAGTATTATTAAATACTTTTTAGTATTTTAGTCAACACATCAAAATAAGCCTACTTCTTTAAAGCAATACAAAAGATTATTAAAACCCCTTGAAGGCATGATATTTCACTCATCTTCAAAACGCCTCTCAGGCAGCTATATATATTTACAGATTATGAACATATATGTACAGTATCATGAATAAATGGGAGTGGTTTTATTTCTTAAATATGCATTTCATTGAATTGTGTCTCAGAAAATGAAGGGTCATCTGCGTCTGCTGAACATTGCGTGTGCTGCTAAAGCCAAGTGTCGTCAGATCACTCTGCAGAAGCCGTCCCGAGAGTCTCCGCTGTTCTTCACGCTTCAGGGCGGCAGCGAGCGGGGCTTCGGCATCTTCATCGAGACTGTGGAGGAGGCCAGTAAAGCGGCAGAAGCTGGGCTCAAGCGTGGAGATCAGGTACAGATTACAGGAACGCGCTCTGCACTGAACAACTCTTACCATATTATACATATTTCAGCATGAACACATTGCGTCTCGTCTGTCCTCAGATCATGGAGATCAATGGGCAGAACTTTGAGAACATCTCGTACTCCAAAGCTATGGATATCTTGAAGAACAACACACACCTCTCTCTTACTGTGAAGACCAACATCTTCGGTATGTCACAGAACATACAGATTGTTATTTTATCACAGTACTGCTTCTTGCTGATTGGCTGACAGGTGTTATGAGGTGTTGATCTGATCTGCGACGCAGTTTCTTGAATTTGAGAAAATGACAAGTTGCCTGTGGATAGGATTCTTTTAGTTATTTTATGGAAGCACCATGACATCATCTAGTTTGGTAGATAAGTGGCTGTTTCCATCTGAGCTGCTCATTTAATTCAATGCAAAAAAAACAGAAATTCAGAAAAACATTTGGCGAATAAAGCAACGTTTCCACCCTATGTGTGCAAAAGATTAAACTGATCACTTATGACAATGAAAGTTGGAAGTGCTGTTGTATTAAACGCAATAAATGACTTCACACAGCCGAGCGTTTTATTGACAGACTTTGTCTCAGACATTTCTCCACAGCATCGTTTGACGTCCCCTCTCAGATGGTTATTTAGTCACTTGACTTCTCTTGATATGCATCTTGCAACTTATTCAGTAAATGTGATTCCATTGTAGTTTTAGAGCATGTTTGCTTACCAAAGTGAGCACATACATGCCAATGCACATTTTAGAAATTGTATCTCCATTCAGCATTTTATGACACAATATCAAAATTCAAATAAAATCTGTAGATGCAAACAACAGCTGTTACATGCAGACTCATGGAGATGCTCACACACCCCTGACTGTAACATCTGCTTTTTTTTTAATCATATTTTTATGAATACTTTTCTTAATCACTTACTCTAGCTTGGACAAACCGACCAACATTTAAATCTGTGCCTTTATTATGGTATCTTAAAGGCTCCTAATTTTGATTCGGAGGTCTCCTACATTAGGTTTACATGCACCTGAGGTTAAACAACACTTTAATTTTCTCATAATATGCATTGCAGCATCACCTCTGTTCTCACAGTGCCTGAAACAGTCCGTTCAAGGATCAATGTAAAAAAGAGTTTGACCACTGACTCTTCACATCCTCATCCTTCATCCTGCAAAGTGGTTTTGCTTTCGGAGCGAAGAAAACAGCACAGCGTCTTCTAGACATGACAATGACACAATCACTAACGACTCGTTTCAGGCAGTTCAGAATCGATTCTTTATTTTGGAAGACAATAAGTCCATTTGTTGTGCACTTTGATCTCTGAAACCATGCAGACCTTTTACATTCACAGACAGAATGGTAAATATCTGAAGGGTAACATCCAAAAAAGGGGCACTTTATTAGAACAAAGCTGCTACAAAACCGTGTGTATTGTGAAAAGCTGTACACAAATACATGTGGTAACACTTTACTTGAGGGACCAATTCTCACTGTTAAATAGTTGCTTATTAGTATGCATTATACTAACATATTGGCTTATTAGTACTCATAAAGCACATTAATGTTTTATTATGAGCATTTTTTTAATCCCTTAATCCATCCCATACCTAACAACTACCTTACTAACTATTAATAAACAGCAAATTAGGAGTTTATTGAGGCAAAAGTCATAGTTAATAGTGACAAACTGAATTTTTTGACTTTGTCGCAGTTTTCAAAGAGCTTCAGAGCCGCGTGAGGAATGAGAAGAAGAACGGTGGTCCTCACATCCCTAAGATTCAGGAGAGGAAGAGCAACCGCTTCTCCATCCCGGATCTGCCCGGTGACTTGGAGTTTCCCTCAGACAGCAAGAGCCGCAAGAAGATGAAGGCCAACACAGTGACTGGAGGACGCAACAAGATCCGTAAGATGTTGGAGAAGACCAGATTCAGCATCCTGCCTCCAAAACCCTTCAGGTAAAGACTGTTCTTGAGTGGATGATGGTTGAGAGTCTAGTTGAGTTCATGTCTTCTCATGAGCCTCCATTCGCTGCTTATCGCCTTGTTCATGTCCTAAGCAACATGTTCATGGAGTTACACGATTGCTCCATCAGCATCACGACTGACATCTGTCGGCCGCCACACTGAGAACATGAGCTACTGCTCTTAGTGTCTCTAGAGGCGTTTCACTGCATGACATTCTCACGCTGTCACAGGGTTTAAACAGACCTCCATCCATCCATCAGTTTGGTGTCAGAACAGAGGATGAGGAAGCAGATGCACCGGTCACTACTGGAGCTCATGAAAACATGTTTTACTCATATTTCATCCCACAATCATTCTACATAAAGTAAATTAAAGAGTTGTGCCGTTATTTTCATGACAGTTAAGCACATTTTTCACTGCTGTAATGTATCCAGGTTAGGGCTGTCAAAATGGCTGAAAAACTAAATTTGAATTTTGTACTTAAATATCATCAATATTTGAATTATATTAGAATTTAAAAGGCATAATTTCAGTTAGGGGGGAAAAAAGCTTTTGGCTTCTCTCTTGAGGCCACAAGAGGGCGCATCGAGAAAAATATTACTAATGCATGTTTCTTCAAAGCAATAAAATAACACGACTACCTTTGAAAAAAGTGCAAATTGTATTTTTTCATTTAGAAACATGAGATGATGCAGTGGGATGGGAAAAAAACGGCATAAAGTCTCGAGACAAGTTTTTTAAAAGTTGAACTTGCATTAATTTTACATGGCTTTCTAAGCATGCGGCTCTCTTGTACGAGACGCGAGTGTAACGGTGATAGATATCCCTCTAGAAAATGCGATAAATAGTATGTGTTCTGTGTGAATGGCTTAGTTCCAGTTTTGGCGTAAACAGCATCTTCTCCACATTGATATTCTCTTTTTTCGCAATAATTTGAATGAACTTAGCAGCGCCGCATCCAGTGGGTTCAACTGGATAGGCTAAAAAAGCATTAAAATGTAACAACACCTACATCGTCATCGTATCTTGTGTGCCACTGATAAGGCTGCCTGACGCACACCTAAAATTCACTAGAATACAACTTTTTTTTGCATTTTGCATGTGGATTTATATTTTAATTTTTTTTTTGACAGCCCTAATCCAGATGTTATAATTAATTTATTTAGAAAACTTCAGGCAGGTGTGTTTGAGCTTGTATGATTTTGTTGAGAAAATGTGCTCAACTGTCATAAAATAATCAAATTAAACCATTTAACATGAAAATACATATTATCTCAAAGTCCTAGTCATAAAGTCCACGTGTTTGTACACAGTTTGAAAGTTCACGTTTCCTTTCATTTTCAAGATCTAAGGTAAAATATCCATTGTTGTTTTCTGTATGGTTATTAAAATAATGCAAATAACTAAAACCTATTTAACAATTATACATGCACATTTAATCATTTAGCAGACACTTTTATCCAAAGCCACTTAAAAATGAAAACAATAGCAATCAAACCAACAAAAGAGCAATATGTAAGTTCTGTGAAAAGTCTCTGTTAGTCTAACGCAGTACATGTAACGTTTTTTTTTTTATAGTTAGTTGGGCTAGTGTTAGAGGGTGAAGGCATTTTTTTATAATAATAAAAAAAAACAAGTAGATAGAATAGAAAAAGAAAAGAACGCTAGTGTTAGAGGGTCAAGGTTATAAATAAAGAAAACAAGTAAATAGAATAGATTCAAATGGAGGGCGCAAGTGTTAGAGGGTCAAGTTTTTTAATAAATAAAAAGAAACCAACTAGATAGAATAGAAATAGAATTACACAAAGCACATAATCAGTAGCTGAGATCATCGCTGTCATTGGACACACCTGTATGTATGCAGAAATCGAAACTCCTCTTTTTAGTTAGAACATGGTGCAATGACACAGTGCAGATGATCTAAATGTCCTAAAACATGCTTCATGTCGTTCATGCACAGTATGTGTTTTATTTTTGGATGGTGGGGTTAAGGTGTGTGTGAGTGTGTGTTTGAGCACTTCACGGGCTTGTGTTTGTGGTTCACCTGAGTGCTTGATGCTTGTACTAGTTGACATCACGTGTCTTCTGTTTTTATGGCTGCTTCACTGCGCAGGGGACTGTTTGGGTAAGAAACACCCGCTCGACTCTCTCTCTCTTATGAAAAAATCATGAAGTCATAACGTTGGGAGTAGTGCAGCACGACCTCTGCCAGAAGAGATTGTTTGCGTGAACGTTGTGTTTCGTGTTGTTTCATCCTCATACCAAGTGTCTTATTGTGCTTACTCTTATTGTGCATGTTTACAACACATTTCACTGACACTTTTCCTGTGTGTTCATAAAAAGTTGCATCACATCCTAACCAGGCACAACATTTCCAGCAGCCAATCAGAGCATGACATTTAATACACAGTTATGGGGATTTTTGACCGGTGCACCCAGCACAGCATAACAGACATCATATGCTGCAAAACGAGCAACATGTTGACTAAAGCTGTAATTGATGAGGAAGAGAGCGCTTGTATCATGTTTGTGCCTGGTTAGGTGTTGTCCGTCATTGGTCAACATGTTTTCCTTATGTAAATGAACAGCGCAATGTCACAGTTCCTATGTAGTTGTCATTCTTTTCACTTCCTGTTTCTGTGAAATCACAAGCGCTGTTTGTCACAGGACCTGGCAGTGCATACTAGCGTAATGCTCTGGTATTATTCTGTGTAGTATGTGTGATTGTACACAGTAAAATCGTCAGTGTTAATTAAGCAGTGTTACTCTCCGTTTACTCTTAAGGAGTTAATTTAACAACAAATAGTGAAAAATGCCCTCTAGTGTCGGTGAAAATGATCAGAGTTGAATTCTGCATTGTTAACTTTACTCTGTTAAGCTCCGCCCCTCAATCTACCCCGAAGACCACAGCACAAGTTGTCTCGTCGCCATTTTCTTCTGCCTTGCGCCAAAAGGTAAGCTCTTTTAATTCATTTGTTAAAACATAAGTTTGATATTTGAGGTTAATAATTATGCTACTATTAATGCATAAGTTGTAGTTATTTTTTAACTTTGTGTAATTTGAATGGTTTAAACTCGGAAATATCGAATAGGCAAGTCAGTATGTTGGAGAAATGTGCTTTTTCATCTCAATGTGGTAACGTTAATGATAAAGTTTAAATGATGTCAGTAATCTTACTTAATTAGATTGTCAGATGTATTTAGCTTTGGTGTACTCGCTTCATTTGTTTTTTAAACGTTCAATTATGTAACGTCACAATGTACGTAAATACGTTAAGATGACTAATTTTTATGTATTGGACGGTCGAAATCTTCTAGGTAGGGCCCATTTAGATATGGCTCCGACCTCCGTTTATACTCATCTCACTGTTCAGCTCACGAAAGACTAAATGTGTCCAACGGCATTAATTAAGTACTGTGAAGACAAATTAGTCGAACGCCGCCATTGCATCTTTACTGAAGCCGCGTAGATGGCGCTGTGGGAGTAAGTTAGCTGTAAATCCGCTCAATGCTCGCGACGAAGAAGTCAATTATGGGGCAGGCGGAACGTCTCATTTAAAAACAGACGCGTCTTTGTTTTTCGTTATTTATTATATTTTGTTATTAGACATGCACAGTTAGTTGGCCTGATCATGTAAGTACTGGTACAAGTAACGTTAACGCATTTTAAAATGTTGCTTGTTTATAAAGAGTGACTGTTATTGGCATGACATAGTACATATTGCAGAACTAATGTATTATCTTTCTCCTGTTTTTAAGTAACAAGCTTCTCCTGTACAGTCAACTCAGTCCCTGTCTTCATCCTTTGACTCCAGGACACACTCATTATTGAAGAAAGGTCTTCCAGTAAAGGAATGAGATTAGATGATGGAGCTGAAAGGTGGGCAAGAAGTTATTACTTATGCATTTGGGGGACTGTTAAACTCATAAATCTACTTAAAAACACAACATTAATTTGATCTCTATAAGGTAAAAGTATTTAAAATTAAGTATTATTTGAAGTAGTACTTTCTTTGTTTATATACCATATTTATGTTTTTGCTTTGCTTTTTTTTTTAATAAGCTGGTCTGATCGATTCTCGATGAAAAAAGAAAGTGTTCTGACAGCTGACATTAAAGAAAATAATAGGTAATATTTCATATAACTGTGCATATATGATAACGATATGATATATATATATATATATATATAATTTTTTATATTTAATAATAATAATAATTTTTGCAGTGCATCACCACCAAGGAAGGTGAATGAAAACTGTGCCAGAGGAATTGTGCCTTTGTTCCTGTACCTTCTTCAAAAATGGCTACGTAAGTATCACTGTTTTTGTCTTAGTTTTAATACATTGTTGACAACTATTAAATGTTTTGATCACATGCCCATAATACAGGTGGTGTATTTTTCTCTTGGATTTTAAAACACTTTCTCCTCCTTTTTCTGTATTTTTGTCTAAGAAGCACCGGAATCATAACTATACAGAGAGGCATTTCTAAAGAACGAGGAATAACATTTGAAGATACAAAATGAAAAGAGAATTCTCATTGTGCCACTTTTCACAGCAGTTTTGTAGCCATTGAGTTGCTTTAACTGTGACTAAGGATTGACTTCGTATAGTATTCTTTAAGCATTGTTGATGATCTTAAAATGCTTTGTTTGTGTCTTTTCAAGGACAGAAGAGACAAGGAAAGGTGTCTACGTCTCAAGTAAGGATATCTTCTAAAAGGTTTGTTTTTAATTATTGTTTTTGTTATTATTTTTTGTATTTTTTTTTTTTTTTAATTTAACACATCAGTGATAGTCCTCTGCAATTTGCTTGTTTTTTTCAGAGTGGAACAAGCATTGAGGAGCATATTCAAGACATCGCTGGAAGTGCTCAGCCCTGTCTCCTGGCTTAGGAAAGAATTATTCAATTCACCAGTACTTCAGTTTTGATCAGCAGGCCATTCCATGCAAGTCAATCTTTGTTTAATGGGGTTAATTTACTCAAAAATGAAAACTGTCATCATTTACTCACCCCCATGTCGTTCCAAACCTGTAAGACTTTCTTTCATCTTCAAAACACCAATGAAGATATTTTAATGAAATCTGAGAGATTTCTGTCCTTACATTGAGAGTCCACGCAACTAGCACATTCAAGGCCCAGAAAGGTAGTAATGACATCATTAAAGTAATCAATGTGACTCCACTGGTTTAACCTTAATTTTATGCATGCATTCACAAAATGTCTGCTTTAATTTCAAACAAAACACTCATCTGTCGTGCTCTTGTGTACGCTTGTCAGGGATTAATATTTTCATAAAGTGGTAAACTTGTATATATTTTTTTTCCTTCGTGCAAAGAAAGCACTCATGTTGCTTAATAAAACATTAATAAAAGTTAAATCACCATAGTCTCACTGATTAATTTAATGATGTCTTTAACACCTTTCTGGGCCTTGAAAGATGTAGGATAGAAGTCTGCCAGATTTCATTACAAATATCTTCATTTGTGTTCAGAAAATGAACAAAAGTTGTATAGGTTTGGTATGACATGAGTTTGTTCACCAAAAATTTGAATTCTCATTAAGGCACACTTTGTTTTTGGCACCACTGACCACTGTGTTCAACAGATGTTGGCAAAGTGAAGGTCCTTGTATTGCTGAGGTTAGAGCAAGGCTGCTTAGCTAGGTGGTTCAACAGCTTCTGTACTGAATATAGTGATGTATTGTCATTTAATGCAGATGTGATGTATTTTTGTGAGTGTAATTGTGTTTCTTGAGCATGACAGCATTGTAATAAATGTTTTAAATCTGACGTCGTTGATCTTGTTTTTTGTTGTGTTTGTAAAACACCAGATGGGATTTAAAATTAGAGAATTTTTCACTATTATAAATGTAAATGAATTCTACATAAGTGAAATATTAACACTAATTAGAGTACATTTTCCTGCAGAGTTAAATTGTGGTAACACAGAACAGAGTTAATTTCCCATAGTGTTAAACTCTGGTAACACACAACAGAGTTAATTTTCCCTAGTGTTAAACTCTGGTAACACAGAACAGAGTTAATTTTCCCTAGTGTTAAACTCTGGTAACACTATTCAGTGTTGAGCAGTGTTAATTTTTTACTCAAAATAGAGTTGATTTAACTCTGAAAATTTAACACTATGGCGAGAGTCAATTTATCACCAATTCTGAGTGGGACCAAATACACTCGGGCCGAGTGTTAAATTTAACTCTAATAGAGTTCATTTAACACTGCAAAATTTACTGTGTACTCACACACACTTTCTGTAGGTCCCATTCAGAGTCCAATAAATCTCCAGCCGTGTGTGTGTGTGTGTGTGTGGTACCCATGTGTATGGAAGGCCATTTCTGCCATGTAAGAAAAAAAAATCCTTAAATTTTCAGTCTCAATTTAAACTGGGTTTGTTCAAGGTGCTTAAAGTACTTGAATTTTATTTTTTGAAATGTATGTTCAGGAAAACCTTTGGAAACAGCCATATTTATGAAGAGGTACTTGAAAAAGGGATTGAATTTTTGAAAGACAATATATATATACATTGGTGTGAAAAAGTGTTGGCCCCCTTCCTGATTTTTAATTATTTTGCATGTTTGGTCACACTTTAATGTTTCAGATCATCAAACAAATTTAAATATTAATCAAAGATAACACAAGTAAACACAACATGCCGTTTTTAAATGAAGGGTTTTTTTTTATGAAGGGAAAACAAAATGCAAACCCACATGGCCCTGTGTGAAAAATGAAGAGTTTGGAGTGGCCTAGTCAAAGTCCTGACCTGAATCCTATTGAGATGCTGTGGCATGACCTTAAAAAGGCGGTTCATGCTCAAACCCTCCAATGTGGCTGAATTACAGTAATCCTGCCAAGATGAGTGGCCAAAACTCCTCCACAGCGCTGTAACAGACTCACTGCAAGTTATCACAAACGCTTGATTGCAGTTGTTGCTGCTAAGGGTGGCACAACCAGTTATTAGGTTTAGGGGGCAAGCACTTTTTCACACAGGGCCATGTGGGTTTGCATTTTGTTTTCCCTTCATAATAAAAAACTTCATTCAAAAACTGCATGTTGTGTTTACTTGTGTTATCTTTGATATTTAAATTAGTTTGATGATCTGAAGCATTGAAGTGCTTCCGATCATCAAACAATGATTTTCATATATATATATATATATATATATATATGAAAGTAGTGTTTCATTCTTTTAATAAAACACAAATACCATATTTTCACACAAAATTAACACCGCAGCCTGTCTAATATAGAGCCGTATAACATGAAAAGTTCAATTGACTGGTGTCATCATGACTTTATATCTCATATGACTTAGAATGTCAAACATTTGTCTTTATTTCAGAATTTTTACTTTATCTTATAATTATGACAATATAATGATATCTTTTATCTCATGTCTTTTTAACTATCTGTTTCAGGCTTTATCTCATAATTATGACTCTGTGTCGTAACTTTATTTTTTATCATAATTTTTGACTTAGTATTTCAAATTATCTTATAATTATTATTTTTAACTTATAATAATGACATAGCATGTCATAACTTGACGTTTCTCATAATTGTGACTTAAATGTCAAAATTGTCTTCTCATAAATTTTTACATTTTTTCTCATAATTAAACAGTATTTCACTTTGACTTATCTCATTTTAATCTCATAATTGTGACTTAGAATATCAATTTATCTCATAAATATGATTTTTATCTTATAATTATGACATAGCATGTCAATTTAAATTTGATCTCATAAATCTGGCTTTTTAATCTCAAGATTGTGATTTAGTAAAGCGTGTTTTTTTCTTGTGGTGGGAATGGGCTTGCGTACGTGTGTCTGAGTGATGTGCTTTGTATCTACAGCAGTTTGGGGTGTTCTTTGGGCACTTGTATTGGTGTTTCCTGCAGCATCAGATGTGTTGATGAGGATGATGTGATGGATGGAGAGGCAGTGTTGTCCTCTCAGAGCGGATCGTCTTGTCTTTTCTCTCTGCTCTGAGAGTGAGACAGCAGCATGTTAATTAGCCCGTCTGTGTAAAGGTCAGCATCTGATTGGCACCGAGTTTACCCATGAGACAGCGCTGTTTCCTCTCGTCTGAGACTTCACGTGTTCTTGCCCTTCTTTTGCTGCGTTTGCTCATCTCAGCCTCGTGTCTCATTCATGGATTGTGTGTGTGTTCATTCTGTGTTTGTGTCTGTTTAGAGCGCTTTCACACTGAGGCTTCTGGCATCACAGTTTGCTTTGACTTTGCAGCATTTCTCATGGCCATCGGTGAGCAGCTCGCATTCTTCGTATCCATTGCAGTATGTCTGCAGCAGATGAATGCGTGTGTAAACAGCAAAATAATTCATCAGTGATGCTACTCCAAGACTTTCTCTAAAGCATCTTTACTTTTCCTTTGACATCACTTAAGGGTTCCTGGATGATGTTAAGCAGTAGTTAATCCACATTCAGTCTGGCTCATCCCGTTCAGTCAATCAAGTGTGAAAACGGCCTAAATGTCCATGTGCAGGGTTTCTGCAGGTCTTAAAAAGTCTCAATTCACAAATAAAGGCCTAAAAAGGTCTTCAATTAGAGCAGAAAGTCTTAAATGTATAAAATCACAAATACAACAAAATACAATCTATTCACACAAAGTTAACGCTGCAGCCATCTAATATAGAGCCATATGACATGAAAAGTTGAATTGACTGGTGTCGTTATGACTTTTATCTCATAAATTATTTTTTGTCTTTTTTATCTCAGAACTTTTACTTTATCTCATAATTACGACAGTATCATAATTTACTCTTTTATCTCATGACTTTTTATCTACTTCAGACTTATATCTCATAATTATGACTTGGTTTCATAGCTAGATTATTTATCCCATCATTTTTATTTGTATCTCATTATTAAGATATAGTATATTTAAATTTTTACTGTCAATTTTTCTCATAATTATGCTTTTTAATTAAATGTTTCATGCACTGCAAAACATGCATATCTTCCTCTGTATTTGTGTCTCATTTTCCAATACAAATATCTACACTTTCTTAAATCAAGGCAAATTTACTTGAGATGCAAATTGAACATAAAAGTCTTGTTTTCTAAGAAATTAAGCAAAGATTTCAATTAAGCGAGTTTATGCTTAAAAGAAGAACAAATACCTGTCATTGGGGTATGAAAAGTTTTCCCTGTGAATTAAGTAGATTTTTCTGAGCCAGTTGGCAGATATTTGTTTTTGTTTTAATCAATTTCACAGAAAGCAAGATGTGTGTCATTTTGCTTCTCAAGTAAATGTATCTTAATTTAGGACTGCTCAGATATTTGCACTGGAAAACAAGACAAAAATAATGAGGAAGAACATCAGTTTCTTTTTTTGCAGTGTGATCAGAAGGTACAGTAAAAGTTGTTTTCCATATTCTAGTGGTTTGGAGCAGAGCTATTCGAGCCATATGTTTTTAAATTTTTTTATTTAGTGTAATGAATTAAGAAGTAATGAGATCTGTTGGAAGTTGAATTTTCAGTGCTAATAAAAGACATTGACATTTAGAGACCATACTGATGTACTGTGTTCGATTTCTTTTATTCCTTGACATTTCTTTACTTGGTCTTAGAAAGCTCTTAAATTCACCTTTGTAAAACCTGCAGAAACCCTAAGGTGAAAATCTCTTCTGTGTGTGTGTGTGTGTGTGTTTATTAACATGCAGTATTAGTGTTTGTGCTGGATGAAATCCATCTCTCTCTGTGTCTGCAGTGACAGTGGCATGTCTCAGTCTCAGGACGACAGTATAGTGGGCACTAAGCAGTGCCGGCACAGCGTGGCCATAATGCCCATCCCGGGCAGCCTGTCGTCCAGCAGTCCTGACCTGCTTCAGCCTGCCGCCAGTGCTCTGGACTTTTCCAACCCTTCAGGTAAGACATCACACCATTGAAGCACGAGTTCAGCCACCGGCAGCTGATATAATGATCATAAACATGTCATCATATGGTGCAGGTGCTGAAGTTAAACACAGCTTGATTTAACACAATTTTTGTTCATAATTCTCAGATTGTCCTACTATTTAGTCATTTAAATGCATTTAATAAAACATTTAACTGTAATACATTTTCATTTAATTGTACATTTCATGCAATTAGTTCATTACACTGTTTGCACTTTTAAAGTATATTATTTCCATATTGAGTGCTCATTTTAGTTATGCCAAAGTCTGCTTTTTTCACAATGGAGGGTTTCTGCTGTAGATGAGTGCACCTGCTGCTGTTTGCTCCTTATTTCAAGCTCTGAAAACCTTATGCATGCAAATAGAGATATAGTTTGAATACATGAGGATGCTGGGAAGGATTCCTGTAAATGTTCAAATGAAAGCTTGCGGCCGGTTTCAGATCCTCTGCACAGGAATGTGGAAACCAGCTGAAGTTAAAGGGATAGTTCAGCCAAAAATGAAAATCATTATTTTCATAATTTATTCACCCTTGTGTTGTTTTGAGGCTGTAAGCCCTTCTTTCTTTTTCAGACCAAAAAAGGAGATTTTTAAAAAATAAATTGCCCTGCACACGCTTGTCTATATAATGGCAGTATATGGTGATCAGCATCAAGCGTTTTTAAAAAGATGCAAAAATACCACAGAAAGGTCCCATGGGACACATGCTGTATATTCCAAGTGTTCTGCGGGTATACGATAGGGTTTGGTGAAAAACAAACTGAAATTTAACAAATTATTTTACAAATATCTTTGGTCTCTGTGTACAACTGAAAAATCAAGATTAATAAAAATGTGACATGAAATCCAATCCATGTGCTTTCTTCTCTCAGGTAAATAAATCTGTTGTGCTCGTCGTTATCATGTCAACTCATTCTGACAGTCATGACAACTGGAGTTCCTGTCCAGATATATTAGACAAAGTGAATTAAGTACACAGATACTTTTTTTGGAGATTTCTAGGCATTTTTTAATGACGTATTTTTATTGATTTAGATTTTTTCACAAATTGTGTGCTTTTCCTGGATGCACGGTCGTGCACAGAGACCAACTGTCAAGGTCAGGGCATTTGTTAAATAATATATAAAATTTTGGTTTGTTTTTCACCAAACCCTATCTTATACCCCCAATACGGCACGTGTCATATAGGATCATTCTGTGATACTTTTGCATCTTTTTTTAAAAAGCTTGATGCTGATTGCCATGGAAGAGTGTGTTTCCTTTTTTTTTTTTTTTTTTTTTAATCTCCTTTTCTGGTCCGAAAATCAAAAAAGAGCATATGGCATTAGAACAACACAAGGGTGAGTAAATGATGACTTAATTTTCTCTTTTGGTTGAACTATCCCTTTTATATGTAGCGTGACGTTCGATACGAGAGGTGTTCATAACGCGGAGGCCATCTCTAGATTAGTTGTGATGTGTCCGCTGGTGGATTATGTGTTCTGGAGTGTCATCTCTCTCTCTCTCTCTCTCTCTACTCTTTGTGTGTTTCTTGGCTCCTCGAAGTGGCTGGTTTCTACTGTAAGTACATCCTACGTACACGTTTTCAACTCATTTGCACGTGATCATGGGTTTGTGGCATGAAATGTTTTACTCTCGATGTCCAAAAGCATGTGAAAATGCATCAGTGTGATGGATGTTCCAAACCGATAAGACTTCATCTTCAAATAGTGTGGAAGCCAACGGCTTGAACAGATCTGAGCCAAACATCTTGTCATTGAGCCATTGACCTCCCCTTTCATTTCACCTGAGGTGTAGGCCCTGCTATGAATATGTGTACATCTTCACCTGTGTTGTGTTTAACTCCATCTCTTTCCTCTTGACACAAACAGACATTCCAGATCAGGTGATCCGTGTGTTCAAGGCCGACCAGCAGAGCTGCTATATCATCATCAGTAAAGACACCACAGCCAAAGATGTCGTCTCGCATGTGGTCAGTGAGTTCGGCCTCATCGCCGCTTCAGAGACCTACTCGCTGTGTGAGGTTTCCGTTAGTCCTGAAGGAGTCATCAAACAGCGCCGACTGCCCGACCAGCTCTCAAAACTAGCGGACCGCATCCAGCTCAACGGCAGGTAAGCGGGAACCAGAGCAGAACCAGCACCTCGGCCACAAAAGAGACATGTGATGTACACTGTGTAATTAGACTTTAGCTAAACACAATTAAATTAAAATGCCTAAAGCTAAACTTCCCTTGTAATGACTTGTAATGAAAAGCGTTTCTAAACCTGTTGTCCAACAAAAGAGAACATTATAACGTTTTTACTCCACAACATCAGTCAAATGCTTCCTTTTGTGATCTGATGTGGCTTCTTGCCACAGAATGATGCAGAACAGGTTCTATACTGTAAAAAATCTGTTGATTAGCAGTGGATTATATACTTGACTATCATGAAAATACCAGAAATGGCTTGAATAACACAGATAAACTACATTGTCGCAGTCAAGTGATTATTGTCTTTGTTTTATCATTCAAAGCATTTATATCTTCTGTTTACTCGGTTACAACCATAGCAATGCCTTTGCCCATACTAGGGATTTCCTGGAAGTCATTAGTTCTGTTGCTTCTGAGAGCATATGTGGAGTTTTTGCGCGAGGGCGCCCTCTGGAGTCCAGTATGGATGAAACAGTCATTAAATGTTTTTATCGTGCTTATGGCCAATCCATCCTATCTTGGGTAAAAAAAAAAGAAAATGATGTATCGGGTAAGGCACCGGTACCGTTTTATAAGTTGCGATTTGGCAACAGTATCGTAACAAACCCAAACGATACCCAACCCTATATAGTGATCCCATCATTAATGTTTACTCAGGTACTACCTGAAGAACAACATGGAGACAGAGACGCTTTGCTCTGATGAAGACGCTCAGGAGCTCTTGAGGGAGAGTCAGATCAGTCTCCTGCAGCTCAGCACCGTGGAGGTAGCTGCGCAGCTCTCCATGAGAGACTTTGGCCTGTTCCGTAACATCGAGTCCACCGAGTATGTGGATGACCTGTTTAAGCTGGACCCTGGCAGTGGAGGCAGCAGCCACCTGAAGCAGTTCGAGGATGTCATCAACCAGGAGACCTTCTGGGTGGCCACTGAGATCCTGCGCGATCCCAACGCGCTCAAACGCATGAAGACCATCAAGCACTTTATCAAAATCGCCCTGCACTGCCGCGAGTGCAAGAACTTCAACTCCATGTTTGCCATTATTAGGTGAGTCTCACAAACTTCTGTGATAATCAGTGATACTCTACATTGCACATTTAATCTCGCATTTACATCGTGCCTACACTTGGTTTGTTATAATGAGAGGCGCACAGAATTTAGCTCTTAACAAAATTCTGCCTAAAGCCGGGCTCACACTACAGGAGTTTTAAAATCCGAACCGATTATGAAATCTGGTTGCAGCACACACATACAGAGAATCTTAGCAGATTTTCTTACCCTCAAATCTTAAACATGCACACACTTTCAAAATTAATTAAGATTATTATGCCGGAGGAAGCTGCGCACGTGATTGAAGGTTTAGCAACTTATGTTTACATATGTAAGCTAGCCTGCTAGCAGCTTTCACTCACCCAGCCGGTACGTTCAAAACTGAGGCGATATCACCCCAGCACTTCTCTTTCAGACAGTCGTGTTATTGCAAAACTTACACAAGCAGTTTGTCCATCTCCACTATCCAACGGATCTGTACAGCAGCTGTTTTGTGGTCGCGCATTGGCTATTGTGAAAGTACCAGGGGCGGAGCCAGGGGGCGCCGTGGCCACCCTACTCACAACTGTAGTTTTTGTCCCTTTTATCTTGACAAGAAGTGCATTTAATTAGACGCGCAACCGCTGTATCTCTTTATGCCCGCATCAAACGGGAGACTTTTCAGATGCGCACTTTAACTTCCCCTCAGTGCCAGATGCAAGTCAAATGAGCGCGGAAAGGAACATGTGCCAAATGAGCTTGAGTAGAACAACAGTGGACTGCGGTCTGATGAGATGGTGTTAGGCTATATGTCAGTAAAACAAATTTCCTGTTCTGTCAACCATCACATGTGCTCATGAGTCATGGCGCACACCCTTCAACTTTACGCAAATATGAGGCGCAAGCTCGATATTGCTTCATTATAAAGCACACAAAAAAACTATGAACATACAATGTAGTTCTGTCGTCAGTTAAGTCATGAAATTACCAAAAAGACGATTAAAGTTGCAAACTGTGCATGCATGTATAGCCTATGTGCATCAAATTAAACATCTCTCAAATACTTACTAAAATAGCCTATTCTGCCAATCGAGATCACAATATAAGGCGCAAATTGACAAGCTGTGTATTTTTTTTTTTTGTAATTTAATGCACAAGTAAATGTGAGCACAGTGCCCTTATACTAATACTTATACTCGTTAATTAAGAACAAACCATTTAAATGCATAAAATAGCTCATTTTACATTCTGGCATTTATGTGCTGGATGAATAGGATTTCTGGCCTTTTTCAGTTTCTTATCACTATTTGCTTGTCTCATCCATTAGTATGCAACGATGGAGAACAAGCTTTTGAGAACCAGAACCAAGCTGACTGAGCAATAAAGCTATAGTGAGCCCCTTTATTAATGAGTACTTATACCTGGAGGTGAGGAATAAAACAAAACAAAAAATGTCATATTCACTCAGTATTACTTGACCTAATTCACAAATATCTCAACTGCAATTAAGTACAAATTAGTTGTATTTAGTTGTTTAAGGCACTAAAACATTCCAGTACTTTACAGTGAAACACATTTCTATATTGAAATAATGAATGACTGGTTACTGGCCCCTCCCTGGCCACCCCTGTGAAAACATATAGCGAAACATATACATCCGAAATCATATAGCGGTCATCATCCCGATTTAAATCCTAAATATCAAACATGTTTGATATGATTGGGGTGGCCCCGATTTGTGTGCGAGCAGATCGGGAGGTACAAGATTCGATCTGTGAACGCATCACATTACCAGATAATCTGCGGCAAACATTGAAGCCAATCGAGGTTCTCGACAAGATTTTTGCTCCGATTCTCGTGAGGGAAAATTCGGGGCTAAATCGGGTTAAAAATCCTGTAGTGTGAGCCCGACTTAACTTGAACACCTCTGGTTGCACTGTATTCAAGAAATCAACAGACATGTCTTTGAATGGCTACATTGCTCAGTGCTGCAAAGCATGTTGTAAATAGAAACCTTTGATGGCTTTCCTGGACTGAAGTGTTTGCAAAATCTGTTTCGCAAAAGCACTCCGTAGATCGGGTCACTTGCACTGGTGTGCCCAAATATTTATTTGCATGCAGTAAATCCAATTGCAACTGAAATGGTCGCACTGTAGAGACCTCTAATAGATATTTCTGAATTATCCACAAGAAAAAATTATTCATAATTTACACAAATTATGCAGTTGTGCAGCTTCATCAGAACAGAAAATGCAGCTGTAATCTCTCTTATTTTGCAAATGGTTAATCATCTGGCAGATTCTGTAAACGTCAGTGCAGAACCGTACGTGATGTTCATGTGCTGTGTTTTTATGTGCTCTTCAGTGGTCTTAATCTGGCTCCAGTAGCTCGATTGAGGAGCACGTGGGAGAAACTACCCAGTAAGTATGAGAAACTGTTCCGTGACCTTCAGGACATCTTCGACCCGTCGCGCAACATGGCCAAATACCGCAACATCCTGAGCAGCCAGAGCGTACAGCCTCCCATCATCCCGCTGTTTCCTGTGGTCAAGAAAGACCTCACCTTCCTGCACGAAGGTCAGTAGGTCAAGTTTACCTTCTTAAATACACATGTGCAGTGCAGATTGCTTTTAAATTACAAGATGAAAATTGTAGTTCGTAACGTAATCTAGGACGGTTACTTGTTTTAGGTAATGTATTCTGACAACTTTTTAGATTACTTTTTAATCGAATTTGTTTTTAACTTGCCGTTAAATGTAACATTGATATATAAAAAACAATGAGAAAGAGATGTATTTCTTTCCATTTTTTTTATATCAACATCATAAAATGCATTAAACATTACATTACACCACGGTTTCCCAAATTGGTCTTAATGTAAGAACTGCAGTGGGTTGGTGAGTTGATAAAAAGCAATTAAATTAGCTTATTTACATTTTATAAAAATGTAAAATAAAAACTTATATATTTTTTTTTTATTTGTTTCACCTGCATGTCAGTAACTGACATCAGAGCACTGTAAACTTGCAAACTGTTAAATTATTGGAATATTTACTACTTCAGAGATATTTTAAGCAAACATTTTATTTTAAGCAGTTTGGCTGGCAAAAACATTTGGGAATCCCCGCATTACACAAACAAATATAAACCCTCTTGAAGTCCATTTGAAGTCTGCACTGGTGCGGTCTGTCTCGTTGTTTCTTGATGGCTGTGAAAAGAACTAAAAAAACGCCGTCATTTTATTTTCACCTTCAGTAACTGTTGATTCTGGAAGTCTGGACAAAAATATTTCACACCTGGAAGACTTTGGGCGTGTAATTTCATTGCTGTTTTCATGTTTAAGCATAATTATTTGTTTCAATTATTGGTTTGCAAATTTATTTGCATGACATATTAAGGAGGATCAATCAAGTATGAAAATATGTAATCTTGTAATCTATAAAAAAGTATCTGTAATCTGATTATGAGCATTTTAGAATTTAATATACTCTAATTACAAGTACTTAATTTTTGAGGTCTGATTACTTTTGGATCCAGATTACATGTAATCAGTTACCTAGCTCTTGTTAAAAATACTTTTCATGTGTCAGGTCTTAAAGCTGCCCGTCATCTCTTATCTTTCTCAGGTAACGATTCGAGTGTTGACGGCTTGGTGAATTTCGAAAAGTTACGAATGATCGCCAAGGAGATACGAAATGTGGTGCGCATGACGTCAGCCAACATGGACCCGGCTCTCATGTTCAGACAGAGGTGAAGACTGCAGACATTTGCACTAGGGATGTCAACGATTAATCGACGATCTAAAGTTATTGAGTCCAGTAGATGTTCAGTCATCTGCTCACTTTTCACAGTCCAGTCGGATAAAATCTCATCCGTTTTACCTTTTGATATTTTTATTTAGACGTCAAATTCATTCATTGTCATCGAGTCGCTCGCACACATGCAGCAGATGTTTTCTCTCTTTCTCTGATAGGATCAAGTTTAGTCTTTGTTGGTGGTGCTTTCTGTCTGTCTGAGTGTTTCTCTCTTTCTGTTCACCTGTTTTCTGCCTCTCATGGGCTTTGCTTGCAGGAAGAAGAGGTGGAAGAGTTTAGGGTAAGTGTGCTGTCCTGCATGTCCTGAATGTGTCATGACCATTAACCTGGACACACCAACTCCTGCAACTCTTCCTTCCTCTCTCTCATCCTCTAAACCATTGATCTTCACGTAACAGATCGTGGTCGTCACTTTTGATTTATTTGTGTATTTTTTGCATTAATGGAACTGAACTTGTTGCATGGCCGCATTACGCTGCTGTAGTCATTGTTTGCTTAGAGTGGCAAGTACATGAGGTTTAATGTTTCATATTTCACAAATAAATGGAAGGACTTTTACGAATAGAGTTCTGCAAATACAGTACTGGTCAAAAGTTTGGAATAATTAAGATTTTTAATGTTTTTGAAAAAAGTCTCTTCTGCTCACCAAGGCTGTTTATGCTCATCTATTTGATAAAAAATACAGCAAAAGCAGAAATACTGTGAAACATTATTACAATTTTAAGTAACTGTTTTCTATGTGAATATCTGTTAAAATGTGATTGATCAAAGCTGAATTTTCAGCATGATTACTCCAGTCTTCAGTGTCACATGATCCTTCAGAAATCAGCCTAATATGCTGATTTGCAGCTCAAGAAACATTTCTGATTATTATCAAGGTTGAAAACAGTTGTGCTGCCCAATATTTTTATGGAAAACGTGATACATTTTATTTTTCAGGAATCACAGATGAATAGGAAGTTCAAAAGAACAGCATTTATTTGAAAGAGAAATGTCTTATATATATATATATATATATATATATATATATATATAAAATGACTTTTGATCAATTTAATGCGTCCTTACTGAAATGTTTTTTTTGTTCTTACTGATCGGTAGTGTACATGCAAGAAGCTCATAAACTATGCATGAAACTCAAGATTCACAGAAAAGACTTTGCATTTTTTTCTTTGCAAGACCAGAAAAAATGTTATATATCAAGTTTAATTTATTCGTGACACCATTCCAGTCTTTTTTCTGTTTGTGATTGTCCTCCCATTTATTAGTGAACGTCAGGAATGAAGCACCTGGCGTGTTTGTCAGTTGTTGGTCTCACTCCTCATCCGTTTCCTCAGGTCTCTGAGTCAGGGCAGCACCAACTCAAACCTGCTGGACGTTCAGGGCAATCACAAGAAGCGTGTGAGGCGCAGCTCTCTGCTCAACGCCAAGAAGCTGTACGAGGACGCCCAGATGGCACGTAAGGTGAAGCAGTACCTGGCACACCTGGAGGTGGAGATGGACGAGGAGAAGTTCCAGATCATGTCGCTGCAGTGTGAAGCGGCCTACAGCACACGTGCGTACTCTGATCAGCAGCCTGTGCTGTCTGATGAATTACTGATCTTGTTATGTGAAGTGGTTTGGGTTCTTTTCGTTAATCACGAATAGGGCTGAGTGAGTAGAAATATGTGAACGGGGTTTTTTATTTTATAATTTTTTTTTTTTACTATAGCCAGGGATGCATTTGGTGCTCACACTACTTATAATATAACTTAAATATAACTATAAAAAATAAAAGAATTAATAGTAGTAATAGTTGTATCATTGCACTTTATTTATTTATTTATTTATGTATTTATTATAAAATAATAAATAAAGTGCAATAGTACTAATAAACGTTAAACTAAAAAGTGATTATTAAATAAAAATAGTTATTTTATATTACACTTAAAAATACAATGCTAATTTTAATTTTCTATTCTTTTTTACTTTATATATACTATATACTACTCAAAATAAAAAATGTAATTATGTATATATATACACTGCCGCTCAAACGTTTGGGATCAGTAAGATTTTTAATGTTTTTAAGGGAGTCTCTTCTGCTCATCAAGGCTGTATTTATTCGAACAAAAATACAGAAAAAAATGTAATATTGTGAAATCTTATTGCAATTTCTTATATTGGTTTCCTATTTTAATATACTTTAAAATGTAATTTATTTCTGTGACGCAGCGCTGAATTTTCAGCATCATTACTCCAGTCTTCAGTGTCACATGATCCTTCAGAAATCATAATAATATACTGATTTATTATGAGTGTTGAAACTGTTGAGCTGCTTCATATTGTTTTTTGGAACGTGATACTTTTTTCTTTGATTCTTTGATGAATACAAAGTTAAAAAGAGCAGCATTTGTTCAAAATAGAAGTCTTTTCTAACAATATAAGTGTTAACTATGACTTTTTATTCATTTAACACATCCCTCCGGAATAAAAGTATTAATTTCTTAAAAAAAGAAAGAAAAAATGTACTGACCCCAAACTTTTGAATAGCATTGTATATTGTAACACAACATTCATTTTTTAAATAAATTCTGTTCTTTTTTCCCAGCACATTTTTTATTTTGGTTGTGCATGCACTTATTTGCATCCCTGACTATAGCCTAGCATTTAAAGAAGGTATTTGGACTCTTCAGCTATGTTAATAAATGTAGGGTGACCGTACGTCCTGGATGGGCTTTATAAATTGCCTAAAAAAATGTGATACTTGCTGAAGGTAATGGCTGAAAAGCAGTATGACCAGTACGACCAATTGTGGACGGATGGTCCCCCTAATAAATATCTGAATGCCATTGATGTACCAGAGATGCACAAACACACTTTCCAAATGAAACATCTGACAGCAAGTGTTGTGTGTTTTCCTGCAGTGTCTAAGAACCTGAGCGAGCGGCGGTCCACTAAATCAGAGATGTCCCCGGTGTCCATACGCTCCGGTGTGTCTTCAGCCAAGTCTCAGAACCGCGTCTCTCAGGTGCTGCAGGTTCCTCCCGTCAGCCTGTACCCTCTGCGCAAGAAGAGCTTCGCCAAAGACCTGTCCGCTGCCTTCGGTACGTAGCCATCACAATCTTCCTGAAGTGATAGATTACATGCTGCATGCCTGACTGTTCTTCATCATCATCATCATCATCTAGATTTTTTTAGTCCTCAGACACAATTTCACATTATAGCCAAAAAGGCGTAAGCTGAAGCTTATTTTATTTACCATTTTTCATAAGCATCACTTCCACTACTAAATTTAGATTTATACAAAAAGATGAAAAAATTGCATTTCTTAAGACCGTTATACTATACAAAATTGAACATCTTATAGATTAATACAACTGTTTAAAGTAGTTCATATGCAAATGATTAATTCTGAGTTATATATTTGTTTATAACCTTATTTTTAACTCTCTTTTTTAATTGTAATGTGATATACACATTCTGAATTCCTTGTCATTGTTATTCCATAATTTCACCTCTTTGACATATTTTCATCTATTCTTTACCCTCATTATACTGACTCTCATTTCAAACAGTCTCTGAATACATTTGGGAAGTGAACTCTTTTTGCTTTATACATTATCTGTGCAATTTCAAAATCAACCAGATCATCAAACTTTTAATAATTTTATAAAATTATTTTCTTACTCAGTATTTTTGTTTTATTTTCTATTACAAATGTCTGATATTCTCAATTTAAAATGAATATACTTAATAAGAAAAATTACCTATGATATAAGGTCTTATTTTCTGTATCAAAATTAATAACAGATGAGGAAAATAAACAATCCAAAGAGAAACGGACAGATATTTTTTTCTTGTTTCAAGCTTATATTACTTCTTGATGTAGGAATGTTTAGATATTTGTGATAGAAAACAAGATTATTTTGTTTACCCATTGGCAGATTATTTAGCTTGTTTCAAGCAAAAACTCACTTAGTTTTGACTTGTTTTTTCTGAAAACAAGACAATAATTTTTTACTTGTCTAGAAAATCCTTCTTGATTTAAGAATTTTTGGATATTTTGGCTGGAAACAAGACACAAAATCTAAGAAAGAAAAGCATTTTTTGCAGTGTTATATTACATTATAATGCGTTAACATCGCTTTTTTTTTTATCGCAATTTATACATTAAGCTCAAATGAACTTTGCCCGTGAAATAACAGTTTAAGGACTGAGGCAGAGTTAAAACAGACGGATCACAGATTTAATTTATGAATTTATGTTTGATCTATTTGTACTTATTTTAAGTAAAGTGCACCATATTTTAAGTATTTTAAAGCAGTACACAAATGAATGACTTTGACAATGACCATTATTTCTATGCAATAACCATTTGTAGAACCAGAATTGAAGCCAGCGGCTGCAATGGAACACAGCACTTTGGAAGGTGTTATTCATTTTTATGGCCACAGGATAAAAAAGCGTCGAGTAATGAACCTTTTTCTGATACAATTGTGTTGAAAGCTTTGCTGATTCTCTCTCGTCTTCACTATCTCTCTCAAGAAAAGTATCAAATATCAAACCAAAAGAATGTGATGATACAAATAACCTCAGCAGTATTTCACAGTGTGAACCTCATTATGTTTATGGAAGAGTTCATGTTTTTAGCAGCTCAGGAAGTGATAATGGTTTAGCGTACGGCTCCCTCTGCTGTCTGAACTGAGTCAGTGTCTGCTGTGCTCTTCAGCTCCTAACTCACCTCAGACGCTGAAGAAAGCAGCTGGCGCGGCCGATGACACGAGCCTCAAGAGACCCGAAGACACGGCCACCGTCTCGTCTCTGCACTCCAGTCCTACCGTCTCCCCACAGGGATCTCCTCGCAAAGGTACGACCCCGACAAACCTCCAGTCACCTGTATATCACATACTGGAAAACTAAATAAACACATGGCTGCGCCTCCAGTTCCTGATCTTCAGCTGTATTCAGCTCAGTAAGTTTTTGTCATTCATTTACTCATAACGGAAGCAGCTGTTGTTAACTATATTTGATACATAGATATCGAAGGCCTTTAAATTATCAACAGGATTAAAACTTGATGAAAGTGATAGTTTATAATAAAGTAACTGTACTAACATCCATCTTCAGCTCGTGCTTCACGGGTCTTTTTGCTGTGACATCTTTACAGATTTTTATAAAGTAGGCATTAGAAAATAATTGATGATATTAGTAATATTTTAAGATAAACACTTACTGGACTGAAGCAGCTTTGCTTTACTTGATTATCCAGACATCATTTTTTTTTAGAAAAATCTCAAATCTGATTGTCATACTTTTGAGGAACATTTATTTATTCATCTCTCAATCATCATTGTATTGCATTGCATTATATGTTTTGATCATCAAAATAAGCATTTAAATATCATCTTACTAAGACATATTATTGGAGATATAGAGTGACGACTGATCTTTATATCATTTTATGTAAGTTTCTGCTTTAATGTTATAAATCTCTCATTGGTTTACATTACAAGCATCAGAATTTCGTCACTTTTGGCCATGTAATTATCAGCATCTGCACCAAATTAAATATTTTGCTCAATTTGGGTCTCAATTAAAATTTAGCAATTTTTTCCTCTCCCTATTCTCACTATATTAGACTATATGTGACCCTGGACCACAAACCCATTCATAAGGGTCAATTTTTTAAAATTGAGATTTATTCATAAATAAATAATCTTTCCATTGATGTATGGTTTGTTAGGACAATATTTGGCAGAGATACAACTATTAGAAAATCTGGAATCTGAGGGTACAAAAAATAAATAATCTAAATCTCCTTTAAAGTTGTCCAAATGAAGTCCTTAGCAACACATTACTAATCAAAAATTCAGTTTTGATATATTTATGGTAGGAAATTTCTAAAATATCTTCATGAAACATGATCTTTACTTAATATCCTAATGATTTTTGGCATAAAAGAAAAATTGATATTTTTGGCTATTGCTACAAATATACCCCAGCGACTTAAGACTGGTTTTGTGCTCCAGGGTCACATATGAGCCATGAAGGGCTGATGTATTAAATATGATACAAAAATAACTTTTTTTAAATGATTTTGCCTAAAGGTTCAGTAAACTGTTTCAGTTTTCTAACTATTATTTCTCATGTCAGGCTTTACAGTGTTAATCATGTCTTTCGTGATATTCAAGCTTCAGTGTTTCTGAAATGTTCCCATCATTCCCTCACAGTGGGCGGAGCTCCCAGACAGAACTGCGGCCAGCTGAACCTGTCGGGTTCGTCCTCGTCTCTGGCCAGTGAGGGCGGCGTCAGGACGGCAGGCGGACGCTCGTATGGCATAGGTGGGGCTTTCCTTCAGAGACAGATCCTGAGGATGACCTGTCAGAGCAGCAGACAGGAAGAGAACAGACAGGGACAGGAAGAGACACGCAAGCGCTTCAGGTCCCCCTTCAGGCTCTTGAGAGACAGGAGCAAGTCCAGGGACAGAACTGGGACAGTGAGACAGGATGAGCAGCAGGCAGACAGTCTGAAGACAGACAGACACAGGAGAAGGACAACTGTGTGACTGGTTATTATGTGCTGTTCATGTTCCTCCGCATCAGTGTAGTTCAGCCAGAGATGAAGACCCTGTAGTCATTTATTCACATTCAATTTTTCAGATTCATCCGTTCATTTGAATAATTGAAGTTGCATGTCAAGAAAGGTTGTGCCAGGTTGTATGCCCGATTATGTTGAATGTGTGATTCATTCTGGTTATTTTTTGCACAAAACCATCAGTGTTGGTGTTTCTCAGAAGGTGAGTGAAAGATGACAGGATCAGGACCGGATGCTTTCATGTGTCATAGTTGAGACTCTTCTTCACTGTTTCTCTGTAATGATCAGACTGTGAGCTTTCCATCAGTTGTGTAATAAAGGCAGCGGTTTGCGTTGCGCCGTTAGGTCCGTGTCGTGCTCAGCGATGTCCTGCGAGTAGGGTTGGGTATCGAGTTCGATACTTTTTAGGCACTGACCGAATTGCCTCGATACCATTGAGTATCAAAAAACATCTTGTCGTTCGGTACCAAACTTCGATACCTAAGGGGTTAATCTCATCAGCGTCAGTGAGCCAATAAGCTTGCAGCACTAGGTGTGTTCGCTAGAAGCGGCGCGGCGCAGATCGATCAGTGTTTGACATCCACAAGAGCGATTCAAAACGTACAGATCAGTCAGCTCTCTATAGCTCTCGCAGTACTGCAGTACACCGATCGGTCTGCACAGTCGGTCCGCGTCAAGTCGAACACACCTACTAGTTTACACCGGTTACACTCAGAGATGTGGCTCACACGTGAGGTTGTAGTGTGAGAGCGTCCCAACTAGGGTTGGGTATCGTTTAAATTTTATCAATTCTGATTCCGATTCTGCGTATCAATTCCAATTTTTATCGATTCCCATTTTCGGTTCCAAAGTGGTAAAAAAAAATGAAGTCAAACATTTAGATATCAAACTTATTTATTTTGTGTCTCTTTTTGCAAAACATTTAATTGCTGCTGAATATCATGAATAAAAATCAGCCAGCTACATAAAAACTGGACTCGAATAAGAGCACGATTCTGGATAAATTGAGATAAAAAAAATAAAATTAAATTAATGGAGCTTGTAGTTCTCTCACAAATCTGAAGAAAAAATATTAGACAAGTAAACAAAATCTCATGGACTTTATGAACGGAATGATTCAATGACTCACTCAAGATTGACTTGTTTCATTAATGGATGAATCAGTGTTTTTGAATGAATCTTTTGAATGAATGATTCAAAGACAAATACTTTTTTAACAGCCACTTTTCGCCACCTAAATATAAAAGATGCCCACACAGGAATTTATAGGTGGAATTAAAATGTTAATTTTACAACAAGTATCCTGACCTTAAGTATCTGATTCTGGAATTGGAATTGATTTTCGATTCCCAACCCTAGTCCCAACCCCCTTAGATGTAAGTACGTTTACACTGGTCCGTTTTTGTTATAAAATGAAAACGATCCTCGTCCATACTGGCGTTGACACTGTGTTTCAGGAAAGATCTTCTCCGTCCATACTACACGACTCTAGACCATTCATGCACACTGTAGCATCATGCTACATAAGACAATAAATAAGATTTATATTCCCCTTTTACTCAAAACTCACTTTAACCATCGAGTGTTTGTAATAACTTCCGACTGCCGTCTAATGTGTGTTTTGGCCATGTAATGTTGCTGAAAAATGTTATTTACTTTGAGTCAGAACAGTGCTCGTGGAAGAGAGAACACAGGCAGACAGACAGCGCTGGAATCAGCTAATGCTCATCAGTAAATCAGTGGAAAATGAATAGAAATTATGATTCTGTCTGAGCCATTCGCTTTAAAACAAACGCGCACTAGTGTAGTGTAACAGAAGTGTAAACTGAAAACTATTTGAACTTTTTTAAAAGTATTTGCACTGATTTATTGTGTTGGTTACATTTTGTTCCTTTGTGCAGTGGCTCAGGAGTTAAAGACTCCTGACTCACCCTCATGTCGTTCCAAACCCATAAGACCTTCGTTCATCTTCGGAACACAAATTAAGATATTTTTGATGCATTCTGAGAGCTCTCTGACCGTCCCATAGACAGCAAGGATCCTTGCACAATCAAGGCTCAGAAACATAGCAAGGAGATCGCTAAAATAATGCATGTGACATCAGTGGTTCAACCGTAATTTTACGAAGCTAAGAGAACACTTTTTTTTTTTGCGCAAAGAAAACAAAAATAACGACTTTATTTAACAATTCGTCTCCTGCGCGTCACCCTATAGCGCAATTTTGAAGAGTATCACATACGTAAACAACATATGCAACATATGCTGTTTACATTCAGATCAAAGCGTAAACAAGCGTATCTGCATGCATACGTTATTATTTTAACGATGTCCTTGCTATGTTTCTGAGCCTTGCTGTCTATGGGAGGGTCAGAGAGCTCTCAGAAATATCTTAATTTGTGTTCAGAAGATGAATGAAGGTCTTACGGGTTTGGAACGACATGAGAGTGAGTACTTAGTGACAGAATTTTCATTTTTGGGTAACCTATCCCATTAAGCCTCTGAGTCTGTATAAACGTCAACAAGCTGAAAAAATAATAATAATGTAATCTTGTTCAAATTGATTTAAAAAAATTGGTATCGGAAAAAGTATCGTTCAGGAACTGGTACTGAAGTCAAGGTATCGGTATTGATATCGATATCGAAAATTTTTGAACGATACCCAGCCCTACCTGCGAGAGTGACGGCAGATGTGCTGATCTTCTGTCTCCTCTCTCTCTCATAGGTTATGCACTCTTGCCCGCCGGCAGGTCCGACCTGTCCGACTCCAGCGAGATCTCCTCCCGCTCCAGCATCGTCAGTAACGGCTCTGTGGACTCCGTGCCCACAGCGCCCACCATCAGCGTCCCGTCAGAGACGCCCGCAAACGCTCCAGCCGACTGCAGTCGGCCCGGCACGAGGTAGCGTATCCCACAACACCTCAGAGAGTCTCGAGCTAAGCAGCTTGATCCGAATCACTTCTGCTGGATTCATGATGTCTGTGCTGTAAAACAAGTTTGAGCAAACATTCTCAGGGTTTCATTAAAAAGGCTTACATTCAGTTTAAGGCCATAAAAAGAGTGAAATATCAGGGTCTTAAGTCTTAATTCACCCTTCCACAAATTAAGGCCTCAAATTGGTGCAGAAAGTCATGGCATTAAATATTGCATGCACTGTAAAAATTAATATCTTTTGGTTTGTCTTCAAATACAAATGTCTTAACATCCTTAAATCAAGATATGTTTACTTGAGATGCAATTTGAAGAAGTCTTGTTTTCTGAGAAATTGAACAAAATGAAGTGAGTTTATGCTTTCCCTTTGAATTAAGTTGACTTTTCTTAGCCCATAGACTCACAACTTCACTTTGATCAGTTTCTCATAGACTTCTTATTTTGCTACTCAAGTAAAGTATTAGACATTTGCACTGAAAACAAGACAAAAATACTGATGAAGAACAGCACTTTTTTGCAGTGATGAGAAGGTACATGTTCTAGTGGTCGGGAGCAGAGGTTTTTATTTTGTGAAATGAATTAAAAAGTAATGGAGATCTTTTGAAAACTGTATTTCCAAACTTTGAAGCATTGCTAATAAAAGACATTGCCATTTAGAGACCATATTGACATATTGTTCCATTTGATTTATTTCTTACATTTTCTGATTTTAAAATTTTTACTTTGGTCTTAAATTTACCTTCATAAAACCTTAAGAAACTCTGTTAATAACAAAAGTCCTAGCAGATGAAAGTAGTAAAGCATGATTAAAAGTTTATGATTAAAAGTACCACATTATGCATAAAGTTAATTTTTTTCTGGATAGTATTGGTATTTTGTTTACACAACAAATTGCATCTGCCATTTAATTCAATGTAAACTCTGTCCATAACAGGAAGGATGAGAACATTATTTATTTATTGCTTCTGTTATCCTCATTTGTAAGTTGATTTGGATGAATCGTCTGCTAAATGATTAAATGCAAATTTAACACATTCAGTATACAGATTTTTACTAGTAATGACACACAATCTTTTAATTGCCTTTCTTTAAACACATGATTATCATATCATCCTATATCGCTCAAATGCTAATTAGTGTGTACTGATAAATTAGTATGTAAACAAATTTGAATTCATGTGTACAGCGTATTTTGAATAAAACAGAATATTTTAAACGTGCACCATGTTTTGCAGTTGAATGCGATGTATGTTTAGTCAGTGTGCTTTTCTTTCATCCCAGTTCATCTTCGGCCCGACACTCCGCCGTGAGGGACTCCGGCTTCACGTGCTCCAGCAGCGCGGAGGAGCTGACGGTGCCCGAGCAAACCTCCATCTCTGAGATGGCCGACAGCGGTCGCGGGAGCTGGACCTCCTGCTCTAGTAACTCCCACGACAACCTCCAGACTCTTCCAGGCCAGCGAGCTGCGGACCTGCTCAACCATCGTCACACGCCCATGGGCGGCCCGATCGCCGAGGTGGAGATCGGCCCGGGTTTGCCTGAGGACAGCTGCTCCAGAGACGGATCTGAGCTCAGTCAGTCCAGACAGAGCTGGACGTCCTCCAGTTCTCTGTCGGACACCTACGAGGGCAGCTACGGCACCATCAAACGCAAGACGCAAGATCAGCAAAGCACAGACGCTTCATACAAGACGGTCACGTCCAGCACAGAGAAGGGACTCATAGGTGAGCTCCGGCTTCTGAATGTGACACCAGCAGATTTCACTGTCCTCTCGTTAGATGATAAATGTGCAGCTCTTCTGGCTCGCTTGTGTCTTGATGCCTCTAGGACACTTATATCAGTAAAAAGATTCACCCAGGATGTCCTGCGCTTCCCACAAATCAGGCACAAACTGGTGTCACTTAACCATGTGATGCGTTTAATCAAAGTGAAATGTGACCATTTCTGACAAAACGAGTCACAATGAGCAAATTTTCAAAAATTAGTTTTTTTATTTTTCAGAAACATATTTTACTGTAGAAGAAGAAACTTGAGGAGCTCAGGCCGTGTTTTGTGCCCTGTTTGTGTCAAGCGGCTGAAGGTTAATGCAAATCTGCTTGTGTTGTGATTGGTGCAGCTGTGTCAGTGTCTTAGTGAATGTCTTTGATTTACGTACCCCTTTTCATTTATTAATGTTTGCTTTGTGTCTGTGTGTGTGTGTCTGTGTGTGTTTTGTTTCTTTCTGTGCTCCTTCCCCCTCATCACATCACTTCCTGCACCTCTCCGCCTGCTTCCTGCCAGTGTACTGTGTAACGTCACCCTGCAAAGACGATAGGTTCAAAGCGCCGCCCCCCACTCCGCCGGGCTACCAGGGCCTGACGCTGGGCGATGCGCAGGATGGAGGAGCCTTGCGGCCGACCCACGTAAAGCCACCCGAGTATAGTGTGGCCTTGCAGAGGTGCAAGCTGCGACACAGCCTGGCCGAGCCGAACCTGTCCAGACCGTCCAGTGTTACTCTCCATTCTCACGCTGATAGTGAGGAGGGTATGTGGTCAAACCCTGCAGGGCAGAGAAACACGTCCGGCTCGCATTTCACCCCTCAATCCGAACAACTAAACGGTATTTTACACTACAAAAATATGATTTTTGACTACTTCTTATAGGGTTGCATAGGGGTGGTAAATTTACAGAAACTTTCCCAAAATTCCTGGAAGATTCCAAAAAATCCTGGAATGTTTCCGAAATTTACTGGAAACTTTCCACCTTTTTGCAACCCTATTTCTGCATTACGCTAGTATTTGTAACGAAGCTGATATTAAGGCAGGACACTAAACAGTTTTTCATGCATTAGTCAATTTAGTGATTTTTGGCTTTTTGTAATGTGTTGTTTCAGACTAATGTAGGGCTAGACAATAATTCAATATCAATATATATCACGATAACATATTGTTCAATAACGATATGATTTTTAAACACATTTCCGATATTTCAGTATACATTACCAGTGTTTCCCATACAGTAATTTACCACAGTTTGACTTTGTTGAATAAACATGAGCACTGCACGTTTCAAGGTCAAAATGTGGCGCGGGTGATTTATATGAGTGTATCTTTGAAGGAAACCGACTGTCTTCAGAAACGTTTCGATGGCGTTTTAACTTTATCTGGTAAAGTAGCGTTCATGAGCGCAGCACTGCTTTGTTTACAGCCGTTACCGGGGAAACCTTCTTCACCATGTTTTGATCCAAGGATTCTGTACTCTTTCAGAAGATGCGTAATAGCGCCCTCTGCCATATAACAGTGAAAACACAAAGACAGAAAATTCTGTCAATGGCGGGGAAAGAGTTAAAGACCCCCTTTGGTGGAAATCAAGGTTTGAAGCAACACATTATTAGCTGCAAATAAGCCAATTATGTTATGTGTGTGATATTATAGGGAATGCATTACAATTCTGATACATGGATTTGTAAATTAGGATAATTCACTGCGTTTTCTTCAGAATCAGTATATGGTTATATGGTAATACTGTATATGGTTGAATTAATCATATTTTGCCACTGTATAGCGTTTACTACTCTAGTTAACTGAGTGAAAGTGGAGCAGGTAGGCTGAGCTGGTGTGATTGGGTGGAGGTGGGGCTAATTTAAAGATTCATGGCTAAATGAGGAAAGGGTTTTTAAGGCTTGAAGCAATTATTTTCATTGGGAAAAAGTTAACATGTCAATTTTTTATTAGTGAGTTTTAAGGGATATAATTAGTGACTGCAGGGGGTTTATTTTAATGCACTTTATATATTTGCGTCTGTAGTTTTCAGTTATATGTCTTTAAAAGATTTCTGAGCCGGAAATCTCCATTTCAGCAGCACTTATGTAGACCAAACTATAGTTTTATTCCTATCTACCATCAGCCTGTGAGATCGCCGATACACGATATTATCATGCTAATTTATTTAATTATTTACTTACCAAGTTTCATAGCCGGAGAGTGAACAAACTTCACTCTACAAGTTCACAACGTTGCTGCAGATGAAATATAACACGGATAACATTAAATAAAAAAAATTTTCATCAGGTTAGATATTGATGATTTATCACTCAAACCCCATACCTGTCCGTCGGTCTCACATATCTGCCATGTTTGTAGTTTTTTAACACTTTTTATGCATGTTTATAGTATAGTTATAGTATCCTCGTCCAACACGCAGTGTGTTGTGGGCAATATTAGTCGTTAGAGTGTGCATCGATCTGCACTTTGAATTCTAACCGGAAGAAGTAGACCGTCCAGGATTCTTTAGCGTACTCATTTCAACATACTATGATTTGGGACATACTAATTCTATTTTCGAATACTATTTAGGATGGATAGTATGCGAACTGGGATGCAGCAACTGTCTTAAGAATGCGGTGCTCATGTGTGAGACTCTACAAAAGATGCAAGACGCACACAATGGTCATACACATCCGTCTAACGTGTTTACATAGAAAAACAATGGAAACATATCACATTGTAATAGAAAAATCAGTTCTGTGTGAACGGCCCATAAATGATGTGTTTTTCAAACTAATCACGTGGTCGTCGTACAAAATAGGCTTCATTTTACAAATAATTAATTCCTTTATTTATTTATTTCTGTTGGGGTGAAATGTGGCCTGGATGTGTTTTAGTGCCATCAGGTGTGAGTAGCGTTGCTGTCAGTCAGTGTTGATGAAGAGCTCAGTGCAGACCAGCAGTGATGCTTTGAGCTCAACTTCACGTGCTTGTCCTCCTGTGTTTCAGATGAGCAGGTTTCTGCTGTTTGACCGGATGCCGGCGCTTCACGGACACTCCTGCTTTACACTCCAGGTTCGTGCCAGAGAAGGTCTGCAGCATCTTTAAGGTCATTCAACCACAAAACAAGCCTATTCTTGATCATCGACCAACTCGAGATGGACGTTTTCAGTGCCCGGTGAAGAAAGATCTCTCAGAAATGAAGCCGCCACATCTCTCCAAATGCTTCCTCAAGCTGACGTATTATTTTTCACCCCTCTGTCATGCACTGTTCACCATCCGCTCAGTTCCTCTCGGAGAAGCATCACACCGTGCATGCAGCACTTCTTGCATCCAACACAGATCAAATATGCTTCAGAGACAAACCTCTATGGTACTTTAACGATGCCCACTCTTTTGAACAAGCGTTGTGAGATCAGGACGGTTCGGCAGCGACGCTTGAGTTCAGCATCTGACGTGTTTACACACATTCTCGTTTTACAGTGTTTCTTCTCGCTGAAATGCGCACCGTGCTGCGTCTGCCTGTTTTTACTCAATATAAGGATGGTGCGGATGCATCGTCTGATTTGTACAGTCTCAGCTACTGGATTTGCTACTCCTGTCGTTGTACATAGTAAGTGAGATCGATACTGCTTGTCAAGGGAAAATATATTTATATGCTAGATGTGCATTTTCATTCCTTGTAAGCTCATGCTCTTTGGACGGGACATTTTGTATAGAATGCAAATGGTTTAATAGTCGTTTCTCTCTGTAAGCAAATAAATACATTTGTACATGAACTAAACCTTAGATGTATAGGGTTGAAATGAAACAAATAAATGTATTATATTAAGGGACATAACTGGAGTATTACATTTTTATCATTACCTGTCTGGACCCAGATGCTTTTCTTCTTGTTATTTTTTAGTACGTGTTGTTTTGCTATGAACAGCATTGATTGTATTAATGATATAAGCATAAAGTTTTTTTTTTTTACTGTGTGTTTTGTTGTAAATGAATGTTTCCGATCATGTACAGCTGAGAAGAGAGTCCACTATATAAACTGTATTTTCACTATTTTGTTGAAATAAATCTGGGGTTGTGACTGCTCCTGTTGCCGGGCAGAAGTTATTAGTTTCTCTAAACTCTAGGAATGTTACGGGTTCAGTGTTACTGGATCCATTGCTACAGACCATCATTTCAAACCGCCTCATCTTTGTACTTTTTGTTCATAAATACCCTGAAACATGAGAATTTCCTATTTTGTCAGTATTTGGTGTGTCTCAGCGGCACTGGAGCTAAACCAGCATGATTGAAGATGATCCAGCATCAACACAGCAGCAACTTTTGAGCATAGTAAGTTATTCACTTAGACCAGTTTTATATTTAGAGGTCTTCTTTCTGGCCCTAGAGAATCATCAGGCCTGGACTTGAGCTAATTCAGCCCATCCGGCCCACATGATCCCACATTAATGTGTTGCTGGCGTTAGAGCATTTAAATTGGAATAAATCATTTATTTATAAATAAAGGACAGAAATAATAATAATAGATATTTTTTTAATAAACTGCAATTTATAATAATTATAATTTATAAAGTGCATTATATATATTACATTATATTGCAGGTTCTTAATATTTTACTTCAATTAATGTTTATTAGAAGTATTAAATTCTCCTTTGTATTTGAAAAGCTACTGTAATTCTTGAATCCAGAGTTAAATGTAGTATTAGTAAGATTATGACAAAAAACATGCTCCTCGTTACCATGGTTTTAGGGTTTCTATAACAACAATAAAACTAATATGACTACTACTAATAACTGTACAGTAAATAAAGCTGCAACAGCAGTTAACCCATTTAATCCCAATTTTTTACCAGACATGAAAATATCCAAATGATGTGTCATTCGTAACACTTTGAAATGTGATATTATGACACAGAGTTAGAGTTTAGGAGCCTGATGGCCTGGGGGAAGAAGCTCCTCCTAAGTCTCAGTTTTTGCCATCAGGCTACGGAAGCGCTTACCAGATGGAAGCAAAGTGAATAGAATGTTAGCAGGGTGATTAGACTCCTTGATGATTTTAACAGCTCTATTTTTGCAGCGTTGAGGTAGATGTCCTGCAGAGAGTGGAGAGCAGACCCTGAGATGCGCTCAGCTAAGCGCACAACTCTCTGTAGTGCTTTGCAGTCCTGACTGGAGCTGTTTCCATACCACACTGAGATGCACTGAGTCAATACACTTTCTATGGTCCCTGAATAGAAAGTTTTCAGGATTGCTGGTGAGACCCTGAATTTCCTCAGCTGTCACAGATGGTACAGTCTTTGCCTGGCTTTCTTAACCTGTGTTTGGATGTGTGTAGTCCAAGTCAGGTTCTCTGAGATGTTTACACCGAGGTACTTGAAGCTACTCACCCTCTCCACAGGGGTCCCACTGATCATAAGAGGAGTGTAGGGCTGCTGCTGTCTCTTCCTAAAGTCTATGATCAGCTCTTTAGTTTTGCTCACATTCAGAGAGAGAGACAGTTGTCCTGGCACCATGATGAGAGTCTCTCTACCTCATCCAAGTATGCGGTCTCATCGTTGTTGGAGATGAGGCCCAGAACCACAGTATCATCAGCGAATTTGACAATAGATGTGGAGCTGTGAGAGGACACACAGTCATGCGTGTAGAGAGAGTAGAGCAGGGGACTCAGTTCAGCTATTTTAAACCGTTTGATCACATTCTAGGGTTACTATTATGCATAAAAACCCTTCTACAACACTGATAGGAATACTGTGATAAAAAAAATATGACCAGCAACATATTTCATTTTCTTTATTGTAATATATCTTCAAATTTTTATATTAGTGCTGCCAGTATTACAACATCAATATTGTAACATAATTTGTTTCATTTGAACTTTTAATTTAGTGCATTATTTTCTCATTGCAACATTTTAGTGAAATTTTCACAAACACCTGCAACTAGATTTATGTTGTATAAATAGTATATAGTATATAGTTCACTGTTATCCCAGCGGTCACAATGTTTACTCATTCTATGACCTCACTCAACAAAACTGAATAAATGTGAATTCATATATTTATACTAGACACCTTAAAGATAACATGAACCAAAACTCTTTGTCATATCTTTATGTTAACATACTTTACTAGCCTTTTGTTTTGGAGCTTTGATGCAGTCATCATCTTCTCAAGGTGCAAACAGGAAATAAACTTCTCTGGTCATGTGACAATTTGCACTAATCATGTGACACTGTACATATTTAATTCAGACCCTTCATTTTTTTCCATATTTGCAGGAAATGCACTAAAGCATCAGTCAGTAAGGTTTTAGAGCCACTATTGTGACCGGTGGGATTGAATGGGTCATGGGGCCAAGCACAAAGAAGGATCCATGAATAGATGAAAGGATGAATAGAAGTAAGCATCACAATAAATACATACAAGTGAACAACACACGAGAACTTTTTGTTTGTGCACAAGCTGGATTTTCACTCAACCACAGTACTTCTTCTAATCTTTTCTTTTTTCCTGATCCACTAAAAACTAGTAACTTGTTTATTGATTGCTGATTTTTATTTAAATTCTTTACTTCATAAACCTTTTTTTGACCTCTCTTAATTTTTAATTTTATCCTCCTCTGATTCAAATCTCCAATTCCATATTAATTAAATGCAGTGCAGAGAAGAGGCTCTCTCAATTTCTCTCTCTCTCTCTCTCACACACACACTTCTCTGTCACAGACAGCCCCTCCTTCCTCACACACACAAGGTTTCTCTCACAGCCCCTCCTTTCTCTGACACAGACACTTTTGTGTCATACGCTCACTCTTATTATTAGATGAGAGAAACAAACAACTTTAATGGTTTTACTTTATAAATTGTGACAGTTTGGAAGAAGTCCAAATAATGATAGAGTCAAATTCTTGGAATGTTCTTAGTTTTTGAAATAATTCTTCTAGTCCCCCCCCCCCCCACCCCCACACACTATCCCTTCCTCCTACTCGCACACGTCACACACACAAATCTATAAATGTATTTTGCTATAAACCTTCTCACGAACCACATACACTAGTGACGTGTCTTCTTTTCACTCCACTCATTCTGTTAGAAGTGAAAGTGAAAGAAGACATCGCTGTAGGACTAGTTTACTGCGCAGCCACAAAGAAAAAGAGAAAATACACAGAAGCGGTGGAAGTATGGAAGACAAGTATAGAAAATTCGCAAGTGAACATTCAGGTCAGTTAAAAGATGTACTTACATTAAACTTATATGCAAAACCAACAAAGACATTTTGTGTGTAGAACTGTTGGCAGGTTACACAGAACTAGTTACGGTGTTATTTCTAGACCAACGTTACGTAACGTTCAAGTCTCACAAGAGAAACACGGCACAGCATTTTAAAACGCCAAACTAAATTAAAACAAGTTAAACGTTTAAAAAACACGAGACGTTTTGCGCCTCCACCCTCCTTTCTACTGCTGTTTTTAAAAAGTAAAAACTAGCGCCTTTCTTTCTCCGTTGTTCATTTTGTTATTGTTAATGTGTGTATTATGCTCTCATTTGTATTTGTTTTACGGTCTTGTTTTGTTTTGTCGTGGGACAGACAGCCACAGAGTGTATGTCATGTGACCTCATCAGTGACTGAATGAATGCACGCGCCTGTTTTTAATAAAAGTGTGTTAGTCAGAGCCACTGGAGAATGAGAAAACACCACGTATTTCGTGTGTTATTAATGAGCTCTGCCAGATAACGTATCATTATTTCAGGGCTAGACAGTGCGAGCATTTCACTCGCATTTGCGACTAAAAATAGATGTGTGCGAACTGGAAAATGTATTTAGGAGCACAAGTGCGAATACAAAACAAAATACAAAACAGCCTAACTTATACAGTAGCTATAACAAACGTATTAATTTATTCTGTTTATTTATGGAAAAATTGCGATGCAGCCTCTATGATTACTTTAGAACTTTAAAAGGGCGGTTTAATTTAAATGAGCACAGATGAGAAGAAAAGGGGAGCGAGTTAAAGTGAAGACGCGCTGAATGAGAGACGGAGACTGCAGCCTGGAGCAATGGGCGTGCTGAAATTAGGCGTTCCGAAAGGTGAATCAGTACAAATGATTTAAAAGCCTTGTGTACTTTCTGTATTCTGATAAATTAAATAATTGTGCTTGTAAATGTCTCTTTGTATCCCCTTATTAAGCTAAAACACCTCATTTGAAAAATGTGCATTGCGCTCCTAAATTTTTTTAATGCGCTCCTAAATTTTTTGACTTAGGAGCACATGTGCTCCTTGAGGAAAAGGTAAGTGTCAAGCCCTGTATTTGTGTCTTGAGATACTGGGTGAAAGTCGAGTGAGACGAAACCTATACCGAAAACACGAGTAGAAGGCCAAGCGAAGCTGTAACAACAAGCCGCTGGTCGAGATTGTGTTGTGTTGAGTTGTGGGAGACAAAATTTTAAGGTCACCTGTATTTACAGGGATTGAAAGAGACTATTTTAAACGAGCTTTCTGACGAGGATGAGGAAGATGGTCATTGGTTAATGGTGACTGTGGAGATTGACAGGGTTAAATTCATCTTGGTATGTGTACATGGTTACAGCAGAGCCCTAAACAAACTATTTTATGCTGATTTATGTGTTAAGATTAACCAATGGAAGGTGACACATTCAACGGATGAAGTTATCATAGGGGGGGGGGGGGGGGGGGGGGGGTTTAATTTGGTCCCAGACAACTCCGTTGACCGTCTTCCCTCTAGACGGCACCACCACACTTTTGATGATATTTTCAATAACCTGGTTTCAAATACAAATTTGATTGACTGCTGGATCAAGAATTAAGATGTTAGACAATACACATGGTTCAATGCATCTAACAACGGACAGTGCTCCAGGTTGGACTACTGGCTTATTCCATTTAACTGGTTTGATAATATCTCTAAATGTGAAATCTCTACAGCTCCCCTAACAGACCGTTGCTCAGTGACTCTGATCCTTACCATAAATAACAACAAGCGACCTCAAAACAAGTTGGAAATTCAATAGTAATCTTTTACGTAACAGTGACTTCTGTGAAGAAGTTAAAAATCTCATTGTCGAGGTGACATCTTTAGATTCTTCACCATTAAATAAATGGGAGTGGTTTCAATTCAAAGTTAAAGACGCAGCAATTAAAATAGGAAAATAGTATTCTAAGCAAATGCGAGTTAAACAAAAGGAAATTGTTACTACTATTACCATTATATGCTCTAAAGCTATTTTGTCTAGTGAGGAAAAAACCCAATTAGAAAATCTCAAAAATCAACTAGATAATTTATTCTTAGATAAAGCTCGGGCTGCTTTTATTCGCTCTAGGGCTCGTTGGATAGAGGAGGGTGAGAAAAATTCTTCTTACTTTTTTAATCTTGAGAAACAAAGGCAAACGAAAAAGAAAATTTCTAAATTAAGTATCAATGGTGCTGTTACTGGAGATTTAGATCTAATTAACAAGGCAGTTAGAGATTTCTATAGTAACATATTGTTCAAGCTACTCTGAGACTAGTTGTAAATCCTTTTTTCAGTCAATTCTAGGATGGATTGATTTAATTAAGGATGACTTTAAAAGTATTATGGAGGATGATTTAATAATTGAAGAGTTGGATAAAGCTATCAATCAAATGGCCAAGGGTAAATCACCTGGCTTAGATGGTTTAACTGTCGATTTTTATGTCTTCTTTTGGAAAGACATCCGTCAGCTTTTATTCGAAGCCCTTGGTGAATGTATCTTAAGACAAGATCTCTCTCCCTCAATGAAGCATGGCCTCATTACTTTGATCCCAAAGGCCGATAAAGATCCACTTTTGATCGATAATTGGAGACCGATAACCCTTTTGTGTACGGATTACAAAAGACTAGCTCTTGTATATGACAAATCGCCTGAACAGTGGCTTGTCAAAGGTTATTAGTGAATGTCAGTCTGCCTTCATAAAGGGAAGGAATATACATTTTTATTCAAGACTGATTCTAGATATGTTGGATTACAGTCATCTAATCGATAAGGAGAGTCTAATATTATTCCTTGATTTTTTTAAAGCGTTCGATTCGCTTGAGCACTGTTTTATTGTAGAAACATTCAAATGTATGGGTTTTGGAGACAAATTTTGTAACAATCAAAATGTTTTATTCTGATATAACTAGTTTGGTGTCTTTAGGATCTGATATGACGCCTAGCTTCAAGATGTTTAGAGGAATTCACCAAGGATGTCCCATATCTCCAAAACGATTTATTTTAACTACCCAGATGCTCACTTTGGCTATTGTTAATGATTTAAATTTACAAGGCATTAAGATTTTTGAAAAGGAATTGAAGATTAGCCAATTTGCAGACGATACTGCAATTAAAAAAAAAAAGATAGTATGGTTGATATTGCACTAAAATTAATTAATGCTTTTTCTGATGCTTCAGGTTTGTCTCTCAATATTAAGAAATGTGTGTTACCTATCCACTCTTGTCCAGAGAGATCCATTGCCTCGATAAAACTTTTTTTGCTTGTTCCAACTCTATGTGGTTTCACATACCTAGGGCTATTTTTGGAAAGCTTGGTGGTATGGATTTTTTACTGAGATGTGATTTCGATATTAATAAGATTCCACTTGCACTGTCTAAATTTCATAGTCAAATACTACACTTTTGGAAAATTATATTCACACATAACTTTACTCCGCACAGTTCGGTTCTGTGGAACAATAGAACTATACTTATAAACAGAACATCAGTATTTAAAGCTGAATGGTTTGATAAGGGAATTATCTTTGTAACTGACTTGATGGATTGTAAAGGCGTTCTGGATCACACCAGCTTTGCTGAACGTTCTAATATAAACTGTTCTTACAGAGAGTATCAAAACATTTGTAAAGCTATCCCTGTAGCCTTGATCCACCTGATCCAGAATACTTTGACTTACTCTGATTTCACTCCAATATTGCCGAATTTATCAATTGGTCATCATAAATTAGTAGATACAAATTTCAATAATAGGGTTGCTACAGATGCTTTTAAATTTAAATTGTTCCATGATTATAATGAAAACAATGTGCCTGTAAATCTTTCTGATATGCTGGGAAAAGCCTTCTCTAAATATGTTAAATGGCCAATTCCACCTAAAGTTAAAGAAACACATTTCAAAATTTGTCATAAGATTTATCCAGTTTCCAATTTCCTTCACAAGCGATTTATATTTGACAAGGCGGGTTGTGCTTTTTGTGATTTTACTGATGAATCTCTAGAATACTTATTTTTTGACCTGCTCCATTTCATGCCGGTTCTGGAGTGATGTTAGAGACTGGCTGACTTTAAAAATGTCAAACATCCCTGTATTCATCATCAACCATATCCTGTTTTATGTTGATGATTTAGATAATTCAATATCAGACATTGTGAATATTGTTTTCCTACTTGCTAAATATCATATACATTGTTGTAAGTGGAGAGACTCTCGCCCCTGCTTTGAACATTTCATGAACGAATTTAAACTATTCTACTCCTCACTGAGATTACTTAATATTTGTCGTGCCCCGAAACTATCATCGGATATATAAAAAAATAAAAATAAAAAAAAACATTTCATCGTCAAAAAAACACGTCATCCTCTTCTTCGTCTTCATTGACTGTTTGTTTATGTTAATGAATGATATATATCCATCGAAAGACTTCCTTAGATCAAAATTTCACATTGAGGAAAACTCGTGTCAATTTTGTGAAAGTGACATTGAAACCACTGAGCATATTTTTTTCAACTGTATTCATTCAAAGCTGTTTTGGTCTCAAGTGAATGACAGATTGTCTTGTGTTAATATCCATATTAACCTTCTTAACTATAAACCAATTAAGTTTGGAGTATTTAGAAAAGATTGTATGCAACACTATTTAGTTAATAACCTTATTTGTTGTGGTAAATTCTTTATTCATAAATGTAGATTTTTGAAAAGCACCCCTTCTTTACCTCATTTCATAAATGAACTTAGAATTATTGCTTCTCTACATACACTTGAAAGTAATAAAGCTATTACATTAGCTAATTTTTTCAACCAATTTAGTGACTCATAATATCTTGTAACCCCTTCTGTATTTCTTTTTATTTATTTGTTTAATTAATTATTTTATTATTATTTTTTTTTCTAAATCATATTTAATTATTGATGTTAATGATGTACAATGTATATAACTTAGTTGTGTCTGCCTTGTATCTGCAACTGTGTTTTTTTTCTATGTCTTAAGTTTGTTCATTTAAAGCCTATTTTGCTTGTAAATTTTTTGATTTTCATAATAAAAAATAAATAAATAAATAAATAAATAAAGGTTTTTCACTGATACTCAGGTCTAAGAATGAATATGAATAAATCAGTTCTGTTTCCTCTCAAAAAAAAAACAAAAAAAAAACGTTTGTTTATGTTAGCATGAGCTAAGTGCAACGCCGCCGTTCCCTATAGTGACCTCTATAGGACGCAGTTCAAAGTTCCCTCGGAAGGGAACTTCCAGTTCACAAGTTGTAATTAACGTACAAGTTCTACGAGGACGTGAATGCTTTTTACAAGTCGGTATCTCGTAATTACGATAATTACGATATGGCGTGAACGCACCTTTATTAATTGACCTGTCGGTAAGCCCCACCCCCCTTAGTTACCGTTGCTCCCTCGGAGTTGCTCACTGTCCTACAATGAGTGCGTTTACATTAATTGGAGGCAAACGAAAACACGCGATGTAGGCAAAGAACCACCCAACACCTGGCCATGGACTATCCTGCTAATAATGTACCATTACCATAGTATATAATTTCCATGACTTTTCCAGTTTTAGATATGTACAGGTTTTCCAAAATGATAAAAAAATGTTGATTAGGAGTAAATCGTGTTAATTCAATGGTTAATTATGAAAATAATGTTACTTAACTTATTTGATATAAAACAATTACTTAACTTAATTGATATATTTTTGTTCTGTCTTATTTTTGTCATTTTTTGAAGTGTAAATAACATCTTAAATTCCTCTCTTTTTATCAGATCTCATGATTGTGCTGTTGGGTAAAACTGGAACAGGAAAGAGTTCAGCAGGAAACACCATCCTCGGCGACCTTGTGTTTAAGACTGGTATGTCACCTAAGTCTATTACTAGTCAGTGTAAAAGACATCTGGCAACAGTGGAGGACAGAAACATCTCTGTGATCGACACTCCAGGACTGTGTGATACGTCACTGAGTGAAGAACAACTGAACGCTGAAATAGAGAAGTGTGTCCAGATGTCTGTTCCTGGTCCTCATGCATTCCTGCTGGTCATGAGTCTGGACATGAGATACACAAAAGAAGAGAAAAACACAGTGAAATGGATTCAGGAGAACTTTGGAGAAGAAGCTTCTCGATACACAATCATTCTGTTCACTAGAGGAGATCGGCTGAAGGAAAAAACATTAGATGATTATATCAGTGAAAATAATGATCTCAAGGCTCTTGTTAATATGTGTGGTGACAGATTTCATTTATTCAATAATGAAGACATGAAGAACCGCTCTCAGGTCACTGAACTGCTGGAGAAGATTGAGAAGATGGTGAAAGAGAATGGAGGACAGCACTACACTAACGAGATGTATAGAAAAGCCCAGAAACAAATTGAATGGGAGGCTTGGAAACAAAGTGCTAAAGATTATGGAAGAAGAGCACTAGAAGTAATAGGAGGGGGAACAGTAGTAGCAGGAGCAACAGCAGCAGTAGTAGCAGGAGCAGTGGCAGTGGCAGGAGGACCAGGAGCAGCAGCAGCAGCAGCAACAGAAGTAGGAGCAGCAGTTGCAGCAAAAGCAGGCTTGAGACTGTAAAGCACAGTTACTCTAAATAACAAAAAAGAAAATAAATATCCTGCCGACAGCTGTGTGGGGAGCACACCACGTGGCACAGTTGTGCTACCCGAGCTTGAGTCCTTGCTTGTGGTTCTTTACCATTTCTGTCCTTCTCTCTCCTGCTTCACTTCCTGTCAAATGCTTTCCAGTCCAAATAAATGTCACAAATATTAATATGCTGTTTCTAAATGTCTAATCAGTTCTTTGCAAGCACGTGCAGATTTAATAGAGGGTCTGAGTTTTTAGTTTAGCAAGCATTGTATTAAATGTCTTAATTATTACTAGTGCTGTCAAATGAATAATCGCATCCAAAATAAAAGTTTTTGTTTACATAACGTATGTGTGCTGTGAATATTTATTATGTATATATAAATACACAAGCATGCATCTGTATGTTTCAGAAAAATAGGTTATGTTTATATATTAAATATATTTATTTATAATATAAAATATATAAAAAATTATACGAATATAAATATAGACGTACATATTTTCAATATATATACTGTATGTGTGTGTATTTATGTATACATAATAAATATACACAGAACACATATATCATGCAAACAAAAACTTTATTTTGTATGCAATTAATAATTTGACAGCACTAATTATTACATTTGTATTAAAGTTTAGTTTTTTTGTCATTGTCATTGTATTGAAGTATATTTGTCATTGCAATTCTTTTTTATTTACTTTTCTTTTTTAATACGCTTCAACTTCACTTGCTTAGTCCTGGTTCCTCCTTAATTGGCTACTCATAGACTTTTTTATGCCCTCTGTTAATTAGCCAATTACTGCAGCCATATACTAATGGATCCTAAATATCTGCATTGATGCACAATAGAATGAGAGAATTTGGAGCTGCTTGATTTGTAAGGGCTGTGCGTGATGAGCGATTCATGAGCAATGTAAATTTGTGTCTTTGTTTAAATAGAGTGTCTTTGACTCTGTCACCTTAAATATGGTTTAATTTGATTCAACTGTTTGTATACACACCCATATTCACATAATGTGCTTCATGCTAATCTTTGCTCTACCTGCTTCAATAAATAAATAAAGTGGTCATATGGAATTGTATCACTGGACTTTGTGTTCTTATAGACATCCCAGACGTTTTCTAAACCCTAACCTCCTTTACAAGATGTATTAATGACCTTTGCCACGGTCACCACTTGGCTTGCTTAGTTGGGGACACTTAATATTTGGAAGCTGTTTTCTCCAAAGCTGCTTTATAGATGACTTGAACACATTCCATAATTGATTAACTTTTCACAGTTGTTGATCTGAACTGAATCATCAATGTACTAACTTAAACTGGGAAAACCCCCCAAAACAAAACACTTTACAGCTGTCCTCATTTTAGAGAAGATTAGAATCTCAGCTTTACAAAGAATATCATGACATTTGTGTGTTACATAGAGAAGTAAGATAAAGCTTAAAGATTTTAATCCCTGCCGCCAAGATGCTCCTCTGTCGCTCACAGATCATGGAAACTTAAAAGCGTCTTTCTTGTCACATTTTAATTTACAGCATTATCATAATAGACTGTATATTATCTAATTGGGAGAAAAACAGTAGGTTTATGTGAAATCAGACATTGAACACCCCCATATGGCCAAAATGTTCGTAGGTTCATTCTATGAATCAAACGCATATTCGAGATGTGATCCTAAAATCAAATTTACGATGGTTTCTGCATAACATTTTATGAATTAGGACCATAATCTCCAAAACTATGCCATTCGTTTGTGCTGATTTGTGCCACAAAAAGAAACATTTGTGCTGATTTGGTGTTTTGAGATATTATTAAAAGATGTATATGGTTTATATAAATCCAGTTTGGAGACATGCGTGTAATCACTGGAGCTGGTTAGCTATAAAATGTGTTTTACAGCAAAATCACAAATATACTATACTGTTTAGCGCAGGGGTCTTCAAATCTGGACCATTCCTGCAGAGTTTAGCTGTAACCCTAATCAAACACACCTGAGCTGCTAATCAGAGTCTTCAAGATCATTAGAAAATCACAGGTAGGTGAGTTTGATCAGCGTTGGAGCTAAACTCTGCAGCAGAGTGGACCTCCAGGGAAAGATTTGAGGAACCCTAGCTAGCGTCTTTACACCTTCAACAATTCAACAGTTTACTACTAACAAATGCAATTTTAACAAAAGGATTTTTGTTTCTACTCACATTTGAAAACACCACGTCAATATTCTCCTGCCCTGCTTGATTAGGACGTACCTAGATAGCAAATTGGTTGTGGGCCTTCTCTGTTGAATTCAGGCTGTTGTTGTGGCCGACATACCACCACAGCCCTCAGCCCTCAAATGGCCCTTAAGCTGCTTGCCTAAAAAATACCAGAAGCAGCAGACAAAAACTCACCCACAACTCCACAGTGTCCCCAGAAAGCAGCCATAACTGGTCCACAACAGTGCCAGAAGCCCCAGATGTCAGCCGGACAAAAGCCAAACTGCCACCACCATTGCCGCAGAATTCAGCCACAACTTGTCCAGAAGCTCCAGAAGACAGCCATAACTGGACCAATATTATGCCAAAACTAAACCAGAAATTACCCTATATAATATTTATATATTGTGCAAGGTTTAATAAAAGAACAAAACAATGCAAATGCAGTATATAGTGTTTTATTGATGCAGAGGGGAAAAAAAAAAACAATAAAAACAATGGGAAAAATATTACACTAGAATACGGCAAAACGAAAGCAACAAATAAAGTCACAATGCAAGAACCCCCTCCAAATTAAACAGTTCCAAACACATACGTGATGAAACACAGAAACCAACAAACAAATTAAATACAACTCATATTTACAGATGTGCAACAAATTCAGAAATATATACTTAAATATATTTAAATATATCCTCTCCCGTGGCCTCCTGGGATAGAAAATTGGTTAACACTTTCTATGAAGCCCATATTTATAATACATTATAAAGGTATTCTTAAGGCATTATAATGAATGCATAATGGATTATAAATAACATTATAATATGTTGTATTCAATGATTCAATGAACACGACCCATCCGCTTAAGTTACAATGGATTATATTTCTCATAGTTATAATGTATTATAAGTCTCATATCTTGCCACGTTACTTATGTTACTTTACTTAAAGCAGACAAAGACCACTTATAAGTAATAATAATAACAATAATATATATATATTTTTTCTCAAACAGCCATAAGTTCAGATATCAGATCAGATGAATGTGTAATATGACATATTTGCTTTGAACGTTTTTTTTTTAATCGTAATATCAGTTTATTTTGATGGCACCCTTTAGACAGCTGTTGATAAGTAACTCTTCAACTACATGTTAACTAGCAGTCAGGAGAGTATTAGTAGTGTGTCTGCTGAATATACTGTATGCTAACACTTTATTTTGGTGGTTCCTCAACAGACAAACTGAGTATAGGATACTTAGCAAGTATGTGGACTTTCTACCTGACCTACCTAAGTCTACTAATACAATTAGTTTTATATAAACATTGCACTCAAGAGATGTAGTAAGGTACTGTGCAGATCTTAAATAAACAATGTCAAGCTATGATATAGCCTATTATAAATGAAGTAGATTTAATATAGTGTTCATTGTGTGTTATAAATTATTATACTCTTAAAAGTTATAACTACAAATACGGAAGTACTATAGTGTATTATAATTGTTATGATTATTCATGAGATTTTATAACACATTATAAGGTTTTTTATAATGCATTATGCATTCATTATTATGTCTTAAGAATACCCTTATAATGTATTATAAATACAGGCTTCATAGAAAGTGTTACCCAAAATTGTCCATCAATGAGCACTTCAGAATCTGGGCAAAAGCAGTAGAACGTACTGTTTTCTCCTACTATATTGTAGTACTATACACACGTCTGAATTAGTACACCTGTCAGGTAATTCTCGCCTACTCTTTAATGAATACTGAGGATTCAAACATACTTATTTGTTCGCCTACTGCTTTTTGCCTATATATTAGGGAAGTATATGGTTTCAGAAGCAGCGTATGATTAGAATGCATGACTGTGTGCTACAGCTATATATCTTCCCATGACACACTATTACTGCAAAGAAAATACTACAATTATACATCACTGTGCTGACAAATGTAATCATCCATTGAAACAAATATCCCGTATGTTACCGTGAGCGTGGTTTGTGGAACTTCACATAAAACATGGTAAATTTCCTTTAAACTTTGACAAATGTACAGAAACAAAAAAATCAAAGCGGTCTAATATTCACACAGCTTTTTATATCTATGATCCATGTAACATTGCATGTGACAAACCTATCGCCATCTGACATCTGCTGCAAAAGTTATCTGTGTTCACGCACATATCCCCAGTTAACATGATTCCCAGATGATCCATAACATGGGAATTGGGAACTACAGCTTTGACATGTAAATTGTAATGTGTGTGTGAATTTGTTTCAGGATTGTTATCCAGGGTAATAACGTGTGCTTGTGGTCTTCAGCTATTTCTAACGTTCAGTGTCAGTAATTGCTGTAGAAAGCTGTGTTCAATCAAATGATCTGAGCTCAGGATGGTTCCATACCAATGATGCATCAATTATGAACATCCATCGCTGCTTCGTTCTCAAAGAACAGCAGGTCAGGTCCCGATGTAAAATCAAGCCATGACTTATTTAATGATTCTCTATCATTGATCAGCTTAGGACAAGAGACGTGTCGGCATCTGAATATTCAGCAGCACGTTCAAAGCCTTGCCAAGTTGACAGAGAATATTTAAGGCCATTAAATGGATGTTTTTTTCCATCTCATCTGCTTCCTCCAGGCCTCCACGGCTGAAACTTCTGGAAATTATTCCAAACTGCTCTTCACAATATGCATTATAGATCACAAGAGCAGCTCTCTGAGTCCAGACAGACGAGAATTAAAGGATCATAAAAGGGAAAGAAGCACTTCCTATTAATTGCGCGTCATGTTCAAATTTGATACATCTCTTTAAGGTTTCTTTGCCTTCTAGCACAAAAGCGATTCTTCAGTTCTGCTCTCGGAGGGCCACTGTCCTGCCGAGTTGAGCTCTGAACCTCATTAAACACACCTGAACCAGCTAATTGAGGTCTTCCAGACAGGTGAGACCTGAGCTGTGTCTCACTGTCAAGGCTGTGCCCTCATGTATGGTCTAAAACACTCACGTTTACCCACAGGACAGCAATTACGAGTACATATTCTGCCATCTTTGCTGGAACATAATATGAAGATTGTACCAAGTAACATAAGTAGGCTAATATATATATATATACTTATGTTACTTTGTATATATATATACATATACATATACACACACACACACACACACACACACACAATCTCTCTCTCTCTCTCTCTCTCTCTCTCTATATATATATATATATTGTAGCAATAGCCAAAAATACATCAAAATTATAGATTTTTCTTTTATGCCAAAAATCATTAGGATATTAAGTAAAGATCATGTTCCATGAAGATATTTTGTAAATTTCTTACCATAAATATATCAAAACTTCATTTTTGATTAGTAATGTGCATTGCTAAGAATTTCAATTGAACAACTTTAAAGGAGATTTTCTCAATATTTAGATTTTTCTGCACCCTCAGATTCCAGATTTTCAAATAGTTGTCATTTGGCCAAATATTGTCCTATCATAACAAACCATACATCAATGGAAAGCTTATTTATTCGGCTTTCAGATTATGTATAAATCCTAATTTTGAAAAATTTACATTTAAGACTGGTTTTGTGGTCCAGGGTCATATATATATAGGTCATACAGGGGCGGATTTAGTGAATTAGGGGCCCCAAGAAAATATAGGAATGGGGCCCTATACATTTGCACACCTTTACCTAGATTAACCTTGAGGTTCCTTTTTTTTTTTTGTGATGCTTGCTGCTGCACAATGGTGCCCCATAGCATTTTTTATTTAGCAGACTCGTTATTCTTTCATGTTGTAGATCATGAAATAGCAATTGATTTACCTTTGAGATACATTATTTAAAACAGGTTTATGTGGGTGGATTTTCTGAACAAAAACTGCAGACTGGATTATTGAAAATGCACATTCATTCTTTGCCAGTAGGAGGTACTTTTGGAACATCAGAAATATAGTGGTTTCCCCGGTAACGGCTGCAAACAAAGCAGCGCTCAGCTCATAAATGATACTTTATCAGGTAAAATGAAAATGCAATCGAAACTTTTCTGAAAAAGTAAAGTCGTGACGTATTGTCAAGTATGGTGACCCATACTCGAAATTGGTGCTCTGCGTTTAACCCATCCAAGTGCACACACACAGCAGTGAGTAGTGAACAAATGCACACACACACACACACACACACACACACCGTGAACACACACCCGGAGCAGTGGGCAGCCATGCTGCAGCGCCCGGGGAGCAGTTGGGGGTTCGGTGCCTTGCTCAAGGGCTCCTCAGTCGTGGTATTGAGGGTGGAGAGAGCGCTGGACATTCACTCCCCCCACCTACAATCCCTGCCGGCCGGGGACTCGAACCCGCAACCTTTCGATTACGAGCCCGACTCTCTAACCATTAGGCCACGACTTCCCCGTGGACAATCGGTTCCCTTCAGAGGTTCATTCATAAAAACTTGAATTAGTGAGAATGAGAAAAGTGTGAAAAAATATAGCCTATATTGACAAGGAAAGTCTGCTGATGAGTTATCAGCGTAAGCCTACATTTCATTTTAGTCATTTTAACTTAGGGCTGTCAATCGGTTAAAATATTTAATTGTGATTAATCGCATGATTGCCATGATAATAATCGCAACTTAATCACACATTTTTATCTGTTCTAAATGTACCTTAAATAGATACTTTTCAAGTTTTTTAATACTCTAATCAAAATGGGCATGGAAAAATATGGATGCTTTATGCAATATATGTTTATTATTAGTGAAACCTAGTTAACAGAGCATGAAGAGTAGACATGTTTCAAAGATCATAGATATTTTTCAAATTACTTATTCATGTCTATTAGACACATGAAAAAAAAAAAACATAGAAATTCCAGGTTTCCATTACTTCTCTTTCTTTGCACTGAGCAATTTACTTACACAAACCTGTTTACATTTTCGCAGGACAGGGCAGCTCACTTCTTCTGAACATGCAAAATGTACATTTAGGAAAGGGGAAGTGGTGTGTGGCCAAGTTTGGTGACCCATACTCTGAATTTGTGCTCTGCATTTAACCCATCCAAGTGCACACACAGTAATGAACATACACCCGGAGCAGTGGGCAGCCAATGCTGCAGCACCCGGGGAGCAGTTGGGGGTTCGGTGCCTTGCTCAAGGGTCTCAGCTCAGTCGTGGTATTGAGGGTGGAGAGAGTGTTGGTTATTCACTCCCCCACCTGCAATCCCTGCTGGACCTGAGACCCGAACCCACAACCTTCGGGTTACAAGTCCAACTCTCTATCCATTAGGCCACGACTGCCCGTAATTTATAATTTATTATTATACATCAGCTTATTATACACATAGGTGTGTGCTTGCTGGGAAAGAGAGACCTCGCGCTCGTGCGGCAGTCAGCTTCAGATCAGATGTATAATATTTTCATTTGCTATAAGCAGTATACACAAGAAGCACGTTCAACTCGGACACGCAGATGTCATGGTAGTAAACAACAACCGTTCACATGCTCAATGCACATCTCATATGAAAAGCATTTTAGGGGGCCCTTTGGCTTTTGGGGGCCCAAGGCAGTCGCCTATTGCCTAATGGGTAAGTCCGCCCCTATATATCGGCCACTTTATTAGGTACATCTGTTCAATTGCTTGGTAACACAAATTGCTAATCAGCCAACTCAATACATTTAGGCATCTAGATGTGGTGAAGACGACTTGCTGAAGTTCAAACCGAGCATCAGAACGGGGAAGAAAGGGGAAGTGCTGATCGCGATTAATCACATCCAAAATAAAAGTTTTTGTTTACATAATATATGTGTGTGTACTGTGTATATTTATTATGTATATCTAAATACACACACATACAGCATATATTTTGAAAATATTCTCATGTGTTTGCATGTATATATTTATATTCATATAAATTATATCATAAATGAATATATTTAATATATAAACATAAAATATTTTTCTTAAATATTTATATGCATATGTGTGTATTTATATATACATAATAAACATACACAACACACACATATATTATGTAAACAAAAGCTTTTATTTTGGATGCGATTAATCGTGATTAATCGTTTGACAGCACTAATACACACACACAAATAATTGAACAGTCTTGGAACAGTCAACATGTTGTCACTCACAGTAAAAATCAACAAAGATGGCAGTAAAACTCTTTCTGATTCTGACTCTGAGTAAAAGTTGAAAACCTGCAGCAGTAGTTCATCATGAAGCGACACTTCCTTGCAGAATTAATTTCTCATCGTGCTTCAAAAAATATCAGGTGCATTGAGTTTAATTAAAGGGGGGAGGAACCCTGTCATAAACAAACATGTTTTGAGAAAGTGAATAAACAGAATCAGTTTTAAAGAACATCTGAAGAGCAGCAGACTATTGATCGTAGTTCCACAGAGAAACACCAGGTGCCAGTGTCCATTCATTCTTGAAGCTCCAGTGTTTCCTGACAGTGACTTTCAGAGCTTAAACCTGAAGAAAACAAATGTGTGTAACACATGTACATCACCGTTCAAAAGTTTGGGATCGGTAAGTTAAAAAAAAAAAGTTTTTAAAGACGTTTCTCATGACGTTTCTTTTGATCAAGATTGGGGGTCCATTTGATCAAAAATACAGAAAAGTTTTTAATATTATGAAATATTATTAATATTTAATAATAGTTTTCTAATTAGTTTTCTTTCTTTTAATATACTTTAAAATATAATTTGTGACGTAAAGCTGAATTTCTTCAGTCATTACAGCAGTCTTCAGTGTCACATGATCCTTCAGAAATCATTTTAATGCTGATTTATTATCAGAGATGGAAACAGTTGTGCTGCTTATGTTTTTAATAACCATTTTATTCAGGATTCTTTGAATAAAAAGTTAAAAAGAACAGAATTTATTATAATTATATTTTAAAGTACATTAAAATAGAAAGCCATTATTTTAAATTCTAATATTATTCCAAAATATTACTGTTTTCTGTGTTTTTGATTAAATAAATGCATCCTTGATGAGCAGAAGACTCATCTTTAAAACTTCTTTAAAAAATATGAAAAATCTTTCTGATCCCAAACTTTGAACAGCAGTATATTTGCACAAACAAGCCCCCATAAAACTTAAACAAACAGGCTTCTTTAAAATAGTTATAATAATCATCCTAAATGAAATAAAATATCTGCACATGGGAAGTATGCAATATTTCATTATCAAGGTATTTTACTGCTATTTGCCATTTAATACAGCTTCAAACCTGGCTAGAGTAGGTTCACAGAGCTTCTGAATAGTCTCCAGTTGAATGTTGCCAGTTGTTTCAGAGAAACTGGAGGAGGACTCTGCTTCTCACTCGTCTCTCCAAAACTATCCACAGTAGCACAGATAATACTCAAGTCAGCTGATCTGTATCTTGGTGCTCAAACTGTCCAGGTTTTGTAATCATGACTTCATCTTTTCCCAATTTATCACTGGTGTTTTAGCAGTTGCAGCTCTTTCAGTGATGTTAGCTCGGTTCTCTGTGGTTGATTTTTGTGGACACAGGGTCTTCACGGTGAATGTTGTCATCACTCTGCTGCAGTAGTTCTGTTCAAAAAACACAATCCTTCCTAGTGATTGACAGTCCCTATCATTCACTTTTCTTCTTCGCTGATGAAGTCTTGCCATGCTTTGTGTACTCAATCACAATCCAAAAGACGTTGTTCTGAAAGCACCAAATAATTGGACTGTTAAGGTTACAGACGCTCCTGCTAAACAAGCTCCTGTGATTTGTCCTTTTTTATATCATTACTAATATAAAAACTGCAAAATATAGTCAACCAAAAGATAAATAAAACATCATTGCAGCATTCTTTTTCAATTTTGCCTGCATTTATTAACCCCTGTAATAATGGGTGTTCACCTTATGCTGTCCAATCCCTTTATATATCATACAGAAACTCTAGTGAGTGTGTCTACATTTACCAAAATGTTCTCATTATTCAAAAATGTCCGCAGTGATATAGTAAAATCTGTTGAACACTGACTAGCCAGACATCACTAGTTCAAAAGGCTTACTGTATAAATCAGGCAGATCATGTTGATTGCACAGGTTCCTCTGAGGGTTATGTTTAGGGATCAGATTGTGTTAGATTATTAGATGTTTACTCACCTATTTTCAAGTTTATTTATTTATAGAGCATGTAAAAATGACAAAATGACAATGTATGCCAAAGTGTTGCACAACAACAGTTAAAACAATAAAATACAAGAGAAACAAACATCAATTCAAAGGCGAAGACATCATTCTTATAGATGTTTATAAAGCAAGTCCTGCAATGTCCTGAAATCTGTAACAGATCAGATTGAAATCCACAGACTAAAATCAAACTAAGACACACGCACGCACGCACACACACACACACACACACACACACACACACACACACACACACACAGATAGATGTCTGAAGCAGGAATGTGGAAGTGTGACCTCTGTGTCTGTGTGATTGTGTTTAGGGTTAATGACAGTGTGTTGTTCACCTGAGCAGAGAGACAGAGCTGAAAGGCAGACAAGCTGGGCTGTGAAAGAAACTTCACTATTATGAATCTAGAGAATTGATGGCAGCTGGCCAATAGAGGGCGCTAGGGCTCTGCCCTCCCTGAACCATGTGCACACTAAAAATAATAAATATAAATAATATAATATGATAGAAAATCACCTGTGCAAAATATATGCTTTCCTTATACAGTATGTCCACTGTGCCTTCACATGTCTTAAGCTCAGGTCTGGGGCAATAGAGAAATTGTCTATAGGAGGCGGGCCTATAGCAGTTGATTTAAGATACAGAATAAACATGTTCAAGGTATGACAAAATAGCATAAAGGAATTATTGGTAACTCTTTAGAATAGGGAACATTTATTCACTATTATCTATAACTTTTCCCTCATTAAATTCCTAATTTGCTGCTTATTAATAGTTAGTGTGGTAGTTGTTAAGTTTAGGTATTGGGTAGGATTGGGATGTAGAATAAGGTCATGTAGAATAAGGCATTAATATGTGCTTAATTAGTACTAATAAATGGCTAATATTGCAGTAGTATGCATGCTAATAAGCAACTAGTTAAGAGACCCTAAAATAAAGTGTTACCGAATTATTTTATCGCCCTTAACAATGTACTGCTCAAGGCAGAGCTAGTCTGTATGGGCTGAATAAAGCAAATCAGTGTCTCGTTAGTAAAGTTTTAATGGATTATAATTGTTATCAGGATAAAACTGATTACAGAGACAATTAACGTGTACACTGCCATTCAAAGTTTGGGATTAATACGATTTTTAAAGAAGCCTCTTCTGCTCATCAAAGCCGCATTTATTTGATCAAAAATACAGAAAAACTGTAATATTGTGAAATATTATTAGAATTTAAAATAATGTTTTCTATTTTACAGCCCGAATTCCGGAAATGTTGCAATGTTTTTAAATTTGAATAAAATGAAAGCTAAAAGAATTTCAAATCACATGAGCCAATATTTTATTCACATTAGAACATAGATAACATAACAAATGTTTAAACTGAGAAATATAAAAATTTTATGCACAAAATGAGCTCATTTCAAATTTGATGCCTGCTACAGGTAGTTGGGATGGGGGCGTGTTTACCACGGTGTAGCATCTCCTCTTCTTTTCAGAACAGTTTGAAGACATCTGGGCATGGAGGTTATGAGTTTCTGAGGTTTTGGTGTTTGAATTTGGTCCCATTCTTGCCTGATATAGGTTTTCAGCTGCTGAAGAGTTTATGGTCATCTTTGACGTATTTTTTGTTTAATGATGCATCAAATGTTCTCTATAGGTGAAAGATCTGGTCTGGCAGGCCAATTCAGTACCTGGACTCTTCTACTATGAAGCCATGATGTTGTAATAGCTGCAGTATGTGGTTTTGCATTGTCCTGCTGAAATACACAAGGCCTTCCCTGAAATAGACGTCATCTGGAGGGGAGCATATGTTGCACTAAAACCTTTATATAGCTTTCAGCATTCATAGTGCTTTCCAAAACATGCAAGCTGCATGTTTCATGTATATATTAAAATAAAACTGTTATTTTAAAATTTTAATAATGTTTCACAATATTAATTATTTTTCTGTATTTTTGAACAAATAAATTCAGCCTTGATGAGCATAAGAAACATTAAAAAACCATACTGATCCCAAACTTTTGAACAGTAGTGTATATACTCACACTCTTTTTGCACAAGCACGTTTCAGTATAGTCGCATATCTGGCAAGTGTTTTCCAATGGAAGCTCATTGAAGATTTTAGGATGTGAGAATCAATACTGGTTCATCAAAATTAAAATTGATAAATTGATATTATCAACCCCACCCTAGAGTATATGACGATCTGCTCTGTGCTTGTCTGATGAAACACTGAATCCTGTGTCTATATGTGGACTGGAGACGTGAGAGGACATTTACACCTCAGTCTCACGCTGTTTACTCAGTAGATCCTTCCTATCTGTTCTTTTCTATCGTAGCACACGCAGGGAAGAGAGATTTGAATGTGATGACTTTGAGAACACATGGAACCGGAGGACTGACACCGCTGACCTTCTGCGGTGGTGCGTTTGATGACTGCGCCTCACCGTGATGCTGTTCACCACACGACACCAGAGACACACACAGTAATCCTTACATATGCTTCAGACATAACAGTGTCCGGCTCAGGATAACATACGGCAAAAAATAATGGATCTGAGCCTTGCTCACAGTACCAGACGTCCCTGGACTAAAATCATTTAACACTGGATTGCAGTGTTTATGGCCTTCTGTAAAATAAAAGTCACATTTTAGTCTTTTTAATGACCAAAGCATAGACTTTCTTGAGTTCTAACTTCTATCTCTATTTGTTTCACTCTCAGAAAAAAAGGTACAAAAGCTGTCACTGGGACGTTACCTTTTCAAAAGGTACACCTTTGTATTAGTTTACATATTAGTTCCTAAAAGGTACATTGAGTTGATTATTTATTTCAGTGTGCCTTGGCTTCACGATACACTTGACTAAAAAGCAATGCTTTCAGAAATATGATTCCTGTATATTGGCATGCAGGTGATTCCTCAGCTGAGGAACTCCGTAAGAAAATCCACCGCCTTCAGATGTTCTTACAGTCGTTAGAAATTTCCCTTCACTGTTACACCACACACAGAGCAACCGTTAAACTTAACGAGTCCCAAAAGATGGCAGCTTACTGTCATTTCCACCATGTTTATCGGTTGGCAGCAGTGGAAAGCAGAAAACAGTTCTTTGGCTTTCTCCAAACTAACACTCAAGCAGATCTTGTAGGAAATAAAGAGCAGCCGTTCTGTCACTAGAGGGTCTGTTACATTGCCATGTAAAGCAGTTTGGTCTCCAAATTGCAGCCCTATGTTAATTATACAGCCAGTGCTATTAACCCTGTGTTAAACTCCTGATTTCATCAAATTGCATTGGAGAACGGGGTCACAGTGTTTTGTTGTAATATTTGAAGATGTGTTTTGTGGTGTTTAGCAAGTGCACCAGTGATTTGTGCATCGCAGCTGACCTATCTAGCTTAATAAACTGACAAAATTGTGTTATAAATGTAGAAGTAAGGCGTGCGTGGAGACAATTGAATATTTTGGATGTGAGCTCTGTTTAAAATCATATCAGCGAGCTCAGTTTTTAGCAGTGGCTTGTACTGAACATTTTGAAGATAATTGTGAACCTGCGAGATTTAATGGAGCATCTCAATAATGCTGCAAGATCTAAATCAGTATCTAGGTTTAGCCCTTGTGCGTCAATATAAAACAGTCACAGAGGTCCTTACAGGACAAAAACATCTGTATCAAAAAACAGACATAAAAATATTATATATAATTTTTTTTCCACTTTCACTGACATAGTTTTTTTTCTTCTTTTTTTACTGACATCATTCCTGATCATAACTACCAAAAAAATATGTTTGTTTTTGTGAATTGTGGGGACATTCCATAGGTGTAATGGTTTTTATACTGTGCAAACCATAATTTCTTTCGCCTACACCAACCTTACACCTAAACCTAGCCCTTACAGGAAACTTTCTGCATTTTTACTTTCTCAAAAAAACTATGAAATACTATAAAATTGTATGATTTATAAGCCTTTTGAAATATGGGGACATGGGGAAATGTCCTCATAAATCACCTTCTCCTTGTAATAACTGTCATACCCATGCCATTATACAAATTTGTGTCCTCATATGTCACAAACACACACACACACGTTTGTTCCTGTGAATTGTGGGGACTTTCCATAGACTATTACTTTTATACTGACCAATATTTTCTATCCCCTAACCCCAACTCTAACCCTAAACCTACTTCTTACAGAAAACCTGTTTGCATTGTTACACTTTCAGATAAACATCATTTACTATTTTTAATTATTTTTTTCCCCTCATGGGGACCGCAGGCCAATCCTCACAATGTCAAAAATTTCAGGTTTTACTATCATTGTGGGGACATTTGATCCTCACAATGTAGCATAAACAAGAACACACACACACACACACACACACAAAACCTACCATTGACACACACAATTTGCTCCATAGGCCAAATCTCAAAAAGTGATGCCATTGCGTGGAAAATTGCCAATAGAATGAAAGCATATTAACAATAAATGCATGATTATACTTAAATGACACTGTGATTAAATATTGCAGTTTTATTGGGTTTCAGTGGTGACATTTTTGTTCATAAGGAAATATGTTTTGTACATAGTGTAAAATAGATTTATGAAAGGAAATGAGGGTGAAATATTAGAATTGCATTAACACAGCCAAAAGTATAAAACAAACAAACAAACAAACAAACAAACAAAACCGTTGTTTTAGAGCAGCTGTAAATGAAGAGGACATGAAAAACCTGAGGAGCAAAATATTAATGTGGCCTATTGCTGTGATCTGTTTGAGGAATTGACTGTACAGAACAGTTCTCCATATTGCAGTAATGATGAATCATGTATTTTGTATGTTTTTTTTATTTTATTTTGTATGTATTTTATATATTGCTGTTGGAGAAAAATTCTGTAGGGCTCACATGTGCTTTTATTAAGAAGTCATGCAGACAAACAATAATAAATAAGAAATGAACTGCATGATCGGCCATCACGTTTCTCATCTAGTAGTCATTATTGCATCTTTGTCTAGTGATGCAATAACGTGTAACTGTGCTCTTTCAAGGACGCGAATGTTAATCAGCTTTTATAAAGCACTATAATCATCTTTTGTCTTTTTCTAATTGGACTAACCAGCAGACTAACGCCAGACTGAACAGGTTTCTGTGTGCACGGCTGTATGCTCCACTTATCTGTTATTCCACAGAGGAATTTCATTAGCCCCTCTTATCTGCTGCCTCTCATTTGAGTTTACCGGAGGAAAACATATTCACCTGAGTAAAATATCAACACTCATGAAGTAACCTTTCCTTGTGATTTACAACTCATCTTAATTGCCAGTGAAATTCACAGAAAGGCTGTTCTTACACATGGAATGGCTCTGTTATCTTGTGAATCCTAACAGTCACAAATGGAAATGATCCTCACAGCTCGCTCTCCGTAAGCGCTCATCCTTTCTTAACACTACCTCAGAAGGAGTTATAAATAAAGCAGTTTGAAGAGAATCCCAGTGGGAAATGATTGATAGGTTGGCTAACGGACGTTGCTGCTGTATTTTTTGTCTCCTCTCCTCTGTGTAAAAGTGTCTTCCCTAATTTAAACCTCACGGCACATTTCAAATGAGTCAGTCTGGTAAAGCGGAGGAGTATGCTGGCCATAAACTGACCTTGCATGATGGAGACAGGCATTGTCTAGTTTGGAAGAGGAAGATGTGATGAAAATACATCTGTGTTAACCCTTATGCCTTAGGGACATTTTTGTCTTTATTTGATTTTTATTCACATAATTTTATTTGAATTGAATTGAATTAAATTAAATTAGTTTTGTTTTGTTTTTTGCTGCATCAATGCAAATGGTATTTTTTTCCCAAAAATGTGTATTTCATTGTTATTTCCTTTCATAAATCTATTTTACAAAAAAAAAATAAAAAATACACAGGATAAAATACACTTGAGGGTAAAATAAGTGCATACTGAAACCCATTTAAGCATAAATTTAAGCAGAAAATCTTCGCTGATTGGCATTTATTCTGTTGGCAATTGCTTCAACATTTTTTATATTTTATTTTTATTTAAATTTTTAAATTTTTATTATTTCCCACTCAATGGAACCATTCTCTGAGGTTTGGCCTATGGAGAAAATGCTTTTTTTCCCTGTTTTCTGATTCTGCTGAATTCAATTGAAGTTATGTTATTCTAATCACAATTGGTATGAGTATTAGAGAAATTTGTGTGTGAATGGTAGTTTTAACCTAACATTTTAACAAAAATGCATCAAAATAATCCAAAATAAATGCTGCTTAGCATGTAGTATATGGAAAATACTAAACAAACAAACAGACCCAATGGTGGCATTAAACAGGCATTTAAAGGGCTCTAAAGGGTTTTAATGAAATCCTGAAAATCAGTGAAATTTTGGTAGTTTGATTAGGACTGATGTTGGTTGAAAAAAAACTGTCACAGTGTTTGACAGACATTTTTGTCCTCTGTGTAACTTTTTTGAATTGACACACAAGGGTTAAAGCACAATTGAATAAACTAGATTTTGACTGTTTATGATGCTCGTTATGATGCAGTATGAATGGTGCTGAGGAAGCTCTATGGAAAGTGTAGTTTGTATGTAGCCTGCATTGTGAATATTAGTGTTTCAAATTAACCCTCAAAACAGTTCGAACCATTCGCTTCCAAAATTTCTTCAACTGCACAATCAGTTCTTTCATTTTATGCCCAGTGACTCACCTGCCGTCCGTGTCACAATGACCTGTCACTGACCTCTCGGCCATACATCATTACTGGAGGCAGAGTATTGTGTCTGTGATAGATGAGGTTCGGGTGAGGTGGTCCGCTTGGGGTGGGGTGGGGGGGTGTTTGAGCTAAACTGATCGTCCTCATGCACTGTCACCTTCACGGACGCCTGAAATTAAGAGCAGCGCTGCATCTCTCTGAAGCACTCCATCACCCGATCTTGTTTGATCACAGCAGGAGAGGAGAAGAACTGCAGTGCATTTCACTCAGCCCTGATGAAGCTGCTTATATCAGCATGCATAGAGAATGCTGGACCTTAAAGAGGCATGGCATTACTATTGCACAACTGGCAGAGAAACACTGTGTTTGACTGAAATGTATTTGTTTGTAATGATGTCGTGTCATTTTACAAGGTGCAGAGGTGTCTACAAGCTCTATGCGAATTACAGACCCTCAGACCTAACAGTTATTCACCTTCATGCCATCCCATATGTGTTTTATTTCTTTTAAATAACACTTTTTAGAAGTTCATATAAAGCAAGTCCATGTAATGCAAATGGATAGTAACTCAAAATTTGAGTTTTTGAAGGTACCTTTTTACACTTTTGTACCTTTTAGGTACTAATATACTAACCCTTTAGGTAGGAAGGTGTACTTTTTCTTGTTTACTGGCCCAAGAAAGTATATTGGGACAGTAAACAAAATAACACACTTTCAGCATTCCTAACATACTGTACATGCCAGAAGAAGCTGAAAAATAGTAAAAAAAAAATGTGCTAGTTTAACCCTCTGGTGCTCTTTGGTTAATTCTGACTGAACAATTTTACGTTTTGGTACTTTTACGTTTTTTTACTTCATTGTAAAAAAACATGAAAAAAAAAGCACTTGACTGCACATTGGAAATTAAAGGAAATTAAAAGTTTGGTACTGCACCTCGCCCCCTCAAAAATCTTACTGAAAGCTTATTTTTTTGCGATATCAACCTCAAATGTGGTACACAACTTGATTATTTATGGCTTTGATTTTCTTGCATTTTTAGAGTAAAATGTGTTTAGGAAAAAAGTACATTTCAAATAAAAAAATAAAATGGTGTTTTTTTATGTGTGTGTGTATATATATATATATATATATATATATATATATATATATATATATGCATGTTTCATAAAAATAAACTTAGATTTCTATACATTTTTAAATTTCCCCTTTTGTTCTTGTTTTTAACCTTTTTACTTCAGCAGTAATCTTCTTTAAAAAGAGACCAAACTCAGGATGTATGATTTGAAATATTCAGGTATATTCTCCATAAATGGATTACAACTATGCATAAATATAATACCATAAAGTCAAGTCACCTTTATTGATATAGCGCTTTTAACAATACAGATTGTGTCAAAGGACTTAACAGTATCAAATTGGAGGATGGAGTGAAAGTGAAAGTGAAAGTGACATAGTGAAAGTGAAAGTGGTGACCCATACTCAGAGCAAGCCGGAGGCGACAGCGGCAAGGAGCCAAAACTCCCTCTGTGACAGAATGGAGAAATAAACCTTGGGAGACACCAGGCTCAGGTGGGGACCAGTTCTCCTCTGGACAGACGAAACCCGCAGTTCAATTCCAACCCCAGCCATGTCAGATTGTGCAAGCAGCTTATCTGATTCCCGTGGTCTTGTCCAGATGGGGCATTTTAATTTATAATTTAATGTATTTGTTATATTTGTGTTTTATTCATTATTTGAAGTTTTTCATTTATATGATTTATTCATTTGCTATAATTGTAATGTATAGTTTAATGCATTTATTGTTTCTTGGTCTATTTTTATAATATATATTTGTTTGTTTATTATAATTTTAATTGATAATTTAATTAATTTAATATATCTCTGTTGTATATATATATATACGACGATCAGGGCCGCAGACCACCATCCACCATCTGATCCGGGCACGGACTGAGAAACAGAATAAGAAAGACACAGACAAATATTAGCGTAGATGCCATTCTTCTTATGATGTAACGAGTACATCATGTGTTATGAGGAGTGTTCCCGGTTCCGGTTGATCTAATTAATGCAGCCTAACAATCCTTTAATGGATTTGAATAATAGAAGCGTATTAGTGTATTATGTGTAAGCCATGTTAAAGAAATGTGTCTTTAATCTAGATTTAAACTGACAGAGTGTGTCTGCCTCCCGAACAGTGTTAGGTAGATTGTTCCAGAGTTTGGGTGCTAAATAGAAAAAGGATCTGCCGCCTGCAGTAGATTTTCATATTCTAGGTATTATCAAACGGCCAGAGTTCTGAGAACGCAGCGGACGTGGAGGACTATAATGTGATAAGAGCCATTCAGTCATTCAGGGCTTTATGAGTAATTAACCAGATTTTAAAAGCTTTACTATGTTTGATAGGGAGCCAGTGCAGTGTTGACAGAACCGGGCTAATATGGTCGTACTTCCTGGTTCTAGTAAGGACTCTAGCTGCTGCATTTTGGACCAACTGTAGTTTGTTGATCAAGCGTGCAGAACAACCACCCAATAAAGCATTACAATAGTCCAACCTTGAGGTCATAAACGCATGAATTAGCATTTCTGCATTTGAGGTTGAGAGCATAGGTCACAATTTAGATATGTTTTTGAGATGGAAAAACACAGTTTTACAGATGCTAGTAACATGGCTTTCAAATGAAAGATTGCTATCAAACAGCACACCTAGGTTCCTAACTGATGAAGAAGAATTGACAGAGCATCCATCTCTTTTTAACAGATCAGGTCTGCCCCAAAAACTTGTCCAATTGTCTATGAAACCTATGTTATTTTGTGGGCACCACTTAGACATCCAGCCATTGAGTGACAGCAGTCTGCTATGAATCTCATCGCCACGGTAAGCAGGGAGCGGACCAGAGCATATTACAGTGTCTGACATCGTACTTGCAAGTTCACACACCTCTAACATTATTTTTAGTGATCTCCGACTGGCGAAGTTGAACATTATTAGCGCCGACGTGCACCGACTAACAACCTTACTGAATTTACGTTTAGCATTAGCCAGCACTTTTAAATTTGCCAAGATGTCAGGCGTTCTGGCTCCCTGTAAACATTGGACTATGGTGGCTGGTGTCTCTATTTTCATGTTCCGTACAATAGAATCGCCAATAACTACAGCACTTTCATCAGGTTTCTCAGTGGGTGCGTCACAGAGTGGGTAGAACCTGTTTGATGTTTTGATCGGAACGGAAGAGCGGTGTTTTGACCTGCAACTATGCCGCCTCACAGTCACCCAGTTGCCCTGCTGCACGGGCTCTACCGGAGCCGAACAATGTACAGGACTCCCTGAGCTAGTCGCATCCAAAGCTGTATCTACAGCCCTCACATTCTTACTGTCCTCAGTTAAAGTTTGGATGCGTGCCTCTAGTTCTAAAATCTTCTCTGTCAGCCTAACTATATCCCTGCATTTATCACATGTGAATCCTTCATCGCCGACAGAGAGAGATAAACTGTACATGTGACATGAAGTGCAAATAACGAGAAGGAGAAGCCATTACTCACTGTGATAGATGAATGCTTTACTTACCACTGTGGTTTGATGAACTCGTGAGTTCAAACGGAACGAGAGAGAGATGAAACGAAGTGAGAAAAAAGAAAACAATAGTAGGCGCGAATAGAAACTTGAGTAGAAACACGAATGACAAGCTAACCGGCTAACGAATGCTAATGTGTGGCACACGTGCTGCACTCGCAGTTTTAGATTAAAAGCAAACGATCAAATTAGTCGGATTAGTTTGATAGATAATATCAGAAATATGGAGGGAATTAAGTTATATTTTATCACTTTAAAAAACAGAGAGTGATAGTAAGATAGTAAGCTACACAGAGCTACAATCGCAAACCTCTCAGCAACAAATGGTTAGCAGGCCTAGTCCCCTAAAATGACAAAATATTAAATAAAAAAAAACTCAAATATTGCATAAGCTAGCCTAGTCCTACATGAAATTCAGTGTTTATGCTGTATTTTTCAGCAGGGAGCTAAAATGAAGCATGCATTTTCTGCTTTATTAAAGAGCCTATGAGGAGATGTGATGTGTTTAAAAAGACATTTAGAGATAAGAGGAGGATGGGATCTGTTTGTTCTTCAAACACTGACTGCGTTGCATCCAGCCCTTGGAGCAGAACAGGGCCGTGAATGCGTGAGAATGAAAGCGATAACACAATGCTTTCCTGGAGTGCTCAAGCCTTTTATTTGTATAAATCTGTCATTGCTCTCTGATCCATGAGGGTGTGTGGCGACTGGCTATTCTTCAAACATCTGTTTCTCTAAGATCTTACCTCATCATTTGTGATTACAATTTGATTACAAACTGTTAACTGAGCAAAATTTGTATTTTCTAAGCATGCTCATACATAAATGTGATACATGACATACAGTACATTGATATCCATACATGTTGCTTATAAGGTAATACATTATTAGCACCTACATACTTTATCTGAATAAATGAAGATATATTTGTTTACAGCATATATAAAATATCCAAATAAAATTTGTATATGTAATCTACACGTTAACCCTTCTGAAAAAGAAGTGAGCTTCAAGGGTGTTTTTGTTATAGTCTATTGTCTAAAAACAGAGTTCACAACCTGTCTAAATATGGTCCATTTATGTACAGTACATTAAAAGTAAAAACTATGTATAAAATGGCATCTTGACAAAACATGTCAACATTTAAAATGTTATAAAATGTTATCATTAGATATTTGAGTTCAAGTTAAGTCCCAATATGTTTTGAGTGATAATGTTATTTTAAAAATAAAATAAATAAATAAAATAAATAACCCTCTAGCGGTTGAAGCGCAAAACTACAAGCTACTCGTGGAGGAACATTGTTTTGGTCATGACGTGGGTTGTGCTTCGGCTCTGCTATTCTGCGTGGATGAATCTGATGTTTGCTTAGTCATCAAAACATCAAAACCACCTGTAAATTGGTTTGCCAGGCGCCATTAAAACCAAAAGTAGGAGACGAAGACATCAAACAACAAATAACGAAAGACAGATATCTGAAAGAATTATGTCTTAGGAGCAGGTAAGCTTAGAAACGTTTTGTAAAGCTAACTATACACCAGATTGCAATTCATATCAGATAACGATGGGAAGCATAACTTGGCAATGCTATTCATACAAACAGACCAGGCAAATTGACTAAAGCAGTAACTGGTTTAGAAATCGTTACCAACTTTCAGTTGTTTTGTGGACCTAGCAGTTGTGATGCAATGTAAACTATGTTGATTCATGTTTTCTTACAGGTCCGGGCACTAGCATAAAGTATGTTTTGCATGTTTTAACCAGCATGGGATGCTGTTTTTCCTGGGACCAGCATGGGGAATTTGGGTGCTGATGGACTAGCTAAACCAGTACAGTTTTGCTTAATTAAGTGGTCTACCAGCTAAGCCAGCAATATATCAGCACTATACCAGCTCTAACCAGCATACATCAAAACTGAACCAATATAAGCTGGTTTATGCTGGATTTTCATTTTCCTTTTTCCAAACTCTTCTTTGCAAGCTTCTTCCACTGCATATAGTAGGATATAATAGATCCTGACTCGTAACTCATCCCATGTTTTTAGTCATTAGTATGACAAATAAAGTTGCATGTCCCAAATCTAGCTTTAAATTAAACGGCATTATGATCAATTGAATACAGGTTACATTCATGTTTATATTGAAAGTCTGAGGGAATGACATTTAATGCTTTTGATTTATAAATGTGGGCTTTTTTATTTAAAAATGTTAGGAATATGCAGCAGATCACACAAAATGTTTTGCCATCAAAAGAGATCTATATTTTGCATTATTGTACATCATAGCTTTAACATCTTTTCTAGGGTATGTTGTGCTTTCATCATTCTTTTCATTACGGAAAGGTGACTTCGAGATGGCTGCTTTCATATTGTGCTGGCAATCATTTAGCTTTGAGGTTATGTGTGTCTTGAGGGGAAAACGGTATATTAGGGCAGTAATTGCCCTTGTGGTCTGCGTGTTTGTTTTTTACGATAACCCCACTTTCTCCTGTGACTTTGACAAGTCCTCTAACCTCATGCTCTGCCGCAAAGACATTTGCATCAAAAATGTGCTCGGGACAAAAGTTGGAAACAAACATATCATGCTGCTCCTGATGACTTGAGAAAGAGACTCCTGGGATCGTGTGCTACGTTGACATAGCTGTGTGTTGACATTGCCGGAGCTCTCTGACTTTCTTAAATGGTGCTCTCAATTAAATTTCACCATTCTCTTCAATATGGGTGAAGGTGATGATGTCCTTGAGCATCAAACAACAAGCTCCTAGATTAGATAGCTGCATGTGCTCTATTTCTGAGGAACTGCTCTGGGACCTGGGCTGTGTTTCCGCCCAGCCTAAATAAAGACATTTATGGGTTCTTCTAAACACTCATCCTGCGTCATAACCAAGAGTGGTCATTAGTTTAGTTTTTTATATTCTCTTGAGAATAAGAATTGATTATAACTGCTGTCATTGTCTGTCAATTGTAAAATCTGGCTAGAGATTTAAAATGCCTTTTCCGTACAGTTTAACTGTTTAGTAAAGTATTTCTGTATTGATTTTCCACAGGTGTTTTACCTGTATTTTAAATTGCGCATTGAATTGTATTGTGCTTGTTGTTTTCATCATTACTTATCCTGCTAAGTAAATGTGTTCTTTTCAGTATCTTGATTGGATCACGCCAATAAAAGTGAGCAAATGTAAACACACAGTGTGTGTTGACTGAAGACATTGACTGAATGCCTCTAAATGACACTGTCAGTCACACGGGAACTCATCCATATAAATATAATATTTTCACAGGTAATTCTCAGTGCTGTCACCTTTGAATGACATCATCCTCAGGTGAGGCTGTCCTCTGAGAGCGCCGAGCGATGAATGAGAGATTTTAGGAGACAGATGAGAGACTGCGCTTCCTGGGTCGTCGCCTCACTTCACCTGAGCTGTAACTCACAGTATCTCGCACACTCATGGTATGATGCTCTTATTATTAAGTTTGAAAGTCACCATGATGCTGCATTCATGTGCCATTTCAGGACTTGATTTGATGCCGTAACTATTATGCTTCACAAGTATGATTCGTTTAATGAAAAGTCACATGAAATTTATGGCTCTGAAATCAAAGACAAGACCTTCTTGATTTGATCACTCATGAACAAGTATCCCAATGATGATGCTTCTTTTTCACATAAAGATGTTTGACAGTTAGTTAACATTAACAGCAGAGCATGTTGACATTTTGTAGCAACGCAAATATCTACTAACTACTCTAATGTGGGCTCACACTTCAAATCAGGCCAAAAGAGAGAAATACACAAGAGATAAAATTGCGCAAAGTAGTCTATTTATGTGCGATGAGACGTGAATGGCTTTCAGTGTCAGATGAACAGTGTTTCAATTTAATGGCTGTTCCCTCTGGAGAAATAAAACCGTTCTCTCATTATAAAACATGTCTCCTGGAGGAAAACGGTGGACTTAACTTGGCCCTTTTACCGAAGAATTGTCACTGAATTACTCAGCAAACCCCAAAATGAAAATCATCATAATAATAACGGTTGCTCACTGTCTCAGATATTTTTATGCGTTTGCTGATTCCTCGTCAAGCGACATCTGGAAAGGTCTGTCCCTGCATGATGCCCGCAAAATATCGATCTGAGCAGTCAAGATAATTAAACTTACACCCATCCACAAAAGACACAATTACTTTCCCTTGGTGTATTGACACGTGAGATCGATCGAGAGGTAAAATAGAGGCTTGGATTGTGGTGCATGCACACACTACACTGCAAAAGACACAGTAGTGACGATTTAGTGAAAAGCTGAGCCAGAAATGCACTGGTATTGCTGCCTGTTTATGAGCCATGCATTTAATTAAAAAATGAAAAAAGAAAAAGAAAATCAGTTAGTGCCATTACATCTTAATAAGTGGTGTTTGTTAGTCCAGCACCGATATTACTAGTGTTTATTTCATAGTTCGACTCACTGAGTAACACTTGGCTTTTTACATTAGCAAACACAATTTGTCATTAAAAACATGTAATGTTTTAATGTAAAATTCTACAAAAAGTATATGTATGTGTGTGTGTGTATTGGTAGAAATATCACATGATAAAGTTTTAATGACACATTTTGTCATTATAACTATATTTACATTTTTGACAGATATTTTGACATAAGATATTTTATTCAACCATAAAAAACAATACAAATATTATTTACTCAGTAAGTGAGTCTCACTCACTCATTCACGCATTCATCAATAACTTATTTAGTTATTAAAGGGATGGTTCAGCCAAAAATTAAAAGTCTGTCATCATTTACACAATAAACACAAAAGAAGATATTTTGAAAAATGTTGGTAACCAAACAGTTGCGGGTCCCCATTGACTTTCATAGTGGGGTTCTTTCATACTATGGAAGTCAATGGTAACCAGCAGCTGAATGACTTTAGCAATGTTAATGTGACATTTATAGTTCATACCTCCTGTTTTCTTAGTGTCTTGTACTGGTAATTAAAGTAATGTCACATGCAGGTGACAGGAAGAAAACACCTAACAATCATCCAGAACACCCTAGCAACAGAATAGAAATGTGCTAAAAAGTTTAGGGTCAGAGAAATCTTTATCTTATCATATTTGCAAAAAAATTGAAATAATTTTGGTTTATTTTAATTTATTTTTCGTTTTTAATAGCAATATCTGGCAACACTGCATCACCGGCACTCAAACCGACAGTAATCAAAAAAGCCCATGGACAGGTTATTGCTGAAAAATATCTGTGCATATATTATCTTTCAGAAACGTTATCACCGCTGTCAAAAACAGATCACACAGAACTGTCAAACAAGTAGGTTACATAATGAAATGAAATTAAATATGCAAACACTAGCAATGAAGAAGTCTATGCTATGTCATTCAGTATAGTAGTTAAATTTTCACAAACCATTTTATAAACAATCATAAGAGCACTAGGCAAAGTTATCAGCTATACAGCAATGGTTATTAATAAAAACTATAACAGTAATATATTGTTGCATGAATAATAAAGAACTAATAAAATTATCCACCCCTAACTATAATAACCTATTAACACATTTTGATGCAATAAATAGGGTATGATTTAAAAATGATCATCCCTCCAAAACAGAGAAAACATCTACATGTCTGTCTCTTTTAAAGGCTGTGAAAACAGGAAAAACAACACTTCAACTTCAATATTTTTTTCTATTTTCACAGCCTATACCGTAAAAAAAATTCTGTAGCTTTTACAAAATAATTTTGGCAGCTGTGGTTGGCAACTGTGGCAACTGTAAACACATTTACAGAACAAAACAAGGAAATTTGAATGTAAACCACTAACTTCAACAACACACGCTGCTATTAAAATCTGTTTTGTACCTTTAACATACTGACAACCACCATAATATATGCAGGTGGTAAAAGAGAAACTCCCATGACGAATCAAAGCTCATCACAAGTAGCTTCGCCACAAGCAGAAGTATATACTAATATATAGAAGGTGCAAAGAGTCATTCATGCAAACACAAAACACCATCATGGTAACACACATTACACTTAACGCAATAAACTTTCATTTAACAACAGAAGATGTAACATAAAGCCCAAATGCACATAACTGATAACAAAAAGTATTGAAAAACAAAATACTTTCAAATGTGGCGTGTCAGTTTTTGACGGTAAATTATACATTGATTTGTTATTTTTTACTTCTAAAAACTGTACAATTAACAGCATTTTACTGTAATGTCTGATTAGATCTTTTATAGTTTTTCCCTGTATATAGTACGGGAACTTACCGTTAACCTATTAACAGTTTTTTTCAGTCGTGTTTTTACAGTTAAAATTACACTTATTTTTTTTACAGTGCATGTATTCTGAGGAGATGAGGATAGTCACTAGTGAAGGTCTTGTGTTGTCTTCAGCCAATCAGAGTTGTCTTCATGACATCATTATCATGTGGCTTCTGAGACGTTAGTCGCATGACATTTTATAGCTCAGTTGACTGGCTTCACCATTTTAAACAAAAAGCTGAGCAAATCATTTTTGTGAAAGACTATGTCCGGATCGGAACATACAGTAAATCACTTGCGTCAACATCACCAAAGCTTCACAGTCCTAAACCACTTCCTGTATCATTTCATATGCAGTCACTTGTTTCTGTTGCTTCTTCGTCTGTTTTGGTCCAGAGATTCAGTCCTCTTTCAGAAAATGCGTAACAGCACCCCCTACCATATAAGAGTGAAATCACAGAAAGCCAGAAAATTCTCTCAATGGCAGGGAAGTGTTGTCTCCTAAATGATGGAGAATTCCATTAGTAGGAAAGAAAGGGTTAAAGACTGGCCAGTCGGAGTATCTTGACACAATTCCTCAACTGTAGTGTTTTGTGTGGATCATAAGGTAGATTTAGGAGCTGGAAGGGCAAATTGTGCAGTACATGATCATGAAACACAGGCGCTTTAATTAGAGCAGAATGGCACGTTGTTAGCTTAATGGCGTTTTAATTAGTGCTAATGTAGTTGCGACTGGAGCATGTGTAATGTGCCTTAAACAGTCACTTCAGAAGATACTCGTCAGGCGACCTGTTAGAAAGCAGTGAATTTTACAGAACACAACTGTACATGAGAGCTGTGCCTCATTTAAAAGACAGGGAAATCAGTTATGCCTTACTTAAATCCAGTGAATGTTTATCATGAGTGTAAATACCCAGGGAGAAAACAGCAGACAAATGTCTTAAGTGTTGATACTGTGCTTGTGCAGCAGCCACAGCAAGGAACTTGATAATTATAAATGTCTCATAAAAGGCAATGCATCAGATGTAAAATATCAAGCAAATGCTGTGGGGTCTTTTCTTGTTACTAACATGCATGGCACAGTTAGTAGGACTGGATCTGGCAAACTAGGTTTGCTTATGTATGGCCCTATGATTTCCATGATGCAAAAAACATGGACGGAATCGCAAAATCCAGTCATAAAAATGGAATTTGCCAAATTATTAATGTATAAATCAAGTAGGTCAGTAAATGTAAATCAAATGGAGATATGGACTAGTGTCTGTGAATAATAAACCGCAAAAAGACTTAAATATGAATCGTGCATGTTTTGCATGTCTCTGTGTGAATAAACAGCGCAGACTGCTTAAGTGCATGTGACACTTGCAATGTTTTCAGCGTCTGTCGTCTCACTAAATAAGGACATAAATACATGAACAACATCTCCAGAATTGCTCTGAGAGTCACTTCAAGAGTATTTGAGCTTTTCATTTGAGGTAAAAACTGCAGGCATGTCAAAATAAAAGTTTGGTTTAACTTGAAGGAATGGTCAGAATACTACTACTACTAATAAACAATATTATTAAAATGTATGAATGAAATAATCACACAAATTTTCTTCTGTGTTTTAATTGTAACAGTAAACCTCTGTTTAGAAAAAATAAAAGGCTTTGTTTAATTTTCATTTGATTTAAAAATAAATTGAATTAATGCTTTATGCCATCATTTGATTACTAGAAAATTTAAAGTATATTACACAGATTTTCTGGGGAGAAAAATCACTAAGCATTTCATAGGGACCTATTATTGTAAAAACAAACAAACAAACAAACAAACAAAAATAAAATGTTTGACTATTAAAATTTAATTAAACCATTAAAATGGAATGTGAATAACAATAATAATAATGAAGAATAAAAAATTAAATATATTTCATTGGACCCTAAAAATGGATAAATTGAATAAATTGCTGTTAACTTGTATAAGTTTCATGATTTTAATTAATTAGAAATTATTTTTAATGAATATAGTTTTATTTACCCATTTAAACAGAGCCCAGAAAAAAAAATTGAATCTGGAAAAATTAAACCTGAAAAACAAAAACAAAACAGAATTTAGACAAAAAAAGGAGTTTGAGGAAAAAAATAAAATGGTCCCTTCTTACGAGTCATTCTATAATTCAGTGTACATTTCATGTCCGAATTAAACATATTATAATCTCACTAAACTTTTTTTTGTGCACCCTGTGTTTTTGTTTTGAATGAAATTGTCTTATCTTGATCTGCGCTTTAATATGCTCCTCATCATAGAGCTTTTTAGATGGATGCCAAGGCTTTTTAGGTCAGGTAGAATATGCAATCTCTGACTTGCATTGTGAAGTTTGCTGAATTCACCTGACGAGAAGAAAACTGGAGAAGATGGTGCGTTGTCACATTCTGAATGAATTATATTTTCTTGTGTGTTGTATTGATTATTAAAATTGACAGTGTGTGACATCATGCATGTCGTAGTATTTAAAGGAATGTCATCAATTGTGTGTGTTGGAAATTTTTGCCTGGGGCAACATTTCAGCAAAATGATATGTTTCCTCCTGCATGTTTCAGAACATGAAATATTCAGCGAGTCAGTTTTATATGAAACGTACAAATGTGAATCTGTCGATGCTTTATTATGCTGGTTGTTGTATGTATCACAGCAGAAATGAATTAAAAAGCAAATGCTTAATCTATAATAATGATTTTTAATAAATGTTTAAAAATAGCGCACACTTAAACCCTATACTAAACCTAACCTATAGTGTTGCCAACGTGAGATAAAAATGCATTTGCTAAACATATGGAGCTGGTTATGTGATGCAAATGTCAAAATGATTGATTTCATGTGCAGGGCTGCAGTGCACACGTGCATTTATCTTTTGTCATGCTGGGAATAGACAGTTGTTAAGCAAAAAGCACTGCTGTATAATTGATAAATGATTCCACATAAACATGATTTGTCACGTGTGCTTTTTATGTTAGTTAGAGTGATTCAGCATCTAGATGAGGATTCTGAGCTAATCTAGAAAAGTAATATTTAACGCTGCAGTCAGCTTCGAATGTTGTTAGCCTTTGGTCATAATATTTTCAATTTAAATACACTACCGACTTTATTTGCATTTATATGCAACCGCCTGTTATTCTGCAATAAACCCTGTGATGTTTGAAGAGTCTGAAGACCACTTTAGTGGTTGTTTTTAAGTGATTTTTACGATGATGCTTTACATTAAATTGACAGTTAAATTGTGCAGTGCAGTAAAACCATGGTTGATTGGGTCTGAAATGACCCCCGGCCTTATACACACATCCACACACAGTCTGGCTTGGTACAGTTCCCTTCAGCTTGATTCAAAGCTTGATTTTTAATTTTTTTGCAAATTAGTCTCAACTTTGAGAAAATCATGTTCAGTCTGACCCTTTCAGTATCTGCCATCTTATGGGAATCAAGTTATCACTGATGCTTGCTAGTCTTGTTTTAGTCTCGCGTAGCCAGACCTTCAGACTGACGGCTGCAGGTCTGGAATAGATGTCCGCTTTCATTGGCCAAGGCCCGCCCATGAGGCCATTTGACCAACATGTCAAACAACCAATCATAGTTCGTTTTGTTCAGCGTCACGTTTCGGGGCGTGGAAATGTCGCCACAATAATAAACCGGTGTGTGAAACTCTCGGATGTATTTTAAACTTTAAATATTTCACATACTTTTGAAAATCCAGCGTTTAGTTGACCCTGATAAGCGTTCGTCGTCACATTTGTAAACATGATGGCTTTCTTCTTTCATGAGTGAGTTTGGCGCCACGGCATCTTCGTTTCCTGGCGGACCGAATATAAACACGACACTCACGTCTCCCGGAAATCCGGTTTAATTCAACCAGTTACATTACGACTTCGGCTGTGTCCAAATTCAGGGTCTGCATCCTCCTTAGGATCCTTCCTACCCGGTTGAAGGAGGAGGGATCCTCCGACGTCCGCAAAACCCGGAAGTCGGTGTTTGTGAATTTGGACAGCCTACCCTTCTTTCAGTTCCCTCCCTTACCCGTTGCTCATATCCTGTCGCCTAGCAACCGTGACAGCGCCAAGCAAGAAGCGGGAAAATGGACAAACAAAGAGTTATTCTCCTCATTTTAATTCTTTTGGAAGAAATAAAGCAATTAAATAAATTAAATACTTTCTTTGCTCGTTGTCGGAGAGTTTTTTATATCAGACTACAAGACAGTCACATCCAGGTAAGCCATTATAGCCTATTTTTATTTGTTTTTAAGTATTCTACTAATTTCTCCTACAAATTCATTGAGCCGAAGCATAAACTTTAGCTTGTTTTGTCAGAGAAACTCCTCTCCCACTCCGCTACCGCTCGCTTCGTCTGCCATTACGCTCTGCCGAAAAGAATTATGGGATAGGTAGGACGGGAAAGGATCCACCACACCCATCCTTCCAATTCGGGGAAAAGGAGGACGTATTTGTGGACCGCATTTGAAGGATCCTACGAATTTGGACAGCCTTCGTCGCGGCGCTGTGACGTAACATCCTTCAAATGAGTACTCCGAAGGATGCAGACCCTGAATTTGGACACAGCCTTCGACATTCCTGAAGTGCTTCCAGAAAAGTATGCCATATGCATCAGACGTTTAGCAAACGGTCCGTGGGTGTGACGTCTGAGACTATTCTTGTCTTTAGCAAATATCATCATGTATCATTCTTTCATATTGGATAGGTGTTACTCAGCTGCTATGAAATACTTTTACCAAAGTCTATATAATATTACTATTTTCAACTTGAAAACAAGCCTATTTGTCTGTGTTTGGAATGTCACACTACCATCAGTGTTGGGGGTAACGCATACAAGTAACGCGAGTTACGAAATAGATGACTTTTTCTAAGTAACACATTACTTTTTAATTTACAAGAAAATATTTTTCAAAAAAGCAACACTAGTTACTTTGTTTTCCATTTATTGACTGACAGCTCTCCTGTCCTCATGTTTGGGAGTAAATGCAGAGGCGTTGTGTGTGCTGTGTGAACATGTTACAGTTCCAGACTAAATGTCAACATGCATTTATTCATCTCACTTGCACAAAAACAAGATCATTATTCCTCAAAATGAATAAAAACTGAAATGCAAACTCAGAATATGATGCAAATCTGCAGTAATTAAATGTTAAATAACACAAATCCCTTATGTATTTAATCCCATTTTATTAACCAGTGTCTTTGCAGCTGATCTTTGATGATCCAATTCATCCATATTAATAAGCAAAAATTACTTTAAATATACATAACATGTTTCGGTAACACTTTAGAATAGGGAACACATTCACTATTAACTATGACTTTTCCCTCAACCAATTCCTAATTTGTTGCTTATTAATAGTCAGTAAGGTAGTTGTTAAATTTAGGTATTGGGTAGGATTAGGGCTGTAGAATAAGTCATTAATATGTGCTTAATTTGTACTAATAAATGACAAATTTTTCTAGTAATATGCATGCTAATAAGCAACTAGTTAAGAGACCCTAACATAAAGTGTTACCCATGTTTCTATTTTTATTTTTTTTATTGTTGAAGAGTGCTTAGCTTTCTTCTCTTGCGTCCTTTTCTTCATGCAATCCAAAATGGCATGAACTGCGCCCTCTACAGAAGTGAATTAAAATTTCCTTCAGCCTGAAGCTTATTGATTTCAATTTTGGTCTGAAAGGGCTTCTACATTTGTCAAGAATATAACCTTTTATATTAAAAACAAACAAGTAAGCCCAGCCAAGATGAAAAAAGTAACGCAAAAGCAAAGTAATGCATTGCTTTCCCTAAAAAGTAATGTAATTACTAACGCAATTAGTTTTTTTAAATGGAGTAACGCAATATTGTCTTGCTTTACTTTTAAAAGTAACTTCTTCTGTAGATGTTATATATGGTGTGCACAGTATTTTCTGTACACATGAAATACAGAAATAGTCTTTATGGAAACTGCCTTGGAAACCTTTATTTTTGAGTGTAGTATACAAAAGACAGGGGTTGGTCAAAATGATGTGAACACCCGTTATCCGGATTAATATAAATTGTGCAGGCTACAGTGGAAAAACAAACATTGCAATTATCTTTTAATGATCTTTTTATTGTCTATATTCTCTAGTTTGTATATCAGTGTATTGTGTTCTGCAGTGTTTAGTATAAGTGGACTGTGAAATTGGTGAATGTCAGATGACCAAAAATGACAAATCATAGGAGCCTGTTACGCAGGAGCATCTGTAATCTTTACTAGCCCAGTTATTTGGGGTTATCTTTAGGATTATGACTATGAGTACACAAAACATGGCAAAATTTAACACAGAACTACTGCAGCAAAGTGACATCAAACCTCAATATTCACTGTGAAGACCTTGTTTCCTCAAAAATTGACCATAAAGAACTTCACAAAGCCAGCATCAATGAAAGAGCTGCAATTGCTAAAACTTTAATCACAAACAACAATGGGGAAGAGATGTAGTCATGTTTATAAAACCTGGACAGTTTGAGCACCAAGATATACAGATCAGCTGACTTGATTATTATCTGTGCTACTGTGGACAGTTCTGTAAAGAAACAACTGGCAAATTTTCTAATAGATGACATTCAACTGTAGACTATTCAGAAGTTGTATGAAGAGTTCACATTTTGTTCAAAGCCTGTGCATTGTTGCATAATATATATAACATATATTTATATACACATCAAGCCGGACTCTTTCAATTGCATCTTTATGTTCGCTTGCTCTCATAAGGCATGGGCTTACATCACACATGTGATAAATGACTGCAGCGAGCAACAGCGACGTCTGTATTGCAGAATCATTGTCACCTTTAGATCTGGTAAAAGTCACGACAATAATGAGTCTCGGGACTGGATGCATCATTCCCTGCGTGAGGTCTGGCCGGGTCTGATGGCTAAAGCAGATTAAATATAAATTAACTATTTATTGCACTGAAGTGCAGGCGTACGATTAGATCTTCCTTTATCATGCAATAAGAGTTTGTTGGAACCAGAGCAATCGACCGCAGCAGAACAGGCAAGGATGAGTATCTTTAATGTTAGCTGGTCATAACAGAACCTGTTTATCCATTAACATAAGATTAAACTTTACTGTTCATAAAGATTTTCCATTAATCGTACCCTTGACTGGGTCTGGCACAGTGTAACTCACTGGGTAAATAGGACGGGGATTCGGGGAAGGTAAATTACTTGCCACTTTTATTGCTAGTCCTAAAATGGGTATTCCAGAATGCAGAAAGCAGCATATGCCCGCCTAATCTGTTCCCACAGCTGTGCCAGGTGTCAGGCTGCCAGAGCTTTCTGCAAGGGCACGGGGCACTGCGCTACAGCTCACAATCATTTCATGTCTCAGAATACAAGCGAAAGATGCACTGCACATTCATTGTACTGACCACTGGTAAAAAAAGAAAGAAAATCATGGCAATATGTAATTCTTGGAAGCAAAAAAATAAAATAAAAATGAAAAACAATCGGGCACATACATGCTCTTGCCTATAGACTTTACATGTCTGTTTACATTCAAAACTCATTGTTAATAATTAGTTAATAGTGATAATTTGTCCCCAAACCAAAGGCTGACCAAAAGTCTGTCTGCTGTCTTAAATTCAGTTGTAAGTGAATAAAATTAAGGATAAAAAAAATCTATCTTTTTTAATACTGTAATCCATAGGAGCATGCTGTTTGAACTGAGGTATGTATACAGTGATCTGTTATGACACATTAAAGTGCACCAAAACAGCTTTGATTGTTTAAATTTCCTGATAAAATGGACAGAATTTGAAAGATGAAACGTTGCTTCTTATTGAAAGTAGCAAAAAAGTTGGATGATAGGATATAACGTTATATAATGTATAGTAAAGTTTTGTTCATGCATCAACTGAAACAACATAGACTAAAAGAATTATATTGGGATTTAAGCATTGATAATGATTTATTAAAATGAAGATATTTATAGGTGTTTCAAATTAAGTTCTGCACATGCAGTGGTTAAAACAATGCCGTATTTGTTTGGTACACATACGTAGCAAACCTAAAGACTCGTACTGAAAATATTCACTATGAATACCAATGGCCACAGCCATATCACCCTGTAGCCCAAGAATGGTTGCCCACTGAAGCTAAGCACGGTTGAGCCTGGTCAGTACCTGGATGGGAGACCTCCTGGGAAAACTAGGTTGCTGTTGGAAGAGGTGTTAGTGAGGCCAGCAGGGGGTGCTCACCCTGTGGTCTGTGTGGGTCCTAACCATAGATATATATATAATGACTAGATGTCTCGTCTGCGTCATCTAGTCATTATATATATATCTATGGTCCTAACGCCCCAGTATAGTGACGGGGACACTATACTGTCAAAAAAGCACCGTCTTTCGGATGAGACGTTAAACCGAGGTCCTGACTCTCTGTGGTCATTAAAAATCCCAGGATGTCTTTCGAAAAGAGTAGAGGTGTGACCTCGGCATCCTGGCCAAATTTCCCCATTGGTCTCTGACCATCATGGCCTCCTAATCATCCCCTTACACTGATTGGCTTCATCACTCTGTCTCCTCTCCACCAGTAAGCTGGTGTGTGGTGGGCGTTCTGGCGCAATATGGCTGCCGTCGCATCATCCAGGTGGATGCTGCACATTGGTGGTGGATGAGGAGACACCACCCCTCACAATGTAGAGCACTTTGAGTGCTTAGAAAAACAGAAAAGCGCTATATATATGTAATGAATTATTATTATTTATTATTAATACTTGTTACACCCCAATGTGATAATGTCATATTAGCATTACATAGATTAGAGTGTTTTCGTGGTTTGCCTGTGTTCACAGTATTGGCTGGTGCTTATTTGAATATTTCCTCTGTATTACATATATGCACAAGCTGGATTTTCTGTATTTTCAACAGCAGAAATGTTTTCATAAATGCGTGAGGATAAAACAGGGCTGTATAATGGTTCCTCAAGAAGCTCCAAGGTGTCTTTGGAGGCATCTACTCCACCTACAGTAAGGGACCAGGCTCTCCCTGGGATACTTGCTTTACTGGTCCAAGCCAAAATCCAGGCTTGGGACAAAATTGCATGGTAAAAAGTCCCCACCATAAATGCCGTGTGTGATTTGATGGCCAGATCATGTGCTGATTGGCTGCATCCGATGTGGCTGAAAATGGAAAACGTCTCCATTTTTAAATAAAAATCGGTTAGCATTTCTGTGGATATGCATCTGTTTTTTGTTCGTTTTGATCCTGTCAAAGGTTGCATTGGACTGTTTTAGTCTGTGAAGGTCTTTGTCGTCTCTTCGTTTTGAGCAAGACTGTGTCATTAGGATAGGGAGATAGGGAGCACTGTCATCAAAGACTGGATTCAAAAGCATCCTAGCAGCTTTGACAAATTGATTTCGCCAGTAGATGTGCTTACTCTCCCAGCAGTAGCAGTAAGGGACTGTGTAACATGGTTCTCACTCTTTGTGCTGAGCTGATTCTACTCCCACTCCACAGTGTGTGATTTAACATTAATCAAAATGACTTCCTAATCTCACCCTCAGTCGGCTACGGAGCGCCATCTCCCACTTCACAGGTGTGAAAGCCAGGCGTATCAAACCGTTATGTGTGACCTAGTGTGTCTCATTCTCAGATTCCCCTCTTGTGGGAGGAGGAGGGCTAACGCTATCTTTGATGCGTCCTTGTGGTGGCGGCCGCCGTCCCTGCAATGAGGAGGAGGTGAGGAGTTGTAATAATGAATATATATTTTTCTGAGGGTTTTTGCACGGCCAGATGTGCTCCAAATGCATGCGTTTCAATCTGTCCAGCACTGGAGCTTCAGTAACTGACTTACATCATGATTGTCATCAGTCGTATGGATAAAGAGAATCCAATTAAACAAATAACATAACAACTGAATATTTTCACTTAGGTCAAACAAAATACTGGGTAACACTTTACGATAAGGTTCTGTTTGTTAACTATGCATTAAGTAACATTAACTTACAATGAGCAAAACATTTCTTAAAGTATTTATTAATATTTGTTAACGTTAAAAACATACAACTGTTCATTTTTAGTCCATGTCAGTTCAGGTCTATTAAATAACATTTAATAGATAAGTTTGATTTGAATAATGTATTAGGAAATGTTGGAATGAGCATTAACTATGACTGATAAATGCTTCAGAAGTATTTTTTCATTGTTAGTTGACGTTAACTGATGTTAACAAATGAAACCTTATTGTAAAGTGTTACCAAATACTGTGGTAACACTTAATTTTAAGGTGATGTAGTTACACGTTACATGTAGTTGCTAATAACAGTAGTTAATTCTAAACTGGTAACACTTTATTTTACGGCTTTGTTACTTTAAGTACTGAGTAATATTAATTAACTACATGTGCTTGCTGTGGTTAGGGTTGGTTGCATGCAATTATGCATAATTTACAGTTATTACTATTGTATGTACATGTAACAAGGACACTAAAATAAAGTGTTACCCTTAAACCATAACTCTAACTTTAACCCTGTAATATACACGTCATTAATTAATATTACTCAGTATTTATTTGTGTAAGTACACTGTAACAATGTCACCTTAAAATAAAGTGTTACCATAAAATAATCCACACTGAAAAAATGGTAATCTAAAAAGAGTAATATCTAAATCAACTGGTTCTGTTCAAGTCAAAGATATTATTTAACATTACTGAATCAAGCTACACTACTATTCAGGTAAAAAACAAACACACAAACAAACAAACAAACAAAAAACACCCTGATTTTATCTAATATAAATGAACGAATATTGTTTTTTTTTTTTGAAAGAAATTAATGGCTTTATTTAGTGAGGATGTGTTACATTGATAAAAAGAGATAATACTTATAAATATTTATATTGTTACAAAAGGTTTCTATTTTAAATAAGTACTGTTATTTTTAACTTTCATCAAATAATCCTTAAAAGTATCACATGTTCCAAACAAACAAACAAACAAACAAACACTCACCACAACTAAAGTAATGGCTGATGTAAAATCAGCTTTGCCACCACAGGAATAAATTATATATTAAAGTATATTAAAATAGAAAACCATTCATTTAAATTGTAATAATATTTCACAATATTACAGTTTTTAATCAAATAAATGCAGCTTTGATGAACAGAAGAGACTTCTTTAAAAAATATGAAAAGTCTAACTGATCCCAAACGTTTGAAGGGCAGTGTATATACATCAATTTATACCAACAAATTAAATTTTGTGGGTTAAATAATGCTGAGAAAGCTCTTTAAGGTAACAGTTGCAGGCTATTTTAAGGCCGGGATACACTGTGGGTGAGTGTCTGTCGGGCTAGTTTAGTTTGTTTGGTGTGTTCCACACGTCGGCTCTCATCGAGGCCGTTGGCAAGAGTGAGAACTCTGATTGGATGTTCAGTGCCCAAGAATTAAAGTGAAAGTGATGAAAACTAGTAAGTAAATGAAGGCGACACAGACAGAAGCCTGTTTTAATGTTACACCGTCTTTCCCAAGCATTACAATATGCTTGGGAATATGCAATATACAATATAATATTTATTTTCACAACAATATGAGCCACTTAAAATGAAGAAAGTTATCAACATAACTGATATTCAAAATGGTACGGAAGCGCTGTTTTGTTTACATTTCGTATATCTGTATATATTTTGTATATCCTTGTTTCGGTTTCTCCTTTTGAATGACAAATAGCTTAATACTATTGATAGCTGCTGATATAGACAGCTAATTCCTCTCATGCAGGCGCAGAACGCACCGGTTTAGTTTACAGTCGGTTGTAGTCTAAGCGGTGTGTTTAAGCCCAGATTTTTGGTCCATATGCTGCTGACACGAGGCGATAACACCATTGGCTTTCGCCGCTGCCAATTCTTTGAAGTCGGCTTGGTATGTTCCGGCCTTTAAGGTTCTTCTACAACATTCCTGTCCCAAGATTTAATTCATTTAACTTGATTGCAAAGCACTTTTGAAACGGTTTCAAGTATAATGCAATCGTTATTGAATTTGTGCTAAGTGAAAATGAGGGTGCAAAAGTGAAGTAAGCCCATTGTGCCGCAGAGAATGTCATACAGCATCAATCCAATCAAATAAACTGTCAATCCAGTCAAGCCTTCCATCCCAAAATCAATGAAGAGAGAAAATGTGCCATATGCAAATCAAAATGGCATTTTGGCCGGTGCTAGTGTCTATTAGCATAACTCATTCAAGGGCCACAGAGCAGCTGCGGAGAGCAGCTCCTGTCATGGAGCAGTTGTTTTATGGAGGTCTTGTCACACTCCTGGTTTTAATTGACATTAAAAATCAGTGAACGGCATACTAATTCTTTGTGCACCTGACTGTTAGAGCGCCATTAGCACATGTGCGGCAAAACACGTCCTGCCTGTAAAACTGCTGGGGAAACAATACGATACATTTTCTCTTCAAGTTCAAGAGATAATGGTGAATGCATGCTTCAGTTTTGTTAAGCTTTTCTCATGATATTAAAATAAGTTGCAAAAGAAGTGTTGTTATACTGTAACAGGTATAATAACTTTGGTAACACTTTATTTTAGGGTCTCTTAACTAGTTGCTTATTACTAGAATATTAGCCATTTATTAGTAGTAATTAAGCACATATTAATAATTTATTCTACATCCCTAATCCTACCCAATACTTAAACTTAACAACTACCTCACTAACTATTAATAAGCAGCAAATGAGGAATTTGTTGAGGGAAAAGTCATAGTTAGTATTGAATAAGTGTTCCCCTTTCTAAAGTGTTACCATAACTTTTTTTAAGGAAAATAATTCTATAAATCTTTTTGTGTATTGCTCAATTGGACTGAAAGTTTAAAGTAAACAAATGTTTCAAACTGATTAAAGTGCAACAGAATTATAAAGAACAATAGGTTACACTTTACAATGTCTTATTAGTAAATGTTAGTTAATACATTAACTAATATTAACAATGAGAAATAGCTAATTGTTACAGAAGTAGTTAGTTAGTTGTTAGCTTAGGTCCATTACATAATAGTTACAACTTTTGATTTTAATAGTCTTATTAAACGTTAACTAAGAAATTTACATTAGCTAAGATTTATAAATGCTTTAGATGTACTTTTCATTGTCAGTTTATATTTACTAATTAAGTAGCTAATGTTAAGTAATGGAGCTTTACCGTAAAGTGTTACTGAGCAATAGCCCTGTAAAAAAACAACAACATTCTCAATCAATATCTAGGGCATGTTGTAGTTCAGGTTGAAATAAATAACCTACTATCGGGTGGTGATGGCGCAGTGGATAAGACACATGCCTTTGGTGTGAGAGACCCGGGTTCGAATCCACTGTGAGACACCAATGTGTCCCTGAGCAAGACACTTAACCCCTAGTTGCTCCAGAGGCGTGCGACCTCTGATATATATAGCAATTGTAAGTCGCTTTGGATAAAAGCGTCAGCTAAATGAATAAATGTAAATGTACTAAGTCTTTGGTGCAGTGATAAACACTGCAAATAGAAAAAATTTAATTGTGGTTTAAAACCTTTAAATCTTGTTCTGGAACAACAACAACTTTGTTTATGGGTTTCCTGGGGTAACGGCTGCATTTCTGCTGTTCCATCAGCGCCATCTGCTGTCTGAGAGTGAATGTGCTTGTTTTATATCGGAATGTGTGCATGCCTCTTTGGTGCAGCACATAGCGGTGTTGTGCATTTTAACCGGATGATGGGTAAAGTGTTCTTAAAATGCACCACGATAACAATATCATGCATGTTCATTATCGCACTTTATTGTATTACCGTATGTCAGCACATGTCTATAACAGACACAATCCCTGGCATGGCACAAAATGCATTTCATCCAGAAAAAAGCACTGTGTGGGTCACAAAGTGTTTGCATTTTAATTTATTTTTTAGTTTGTTTTTTGTTTGTGTTTCTTGGTTTAGCAAAAGGTTCAGTGGTGAAGAAACACAAGTGCTTTAAATGAGTACTAGGAGTCTCATCTGACTAAATATCACATGCCACACTATTTTGCTTTTGAGGCTGGTGTTACACAGAGATGAAATATTGACTGGGACACATTGTGCCTTTTCCCACAGGTCGGAGAAGCTTTAGGTGGTGTGGTATAACTTCCACTAACTGATAATTGCACTGGGTCATGCAAACATGAGCATTGTGTGAGACCTTCTCCTAATAAATGGATTTGACTTGATCCACATGTGAATAACGTGTTGTATAATTTTCCATATTTACACATTTTAGTTTATCAAACCTTTTTCATTCAGCACTCTTAAAATGAATTCATTTTCACAGCTTTTCTTCACATCCACAGCCTGAAGAATGATTCTTTCACTGTGAAAATGTGATGTTTATTTCAGTGATTCAGACATTGTTTTAGTCTGTGCAAACTCACAAGCAAACTAAATAATATATGGTAACACTTTACCATAAGGTCCCAGTAGTACCGTTATTTAAAGGGATAGTTCACCCCAAAACTAAAACTGTCATCATTTACTCACCCTCATGTTGTTCCAAACTTGTATGAGTTTTTTTCTTCTGTTGAGCAAAAAATAAGATATTTTGAAGAATGTTGGTAACCAAACAGTTAATGGTAGCCACTGACTTCCATAGTACTTTTTTTTAAGTCAATTACTGATCGTTTTACAACATTCTTCAAAATATCTTCTTCTGTTCAACAGAAGAAAGAAACTTGTACAGGTTTGGAACAACTTCAGAGTGAGTAAATGAAGATAGAACTTAAATGTTCGGGTGACCTATTGCTTTAAAGCCACAATATGTAAGATATTTTTATTAAAATATCCAAAAACCACTGGAACAGTGTTATATATTTTGCTGACTTGTGTACTTCCGTTATCACAAATGTTTCGAAGAATGTATAAATCCAGAGAAATAACCCATTTTAACTAGTGACACAGACTGTGTCCTTGCGTCGCCTGCCAATGAAGTCATTCATCCTCGATTTTCTGGGTTTATTTTGTAGAAAACATGGAAACCCCAAAGAGACTTTAATGGGTTATGCTTTTTATTAGACAGGTGACGAACACACAGAGTAGCATTATAACAGAACTTTCAACACACTCTAGTATGTATCTAGTATGATAAAACAGTGCTGTTTTACGTCACATAAGCATGACCGGAAGAAGCGGAAGCGGTCGACTGTGGCATAATAAAAGCTCCGCTGCTTTCGTGCTCATGTCTTGTTGAATTTCGTGTTGGGGTTTGAACACTCGCGCTCCATGTTCTGTGTTGTTGTGGGAGAGTGCGGTCTTGAGTTTGTTCGGGCTGTACGCTCTTCTGTCCACGTGGATTGTGTTGTTTTGTGTAGCATGCGGTTCATGTTCGGCCATGTGCTTTTTTGTCGTCTTGTGTTGTTGCACGCAGTTCGTGTTTTTATAGGCTGCGTGCATTCATGTAATGTCTTGTGCTGTGTAACACGCAGCTTGTGTTTTTCATTGGCTGCGTGCTTTCATGTTGTGATGTCTTGGGTGAACATGCGGCTTATGAGTATTCTCATTAACTGCATATTTGTGTCTTGTTTAGCACTTGGCCAGTGATTTTTTTTGCTGGCCATGTGCTTGTGTCTTGACCCCGCCCATCTTGTTACCTGATTATTGGTTCCTTTGCCCCACCTGTGTTTCCCTCATTACCTTCCTCATTTGCTCCCTATTTATTCTCCTTGTGTTTGCAGTCCTGTGCCAGTTCATTGTTGAATGTTCCCCCGGTTGTGTCCTGATCCTGCCTTGCCTTGTTGTGCCTGTTCCTTCCATGCCTTGCCAGCTTGTTTTTAGGGTACTTTTTGTTGTTTGTTTTGTTTTATTTTATTATTAAAAAGCCCATCTCTCCTGCAAAATTGAGTCCTCGCCTCATCCCCCTACCACACCCCGACAAATACATTTGTTGCAGTATCTATTAAGCTTCATGTCAGCTCAGGTCCATTAAATAATATTAAAAGATAATTAGGGGCCAAGCCCGAAGGGCTATAGCCCCTATTGTATCTGTATGTTTTATTATTATTATTATTATTTTTGGCCCATGGGGCTCTATGGCAGCCCTATGAACGGAACATAGGAAAATGATGAAATTTGGCATACTTATAGAGATGGCCATGAATAGTGACCTGACCAACTTTGGGGTCTCTAGAAACAACTCTATAGCGCCACCACCAGTTCAAAAATTCAACATTGAAATGGTAATAACTCTTGAACCCCTTGTTCTATAAAAATTAAACTTAGTACACCTGATTACTCTCTTCATGTTGATCCCATTCAATAGCTTACAGTAAGACTCCACCCATTACAGTAGCGGCCATTTTGAAAAGTACAGTATTCTGTCTGTTCGCTACTACTCCTTGAAAATTGATTCAATTCTTCCCAAAATTGACTCAAATGATCTTTGGACTGAGCCGCACAGAAATGACTGAACAGATTTTTTTTATCCATCTTTGTTCAAAAGTTATGATTTTGTGAACTTAACGAAGTCGACCCAAAATTGGTTCAGAGCCTCTATCTCGGCCAAACTTGGATCAATCGAAACGAAACTTGGTACGCTTCATCAACACCATGATCTGAGGGGCCACGCCAAAGTTGGGAACAGCGCCACCTATGGGTCCTGAGATACCAGAAATTCATATTTTTGCTTATAACTTTTGAACAGTCAGTCAGAAAACTATAATCTTTGTGTCTATGGATTCCTTGGGTCATGACGAAACAGAGGATGTCACATTTTCCAGGATTGGCTGAACCACGTGTCCGCCATTTTGATATTTGGTATAAATTGCAATATCTTTTGAACCATTTAACATATCGGCACAAATATCGGTAGGGATCATCAACACCATGTCCCGGAGGGACCACAGAAGTCTGATGACAGCGCCCCCTAGTGTTCCAGAGATATAACTATTCTAACAAAAACACATAACTTTTGCAAATGTTGTCCAAAATGTGTCATTTTTATGTCGTTTCGTTCCCTGGGTTATGCCGATTCTGACAATGTCTCATTTGTCATTTTCCAACATGGTGTCTGTCCGCCATTTTGAAGCAAATGAAAACCAGTCTTTTCGCTACTCCTCCTTCAAAATCTGTCCAATTCTTCCCAAAATTGACTCAGATGATCTTTGGACCGAGCCGCACAGAAATGACTGAACAGAATTTTTTGAGTACTAGTGAAAAAAAAAGTTATGATGCTGTGAACATAACGGGCTCGACCAAAATTGGTTCAGAGGCTGTATCTAAGCCAAGCTTTGATCAATCAAAACAAAACTTGGTACACTTCTTCAACTCCATGATCTGAGGGTCCATGCCAAATTTGGTAACAGCGCCACCTATGGGTCGTGAGATACCAAAAAAATCACATTTTCACTTATAACTTTTGAACAGTCAGTCAGAATATTATAAGGATGTCAATTTTGCCAGGATTGGCTGAACCACGTGTCCGCCACTTTGAAATTTGTTGGCTTATACTAGTGATCTTAGCATTCTCCTAAGTTACAGGCTAAACAATTACCATTCTGTTTAAAGTGACTCTTCAGCTATCGAATTAACCATAAGCTGCGTTACAATTAACTTTTTTTGTGTTACGCTGCTTAAAATGCTAAATAACTTTTCTGTCAGCTCATTCTCACACCTAAACCTCTCTTCGGCAGCCTGTCATATGTGTAACAACCGAGTGGCTCACTCTGCTAAGCCGCTTTCACTGAACCTTATAGGGTGTGGGTTCGAATCCCAGTTGACTCAAGCCCAGACCGCGAGAGCTCCTGTGGCCAGAAGCGGTTCAAACATTGCTTTTGTTCCAGACATTGGATCTTCTGTGCGTTTGTTCTTCTCATCCCAACTTCTGTTCAATTTTGAACTTCTGTGCTTCTGAACAAATCTGTTTTTTCTATGTACGTTCTTTTTCAGCTTTTTATTCTCTTCCCGCTCTGCGCCTCGCTACGGGCCATTCGCTGGCTTGGCCCCGCTAATCGCTGCTTGCAGCTATATTTAGGGGCCAAGCCCGAAGGGCTATAGCCCCTATTGTATCTGTATGTTTTATTATTATTATTATTATTTTTGGCCCATGGGGCTCTATGGCAGCCCTATGAACGGAACATAGGAAAATGATGAAATTTGGCATACTTATAGAGATGGCCATGAATAGTGACCTGACCAACTTTGGGGTCTCTAGAAACAACTCTATAGCGCCACCACCAGTTCAAAAATTCAACATTGAAATGGTAATAACTCTTGAACCCCTTGTTCTATAAAAATTAAACTTAGTACACCTGATTACTCTCTTCATGTTGATCCCATTCAATAGCTTACAGTAAGACTCCACCCATTACAGTAGCGGCCATTTTGAAAAGTACAGTATTCTGTCTGTTCGCTACTACTCCTTGAAAATTGATTCAATTCTTCCCAAAATTGACTCAAATGATCTTTGGACTGAGCCGCACAGAAATGACTGAACAGATTTTTTTTATCCATCTTTGTTCAAAAGTTATGATTTTGTGAACTTAACGAAGTCGACCCAAAATTGGTTCAGAGCCTCTATCTCGGCCAAACTTGGATCAATCGAAACGAAACTTGGTACGCTTCATCAACACCATGATCTGAGGGGCCACGCCAAAGTTGGGAACAGCGCCACCTATGGGTCCTGAGATACCAGAAATTCATATTTTTGCTTATAACTTTTGAACAGTCAGTCAGAAAATTATAATCTTTGTGTCTATGGATTCCTTGGGTCATGACGAAACAGAGGATGTCACATTTTCCAGGATTGGCTGAACCACGTGTCCGCCATTTTGATATTTGGTATAAATTGCAATATCTTTTGAACCATTTAACATATCGGCACAAATATCGGTAGGGATCATCAACACCATGTCCCGGAGGGACCACAGAAGTCTGATGACAGCGCCCCCTAGTGTTCCAGAGATATAACTATTCTAACAAAAACACATAACTTTTGCAAATGTTGTCCAAAATGTGTCATTTTTATGTCGTTTCGTTCCCTGGGTTATGCCGATTCTGACAATGTCTCATTTGTCATTTTCCAACATGGTGTCTGTCCGCCATTTTGAAGCAAATGAAAACCAGTCTTTTCGCTACTCCTCCTTCAAAATCTGTCCAATTCTTCCCAAAATTGACTCAGATGATCTTTGGACCGAGCCGCACAGAAATGACTGAACAGAATTTTTTGAGTACTAGTGAAAAAAAAAGTTATGATGCTGTGAACATAACGGGCTCGACCAAAATTGGTTCAGAGGCTGTATCTCAGCCAAGCTATGATCAATCAAAACAAAACTTGGTACACTTCTTCAACTCCATGATCTGAGGATCCATGCCAAATTTGGGAACAGCGCCACCTATGGGTCGTGAGATACCAAACAAATCACATTTTCACTTATAACTTTTGAACAGTCAGTCAGAATATTATAAGGATGTCAATTTTGCCAGGATTGGCTGAACCACGTGTCCATCACTTTGAAATTTGTTGGCTTATACTAGTGATCTTAGCATTCTTCTAAGTTACAGGCTAAACAATTACCATTCTGTTTAAAGTGACTCTTCAGCTATCGAATTAACCATAAGCTGCGTTACAATTAACTTTACTTTGTGTTACACTGGTTAAAATGCTAAATAACTTTTTTTGTCAGCTCATTCTCTCACCTAAACCTCTCCTCGGCAGCTTGTCAAATGTGCAGCGACTGAGTGGCTCACTCTGCTAAACCGCTTTCACCGAACCTTTTAGGGCGTGGGTTCGAATCCCGGTTGGCTCAAGCCCAGACCGCGAGAGGTCCTGTGGCCAAAAGCGGTTCAAACATTGCTTTTGTTCCAGACGTTGGATCTTCTGTGCGTTTGTTCTTCTCATCCCAACTTCTGTTCAGTTTTGAACTTCTGTGCTTCTGAACCAATCTGTTTTTTCTATGTACGTTCTTTTTCAGCTTTTTATTCTCTTCCCGCTCTGCGCCTCGCTACGGGCCATTCGCTGGCTTGGCCCCGGTAATCGCTGCTTGCAGCTATATTTAGGGGCCAAGCCCGAAGGGCTATAGCCCCTATTGTATCTGTATGTTTTATTAGGGGCCAAGCCCGAAGGGCTATAGCCCCTATTGTATCTGTATGTTTTATTATTATTATTATTATTTTCGTCCCATGGGGTTCTATGGCAGCCCTATGAACAGAACATAGGAAAATGATGAAATTTGGCACAATTGTAGAGATGGACATAAATAGTTATCTGACCAACTTTGGGGTCTCTAGATCCAACTCTATAGCGCCACCACCAGTTCAAAAATTCAACATTGAAATGGTAATAACTCCTGAACCACTTGTTGTAGAAAAATAAAACTTAGTACACCTGATTACTCTCTTCATGCTGATCCCATTCAATAGCTTACAGTAAGACTCCACCCATTACAGTAGCGGCCATTTTGAAAAGTACAGTATTCTGTCTGTTCGCTACTACTCCTTGAAAATTGATTCAATTCTTCCCAAAATTGACTCAGATGATCTTTGGACTGAGCCGCACAGAAATGACTGAACAGATTTTTTTTATTCATCTTTGTTCAAAAGTTATGATTCTGTGAACTTAACGAAGTCGACCCAAAATTGGTTCAGAGCCTGTATCTCGGCCAAACTTGGATCAATCGAAACGAAACTTGGTACGCTTCATCAACACCGTGATCTGAGGGGCCACGCCAAAGTTGGGAACAGCGCCACCTATGGGTCGTGAGATACCAGAAATTCACATTTTTGCTTATAACTTTTGAACAGTAATTCAGAAAATTATAATATTTGTGTCTATGGATTCCTTGGGTCATGACGAAACAGAGGATGTTAATTTTGCCAGGATTGGCTGAACGACCTGTCCGCCATTTTGAAATTTGGTATAAATTGCAATATCTTTTGAACCATTTAACATATCGGCACAAATATCGGTAGGGATCATCAACACCATGTCCCGGAGGGACCACAGAAGTCTGAAGACAGCGCCACCTAGTGTTCCAGAGATATAACTATTCTAACAAAAACACATAACTTTTGCAAATGTTGTCCAAAATGTGTCATTTTTATGTCGTTTCGTTCCCTGGGTTATGCCGATTCTGACAATGTGTCATTTGTCATTTTCCAACATGGTGTCTGGCAGCCATTTTGAAGCAAATGCAAAACAGTGTTTTTGCTACTCCTCCTTCAAAATCTGTCCAATTCTTCCCAAAATTGACTCGGATGATCTTTGGACCGAGCCGCACAGAAATGACTGAACAGAATTTTTTGAGTACTAGTGAAAAAAAAAGTTATGATGCTGTGAACATAACGGGCTCAACCAAAATTGGTTCAGAGGCTGTATCTCAGCCAAGCTTTGATCAATCAAAACAAAACTTGGTACACTTCTTCAACTCCATGATCTGAGGGGCCATGCCAAATTTGGGAACAGCGCCACCTATGGGTCGTGAGATACCAAAACATTCACATTTTCGCTTATAACTTTTGAACAGTCAGTCAGAAAATTAAAAGGATTTCAATTTTGCCAGGATTGGCTGAACCACGTCTCCGCCACTGAAATTTGTTGGCTTATACTAGTGATCTTAGCATTCTTCTAAGTTACAGGCTAAACAATTACCATTCTGTTTAATGTGACTCTTCAGCTATCGAATTAACCATAAGCTGCGTTACAATTAACTTTACTTTGTGTTACACTGGTTAAAATACTAAATAACTTTTTTGTCAGCTCATTCTCTCACCTAAACCTCTCCTCGGCCTGTAAAATATCTAACAACCGTGTGGCTCACTCTGCTAAGCCGCTTGCCCTGATCCTTTCTGGTCATGGGTTCGAATCCTGTTTAGTACCAGCGGTGCAAACGTTGTTTTGTTCCAGACATTTGATCTTCCGTGCGTGTTTGTCTTGAATCAGAAACGTGTATGTGTTCGTTCTCATCCCAACTTCTGTTCAGTTTTGAACTTCTGTGCTTCTGAACCAATCAGTTTTTTCTATGTACGTTCTTTTTCAGCTTTTTATTCTCTTCCCGCTCTGCGCCTCGCTACGGGCCATTCGCTGGCTTGGCCCCGCTAATCGCTGCTTGCAGCTATTTAGGGGCCAAGCCCGAAGGGCTATAGCCCCTATTGTATCTGTATGTTTTATTATTATTATTATTATTTTCGTCCCATGGGGTTCTATGGCAGCCCTATGAACAGAACATAGGAAAATGATGAAATTTGGCACAATTGTAGAGATGGACATAAATAGTTATCTGACCAACTTTGGGGTCTCTAGATCCAACTCTATAGCGCCACCACCAGTTCAAAAATTCAACATTGAAATGGTAATAACTCCTGAACCACTTGTTGTAGAAAAATAAAACTTAGTACACCTGATTACTCTCTTCATGCTGATCCCATTCAATAGCTTACAGTAAGACTCCACCCATTACAGTAGCGGCCATTTTGAAAAGTACAGTATTCTGTCTGTTCGCTACTACTCCTTGAAAATTGATTCAATTCTTCCCAAAATTGACTCAGATGCTCTTTGGACTGAGCCGCACAGAAATGACTGAACAGATTTTTTTTATTCATCTTTGTTCAAAAGTTATGATTCTGTGAACTTAACGAAGTCGACCCAAAATTGGTTCAGAGCCTGTATCTCGGCCAAACTTGGATCAATCGAAACGAAACTTGGTACGCTTCATCAACACCGTGATCTGAGGGGCCACGCCAAAGTTGGGAACAGCGCCACCTATGGGTCGTGAGATACCAGAAATTCACATTTTTGCTTATAACTTTTGAACAGTAATTCAGAAAATTATAATATTTGTGTCTATGGATTCCTTGGGTCATGACGAAACAGAGGATGTTAATTTTGCCAGGATTGGCTGAACGACCTGTCCGCCATTTTGAAATTTGGTATAAATTGCAATATCTTTTGAACCATTTAACATATCGGCACAAATATCGGTAGGGATCATCAACACCATGTCCCGGAGGGACCACAGAAGTCTGAAGACAGCGCCACCTAGTGTTCCAGAGATATAACTATTCTAACAAAAACACATAACTTTTGCAAATGTTGTCCAAAATGTGTCATTTTTATGTCGTTTCGTTCCCTGGGTTATGCCGATTCTGACAATGTGTCATTTGTCATTTTCCAACATGGTGTCTGGCAGCCATTTTGAAGCAAATGCAAAACAGTGTTTTTGCTACTCCTCCTTCAAAATCTGTCCAATTCTTCCCAAAATTGACTCGGATGATCTTTGGACCGAGCCGCACAGAAATGACTGAACAGAATTTTTTGAGTACTAGTGAAAAAAAAAGTTATGATGCTGTGAACATAACGGGCTCAACCAAAATTGGTTCAGAGGCTGTATCTCAGCCAAGCTTTGATCAATCAAAACAAAACTTGGTACACTTCTTCAACTCCATGATCTGAGGGGCCATGCCAAATTTGGGAACAGCGCCACCTATGGGTCGTGAGATACCAAAAAATTCACATTTTCGCTTATAACTTTTGAACAGTCAGTCAGAAAATTAAAAGGATTTCAATTTTGCCAGGATTGGCTGAACCACGTCTCCGCCACTGAAATTTGTTGGCTTATACTAGTGATCTTAGCATTCTTCTAAGTTACAGGCTAAACAATTACCATTCTGTTTAATGTGACTCTTCAGCTATCGAATTAACCATAAGCTGCGTTACAATTAACTTTACTTTGTGTTACACTGGTTAAAATACTAAATAACTTTTTTGTCAGCTCATTCTCTCACCTAAACCTCTCCTCGGCCTGTAAAATATCTAACAACCGTGTGGCTCACTCTGCTAAGCCGCTTGCCCTGATCCTTTCTGGTCATGGGTTCGAATCCTGTTTAGTACCAGCGGTGCAAACGTTGTTTTGTTCCAGACATTTGATCTTCCGTGCGTGTTTGTCTTGAATCAGAAACGTGTATGTGTTCGTTCTCATCCCAACTTCTGTTCAGTTTTGAACTTCTGTGCTTCTGAACCAATCTGTTTTTTCTATGTACGTTCTTTTTCAGCTTTTTATTCTCTTCCCGCTCTGCGCCTCGCTACGGGCCATTCGCTGGCTTGGCCCCGCTAATCGCTGCTTGCAGCTATATTTAGGGGCCAAGCCCGAAGGGCTATAGCCCCTATTGTATCTGTATGTTTTATTATTATTATTATTATTATTATTCTTCTTCTCTTCAATGGGGCTCTATGGCAGCCCTATGAACGGAACATAGGAAAATGATGAAATTTGGCATACTTATAGAGATGGCCATGAATAGTGACCTGACCAACTTTGGGGTCTCTAGAACCAACTCTATAGCGCCACCACCAGTTCAAAAATTCAACATTGAAATGGTAATAACTCTTGAACCCCTTGTTCTAGAAAAATTAAACTTAGTACACCTGATTACTCTCTTCATGCTGATCACATTCAATAGCTTACAGTAAGACTCCACCCATTACAGTAGCGGCCATTTTGAAAAGTACAGTATTCTGTCTCTTCGCTACTACTCCTTGAAAATTGATTCAATTCTTCCCAAAATTGACTCAGATGATCTTTGGACTGAGCCGCACAGAAATGACTGAACAGATTATTTTTATTCATCTTTGGTCAAAGGTTATGATTCTGTGAACTTAACGAAGTCGACCCAAAATTGGTTCAGAGCCTGTATCTCGGCCAAACTTGGATCAATCGAAACGAAACTTGGTACGCTTCATCAACACCATAATCTGAGGGGCCACGCCAAAGTTGGGAACAGCGCCACCTATGGGTCGTGAGATACCAGAAATTCACATTTTTGCTTATAACTTTTGAACAGTAATTCAGAAAATTATAATCTTTGTGTCTATGGATTCCTTGGGTCATGACAAAACAGAGGATGTCAATTTTGCCTGGATTGGCTAAACCACGTGTCCGCCATTTTGAAATGAGTCATACATTGCTATATCTTTTGAACCATTGGAAATATCGGCACAAAAATCGGTAGGGATCATAAACCCCATGCCCCGGAGGTACCACGGAAGTTTTAAGACAGCGCCACCTAGTGTTCCAGAGATATAACTATTAAAACAAAAACACATAACTTTTGCAAATGTTGTCCAAAATGTGTCATTTTTATGTCGTTTCGTTCCCTGGCTTATGCCGATTCTGACAATGTCTCATTTGTCATTTTCCAACATGGTGTCTCTCCGCCATTTTGAAGCAAATGAAAACCAGTGTTTTTGCTACTCCTCCTTCAAAATTGATCCAATTCTTCCCAAAATTGGCTCAGATGATCTTTGATCTGAGCCGCACAGAGATGACTGAACAGATTTTTTTTATTCATCTTCGTTCAAAAGTTATGATGTTGTGAACTTCATGAGGTCGACCAAAATTGGTTCAGAGGCTGTATCTCAGCCAAGCTATGATCAATCAAAACAAAACTTGGTACACTTCTTCAACTCCATGATCTGAGGATCCATGCCAAATTTGGGAACAGCGCCACCTATGGGTCGTGAGATACCAAACAAATCACATTTTCACTTATAACTTTTGAACAGTCAGTCAGAATATTATAAGGATGTCAATTTTGCCAGGATTGGCTGAACCACGTGTCCATCACTTTGAATTTTTTTGGCTTATACTAGTGATCTTAGCATTCTTCTAAGTTACAGGCTAAACAATTACCATTCTGTTTAAAGTGACTCTTCAGCTATCGAATTAACCATAAGCTAAGTTACAATTAACTTTACTTTGTGTTACGCTGGTTAAAATGCTAAATAACATTTTTGTCAGCTTATTCTCACACCTAAACCTCTCCTCGGCAGCCTGTCAAATGTGCAACGAATGAGTGGCTCACTCTGCTAAGCTGCTTTCACCAAACCTTTTAGGGCGTGGGTTCGAATCCCGGTTGGCTCAAGCCCAGACCGCGAGAGGTCCTGCGGCCAGAAGCGGTTCAAACATTGCTTTTTTTCCAGACGTTGGATCTTCTGTGCGTTTGTTCTTCTCATCCCAACTTCTGTTCAGTTTTGAACTTCTGTGCTTCTGAACCAATCTGTTTTTTCTATGTACGTTCTTTTTCAGCTTTTTATTCTCTTCCCGCTCTGCGCCTCGCTACGGGCCATTCGCTGGCTTGGCCCCGGTAATCGCTGCTTGCAGCTATATTGGAACTTGTTCCTGTCAGATTTCCTCATCTTGACAATGGGAGTCAATGGCAGCCCTATGAATGGAACATAGGAAAATGATGAAATTTGGCACACTTGTAGTGATGGCCATGAATAGAGATCTGACCAACCTTGGGGTCTCTAGGACCAACTCTATAGCGCCACCAGCAGTTCAAAAACTCAACATTGAAATGTTAATAGCTCTTGAACGCCTTGCTCTAGCAAGTTCAAACTTAGTACACCTGATTACTCTCTTCACACTGATCACATTCCATAGCTTACATTAAGAGTCCAGCCATTACACTAGCTGCCATTTTGAAAAGTACAGTATTCAGTTTTTTCGCTACTCCTCCTTCAAATTTTGTCCAATTCTTTAAAAATTTGGCAGAGATCATCTTTGGACCGAGCCGCATAGAAATGACTGAACAGAATTTTTTGACCTACTGGTGAAAAAAAAAGTTATGATGCTGTGAAGTTAACGGGGTCGACCCGAAATTGTTTCAGAGGCTGTATCTCGGCCAAACTTTGATAAATCAAAATGAAACTTGGTACGCTTCATGAAAACCATGATTTGAGGGTCCATGCCAAAGTTGGGAACAGCGCCACCTATGGGTCGTGAGATAGCAAAAATGCACTATATTGCTTATAACTTTTGGAGGCATTGTCCAAATTTAGTCATTTCTCTATCATTTCATTCCATGGGTTATGCCGAGTCTGACAATGTCTCATTTGTCATTTTGTAACATGGTGTCTGTCCGCCATATTAAAGCAAATGAAAAACAATATTTTTGCTACTCTTCCTACAAATTTAATTCAATTTTGTCCAAAATCTGATCATACGATCTTTGGACTGAGCCGCAGAGAAATGACTGAACAGATTTTTGATATTCACTACAGTTCCCGAGAAATACCTCTCGGAAGTTGACCGTGTCTGTGTTTGTTGACTTGTACTAGTGATCTTAGCATTCTTCTAAGTTACATTCTAAACAATTACCATTCTGTTTAATGTGAATCTTTATCTATCGAATTAACCATAAACTGCTTTACAATTAACTTTACCATGTGTTACGCTGGTTAAAACGCTAAAGGACCTTTTTGTCAACTCATTCTCACACCTCAACCTCTCCTCGGCAGGTTGTTAAATATGCGGAGACCGAGTGGCGCAGTCTGCTAAGCTGCTTGCCCTGAAATTTCAGGTTGTGGGATCGAATCCCGGTTAGTACAACCTCAGGCTGCAAGAGGTTCTGTGGCAATAAGAGGTGCCAACATTGCTTTTATTCCAGACTTTGGATATTCAGTGCGTGTTCATCTCGAATCAGAACCGTGTGTTTATTCTTTCTCTTCTGAACTTCTGTTCAGTTTTGAACTTCTGTGCTTCTGAACATATCTGTTTTTTCCATGTACGTTCTATTTCAGCTTCTTATGCTCTTCCCGCTCTGCGCTGCTCTACGGGCTATTCGCAGGCTTGGCCCCGGAATCGCTGCTTGCAGCTATATTGGAACTTGTTCCTGTCAGATTTCCTCATCTTGACAATGGGAGTCAATGGCAGCCCTATGAATGGAACATAGGAAAATGATGAAATTTGGCACACTTGTAGTGATGGCCATGAATAGAGATCTGACCAACCTTGGGGTCTCTAGGACCAACTCTATAGCGCCACCAGCAGTTCAAAAACTCAACATTGAAATGTTAATAGCTCTTGAACGCCTTGCTCTAGCAAGTTAAAACTTAGTACAGCTGATTACTCTCTTCACACTGATCACATTCAATAGCTTACATTAAGACTCCAGCCATTACACTAGCTGCCATTTTGAAAAGTACAGTATTCAGTTTTTTCGCTACTCCTCCTTCAAATTTTGTCCAATTCTTTCAAAATTTGTCAGAGATCATCTTTGGACCGAGCCGCATAGAAATGACTGAACAGAATTTTTTGACCTACTGGTGAAAAAAAAAGTTATGATGCTGTGAATGTAACAAGGTCGAACCAAAATTGTTTCTGAGCCTGTATCTCGGCCAAACTTGGATCAATCGAAACGAAACTTGGTACGCTTCATCAACACCATGATCTGAGGGGCCAAGCCAAAGTTGGGAACAGCGCCACCTATGGATCGTGAGATACCAGAAATTCACATTTTTGCTTATAACTTTTGAACAGTAATTCAGAAAATTATCATCTTTGTGTCTATGGATTCCTTGGGTCACGGCGAAACAGAGGATGTCAATTTTGCCAGGATTGGCTGAACCACGTGTCCACCACTTTGAAATTTGTTGGCTTATACTAGTGATCTTAGCATTCTTCTAAGTTACATTCTAAACAATTACCATTCTGTTTAATGTGACTCTTTATCTATCGAATTAACCATAAACTGCTTTACAATTAACTTTACCATGCGTTACGCTGGTTAAAACACTAAAGAACCTTTTTGTCAACTCATTCTCACACCTCAACCGCTCCTCGGCAGGTTGTCAAATATGCGGAGACCGAGTGGCGCACTCTGCTAAGCTGCTTGCCCTGAACCTTTCAGGTTGTGGGATTGAATCCCGGTTAGTACAACCTCAGGCTGCAAGAGGTTCTGTAGCCATAAGGGGTGCCAACATCGCATTTGTTCCAGACTTTGGATATTCAGTGCGTGTTCGTCTCGAATCAGAACCGTGTGTTTATTCTTTCTCTTCTGAACTTCTGTTCAGTTTTGAACTTCTGTGCTTCGGAACATATCTGTTTTTTTCCATGTACGTTCTATTTCAGCTTCTTATGCTCTTCCCGCTCTTCACCGCTCTACGGGCTATTCGCAGGCTTGGCCCCGGAATCGCTGCTTGCAGCTATATTTAGGGGCCAAGCCCGAAGGGCTATAGCCCCTATTGTATCTGTATGTTTTATTATTATTATTATTATTTTCGTCCCATGGGGTTCTATGGCAGCCCTATGAACAGAACATAGGAAAATGATGAAATTTGGCACAATTGTAGAGATGGACATAAATAGTTATCTGACCAACTTTGGGGTCTCTAGATCCAACTCTATAGCGCCACCACCAGTTCAAAAATTCAACATTGAAATGGTAATAACTCCTGAACCACTTGTTGTAGAAAAATAAAACTTAGTACACCTGATTACTCTCTTCATGCTGATCCCATTCAATAGCTTACAGTAAGACTCCACCCATTACAGTAGCGGCCATTTTGAAAAGTACAGTATTCTGTCTGTTCGCTACTACTCCTTGAAAATTGATTCAATTCTTCCCAAAATTGACTCAGATGATCTTTGGACTGAGCCGCACAGAAATGACTGAACAGATTTTTTTTATTCATCTTTGTTCAAAAGTTATGATTCTGTGAACTTAACGAAGTCGACCCAAAATTGGTTCAGAGCCTGTATCTCGGCCAAACTTGGATCAATCGAAACGAAACTTGGTACGCTTCATCAACACCGTGATCTGAGGGGCCACGCCAAAGTTGGGAACAGCGCCACCTATGGGTCGTGAGATACCAGAAATTCACATTTTTGCTTATAACTTTTGAACAGTAATTCAGAAAATTATAATATTTGTGTCTATGGATTCCTTGGGTCATGACGAAACAGAGGATGTTAATTTTGCCAGGATTGGCTGAACGACCTGTCCGCCATTTTGAAATTTGGTATAAATTGCAATATCTTTTGAACCATTTAACATATCGGCACAAATATCGGTAGGGATCATCAACACCATGTCCCGGAGGGACCACAGAAGTCTGAAGACAGCGCCACCTAGTGTTCCAGAGATATAACTATTCTAACAAAAACACATAACTTTTGCAAATGTTGTCCAAAATGTGTCATTTTTATGTCGTTTCGTTCCCTGGGTTATGCCGATTCTGACAATGTGTCATTTGTCATTTTCCAACATGGTGTCTGGCAGCCATTTTGAAGCAAATGCAAAACAGTGTTTTTGCTACTCCTCCTTCAAAATCTGTCCAATTCTTCCCAAAATTGACTCGGATGATCTTTGGACCGAGCCGCACAGAAATGACTGAACAGAATTTTTTGAGTACTAGTGAAAAAAAAAGTTATGATGCTGTGAACATAACGGGCTCAACCAAAATTGGTTCAGAGGCTGTATCTCAGCCAAGCTTTGATCAATCAAAACAAAACTTGGTACACTTCTTCAACTCCATGATCTGAGGGGCCATGCCAAATTTGGGAACAGCGCCACCTATGGGTCGTGAGATACCAAAAAATTCACATTTTCGCTTATAACTTTTGAACAGTCAGTCAGAAAATTAAAAGGATTTCAATTTTGCCAGGATTGGCTGAACCACGTCTCCGCCACTGAAATTTGTTGGCTTATACTAGTGATCTTAGCATTCTTCTAAGTTACAGGCTAAACAATTACCATTCTGTTTAATGTGACTCTTCAGCTATCGAATTAACCATAAGCTGCGTTACAATTAACTTTACTTTGTGTTACACTGGTTAAAATACTAAATAACGTTTTTGTCAGCTCATTCTCTCACCTAAACCTCTCCTCGGCCTGTAAAATATCTAACAACCGTGTGGCTCACTCTGCTAAGCCGCTTGCCCTGATCCTTTCTGGTCATGGGTTCGAATCCTGTTTAGTACCAGCGGTGCAAACGTTGTTTTGTTCCAGACATTTGATCTTCCGTGCGTGTTTGTCTTGAATCAGAAACGTGTATGTGTTCGTTCTCATCCCAACTTCTGTTCAGTTTTGAACTTCTGTGCTTCTGAACCAATCTGTTTTTTCTATGTACGTTCTTTTTCAGCTTTTTATTCTCTTCCCGCTCTGCGCCTCGCTACGGGCCATTCGCTGGCTTGGCCCCGCTAATCGCTGCTTGTTATTATTATTTTCGTCCCATGGGGTTCTATGGCAGCCCTATGAACAGAACATAGGAAAATGATGAAATTTGGCACAATTGTAGAGATGGACATAAATAGTTATCTGACCAACTTTGGGGTCTCTAGATCCAACTCTATAGCGCCACCACCAGTTCAAAAATTCAACATTGAAATGGTAATAACTCCTGAACCACTTGTTGTAGAAAAATAAAACTTAGTACACCTGATTACTCTCTTCATGCTGATCCCATTCAATAGCTTACAGTAAGACTCCACCCATTACAGTAGCGGCCATTTTGAAAAGTACAGTATTCTGTCTGTTCGCTACTACTCCTTGAAAATTGATTCAATTCTTCCCAAAATTGACTCAGATGATCTTTGGACTGAGCCGCACAGAAATGACTGAACAGATTTTTTTTATTCATCTTTGTTCAAAAGTTATGATTCTGTGAACTTAACGAAGTCGACCCAAAATTGGTTCAGAGCCTGTATCTCGGCCAAACTTGGATCAATCGAAACGAAACTTGGTACGCTTCATCAACACCGTGATCTGAGGGGCCACGCCAAAGTTGGGAACAGCGCCACCTATGGGTCGTGAGATACCAGAAATTCACATTTTTGCTTATAACTTTTGAACAGTAATTCAGAAAATTATAATATTTGTGTCTATGGATTCCTTGGGTCATGACGAAACAGAGGATGTTAATTTTGCCAGGATTGGCTGAACGACCTGTCCGCCATTTTGAAATTTGGTATAAATTGCAATATCTTTTGAACCATTTAACATATCGGCACAAATATCGGTAGGGATCATCAACACCATGTCCCGGAGGGACCACAGAAGTCTGAAGACAGCGCCACCTAGTGTTCCAGAGATATAACTATTCTAACAAAAACACATAACTTTTGCAAATGTTGTCCAAAATGTGTCATTTTTATGTCGTTTCGTTCCCTGGGTTATGCCGATTCTGACAATGTGTCATTTGTCATTTTCCAACATGGTGTCTGGCAGCCATTTTGAAGCAAATGCAAAACAGTGTTTTTGCTACTCCTCCTTCAAAATCTGTCCAATTCTTCCCAAAATTGACTCGGATGATCTTTGGACCGAGCCGCACAGAAATGACTGAACAGAATTTTTTGAGTACTAGTGAAAAAAAAAGTTATGATGCTGTGAACATAACGGGCTCAACCAAAATTGGTTCAGAGGCTGTATCTCAGCCAAGCTTTGATCAATCAAAACAAAACTTGGTACACTTCTTCAACTCCATTATCTGAGGGGCCATGCCAAATTTGGGAACAGCGCCACCTATGGGTCGTGAGATACCAAAAAATTCACATTTTCGCTTATAACTTTTGAACAGTCAGTCAGAAAATTAAAAGGATTTCAATTTTGCCAGGATTGGCTGAACCACGTCTCCGCCACTGAAATTTGTTGGCTTATACTAGTGATCTTAGCATTCTTCTAAGTTACAGGCTAAACAATTACCATTCTGTTTAATGTGACTCTTCAGCTATCGAATTAACCATAAGCTGCGTTACAATTAACTTTACTTTGTGTTACACTGGTTAAAATACTAAATAACTTTTTTGTCAGCTCATTCTCTCACCTAAACCTCTCCTCGGCCTGTAAAATATCTAACAACCGTGTGGCTCACTCTGCTAAGCCGCTTGCCCTGATCCTTTCTGGTCATGGGTTCGAATCCTGTTTAGTACCAGCGGTGCAAACGTTGTTTTGTTCCAGACATTTGATCTTCCGTGCGTGTTTGTCTTGAATCAGAAACGTGTATGTGTTCGTTCTCATCCCAACTTCTGTTCAGTTTTGAACTTCTGTGCTTCTGAACCAATCTGTTTTTTCTATGTACGTTCTTTTTCAGCTTTTTATTCTCTTCCCGCTCTGCGCCTCGCTACGGGCCATTCGCTGGCTTGGCCCCGCTAATCGCTGCTTGCAGCTATATTGGAACTTGTTCCTGTCAGATTTCCTCATCTTGACAATGGGAGTCAATGGCAGCCCTATGAAGGGAACATAGGAAAATGATGAAATGTGGCACACTCGTAGTGATGGCCAGGATTAGTGATATGACCAACTTTGGGGTCTCTAGACCAAACTCTATAGCGCCACCAGCAGTTCAAAATTCCAACATTTAAATGTTAATAACTCTTGAACCCCTTGCTCTAGAAAGATAAAACTTAGTACACCTGATTACTCTCTTAAAACTGATCACATCCAATATCTTACATTAAGACTCCAGCCATTACACTAGCTGCCATTTTGAAAAGTACAGTATTCAGTTTTTTCGCTACTCCTCCTTCAAATTTTGTCCAATTCTTTCAAAATTTGGCAGAGATCATCTTTGGACCGAGCCGCATAGAAATGACTGAACAGAATTTTTTGACCTACTGGTGAAAAAAAAAGTTATGATGCTGTGAAGTTAACGGGGTCGACCCGAAATTGTTTCAGAGGCTGTATCTCGGCCAAACTTTGATAAATTAAAATGAAACTTGGTACGCTTCATGAAAACCAGGATTTGAGGGTCCATGCCAAAGTTGGGAACAGCGCCACCTATGGGTCGTGAGATAGCAAAAATGCACTATTTTGCTTATAACTTTTGGAAGCATTTTCCAAATTTTGTCATTTCTCTATCATTTCATTCCCTGGGTTATGCCGAGTCTGACAATATCTCATTTGTAATTTTCTAACATGGTGTCTGTCCGCCATATTAAAGCAAATGAAAAACAATATTTTTGCTACTCTTCCTACAAATTTCATTCAATTTTGTCCAAAATCTGACCATACGATCTTTGGACTGAGCCGCAGAGAAATGACTGAACAGATTTTGATATTCACTACAGTTCCCGAGAAATACCTCTCGGAAGTTGACCATGTCTGTGTTTGTTGACTTATACTAGTGATCTTAGCATTCTTCTAAGTTACAAGCTAAACAATTACCATTCTGTTTAATGTGACTCTTCAGCTATCGAATTAAGCATAAACTGCTTTACAATTAACTTTACCATGTCTTACGCTGGTTAAAATGCTAAAGAACCTTTTTGTCAACTCATTCTCACACCTCAACCTCTCCTCGGCAGGCTGACAAACGTGCAGTAACCGAGTGGCGCACTCTGCTAAGCCACTGTCCCAGAACATTTCAGGTTGCGTGTTTGAATCCCAGTTAACACAAGCCCAGGTAGCGTTATGTTCTGTTGCCAGATTCAGTGCAAATGCTGCTTTTGTTTCAGACGTTGCATCTTCTGTGCGTGTTCGTCTTGAATCAGAACCGTGTGTTTATTCTTTCTCTTCCGAACTTCTGTTCAGTTTTGAACTTCTGTGCTTCTGAACATATCTGTTTTTTCCATGTACTTTCTATTTCAGCTTCTTATGCTCTTCCCCCTCTGCACCCCTCTACGGGCCATTCACAGGCTTGGCCCCGGAATCGCTGCTTGCAGCTATATTTAGGGGCCAAGCCCGAAGGGCTATAGCCCCTATTGTATCTGTATGTTTTATTAGGGGCCAAGCCCGAAGGGCTATAGCCCCTATTGTATCTGTATGTTTTATTATTATTATTATTATTTTTGGCCCATGGGGCTCTATGGCAGCCCTATGAACGGAACATAGGAAAATGATGAAATTTGGCATACTTATAGAGATGGCCATGAATAGTGATCTGACCAACTTTGGGGTCTCTAGAACCAACTCTATAGCGCCACCACCAGTTCAAAAATTCAACATTGAAATGGTAATAACTCTTGAACCCCTTGTTCTAGAAAAATTAAACTTAGTACACCTGATTACTCTCTTCATGCTGATCGCATTCAATAGCTTACAGTAAGACTCCACCCATTACAGTAGTGGCCATTTTGAAAAGTACAGTATTCTGTCTCTTCGCTACTACTCCTTGAAAATTGATTCAATTCTTCCCAAAATTGACTCAGATGATCTTTGGACTGAGCCGCACAGAAATGACTGAACAGATTTTTTTTATTCATCTTTGGTCAAAGGTTATGATTCTGTGAACTTAACGAAGTCGACCCAAAATTGGTTCAGAGCCTGTATCTCGGCCAAACTTGGATCAATCGATACGAAACTTGGTACGCTTCATCAACACCATGATCTGAGGGGCCACGCCAAAGTTGGGAACAGCGCCACCTATGGGTCGTGAGATACCAGAAATTCACATTTTTGCTTATAACTTTTGAACAGTAATTCAGAAAATTATAATCTTTGTGTCTATGGATTCCTTGGGTCATGACGAAACAGAGGATGTCAATTTTGCCAGGATTGGCTGAACCACGTGTCCGCCATTTTGAAATTTGGTATAAATTGCCATATCTTTTGAACCATTTAACATATCGGCACAAATATCGGTAGGGATCATCAACACCATGTCCCGGATGGACCACAGAAGTCTGAAGACAGCGCCACCTAGTGTCCCAGCGATATAACTATTCTAACAAAAGCACATAACTTTTGCAAATATTGTACAAAATGTGTCATTTTTATGTCGTTTCGTTCCCTGGGTTATGCCGATTCTGACAATGTCTCATTTGTCATTTTCCAACATGGTGTCTGGCAGCCATTTTGAAGTAAATGAAAAACAGTCTTTTTGCTACTTCTCCTTCAAAATCTGTCCAATTCTTCCCAAAATTGGCCCAGATGATCTTTGGACCGAGCCGCACAGAAATGACTGAACAGAATTTTTTGAGTACTAGTGAAAAAAAAAGTTATGATGCTGTGAACATAACGGGCTCGACCAAAATTGGTTCAGAGGCTGTATCTCAGCCAAGCTTTGATCAATCAAAACAAAACCTGGTGCACTTCTTCAACTCCATGATCTGAGGGTCCATGCCAAATTTGGTAACAGCGCCACCTATGGGTCGTGAGATACCAAAAAAATCAAATTTTCACTTATAACTTTTGAACAGTCAGTCAGAAAATTATAAGGATGTCAATTTTGCCAGGATTGGCTGAACCACGTCTCCGCCCCTTTGAAATTTGTTGGCTTATACTAGTGATCTTAGCATTCTCCTAAGTTACAGGTAAACAATTACCATTCTGTTTAAAGTGACTCTTCAGCTATTGAATTAACCATAAGCTGTGTTACAATTAACTTTACTTTGTGTTACACTGGTTAAAATGCTAAATAACTTTTTTTGTCAGCTCATTCTCTCACCTAAACCTCTCCTCGGCCTGTAAAATATGTAACAACCGTGTGGCTCAATCTGCTAAGCCGCTTGCCCTGAACCTTTCTGGTCATGGGTTCGAATCCCGATTAGTACAGCGGTGCAAATGTTGTTTTGTTCCAGACATTGGATCTTCCGTGCATGTTCGTCTTGAATCAGAAACGTGTATGTGTTCATTCTCATCCCAACTTTTGTTCAGTTTTGAACTTCTGTGCTTCTGAACCAATCTGTTTTTTCCATGTACGTTCTTTTTCAGCTTTTTATTCTCTTCCCGCTCTGCGCCTCGCTACGGGCCATTCGCTGGCTTGGCCCCGCTAATCGCTGCTTGCAGCTATATTTAGGGGCCAAGCCCGAAGGGCTATAGCCCCTATTGTATCTGTATGTTTTATTATTATTATTATTATTTTTGGCCCATGGGGCTCTATGGCAGCCCTATGAACGGAACATAGGAAAATGATGAAATTTGGCATACTTATAGAGATGGCCATGAATAGTGACCTGACCAACTTTGGGGTCTCTAGAAACAACTCTATAGCGCCACCACCAGTTCAAAAATTCAACATTGAAATGGTAATAACTCTTGAACCCCTTGTTCTATAAAAATTAAACTTAGTACACCTGATTACTCTCTTCATGTTGATCCCATTCAATAGCTTACAGTAAGACTCCACCCATTACAGTAGCGGCCATTTTGAAAAGTACAGTATTCTGTCTGTTCGCTACTACTCCTTGAAAATTGATTCAATTCTTCCCAAAATTGACTCAAATGATCTTTGGACTGAGCCGCACAGAAATGACTGAACAGATTTTTTTTATCCATCTTTGTTCAAAAGTTATGATTTTGTGAACTTAACGAAGTCGACCCAAAATTGGTTCAGAGCCTCTATCTCGGCCAAACTTGGATCAATCGAAACGAAACTTGGTACGCTTCATCAACACCATGATCTGAGGGGCCACGCCAAAGTTGGGAACAGCGCCACCTATGGGTCCTGAGATACCAGAAATTCATATTTTTGCTTATAACTTTTGAACAGTCAGTCAGAAAATTATAATCTTTGTGTCTATGGATTCCTTGGGTCATGACGAAACAGAGGATGTCACATTTTCCAGGATTGGCTGAACCACGTGTCCGCCATTTTGATATTTGGTATAAATTGCAATATCTTTTGAACCATTTAACATATCGGCACAAATATCGGTAGGGATCATCAACACCATGTCCCGGAGGGACCACAGAAGTCTGATGACAGCGCCCCCTAGTGTTCCAGAGATATAACTATTCTAACAAAAACACATAACTTTTGCAAATGTTGTCCAAAATGTGTCATTTTTATGTCGTTTCGTTCCCTGGGTTATGCCGATTCTGACAATGTCTCATTTGTCATTTTCCAACATGGTGTCTGTCCGCCATTTTGAAGCAAATGAAAACCAGTCTTTTCGCTACTCCTCCTTCAAAATCTGTCCAATTCTTCCCAAAATTGACTCAGATGATCTTTGGACCGAGCCGCACAGAAATGACTGAACAGAATTTTTTGAGTACTAGTGAAAAAAAAAGTTATGATGCTGTGAACATAACGGGCTCGACCAAAATTGGTTCAGAGGCTGTATCTCAGCCAAGCTATGATCAATCAAAACAAAACTTGGTACACTTCTTCAACTCCATGATCTGAGGATCCATGCCAAATTTGGGAACAGCGCCACCTATGGGTCGTGAGATACCAAACAAATCACATTTTCACTTATAACTTTTGAACAGTCAGTCAGAATATTATAAGGATGTCAATTTTGCCAGGATTGGCTGAACCACGTGTCCATCACTTTGAAATTTGTTGGCTTATACTAGTGATCTTAGCATTCTTCTAAGTTACAGGCTAAACAATTACCATTCTGTTTAAAGTGACTCTTCAGCTATCGAATTAACCATAAGCTGCGTTACAATTAACTTTACTTTGTGTTACACTGGTTAAAATGCTAAATAACTTTTTTTGTCAGCTCATTCTCTCACCTAAACCTCTCCTCGGCAGCTTGTCAAATGTGCAGCGACTGAGTGGCTCACTCTGCTAAACCGCTTTCACCGAACCTTTTAGGGCGTGGGTTCGAATCCCGGTTGGCTCAAGCCCAGACCGCGAGAGGTCCTGTGGCCAAAAGCGGTTCAAACATTGCTTTTGTTCCAGACGTTGGATCTTCTGTGCGTTTGTTCTTCTCATCCCAACTTCTGTTCAGTTTTGAACTTCTGTGCTTCTGAACCAATCTGTTTTTTCTATGTACGTTCTTTTTCAGCTTTTTATTCTCTTCCCGCTCTGCGCCTCGCTACGGGCCATTCGCTGGCTTGGCCCCGGTAATCGCTGCTTGCAGCTATATTGGAACTTGTTCCTGTCAGATTTCCTCATCTTGACAATGGGAGTCAATGGCAGCCCTATGAAGGGAACATAGGAAAATGATGAAATGTGGCACACTCGTAGTGATGGCCAGGATTAGTGATATGACCAACTTTGGGGTCTCTAGACCAAACTCTATAGCGCCACCAGCAGTTCAAAATTCCAACATTTAAATGTTAATAACTCTTGAACCCCTTGCTCTAGAAAGATAAAACTTAGTACACCTGATTACTCTCTTAAAACTGATCACATCCAATATCTTACATTAAGACTCCAGCCATTACACTAGCTGCCATTTTGAAAAGTACAGTATTCAGTTTTTTCGCTACTCCTCCTTCAAATTTTGTCCAATTCTTTCAAAATTTGGCAGAGATCATCTTTGGACCGAGCCGCATAGAAATGACTGAACAGAATTTTTTGACCTACTGGTGAAAAAAAAAGTTATGATGCTGTGAAGTTAACGGGGTCGACCCGAAATTGTTTCAGAGGCTGTATCTCGGCCAAACTTTGATAAATTAAAATGAAACTTGGTACGCTTCATGAAAACCAGGATTTGAGGGTCCATGCCAAAGTTGGGAACAGCGCCACCTATGGGTCGTGAGATAGCAAAAATGCACTATTTTGCTTATAACTTTTGGAAGCATTTTCCAAATTTTGTCATTTCTCTATCATTTCATTCCCTGGGTTATGCCGAGTCTGACAATATCTCATTTGTAATTTTCTAACATGGTGTCTGTCCGCCATATTAAAGCAAATGAAAAACAATATTTTTGCTACTCTTCCTACAAATTTCATTCAATTTTGTCCAAAATCTGACCATACGATCTTTGGACTGAGCCGCAGAGAAATGACTGAACAGATTTTTGATATTCACTACAGTTCCCGAGAAATACCTCTCGGAAGTTGACCGTGTCTGTGTTTGTTGACTTGTACTAGTGATCTTAGCATTCTTCTAAGTTACATTCTAAACAATTACCATTCTGTTTAATGTGACTCTTTATCTATCGAATTAACCATAAACTGCTTTACAATTAACTTTACCATGTGTTACGCTGGTTAAAACGCTAAAGGACCTTTTTGTCAACTCATTCTCACACCTCAACCTCTCCTCGGCAGGTTGTCAAATATGCGGAGACCGAGTGGCGCAGTCTGCTAAGCTGCTTGCCCTGAAATTTCAGGTTGTGGGATCGAATCCCGGTTAGTACAACCTCAGGCCGCAAGAGGTTCTGTGGCAATAAGAGGTGCCAACATTGCTTTTGTTCAAGACTTTGGATATTCAGTGCGTGTTCATCTCGAATCAGAACCGTGTGTTTATTCTTTCTCTTCTGAACTTCTGTTCAGTTTTGAACTTCTGTGCTTCTGAACATATCTGTTTTTTCCATGTACGTTCTATTTCAGCTTTTTATTCTCTTCCCGCTCTGCGCCTCGCTACGGGCCATTCGCTGGCTTGGCCCCGCTAATCGCTGCTTGCAGCTATATTGGAACTTGTTCCTGTCAGATTTCCTGATCTTGACAATGGGAGTCAATGGCAGCCCTATGAAGGGAACATAGGAAAATGATGAAATTTGGCACACTTTTAGTGATGGCCATGAATAGAGATCTGACCAACTTTGGGGTCTCTAGGACCAACTCTATAGCGCCACCAGCAGTTCAAAAACTCAACATTGAAATTTTAATAGCTCTTGAACGCCTTGCTCTAGCAAGTTAAAACTTAGTACACCTGATTACTCTCTTCACACTGATCACATTCAATAGCTTACATTAAGAGTCCAGCCATTACACTAGCTGCCATTTTGAAAAGTACAGTATTCAGTTTTTTCGCTACTCCTCCTTCAAATTTTGTCCAATTCTTTCTAAATTTGGCAGAGATGATCTTTGGACCGAGCCGCATAGAAATGACTGAACAGAATTTTTTGACCTACTGGTGAAAAAAAAAGTTATGATGCTGTGAAGTTAACGGGGTCGACCCAAAATTGTTTCAGAGGCTGTATCTCGGCCAAACTTTGATAAATCAAAATGAAACTTGGTACGCTTCATGAAAATTCATGATTTGAGGGTCCATGCCAAAGTTGGGAACAGCGCCACCTATGGGCCGTGAGATAGCAAACATGCACTATATTGCTTATAACTTTTGGAGGTATTGTCCAAATTTAGTAATTTCTCTATCATTTCATTCCATTGGTTATGCCGAGTCTGACAATGTCTCATTTGTCTTTTTCTAACATGGTGTCTCTCTGCCATATTAAAGCAAATGAACAACTATATTTTTGCTACTCTTCCTACAAATTTCATTCAATTTTGTCCAAAATCTGATCATACGATCTTTGGACTGAGCCGCAGAGAAATGACTGAACAGATTTTTGATATTCACTACAGTTCCTGAGAAATACCTCTTGGAAGTTGACCATGTCTGTGTTTGTTGACTTATACTAGTGATCTTAGCATTCTTCTAAGTTACATTCTAAACAATTACCATTCTGTTTAATGTGACTCTTTATCTATCGAATTAACCATAAACTGCTTTACAATTAACTTTACCATGCGTTACGCTGGTTAAAATGCTAAAGAACCTTTTTGTCAACTCATTCTCACACCTCAACCGCTCCTCGGCAGGTTGTCAAATATGCGGAGACCGAGTGGCGCACTCTGCTAAGCTGCTTGCCCTGAACCTTTCAGGTTGTGGGATTGAATCCCGGTTAGTACAACCTCAGGCTGCAAGAGGTTCTGTAGCCATAAGGGGTGCCAACATCGCATTTGTTCCAGACTTTGGATATTCAGTGCGTGTTCGTCTCGAATCAGAACCGTGTGTTTATTCTTTCTCTTCTGAACTTCTGTTCAGTTTTGAACTTCTGTGCTTCGGAACATATCTGTTTTTTTCCATGTACGTTCTATTTCAGCTTCTTATGCTCTTCCCGCTCTTCACCGCTCTACGGGCTATTCGCAGGCTTGGCCCCGGAATCGCTGCTTGCAGCTATATTTATTATTATTATTATTATTTTCGTCCCATGGGGTTCTATGGCAGCCCTATGAACAGAACATAGGAAAATGATGAAATTTGGCACAATTGTAGAGATGGACATAAATAGTTATCTGACCAACTTTGGGGTCTCTAGATCCAACTCTATAGCGCCACCACCAGTTCAAAAATTCAACATTGAAATGGTAATAACTCCTGAACCACTTGTTGTAGAAAAATAAAACTTAGTACACCTGATTACTCTCTTCATGCTGATCCCATTCAATAGCTTACAGTAAGACTCCACCCATTACAGTAGCGGCCATTTTGAAAAGTACAGTATTCTGTCTGTTCGCTACTACTCCTTGAAAATTGATTCAATTCTTCCCAAAATTGACTCAGATGATCTTTGGACTGAGCCGCACAGAAATGACTGAACAGATTTTTTTTATTCATCTTTGTTCAAAAGTTATGATTCTGTGAACTTAACGAAGTCGACCCAAAATTGGTTCAGAGCCTGTATCTCGGCCAAACTTGGATCAATCGAAACGAAACTTGGTACGCTTCATCAACACCGTGATCTGAGGGGCCACGCCAAAGTTGGGAACAGCGCCACCTATGGGTCGTGAGATACCAGAAATTCACATTTTTGCTTATAACTTTTGAACAGTAATTCAGAAAATTATAATATTTGTGTCTATGGATTCCTTGGGTCATGACGAAACAGAGGATGTTAATTTTGCCAGGATTGGCTGAACGACCTGTCCGCCATTTTGAAATTTGGTATAAATTGCAATATCTTTTGAACCATTTAACATATCGGCACAAATATCGGTAGGGATCATCAACACCATGTCCCGGAGGGACCACAGAAGTCTGAAGACAGCGCCACCTAGTGTTCCAGAGATATAACTATTCTAACAAAAACACATAACTTTTGCAAATGTTGTCCAAAATGTGTCATTTTTATGTCGTTTCGTTCCCTGGGTTATGCCGATTCTGACAATGTGTCATTTGTCATTTTCCAACATGGTGTCTGGCAGCCATTTTGAAGCAAATGCAAAACAGTGTTTTTGCTACTCCTCCTTCAAAATCTGTCCAATTCTTCCCAAAATTGACTCGGATGATCTTTGGACCGAGCCGCACAGAAATGACTGAACAGAATTTTTTGAGTACTAGTGAAAAAAAAAGTTATGATGCTGTGAACATAACGGGCTCAACCAAAATTGGTTCAGAGGCTGTATCTCAGCCAAGCTTTGATCAATCAAAACAAAACTTGGTACACTTCTTCAACTCCATGATCTGAGGGGCCATGCCAAATTTGGGAACAGCGCCACCTATGGGTCGTGAGATACCAAAAAATTCACATTTTCGCTTATAACTTTTGAACAGTCAGTCAGAAAATTAAAAGGATTTCAATTTTGCCAGGATTGGCTGAACCACGTCTCCGCCACTGAAATTTGTTGGCTTATACTAGTGATCTTAGCATTCTTCTAAGTTACAGGCTAAACAATTACCATTCTGTTTAATGTGACTCTTCAGCTATCGAATTAACCATAAGCTGCGTTACAATTAACTTTACTTTGTGTTACACTGGTTAAAATACTAAATAACTTTTTTGTCAGCTCATTCTCTCACCTAAACCTCTCCTCGGCCTGTAAAATATCTAACAACCGTGTGGCTCACTCTGCTAAGCCGCTTGCCCTGATCCTTTCTGGTCATGGGTTCGAATCCTGTTTAGTACCAGCGGTGCAAACGTTGTTTTGTTCCAGACATTTGATCTTCCGTGCGTGTTTGTCTTGAATCAGAAACGTGTATGTGTTCGTTCTCATCCCAACTTCTGTTCAGTTTTGAACTTCTGTGCTTCTGAACCAATCTGTTTTTTCTATGTACGTTCTTTTTCAGCTTTTTATTCTCTTCCCGCTCTGCGCCTCGCTACGGGCCATTCGCTGGCTTGGCCCCGCTAATCGCTGCTTGCAGCTATATTGGAACTTGTTCCTGTCAGATTTCCTCATCTTGACAATGGGAGTCAATGGCAGCCCTATGAAGGGAACATAGGAAAATGATGAAATGTGGCACACTCGTAGTGATGGCCAGGATTAGTGATATGACCAACTTTGGGGTCTCTAGACCAAACTCTATAGCGCCACCAGCAGTTCAAAATTCCAACATTTAAATGTTAATAACTCTTGAACCCCTTGCTCTAGAAAGATAAAACTTAGTACACCTGATTACTCTCTTAAAACTGATCACATCCAATATCTTACATTAAGACTCCAGCCATTACACTAGCTGCCATTTTGAAAAGTACAGTATTCAGTTTTTTCGCTACTCCTCCTTCAAATTTTGTCCAATTCTTTCAAAATTTGGCAGAGATCATCTTTGGACCGAGCCGCATAGAAATGACTGAACAGAATTTTTTGACCTACTGGTGAAAAAAAAAGTTATGATGCTGTGAAGTTAACGGGGTCGACCCGAAATTGTTTCAGAGGCTGTATCTCGGCCAAACTTTGATAAATTAAAATGAAACTTGGTACGCTTCATGAAAACCAGGATTTGAGGGTCCATGCCAAAGTTGGGAACAGCGCCACCTATGGGTCGTGAGATAGCAAAAATGCACTATTTTGCTTATAACTTTTGGAAGCATTTTCCAAATTTTGTCATTTCTCTATCATTTCATTCCCTGGGTTATGCCGAGTCTGACAATATCTCATTTGTAATTTTCTAACATGGTGTCTGTCCGCCATATTAAAGCAAATGAAAAACAATATTTTTGCTACTCTTCCTACAAATTTCATTCAATTTTGTCCAAAATCTGACCATACGATCTTTGGACTGAGCCGCAGAGAAATGACTGAACAGATTTTGATATTCACTACAGTTCCCGAGAAATACCTCTCGGAAGTTGACCATGTCTGTGTTTGTTGACTTATACTAGTGATCTTAGCATTCTTCTAAGTTACAAGCTAAACAATTACCATTCTGTTTAATGTGACTCTTCAGCTATCGAATTAAGCATAAACTGCTTTACAATTAACTTTACCATGTCTTACGCTGGTTAAAATGCTAAAGAACCTTTTTGTCAACTCATTCTCACACCTAAACCTCTCCTCGGCAGGCTAACAAACGTGCAGTGACCGAGTGGCGCACTCTGCTAAGCCACTGTCCCAGAACATTTCAGGTTGCGTGTTTGAATCCCAGTTAACACAAGCCCAGGTAGCGTTATGTTCTGTTGCCAGATTCAGTGCAAATGCTGCTTTTGTTTCAGACGTTGCATCTTCTGTGCGTGTTCGTCTTGAATCAGAACCGTGTGTTTATTCTTTCTCTTCCGAACTTCTGTTCAGTTTTGAACTTCTGTGCTTCTGAACATATCTGTTTTTTCCATGTACTTTCTATTTCAGCTTCTTATGCTCTTCCCCCTCTGCACCCCTCTACGGGCCATTCACAGGCTTGGCCCCGGAATCGCTGCTTGCAGCTATATTTTTGATTTTGTTATTGTATTAATAAATGAGAAAATGAACATTTGACTAATAAATGCTTTAAAATGATTTATCTTTGTTAGTTTTCAGATCTACCATGAATCTAAATCACTTTAATTTTAGATGTTTTCTGGTTTTCTCCATTGATTTAATTTCTCCTGCTTTTATTATTCTCATTCATAAACTGCTTTAAAAACGTCTGCAAAATGAATAAATTGAAATGTCAGGTTAAAATACTCTACTAAAATATGAATTACACTATAGGAATTTTGAACATGTTTGTCTTTTGCAGCTTTTAAGAACTATTCCTTTTCTATTTCAACCTTCATAATAATAATAATAATACATAAACTTAAAATTTATTGACTTTATTAATGTAATTATTTTAGTTTGACTGCTGCACAACAGAATGCAGATTGTTTCTTGATGTACAAAGTTTACATCAAAGATTTCTTAGACCTAGTAGATACTGGGCTGTAGATATTAAATATCTGATCTGTAATGGTCGACCCATTTTTATCTGACATTTCCTCATTCATGCTTGAGTGTCTCTGACCGATTGGGGACTCGGTGACAAAGGGAGGGTGAGCTGTGCACTAAGCCATATCCATTCAGGGTCAAAACCTTAAAAGGTGACTCGTGGTGGGCATCGGAAAAAAGGGGAGAAAAAAAAAACCTGAGCAAAAACAAAAAAGTCAGTGGACAGAGGGGCACAGAGTTAGAGGAAAAGAAAGTAGGTCGACTGGGTCACTTTGTGGATGAAGAGAAGCGTTAATGGATTGCTACATCCTATTAAGAGGCAGACGAGAGAGATAAAGGTACAACGAAATAAAAGCTGGATGTCAGAGCCACCTCAAGGAGAGTCAGAGTCACTGGGGCCGATGGTTTCAACCTCACAGTGAGGGGTCGAAAAGTGGAGTTTGGGAACATGAAGCGTTGCTCTTTCATCCTGTAGGTCTGAGCGCATCTTGTAGAAGACAAACTTCTGCACAGAACATTAATGGCTCTATCGCTCGCTCCGTATCTGGATCCAAACCAGACTGAATGATAGTAACAGAAATTAAGGTGGTAATGGGTGAAATAAATAAACCATGGAAAGAGTTAGCATGCACACAGCTGTTTTTACCAGCCTGACATGAAGGTGATAATGACAAAATTGTTCTGATGTGCTTTGACAGGAAGCGTTCATGAGAACAAAAGTGCTTATGCGCTTGTGTTAGTTCACATGAAGATGTTGTGTTGGAGCCATTTATGCTATGACTGTTGATTTATGATCTGTTCACACCCGAGTTGTCAGGAAAAAGGTAATATACACTATGTAGGGTGTTTGTGAGCAGGGGTGAGTTTGCTTTTCAATCCACAAAACTCAATAATCAGAAAATGTGGCTAGGGGAATTAAATGGCAGGGCCGTTTCTGACCGTTGGCACCCTGGAAATGTGTTGGTTCAGCTTAGTTAGCAATGAAAGTTCTGCAGATTTTGAGTACTTTGTATCCAAATCTAAACACATGGATTGTCAATTGATATGTTTCCACTTTACTTTCTATACAGATTTCTGCAAAGATTTCTTTCTCCCCACTACCCCCGACCACTAGTAAAAAACAAAAAACAAAACCTTGCTCTGTGTTCACTTCATATCAAACGTATTTTAGTATGTATATTAGTATGCCAGTCTCTAGACACAGTAATATATTTGGTCACACTTTATTTTAAGGTCCAATTCTCACTATTAACTATGACTTCTACCTCATTAAACTCCTAATTTGCTGCTTGTTAATAGTCAGTAAGGCAGTTAAGTTTAGGTATGGGGTAGGATTAGGGATGTAGAATATTGTCATGCAGAATATGTGCTTTATAAGTACTAATAAACATCCAATATGCTAATAATAGCCATGCTAATAAGCAACTAGTTAATAGTGAGAATTGGTCCCTATACTAAAGTGTTACCAGTAGTGTAGGGACCAATTCTCACTATTAACTAGTTGCTTATTAGTATGTCTATTACTCACATATTGGCTGTTTGTTAGTACTTATAAAGCACATATTCTGAATGACAGTATTCAAAATCCCTAATCCTACCTCATACCTAAACTTAACTGCCTTACTAGCTATTAACAAGCAGCAAATTAGGAGTATATTGAGACAGAAGTAGTAGTTAATGATTTGTTAATAGCGAGAATTGGACCTTAAAATAAACTGTGAGCTCATATATTGTATGATCTGTGGGCAAACAGATTTCAGATCAGCTTTTGTTTAGAATATGGGTAACACTTTAGAATACTGTTCCATCATTAATAAATAACTACACAAGAACACACAAGTAACGCAATATTAGCACTCTAGTAACTACTAGTAACTAACAAGAAACTCTGATTAATGAATTAGAAAGTGATAGTGCTTAGTCAAATGTGGTAGTTCACTATTAGCTAATCAGTACTATTATTTTTTCATACCTCCCTAAGAACTACTAAGAACTGGTTCATAATTAATATGAATAATACATAATGTATAATTAATTCTAAAGTAAAGGTCATGATAACCCACTAGTAATGACTCAAGTATTACCAAATTCTTCAGAAGGAATTACTAATTATTTTGTAAAGTATTGGATAGTAATTATTCAGGTGGTACTACATCCTTCTAAAGGAACTACACATGTTTGGGTCAGTATTCTAAAGTGAAGATCGTGATAACTCCCTATAATTACCGAAGTCACTGTATACTGTTAAGGTCCTGGTTAGTAATTAATTTTGCTAGATTTGGTAACACTTAAATCATTACTAGTGGGTTACCGTGATCTTCACTTTAGAATACTGATCCAAATAATTAGTAATTTCTTCAGAAGGATGAAGTAACACATGAGTCATCATTATCCAAAACCTTACATATATTCAAAAGCTTACAATGATGTCAGTCAATATTAGGGGGTTATGATGCTTTTCACTTTAGAATACTGATACAAATAATTAGTAGTTCCTTATATAATTCAATAATTCTTGAGTCATTACTAGTGGGTTACCATGATCTTCATTTTAGAACTAATTATACATTATGCATAATTCACATTAATTATTAACCTGTACACAGTAGTTCTTAGTAGGTCTCCAGGATATAACATATATGTATAAAAATAGTAGTTATTGATTAGCTAATAATGAACTATCAGTTTCAGCTGAGCACTATTACTCACTAAATCAATAATCAGAGTTTCTTGTTAGGTAATAGTAGTTACTACAATGTTAATAGTGCATTAGTCACTTGTTCCTGTATAGTTATTCATTAACAAAGGATCAGTATTCTAAATTGTTATCAGAATATTTTTGGCTCTGGCCGCTACTGTACCTTTAACAATGGTTTAAAATGGATTTCAGGAGGGAGAGATGCTGAAAGTTTTGTCAACACCACAGCTGTGAGCTAAGAGTGTAAAAATCAGCCTCAGTGTTGAATATTCTCTTCGACTTTTAGAGTAGGTGGCTGTTCTGTGTATGTTTGTGTGAGAAATACACAATGTAGGTGTTATTACAGCTGAAAATGTGATAGAAACGTGTTAGAGCAGCTATTCCAGCTCGCAGAGTCTAATCATCTCCCCATCTTTGCATTTCGCATCTTTGTCTTTCATTCTTCTAAGGGGCACCACGGCGGGTTAAATCAAAGTCTTACACCAGAACATGTTTTAAACTTTGTCTAGTGCTATCGTGGGAGCCAATGTGGTGCAATCAAGTGTTAAAGGAGCTCTAAAACATACGTCTATCAGTGTTTAATCAAAAATATTTAATTAGCTGTACAAGTTCAGGTGACATTGTTTAATCATTCAGAAATGAAACACCGCTACTGTGTGTTGCTCTGAGATACACAAACATTAAAGTGATCATTATTTACTCTCCCTCAAGTGATTTTTGGATGAAGTGAAATGTTTTGAAGTCAAAGTCAGTTCTGATGAAATGCCATATTAGATGATATCATCCTAAATTATGGAGTGATCAGCAGAGTTTAGTGTAATTGCATAATTTAAGATTTCTTGCCCCTCAGATTGAAGAGTTAAATGTCACCCATGGCTGTAGGCATGTAAGAAGTAAATAGGACCAAACACCGAACCTTGTGGGACTTCTGATAAATATGTGATGTGAGACATGCAATGTGAGGGTTCAAGTTGACGGTTAGATATGTAAATGATAAAAATATTAATGAATAATCTTTATAATCTTATTACTATCTTGTGTTAAATTTAAACGTCAGCACCACATTCACAACGTTTTACATTCAAATCTCCCTAATTTAGGGTGACTATCAAAGTATACACAGATGGTCTAGCACCTGTTTCCCTGCATTTTTGAGAGGTTATTGCTTTCGCCATAGCTGCACAGTGACATGTTTACAACTTTTATTTCCTCTGATTTGGGGATAAACAGGCTTTGGTAGTTCCATTAATAGCAATGCTAAATCAGACAACTTGCATTTTATTGTAAGGTTGTAGATAGAAAAATGCTGATGATAATACTCAGGAAAAAATTATTGAATAGTGAAGATAGCATGCAGACAGTGTATATCAGCACTTCCAGACGAAGCCTTAATTTTCTGTGGGCATATTCTCCAAATCATAATACACAATCATGATGCTTTGCTTGAGTGTTTGCAGTATGAGATGTGCATGTAGCTATTCATTGACTTGAATTTGGATTTGGTCATCACAAAATAAACTGTTAAAATAAGCCTTCCATTTACATCATAATATAGACCTTTTTCTGAACGCGGAAGTCTCACCCAAATAGAACAGTGCTTTACATTTCCGGCTCTTGTCACATTTACATATTTTCCGAGCCGATAATATAACGTGAAACCCAGTGGCATACCATGGGGTTTTAGTCAGGGCCTTCAGTAAGCAACTGTAAACTACATGTACACATCTTACACATTTCTGTTACAGCTAACGCAGCTATATGCATATAATGCACATATTATGCCGCACACAGGCTCTCAACAAACAATGACGGCTGATCAACAATTTCAACAGTAGGCTAGATTATGGTGGGTTAAATGCAGAGTAAATTTCCCTACATGGTCAGTAAAAGTAATCCGTCAATACACAGGTCACTGTGCACATTCATGTCACTCTAAAATGACGACGCGTCCAAAGCAGCAAAACTGTACAAACGCTGGACATCCACACACCACACCACAGTATTATCAATGCACCACATACACCTCCATAACAATGTGCATGATACAATACTCATCAAATAATAAAGCACTCACCTGTCACTTGTAAATAAAGTCCATGGGTCTGTCATTCCATGACCCTTTACTCGTATTAAAAAGTAAACACGGTCAACAAAATAACTTGTGCTTGGTGCTAGCTGTTAGCCCCTCATAGAACTCATAGTTGCAATCTTTGAAGTGGTGCATAAAAAAACGTTGCTGGCCTTTGTTAGCGAATTCAGTTTGGGTGTAGGTCTTCCTTTCTCAGTTCTGTTTTGTCTGCAAAAGAGCACTGAAACCTATGAAAGTGATTTTTTAAATCATGTGGCGCCATTGTTTCATCACTTTATAGTGTCGCAATGACCGTCTTTTTGCAGTAAAGGACCAGTCATAGTTTAACGAGTGGGAAGATAACATGAAGCGACGCGAGGTTAGCTGAAATGAAAACAGATGAGTGCACATACAGCTCCTGATCGGGGCGAAGTTCATGGGATTTTGTCCACAGAATGATAAGAGCAAACATTATTTTAACATATTTTATTAATTCACACTCAGTATTTTAACTTAAGCGCTGCAAGCCATGCATACAGCGCCGGACATGACAGATTTTCTGATACGCAAAACAAGTACTTTAAAGGAATTCCTTAGCTTATTGCCGTTACTGTGGCAACCAACAACAGCACAACTTAACCCTCCGCACATTTTTATATTTAGTTATATTGAAAAAGTTTAAATTCTTTCAATCTTTTTTACCTTGTTTTAACGGATTTCTATGGAGACTGGAACACGAGAGCACTCAAACGGAAGTTAGAATCTGTCATGACGCAGCTCATCGGTTACACAGGAAAAAGGTCTGTATAATCTGAATTATTACAAACCATCCAAAATGTACATGTCTAGTATTCACATATCAAGAGTTAGATTCTCTGTTATGCAAAGCTGAATTTTTTGCATCATTACTCCAATCTTCAGTGTCACAGGAATCATTCTAATAAACTCTAATCAATTATTGTAACGGTCAGTTATAAGTAATGGTTCATGTAATTATCAATGTTAAAAACTGTTTACACACACACACACACACACGCACACGCACACACTTTTATTGCTTTTTATTGTGGCCATCCTAAGGCACACCTGTGCAATAATCATGCTGTCTAATCAGCATCTTGATATGCCACACCTGTGAGGTGGATGGATTATCTCGGCAAAGGAGTGCTCACTAACACAGATTTAGACAGATTTGTGAACAATATTGAATCATTGATATGAATCAATATGAATCATTTAGAGGTTGACAAGTCAGTTATTATTATTATTATCATATTTATATTTATTATATTATAATTATTATTATGTAATTTTATTATTATTTTTATTTTGCAATTCTGTATGCTGTCACTAGTTGTGCATAAATTACACAGTTCCCCTTTACGGAGCTGAGACTGTGAGACATCATGAAATCTACAACATTTCTTTGTGTAGAGACACAGATGCCAAGAAACCCATTCTGCTGCTCTGAGGTTTCTGGCAGCAGTCATACAGGCCTGCAGAAACTCTGATAGATGTCTTCAATGAAGATCAGAGAGCAATAGATTTGCATTGTGAAGGCAGAAACAAAAGAACGCAAGGAAAATGTTTCACTTCAATCTCTCCTCAAATCAATTTACGTTTCAATTCAAAACAAATCAAATCAAATTTCAGTGTAAATGAGATTTTTACCAACTCTGGGCACATAAGCATGTAACTTTAACAGAGTCAAGGAAGGACATGCAATAAAATACTAATAAAAAAAAACAACAACAGTGAGAAATCAAACATGTTTTCTGTCTTTGTGTTAGTGGGTGTATTTTTTCAGCTCTTTGTTAAAATATTTTTTTATCTCATGTTATAAACCCCCTCCTCATCTTCAAATTTGAAAATCAATACCTTATTACTTCTATCTCCACTGCCCCTCTGCACTAACTCAGGAATAAAGCAGAAGACCTCAAAACTGTAGCAACACTTATCTTTAAATATGTTTTCCTCAAGTGAAGAACATTGGGTCGAATTCAGATACACTCAATCTAGCCCAAGACGGATAATATTCCAAGATTCTTCTAAAATGTTATATTAGATTTTTCTGCTAGAATAATGTGAGCACCAACACAAACCATCATCTAACTGTCCTGTTCACAGCTACCTAACTAGCTATACCAGTCCTGCTGGTAAACAACTAAAGAAATATACAGCAGCAGAATTTTTGGAGGCACATATCATATCCAACACAAGGATAGTGGTAAAGTTTGAGAGACATGTACGTTTTAGTGATTAGTTCTGAGTAAACAGAGTTGCCAACTTCAGCAGGGAAAATAAAGTATACTAAACAGGAACACTGGGAATTTTTTTGTGTCCTATCAGTGTGTTCTGCTTGACTGAATTAAATTCTAAAATGACTCTAAAATGAGACAAAAGTGCTTTGCTTTTATATAAAAAAAAATTAAATTTAAATGTTGTATTAAAGTGTCACATTAACTCCTGTCTAGGTAAATTGTAACACTAGATAATTGTGACTGTGCACAGTGATGAGGAACAGACAAAGTCCTTTGAAATGCTTTTAAATTATACGTTTTAAAAGCTGAATAATTGTAATACAATTCAAATGAAATACCAGCAGCTCGATTTTCAGTTCAACAGGGCATATGCGTTCATTTCTTGTTTCCACATTTTTCCATTAGTGGGCAATACATAGATTTTTCTGGACTTGAAGCAAGAGGTTCTCCATCTCTGAATCTTTGTTTAAATATTTCTGTAATCATTTTTTGTTTATAATGTGGACTGTTAGTTAAAACCCAATGAGTTTAGCAAACCAATGAAGTTTAAAAAACAATGTTTATGAGTATTGTGGACTTACCGTGGAAAAAAAAGACCAGTTCTTAACATTAAATCTAACTTAAATACTTTATGTAGCTGCAACCAAACTACAGTAAATTGCATAAAACCATTAAAATCAGAACATGGGTCATGGGTGCTTTGAAACCTTTGATTAGCTGAGAGCGCTCTGTGTTTCTGTCTTACAAACCACATAGAACATATTTCATATTCTTTCTTGTTTTTTCCCTTCAAAATGACTAAGTTTGTTAAGAATTATTCAGCCTTTAAAACCAAGCACTGACGGCTGGATGCTTCGGTAGTGGCCGACAATAATGTGCAAGCAGCAATCAGTTATTACAGCCTGTTACAGTCCACAGCTGTGTTCCATTTCAAAGGCTGCATCCTTCGAAAGCTGCATTTGAAGACCAAATGCATCACAGCGGCACGACAGAGGCTGTCCCACTTCAAAGGGTTCTCCAAATGTGGCCTTGCAGTGCATCCTTGCAATATCCCAAGATATTTTTTGAGAGAAAATGTCAGATAAAAGTTTAAAAGTTCAATTAATTGACAGGGTTGTGAACCCTGTTTTGTTTTTAAACTGTTGAATATAATTTTTTTAAGAAGTTGAGGAATAAACATGACTAATGCTCATCAATGGCAGCTGTCATAGCTGCAATGCTCTGTAAGCTAGACTGTCTAGTTCTGCTCAAATGTTTACATACCCCTTGCCAAATATGCGAAAAAATTAATAATTGTAACAAGAGGGATCATATTACATGCTTTTATTTATTATTGTTCTGAATACGCTATTTTACAAAACAGATGTTTACATATAGTCCACAAGCTGGCCAGGATCAAACTGCCCAGGAAAAACGGGTTCCTAACTGCATTTCTGCAAAACTCAAAAAACATACTGATATGTATAAATAGCAGCAGTTTCCTTTATGTTGATTATTTGTATTATTTATGGCGAATGTACCTTATGTTATTGGATGTTCCCTGTCTTGTTATGTACAATTTGCAAATAATAATAATAAAAAAAATAGCAGCAGTTTCCAGTTGAAATGAAATCTGAAAACTTTTATTCCTTTTTACACAAATTATGATTTACAGGGACAGAGTTTCGATTTAGAAGCCTACTTTTCACACAGTTCCTTGCACAATACTTGTGTTATGTTGGGTTTGGTGTAAGGTTTATGTTATTTTCCAACACAATAGAACATTACCCTTTTAGTGACACTCCCCAGACATTTGAATTCTGAACCACCACAATACGTAACTGAAGCAATGTAATAAAAAAATCCACAATACATGCCTGCACCAACATAAATATGTGGCCATGGTCATGTATTGAATGCATGTTTTAGCACCACTCACTGGACATTTCCCTTTGAAACTGCTGCGAAACGTGCAATAAAGTACATAATATGCATAAAATGCAGAAACCACAAGCACATATTTTCAATGATCCTGTCCACAAGAAAAAATAATCTATTTCAAAAGTTTACATCCCCTTGAATTGTAATACTTTGTTGTTACCTAAATGATCTTCTGTAAAGTCCTGCATATTCTTCGGTTTTCCAGCATCTTCTGTATATTTGAACCCTTTCCAGCTGTGACTGTATATGATTTGGACATCCATCTTTACACACTGAGGGCAATTGAGGGAACACAACTATTATAAAAGGTGAAAACATTCACAGATGTTCAAGAAGGAAACACCATGCACACCCGGCTCTTTTAATTGAGGATTTTGTGATCAATAATCCAAGAATATGGTGACTAATATTAATAATAATAGGCAAACGGCAACAGTTAAATAAAATGTATAACATTTATTTTCTTATAATTTGAATTTTTTTAAACAATATATTTAATAGTGTAAAGTAAATGCTGTTCCAAGTATCTTTAACCCAGAAACGGTATAAAAATCAGACTGGACTACAAGTCAAAGGCAGACCGGGAACTTTGCCTCTTCATTTCAGAGGTCCACCAGCTTTATGCACTGCTGTTAATGCATATGCATGCGTGTTGGCCCTGAGACAAGGAGAGAAAGATGCCTTTGAGAGTAGTGGGAAGTGAATTCCCTGTGAAGCCTGCTCCATTAGGAAAACATGATGCCCCCAAACTACTCTGTCTCTACTGCACCAGCACACGTTCTCTCACCCCTTTTTTCCCCCTCTGTCTTTAGGGACCTTGTGAAATATGTTGAAAGCAGGCCTCAAAGGCCTTTAGAATTGAAAAACAAATAGCATAATTCAGGAGAACGCCATCACTTGCAGCTATTGGATCCACGTGCCGTTCCTTACTTTTTCATTTCTTACTTTTTAAATAATTTGGGGCAAGTTTCACAACACTATTATGCCACCAGATGAAATTAGAAGTTTGGCAGAAAATTCTTATTCATCCTGTCTCTCCACAATTAGCACATGCAGTAAATAATTTATTTACTCTTGGTGTTTTTTTTCAGACCCTGCCACCAAATTGAGTTTTAAAGTATCCATACTCTTGTTTATGATTAATGTTAAATATGCCTGCATGCCTTGTGCTTGTCGAGTTCTTATTCTGGTGTGCTGTATATCACAGGACTGGACAATATATATGTTAAACAAAATATAGCTGTATCCAATTGCCATCTATCTGCCATCTAGCCTGGTGGAGAAAACTGTCTGTGACTTGCGACCCATTAGAAAAGGTTTTTAGCACAACAGCCCTACTATATCATCAACTGGTCTCGTTCAAAGCTAGCTGTTAATTTACTCGCTCTCAGGCCATCTAAGATGTAGATGACTTTTTCTTCATTAGAACAGTACAGAAGATTTTTAGCTGAAAACGTGGTCCGTGGTGATTCATAAAATGCAAGCCGGTGGCTGCCGTCACTTTGAGAGTCAAAATAGCATATCAGGCAACACAAAATGAATACCCATGGCTCCTGACGATATATCAAGGCCTTATGAAGTGAAGCGGTCTGTGCAAGAAACTGAACATTATCTACAATATTATTACCTGTAAAGCAAAGCTTCAAGCAATGGAGAAATTCAATTCTTTTCCATGAAATGGTTCTTCCGGATAGTTTGTGTCAATTAACTGGTTCACTAGTTTGTGATGTATTGTATATGCAATTAAATTATTAAAGCATCCAATAATAATGTGAAAACTGGATGCTTTAAGTATCTAAAGCATTGAAAGTGAATCAAATCATCAACATAAACAATGAAAAACCATAAAAACTTTAATTTCTTCTCTTCATTCAAGTGCTGGGTTCACGCGTGCTCATATCAACAGCTCATTGATCTTTGGTCCGAGTTGAACTGTTTAGTTCAGTGACTGAATTGGAGTGCTTAATCAGTGCATTCATCACAGAATCAGATAAACTGGTATTTCGGCTCATTTTCAGTTGGAGTGACTGTCAGGAATTTGAAAGCGAGTTTTGATCGAGTAACTTGTAGATCTATGCTGCTCGAGCCATGAACTGTTCAAGATGCTTCAGTTTGATTTGGTGAACTGGTTCATCCTAAAAACAACCAGGTTCGTTTGTGAACCAGACGTATATACACTTTAAAGATACAATACTAATATTTACATTTTCATTTATTTATTTATTACTTTGTTTTATTTTAATTTTTAAGCTTTTATTCTGATGTGTTGTCGGCAAGTAAATATATATGCGCTGCTGAGTGAAGTGCGTCAGTTTTGCGCTGTGCTCTGAAAGCGGAAGCGCATACAGTAGCCTACATCTATGCTTTCAGGTCGAATGGAATCTTTACAGTATTACAGTTCGATCTAAAACGGTGATTGTGCATTAACAGCTGTCAACCGGCACGCAGATGAGTGGTCTGAACTTATTTACCCAGCACCAATAATGTGCATCCCTACTCATATTTATTTTAAAAAAGGCCACCATACACTTACACCTAAACGTAACCATACTGAACATGCTGATCAGCAAAGATCACCTGATGAGCAGGATAACAACATCATCAACGCGAGGAAACCCACATCCAATTTCAATTAGAGGTCAATTTAATACCCAGTACCATTTTTCTTCATTTTAATTTAAAATAATCACCCCTCTGAGCTAATATGAGATAGAAAAGTCAGGTTGGTTGCATCAAAAGCTAAATCAACTATCTTTACTCTACAAGCCACAGATCCTGTTACTAAATGGGTTTATTGGTGTGTTAGTGTAAATAGCCTTTGTCAACAAGACTATTTAGTGTTAATATATATGCTGTGTTGTAGCTGATAGTAAAAGTACTTTCACAGTTATTTTAACAGTAGTAGTTTTAGAGTTTAATGTTGCTGTACACGTTGCTCATCAATCATATTAATGTGCAGCATCCACTTAGTGGTGGTTGAGGAGAGACCCCCCCACATGATTGTAAAGCGCTTTGGGTGTACAGCAATACACAATAAAGCGCTATATAAATGCATCATTCATTCATTCAATGTGATCTCTGTGGTAGTATCCTGGATTCCAGCATGCACTGCAGCATTAATAAATTTTTATTTTGTTTTTGCAGTCACTTATTGTTATACATTTATCTTTACGTCTGTTGACTGTTTATGTGCTGAGGGTCGTTAACCAGAGCTCGCAATCACAGCTCGTAACAATATATACCATTTGCACAGCTGCAGTGGTGTATGAGAATCCTGCATTAATCCATCATTCACCGAGTTTCTTGCTTCCAGTCTTGAGTCTTTGAATCAGTCCAGCAGAAGACTTTATGCTGCGGATCTCACCTTTTTATTTTTCAGTCTTCTTCCAGTAAGGCTGTCTCACGGTCATGTGAGGGTGGCAGATGTGTGCTCTCACTGAACATATGATTCACTATTGTTAATGACATGGCAAACAGGACATCATTTCCCAGGTATCAGCCTGTACGGTTCAGGCTTGGTTCATACAGGCTCCTAAAGCAACTTGCTATCAACATCCACAATTAACTACACAACATCCAGAGTTTCCTAAATGAACGTTTGTGTAAGGGAGTTGATGAAAAGCTAATAATTAAATCTGAATTAAGAGTAAAAGAAATAAAATGAATTGCTTCACAATTCATCAAAATAACTTTGGTTTTCATATAATATGCCACTGTTAAAATTGTCATATATGACAAATTAATTGCAATGTAATTATTAAGTAGCTAAATTGTGCAGCCCTATATATCAATAATTTTAAAATAAAAACAATTAAATCATTTACTGAAAAAATATAAATATTTTATCTGTTTACTTACATATCCTTTGACCATTTAACCAACATCACAGAAAAGTAAATATGTGTCTGTATTGTAACTTATCAAAATACTAACTTAAAATCACTTTAAGTAAATATTTTGGGCTTATTAGGTTTAGGTAGATGTTTTTCTCCCCATGTGCTCCGTGACCTAGTTTTTCCTCGTGTCTGATTGTATTATTTGTTTCACCTGTGTTTCCTTAATTATGCCCATTAGTTCCTTGTTTTTAAACCCAGTGTTTCCTGTGTCCAGTGTTTGGTGTTAAATGTCCATGTGCTACGTGTGTGTTTCCTGCCTGCCCTGTGTTACACCGTTTTGGAATATTAAAGCCTGTTGTTTGAGAGCTCTCCTATGTCTCTGCGCTTCTTCAATGTGACAGCTGACACGTAATCTCAAATTTAATTTCTAAACTTTTACAATAGGATAATGTTATTTAATAATTATGCAATTTGACACATATATGTACATTTAAACTCAGTTTAAAGATGTAGATTTAAAGATAAAAACAATACAGAATTTATGGATCTTTTTTTTTCACAATACTCATTTTAACAATAAGGTGATTATGTGTTTAACTCTCAAAAATAAGCTTCATTTTCTTATTGGTAATATAAAGACTTCTTGTTAAAGCAAAATACTTTCAAAGTAGCATTTGATGTTATGAGTTAAAGACTTAATGACACTGTCTGTCATTTTTTAGTGTACTTTCTCAGCTGATCAGTTTTTGTGCTCCCATTCAATAGCATCTCTCTCCAAGTCAAAGTGAAAAAGCTCATATAGATTTATTTGCAAGGAAACTGTCTTTGTGTCTGCAGTGACAGTGATGGACGGCCTATTGACCGCATCTTTCACTGGCGAGTTGTTGTGAATTACTACAGATGGAGGAGTGTGTCGAACACTAAAGTGTATAGATTAAGCAGAGCTGGAGTAAAGGAAGGCTTCATATGGTCTTATCAGGACCATGAAGCAAGATTTTAGCAGGTTATCAATGTTGACCTCTGTGTAGATGCCATTCATCAGTCAAGATGTTCAGATAATCACTGTCAGAATGATCTGTATTTGTGGAGTAACACTGGAATTAAATTAGAATCCATTAGATCTCCAATTTAAACCTTGAACAATAACGCACCAATGAACCAATAGATTAAATGTTTGATTCACGAACTTGCATCCTCGTTGCAAAATTAGCGGTTAATTTTCTCACCCTTAGGCCATCCAAGATGTAGGTAGAACAGTAAAGAAGATTTTTAGCTGAAACTGTGGTCCTTGGTGATTTTTATAAAATGCAAGTCAGCAGCTACCATTACTTTGAGAGTGGAAAAAAAGCATATCGGGCAACACAAAATGAATAACTGACTCCTGACGATATATTGAAGTATTATGAAGCAAAACAACTGGTCTGTGCAGGAAACTGAACATTTACAATGCCTCAAATAACTGACCAGTTTTTTTTTTTTTTTGTAATCATGAAAATGTATATGAAATTATATTATCAAAGCACCCAATAGTGATGGGGAAAGTGGATTTTTTTTTTTTTTTTTTTTTTTTAAACATGTCTAAAGCATATAGTGAATAAAACTAGTCTATTTACTCACCTTCACATAAACAATGAGAAACCATAAAAACATTAATTTGGCCCCTTCATTCATTGTTCGGTTCACACAGTAGGCTCATTGTTTCCTCAGTTCAGTGACTATTGAAGGAACTGGAGCGCTGAATCGGTTCATTAATCACAGGATCAGATACGCTGCTGTTTTGACTCATTTCAGTCGGAGTGACTGTCAGATGTCTGAAAGTGAGTCTTGATTTAGTAACTTGTAGATCTGTGCTGCTCGAGTCGTGAACTGTTGCAAAACGTTCAGTCCGATTTGATGAACTGGATCAACAAAGTCACTAAAAAGAACTGATTCAAAAGAATGATTAATTTGTGTACCAGACCATTTGCCTGTGGCTCTGGATTACAGGTAATAATTTAGAAAATAATGTTCAGTTTCTTGCACAGACTGATTGCTTTGCTTCATAAGACCTCAATATATCATCAGTATCCATGGCTATTAATTTTGTGTTGCCTGATGTTTTTTTCTTTTTTTTTCTCTGACTTTCATTTTATGAAACACTAAAGGATTCAGTTTAAGCGTGCCTTATAATGAATCATAAAAATGACATTTTACATAACTTACATCTTAGAAAAAAAAAAATGCTGTGGAGGAATGAAAGGTTTATTTCAGTAAAAGTAATTTACTGTGTTTTTTCCTAAGTATATTTTCCCAAGATTTTTATTTTTTATTAAAACCACACTGCAAATTGTTCTGGTCTCATCTTTATTGTAAAACTGGAAGAAATGTGTATATATCCCAGGCAGCACTATATTACATTTATACAATGAAGGTACCTATACAACCAATGCTAAATAACTTGGGTATATCCGGATCTTTTTTTTTTTTTTTTACAGGTTAACAGATACTTAGTCTACTAAAATTTATGACCATGAAATTTCAACTTTGTTCCACATACCATGAAGCACATCTGTGAATTAAGTAAAGCCACTATCTTTCTGAAAAGTGTAACATTTCACAATTTAACGACGTATTAAATAAAATGAACATGACATACACGCACACAGATTAACAGAACATGGTGCTGCTTGACCACAAGAAAAGCGGATAACTAGACGAGATCTTTGCTGGTGTCGTCAGTTACACTACAAGAAAAGACAAAAATCAATTAATCATCAAAAAGTAGCAATTGCTGCCATTACTCTGTTGCAAAACATCAATGTTTCAACAGTTATTGCCTTAATGCTGAAAATGTGTTGCATAGAGATATAGATTAACCAGCACAAAAACAGCTAAAGACTGCTATTTCAAATGAACAAATACATGTAAGTAAATAATTTCTCATTGTTGGGTTTAGGCCCTTGGCATTTTGTCATGATTGAAATGTAAATGTTTGAAAGTGTTTGGTGTAATATTTTTGTGAATTTAATGGCTGTGTGTGTTGTAAAACCAAATAAGTAGTGCGAACTTACAAGCTTAAGGAACAGGTTTTATTCACCATACACAATGTACGTTGGGAGAAACAAATCTTACACATACACAGAATTAGGCAATAAAAGCCAGCATGAGGGTGTGTGTCAGAACAAATACACCACGATCATGACAGCTATACTTGAAAAAGAAAAGCCGTTCTATTAGGCTATTCATTTAAAAATTAAACTAATAAAGCCTTTGGTTCTTGCCCTGTTGATTAGCAACTGAAAACTGCTACAGCACTTTATGCGCTTCAAGTCTGCCAGCAGTTCTGGTTCACTTAATAAACGTTTTAATGGCACACATAAACAGAGACTGAGGTGTTGAACAAGTCAATAGCACACTGAAACAACAAATGTACATGACGAGGACAAGAACAGGCTGAAACAGTCTGGGGACAATAGAGTATAATGAAGACAAATGGATGTGACTTCGTTTCTGCCTCATTGGCAAAAGTCAGGCTGGCATTTCAGTGCTAAAAAGAATTGAGAACAAATAATACACACGCACACACACACATAATGGAGACATTTTAAAAGAACCCTATATTATATGCAGGACTGTACAAAATATGTGCAGCTAGTTTAATCTTGAACAAACGGATTTTATGCGGCATGATTTTGAAAGCACTTTAATATAGATCACTTCAGCATTACAATAGCTGTGGCTAAATCCAACTTTCTGGTTTAGTCCTTAAAGGGATAGTTCACTCAAAGATGAACATTTGCTGTTAATTTACTCACCCTCAGGCCATCCAAGATTAGTAGAACAGTAAAGAAGATTTTTAGCTGAAACCATGGTCCTTGGTGATTCACAAAATTCAAGTCAGCAGCTGCCATCACTTTGAGAATAATAAAAAGTATATCAGGCAACACACAATTAATGTGGCTCCTGATGATATATTGAGGTGTTATGAAGCAAAACAATCTGTCTGTGCAATAAACTGAACATTATTACCTGTAATCCAGAGCCTCAGGCAAATGGCCCGGAGTGATTTTTGGTTGACGAATGAATCATTCTTTTGAGCCTGTTCTTTTTAGTGAACTAGATGAATTGGTTCACCAAATTGGACTGAACCGTCTTCATGGCTCGAGCAGCACAGATCTACAAGTTACTCAATCAAAACTGAAATGGCAGCGTAAATGATCTCCAGTTCCTCCAACAGTCACTGAACTGAGGAAACAGTTTGACTCGAACCGAAGACCGATGAGCCGCTGATATGAGCATGAGTGAACCCAGCACTTGAACGAAGGGGCAAAATTAATGTTTATTCACTTTATGTGCTTTAAACATGTAAAACATCCACATTTCACATCATTATTGGTTGCTTTAATAATATAATTGTTTAAACAACAGTTGTTTCTAATCCTCGAAACTGATTCGAGGAGTGTGATATTCTAGTGAACAGATCACTCCACTTGCAGTATTTCTCACAGCGAGTGTCATGGTGGATGCCCAAATCCACAATAATTTCATAAATAATACTGTTTTTGTGTCACGGAATGTAATTTTAAGAGTTTTTTTTTTTTTCAGCCGAGAATGTACTTGCTCAACTTTTATGATGGCTGTTGTTGTTTATTAAATACAATTATTCAATAGACAATATTTAATATAAATAGCAGTAGTAATAACAGTGTGTGTGTTCGTGATTGTGATTTTAGTTACATTATTACGTCCTTTAGAGTCAGCAATATAGACTTTTATATTGAAAGAGACTGAAACGGGTTTGTAAACAAGGAACACCTTGTAAGACGCAGCACTGGAAACAACACTTAACAGATGAAAGGATAGTACGACAAAGATATTGCTTTCCTCAGTGGACATTCATACTCTACATAAAATGGTGAGCTTTTTGTACAGCTAAAAGCTTAATGTATTACTTTTAGTACAGTAATACATTAAGCTTTCAATGAAGCAACTCAAATTTTCGTTATTAGCTCTGACGTGACGTTTTCAAATTAGTAACAAAGGCTTGGGCTCAGCTGTGTAACTATCAACTTCAGATTTGAATCCATGATGGAAGTAGTTCACACAAAAGAGGGTTTTTAAAGACACTGTTGTTGTTTCTTATGCATTTGCAGACTCGTGCCGTTGAACTGTGAAACCTTGTGCCTACGGCCGATTCACAGCCGTGCCAATATGCAGCCATATCACACTGCTACTCGTGTGATATTGCTCGTGTATACGTGACGTCATTGCGTGATTACGTAAACAAACTGGGGAATCGGTTATCTGCAGTGTCGGGGAGTAACTAGTTACATGTAACTGAATTACGTAATTTAATTACAAAATAAAAGTAATTGTAATTACAGTTACTAAGAAAAAATGTGTAATTAAATTACAGTTACTTATGAAAATGTTAAAGAAAAGGGGGTTACATCTGATTTTTTTTTTCACACACACTCCCACATACAGATTTAATTGATTTCTGCAGTGACTGCTCTAAAATATGAAACACCAATGTTTCAGAAGTTTATACTGTAACATGCTTATCCGATAACTCTTATATTTCCTAGATGGGTTTATGTTCAGTATATGCTTTATTTTTTTTTAGATTAACAGGTTTTTTTTAAAGGCATAGTTAGATTCCAGTGTTTCCTGTCATAGCTATGATACTGTTTTTGAAATCAAATCTTTGCATAGCTATTAAACTGTATCTTATGATTTCAAATCTGTATTTAACCTCAGAATGATTTTAAAGTAAGTCTTATTTTGTGGTGGCTGTGCTTCAAAGGGGACATTGGATGCCCATTTTCCACAAGTTGGTATGATTCTTTAGGGTATTCTTGAAATCTCATTGGTTGTGAAAAACAACACCAACATCAAAAACAGCTCTGTTCACAGCAACCTGTTTCGGTGCATATCTCTTTACATGCTAATGAATTCTGCTCACCCCGCCCCTCTCTTCTGTGGAAGAGCAAAGGCGATTTGCAAATAATCATAAAAAATATAAAGTGTGAGACTTTCTTCTTCTGGAGGTGCAGCTGATCATGAACAACGTGTACAGCGCCATCCTTGAGTTTTAACTTTTTAACAAAACCTGCCTTGAATTGTCCCTCATTCAGAAAGCAGTCTTGAGCAAAATGATTTGCGCAGCCAGACATAAACAAATTTAGTGGAAGTGAAGTGAAGTGTGGCCAAGTATGGTGACCCATACTCAGAATTTGTGCTCTGCATTTAACCCATCCAAGTACACACACACACACACACACACACACACACCCTGTTTAAGTTTTGGGGGGGGATTACATTTTGTTTTTCTATCATTGTAAGATGGTTGTTTCCACAGACTGCCAAGACATATTTATATGGAAATGAAAATATTTGGCATCCATTGTCTCCTTTAAAATGAAAATATTATAATCTTAATTCAAGTGACGAAGGATTTAGAAAGTCAGTAATCAGTAATCAGTGCTGAGTAATACTGTAAGGTTAACCCTGCCTGGTTTACATGTTTGAAAGTGATTAACAGTTGAAAACATTAGAAATTTAGAAAAGTAATCAGAACGTAATCAGTTACATTACTTTAATAAAGTAATTGAAAACTTTAAATTTTAAGTAGGGTAACTTGTAATCTGCAACCTATTACATTTCCAAAGGAACCTTCCTAACACTGGTTATCCGAACCAGTTCATTGAAACAAACTGTCCAAGTGAACCAGTTCATGGAAAAGAATCTGATTTCCCCAATTGCCTGAGGCTCTGGATTACAGGTGATGTTGTAAATAAGGTTAGGTTTCTTGAACAGAGTGATCATTTTGCTTCATAAGACCTCAGTATAACATCAGGAGCCACAGGGATTTATTTTGTGTTGTCTGATATGCTTTTTTTTCACTGCCAAAGTGACGGCAGCCACTGACTTGTATTTTATGAATCACCAAGGACCACGGTTTCAACTAAAAATCTTCTTTATTGCTCTATTGAAGAAAAAAGGTCATCTTTGGATGGCCTGAGGGTGAGTACATTAACAACAAAGTTTCATTTCTTGGTGAACTATCCCTTTAAAAGCCAGACATAAAGGACACAAACTGAAATCTCTCTATAGTTAATATACTGTTTGCAGAGCACATTTATTCAGCGATTGTTAGCCCGCTGAGTTTAATTAGATTTGTTTGGACCTTAAATTGATCGTATCTGTGTCCAGTTTAATGTTCATTGAGGTCTGACCATCTGGCTTTCTAAAGTAATATTGTAGTCATGCATATCTGACTGAGCCTGAAAGTACATTGAAATGCCAATTTAGCTATTTTGTCTCAAATAGGGTGATTTAAAGCTGTGTTTGCGGTCATCTCAGTAGTGATGATAGTGTGTTCAGTGCAACAGTGCTCTAATTTGGTTCATGTGTGTTGAATGTACTGAATGTTTTCTGTTGCCTTTCAAACATCTGATGCACCAAATGAGTTTTTATCTAGCACAGTGCACCTCATTGCCGAGCTATTTCTATTTAGCAAGAATATACTTTTCTTTCATTGCTATTTGCTAGTCTATTTTTTAGCTGGTTGTTTGAATGCAATATACGAATATAGGACTGCTTCAATGAAACTGAAGTTTGTGTTTAGACAGAACTGATGCAAAAAAGCCAAAAGAAGATCGACACACACTTTTTTTTCTTTAATGGCAGGTGTTTCCATTGACTTTTATTGTGTTCAAACTGAGCTAATGTTATTTTCTATCCCCTATGCCTTTACACAAACCTCTGCATTTGAACATATTCATTCAGACATTATGTAGTATGTTTATTAAACCATTTTCCTGCTTCACACAATGGTTTTCTATCCTTGTAGTGGGGACATTTGATCAAAATTTGACCAACACACACCGTATTTCTAAAAGAAATCATTTAATTAAAAAGCAAATATTTAATATAGGATTTGTCCTATATAATGTCCCCAAAGGGAGGTCAGCTGTAGCAAATTGTTTTGGGGTGACGGTGTCCCCAAAGTGTAGCTCCACAAAAACAAACCCACACACAGCGAGAGCTCTGAGGATGAGTACTCACCTCATTACAAAAATGAAAATGCAAAATATTATTGTAACGTGTTTATTATAACGAAGTGTACTAATAACTGTAAAACAAAAGCTGCTGAATTGTGTGATCAGAAACACTGGGATGAGGCAAACAACAGTTTTCTACATTGACAAAATGAGACATGACACTGACGGACACATTTCCTGCAGTGACTATATATAACAAGTGAACCCACTGAAAAAAAAAGAAAAACACTCAAACTTTAAAAAGCATTGTGCATAGTTCAGTCATCACCTAACCTGTCTGATGCTTAACGCTATTTCTGCTAACAAGGAAGTGCAAAAAATCATCAAATTAGTTCACTGTTGCACTGAAGGGTGTCCTCGTTCGTTTCCTTGTTGTTTAAGGTTTCTTGTCATTGAATGTGTGTGTATGTGTGTGTACCTATACAGAAACCCGCATGTGTGTTCGTTTAACTCACTACTAGGATTGAGTCCGTTCGCATCCCTTAAAGGTTTTCCCAAGCTTTGGCCCAGTCGGCCGACGCAATCCTCTGCAGAACCGGCCCGCGGTACGCCGCTCATACCTCGCCCACCCAGACCACTGTGTTCCCTCTCTTGACGTCTGACACCTCACAGTGAGGGCCGCTCTGTTTGCCGTCCAGAACGAACAGGGACTCGGCCGACGACGTGACCAAGTAGCGTCCAAACACCCCGCTGGAGACCACCACCCTGTTGGCGTCTCCCCAAGGCCAGCTGCTGGCCGGAATAGGATCCTTGACATCCTCGATTGCTTTCGTTCTTCCCGACGCCAGGTCCGAGAAAACCAACTTGGAGCCCTGCGCCGAAGAGGCCACGATCATATACTGGTTGGCCTCTGTGAAGGATGGCTGAAACTCCAAGTCTGCGAGGGGAATCGAGACGTCCGCTTCGTGGCCAGTCCGCAGCTCACCGCTGAAGGAGACGGTCTGGACTTGGAGCTTTCCGTGTTGCTTGTCCACGGAGACGACGAAGCGACCGTCCGGAGAAACAAACGGCCGGCCGTTGATGTTGGGATTGGGTCCAATCACCACGTCGCTTACACTGTCGATGAGAAACTGTGAGCTCGGGGCCGAACGGTCCTCGACTTGGCACTCGATAAAATAGTAGCCGCTTAAATGAGTGTAGGCCATGCTGGCTGGGATACAGCTATAGTTCTTCAGACTGATGGTCTTGACGAGATTCAAGGTCTCAAGGTCGATTTTATGCACCGCGGGCTCCGATTTTAAGTAGACAAAGCCAAACCTGAGATGACAATGGTCAAAGACAGGTTAATGATCTTTCTGCGGATTTATTAAATGCTGCACTTTTAATTATAACGCTTCCCATTTTTGGAAGAATTATGTGGAAAATCTGACAGAGGTCATGCACGCTGAGCAGTGACGATCGTTTCATACCTTACGTGGGTGATAATGAGGTTGGTGGGAGGGATGTAGAAGTCCTCCACTCCTTCAAATGGAGTACGGATGATCTGACGCTGCTCCACCGAGCTAGCAGAAGTGATCACCTTAAAAAATGGAAGAGAGTAAAAAGATTATTACAACCAGGACCAACAGCCGGTGACTTCTGAAAATATACAGGCTGTGAAACTGTATGTGCAATTTTTCATTAAAACAGGCAGAACAAATTGGGAAAACATGTAATTGCAATTATTATTTTTTAATTCATGTTATAAGACACTGAAAACACTGTTATCTTGAGTGGCTTGTTATAAGATCACACCACTTCACTCTGAATCATGCAGCACATCAGATTTTTATCTGATTTTTCACAATGCAGTTTTTAAGATTTAATTATCCAACAATGCCTGAGAAAGCAACAAGGCTTAGTATGAGTTAATAACTGGTGAGTAACACTGTTTAATTTATTTGCCAACGCTGGTTTTTAACTCACATTTGTCATTGGTAAAGATCTTCAGTAATTCTTGCTTTGATATTTTATTATATAACAGTAAGACATTCATTAATTTACTGTATAAGTACAGCTTTCAGCAGTGGTATAATACTCCCATGCAGCCTTCATGCCAAGTGTTTAATCATGTCTATAATGCTTTCTCTGCTCCCTTTACAGATAATTATCGTGTATCATACTTCCTAGCTTCTCCTCTGGTCACATTTTTACAGAAAAAGTGCACTGAAGAGTGTTAAGAAACAGACATGAAAGTGAACTCTCTTTAAGTGCATGTTTTATTAATATTATATTATCTGCAAATTGTTTTTTAATCAGAAAGGCATTGTCCATGCCATATTTGTATTTATAATATGTTATTGGATATTTAATGTCTTTACAGCAATATTCATATAAAAAAAACAATTCTCAAATGCGGATATAGGATTGCTATCCGACCACTCAGAAATTGTGCAAAGAAAGTTCAGACTTACCTTATATTAATAAAGGTTTTAGTACATTCACTTGTTACCCAGCAGATACAGTACTACCACAATAATGATGATACTGGAAGTTTAGTTTGGAATTCACAACGGTTTTATTAAAAGAGCTTATAAAGTTGATAAAAATGCCACTGTTGGCTTCAATGCAGATGATTATGAATGCAAACGATGATTTGTGAATGTGTGTGATGAGTGTAGGATCAGAGCCAAGTGCACACATGCAGCTCTATCTCCCCTCATTTGTTTAATCTAATGAACTGACAAACAGGTTCAGATGTTTGACTAAGAATATTAAGCCATTAAAAAAATGGTTTTGATATTTCACCTCTCGAGCTGAGCACTGCCTCCGGATACTCCGGGCCCGACAAATTGCCCGTGCCCGGGTCAATTACTCTCATTCGAAATGAGTTGAATATTATCAAGCCATTTATTTGTGGTGTGAATCCATATCCCCTGCAGTCAATTATGCAGCTTCCCTCTAAAAGTGCTCTTTAGCGTTTCTGAGTGATTCATAGCAAACGCCTTCATTATTCTGTGCGGCTGGCGCTCTGTGGGCATGCTGAACATGCAAACACACCTGAGGACTTTCCCGCTATTTAATAAATCATGAATTATTCATGTGTATGGGGGCTGGAATTACACATTGTATGTTAAATAAAAAGCCTTTCATTTGCTCTGTCTTTGAGGCTGTGTGATTCTCAGACGTGTGCGCTGACATGAGGACAGCCGAGATCAAACCTGGCAAAGAATAAAGCGGGAAGCGGGCAAATTTTTTTCATGCAGCAGAAAGCGTCTTATTTGCCTGCAGCTCGAGTCAGGAGCTCTGACACTGAACTGCACTGTGTAGAAACTGTTTTCATTCAGAAATTGCTCGTAAATTTTACAAACAAGTAATGCACTGAATTAAACATGAAATTTTGATAAAACCGAGATTTTTGTTTTCTACCATTTTTTTTGTCTTTGTTTAATAATCTTTGTTTACAACTTTGGAAAATATTTTTTTTTATAGAGCAATTAATTCACATAAAATTAATCTTCATAATGCATTAAAAAAATTTAAATTTCGGGTTGTTAGAATCATTATTTTCTAAAACAGTCATAACTTAAGATTTAAAGATTATTAAAGATTTTTCAACTGAAACCATATTGTGTCAGATCAGCAACAACAATGAGTAAAAATTAACGTTACCACCATTTTTAACTAATTAAATGAACAACAACAACAAAAAAACCCCAACAAACTATGATGCAATGTATATAGTATTAACGAGAAAAGTTAGTTGAATAAATAATTTTATGAAATTTATATGTACATATATAATCAGGGTTCAAATTACGCAGTGACCATTTTTTATGTTTTAAATAGGGCTGTAAAGTGATTGTTTAAAAGAAAAACTATTTATATAATGTGCCGATTAATTAATCTCATTAATGAGATTAATTAACATGCACATCATGTGCTAAGTTATTAAAGATAATAGTTAATTTAGTGTTATTGTGTTAATTTACAAAAAAAATAAAAAATACTGAATAGACATTACAAAAAAGTAGCTTTAGAAAGAAATATTTGAATTCAACATACAAAAATACAAATAAAGAGTGAAATATTGAATTATAAAAAAAAAAGAAACTGTACTCTAAATATAAAACCAAAAGCGTCAGTAGGTGGTGGCAAATCCCTGTCTTAAGTGAGTCATTCATTGATTAGTTCAAACGGCTGACTCATTCAGAAACGAAGCAAGTGACTGCCTTTATGAGTGGTTCACTGAATCATTGATTCACTCGATTCGTTTAAAAACGTGGATTCATTAATGAAACACCGCTGTGTGTTGATCAGAGATGCACAACAGTTCTCCTAGAAATTCATTTTCATTATTGAAATGATTGACAATGTGTCTAAAATGTAATTATTCACACCGTTACCTTATCTTAATTTTTAGGTAAAAACTTTTATGTAACCTATTTTTGTCTTTCTAACAGCCAGTGATGATTCTGAAAGAAAACACGCAGTGTTTGTTATAGTAACACATGCAACGTTCACACTGACAGAACCGCGTGCTTGTATTTCAGCGGTGCTGTTAATGTTATGTTTATTTTAGCAAATAGTTTGCTCCATAAATTCAGTTCAACAGCATTAAATTGAAGAGGGTCAACTTGAATCTACACATGCATTTTAGGTGGTCTTACTCCTTCCAAGCAATAAATGCACGTCTTTGAATGAGTGCTGATGCATATTCTTCAACCGATCATGTAATGCCAATACGACCCATTTCAGGGGCTGCCAAATTTACATATTAAAATCAGTCAGGGCTATAAAAATGCATATTAATATCTACAAATAAATCTCCATATTAGCGTAGGCTAGACTTCTTTCTATCTGACCCCCCCTACATCTAGTTTTGATGTCCATCAGGGGGGATAAAGCCTTTTTTAGGGGGGTCAGACCCCCCAACCCCCCCCATAATTCGCACCCTGCATATAATCTGAGATTTACCAGTATTAACCCTAGTTCCTTAATTCCATTGAACTCCTGATTGCTCAAATTTATGAAATTTATGAAACCTACCTATTTATTTCTAACAAAACAACATAATTACAACCTAAATATAACTATGAAAATGTTTCAAACAACATTTTAATTGCATAAACTTTCACTTTCAGATTAAAAAATCCATCAGGTTTTCATGCTGCAGTGGTTCATCATAGACATACAGTACATATCCATGTTTGTTAAAAACATGAACAAAAACCAAATTCAGTGCCAAAAGTAACGTGTGAGATAACACTAATATAACTTCATAGATAACTTTACAAAAAACATATTTGACACCAAATGGTACTCCACATGCCCGGTCAAAATGCATGAAACATGTAACTGAGCACGAAACATAATTTTTTGGTTATATCTCCGTTTAGAATTTATCTATTTAGAAAAATAAATAGTGTATTTAGGGTCTTAATGCATATGCAAAGTTTTATTCCCTTATTAAACACTAAGCATTTTTAGAATTATGTATCACTTCTGGGTCAAAATGGACTTGAATGTGTTATCTGCAGTCAGTGCAGAAATGCTTTTGTCAAGCAAAGACTACACATCACACATTAACACCAAATATTAAAAAATACAGACTGTTAGCAGATAAGCGGCCCCTCATAAACTCAATGAACTCTCAGAATATATATATATATATATATATATATATATATATATATATATATATAAAAAACACAACAGTGGGGCGGCATGAAGAATGTGTGACCACTCACTAATTTGCTCAAGAGTCTTTAGGAACTATCTGGGTGAATCAAAATTCCCAAAACTAGAAACGATATTTTCCTTGTAGACAGTGAAGGCTTTGTGAGCGTCACCTGCAGTGTAGAGCGGGACTTCAGCAGGTCTCTCCAGCTCAACAGCCACAGCTGATCGTGAGATTTGTCGTAGAAGAGTTTGACGGGCATGGCGTCCGTTTCCACAGCCTGTCATTCAACACAAGAGGGGAAAGCCATTCAGTTTTGCTTGTCAAGAGCAGCTATTATGAGTAAAGCACCCATTGTGATTTATTTCCGCAAGGCAAGTGTCTTAATACAGGGTGTGCTTTCACTACGAACACTTTCAGAATGAATGTAAGCTCCAAATGAAGCCAAAGCAGAATCAGAGCCAGTCTCTGAGCACACACGAGTGGTTTCCTTCATTAATTGATTTTTAAATTAATTTCATTATCAAAGCAAAAACAGACCAGCAGAATTGTGTATAAATGTAAGTTACTCAGTATTAGCTTCATGATTATTCAACTATGTGAAACAGTATATTCACAGTTTGAAGTGCTCTGAATGTCAGTCATGTGATTTACTGTGGCCTTGTGATCCAATCACAGCCATTGATACTGAGAAACAATACTGTTTGATTCATGAATGAAAAAGATCTTACTCATAATTACATATAGCTTGGTATTGTTTATTTCTAGTTGTCAAGTATTGATTACCAAGTACAACCTAATTATACATACATTTGAAAAAATTCCAAAAGTACATGGCACTGTTATTTTAGTATTATTGAGATACTATTACAGTTTTTTTTTTATTATTTTGAAACAGTTTTTATTTTTTATATTTTCCATATTTGTCTTAATTTTAGTTAAAGTTTTAGGAAATTAGTTGTGTTTTTGTAATTTTTAGTAGTTTTATACACACACGCAGCATGTCTATATAGTAATTAGTTATTGTTTTAAAACAAAGTTTGTTCAATATTTATTTTGTTATTTTATTAACATTTTGTTATGTTATTTTAGGTACCACTGCATTAGATTTGCATGTAAAAGTTACTGTGTAAACTAAAAGGAATCTAAATTTGACTTATATGGATTACAATGGAAATAAAAGAAACATTCAAAGTACTGATCAGAAGAACGTTATGAGGCACTTCCATCATTAGTTATAAAATCTTGAAATGCTGAATGACTGTCACTATCATCTGTAGTGTGTTGTAGTTTATTCTTCACTGAGCTCCTGTGATCAGTTATTAGCCGTGACCTTGTGACATGTCCACACGACCTGTGACACGCTGGTGTTTATCAACAGCAGCTCTGCTTTCTGAAACCACTTTCATCTTTGCACGCACACACGCACGCAAATGCACGTCCCTTGTCTCACTGTGCACATTCATCTTATGGTTTCCATTGTTCTCTGTATATTGATTGTTCCCTATCTGTCGTTCACTTCGAGTTATGTCGTGACGACATTAGGGGATTCACTTGGGAGCCCCAATCACCTCTGATATTAAGAGAAAACGCCAATGAATATTGGCTAGTGGATTTTGCATACCTGAGCCACTCCCCGTGCATACGGGTATAAATAGGCGACAGGTGCATCCACTACGAAGTCTACGAAGCGGCCCTGACGCGGGCAACCCGGAGATGTGGAATTTTGCTCTTTCCCAGGAGACGACGAGGAGAGCGTCGCTCCTTTCCCCGGTGGAGGGCTGGGCGGAGAATCCTGTGTTTCTTTTTGTGGTACCCACGTTTTCAATAAAAGAGCAATTTCCCCTTCCTCCGGGTTCTCAGGTTCGCGGGCTGACAGTGTGCGAAACGCTGCCTCCTCACTCTCGCCCGCGACCCATCTTGCCAGCGGCCAAGAGAGTGTGGTTCGGGGACGCAGTGCCTCCCTGTGCGCCTCTAGCCAGTCCCCCCAGGGACTCAGGGAGTTCTGTGGGGATGAGTCAGAATGCACCACCTTCTGTTCCATCCAGTCTTACTCCCCTTTGCTGCACCACTGCGGGTACGCCAGTTGTTCCTTTGGTGCCACTTGCACGGTGTCTAGGGGCGTGGCTTGCTGGCGCTGGCTCATTCGCACAATTCGACTCGGCTATGCGATTCAGTTCACCAGACGACCTCCCAAGTTCAGCGGCATTCTCGAGACTTCGGTGGCAATCCGAGACGCACCTGTCTTGCGTGAGGAGATTGCTGTCCTCCTGGCAAAGGATGCAATCGAGCCGGTCCCTCCAGCCGAGATGAGGCAGGGGTTTTACAGCCCTTACTTCATCCCGTTCCTACGGTTCGCATTCGAGGGGCGGGCATGGCAGTACAGGGTCCTCCCTTTCGGCATCTCTCTGTCCCCCCGTGTCTTCACGAAGTTTGCAGAGGGCGCCCTTGCCCCGTTACGGGAAGTGGGCATCAGGATCCTCAACTATCTCGACAACCGGCTCATCCTGGCCTGGTCGCAAGAACAGTTGTGTGGTCACAGTTGTGATCAACTGGGAAAAGAACAAGCTCTCCCCTGTGCAGAAAATCGAGCGTGCGTGCCCAATCAGTCCTGATGCTTAATGCTTATATGGAAGACTTTCAAGCACATTAAAATGCACAAATTCACTTTATTCCTTATTTACATGAAATGCAAGGATTACCTTTTTTTTTTTTTTTTTTTTTTTTTTTGGTCAGCCAAATCTCTTTTGCATAATATTTTAAATGACTAAATTAATAAGTAACACATTTGCATGTTCACGGTTCTCTGACGTTGGTTAATGGTCACATGACATTCAGGTAAACGTATAAAATATTGAATATTTTTTAATAGGTGTTTTATTTTTATTGTTGTTATTTAAAAATTTATTTCAGTTTTGCATTTTTATGGTTTAATTAATTTTCTTTTCATTAAACCCCCTGGAGGTCCTTCACAAACCCCAGTGTGGGAAACCTTATGCAATGTTTAATGCACTTTATGTTGTTAATAACAACGAATGGAAAATATTTTCTTTCTCTTTGTATTTCTATATCAATATGGTACGAGATTATCCTATTTTAATTAATGTGATAATCGAGTTAGGTCAAAAGTAATCAAAAAGTAGTCTGATCAGATTACCTAAAACATGTAATGTAATGGATTACGTTACTAACTACAATTTTTGTCATGTAATCTGGAATCAGTAACAGACTACAATTTGGAAGTAATCTGCCTAGCACTGATAATATCTATTGAGAACTCTTATGAGATAGGAGAGCTGTGGTTGGCTGAAAACTGACACAACCTCACCTGCACGACTCTCTGCGCCTGTGTGTCGATCAACAGCAGTCTGTTCTGAAGCGGCTGAGACACATACACATACTTGTCCCTCACGCTGACCGCAGACGCCCATACACACTCCTGTGAAGAGACGTCTGTGCTTCTGGGACACAGTTCTTCCTGCAGGGAAAATATGTTTGTGTCTGTGCACTCATAAAATAAAGGTTCTTAATTGGCAGCTATGGTTACATGAAGAACCTTCAACCTCCAGGGAACATGACCATTGCACAAAAGGTTCTTTACAGTAGAAAAAGGTTCTTTAGATTATTAAAATGTTCATCACACTAAAAAGAAATTGTGCTTTTCAGAACTTTTCACTTGGAGGGTTCTTTAGGGACCAAAAATAGTTCTTCTATGGCATCACTGTGAAAACCACCCCCTTTGAAACCTTTAAGAATGTCAAAACATGTTGCAAATCAAAAGAACCAAGAAATTATATTTTGCACCTATTATATTCATGATTATTAAACAATTAATTACATTATAATACTTATCTATCCATTGTTGCACCTTTAGAAAGTATAATACATTAGAACACATAACAAACAAACCTTCAAATATTATAATGCATTTTAACTTTGGTTACAATTATTTATGAAGATTAGACATAATGCATTACAACATACATTATGAATACTTTCATAATGCATTATACATAAAGGCTTTAAATAAAGTGTTATGAAATAAAAGTCTTACTAATCTTACTTTTTGAATAGTAGTATATATTATACTAATGATAATGGTTTGCTTTTGCAGTAATAAGAATTATGGGGGTGGAAGAATGTGAAAATAATCTTAACAAACAATCTTAAAGCAGTCAGGCTTCACTGGCATTAACCATAATGAATACTCTTATTTCTGTCTTTTGTTTTGGGTTCAAGCCAAGACTTACATAACTACCCAGAATCCTCTCTGTCCGCGGGATGCGTCTGCGAATCTCACAGTTGCCGGGCTGCAGTATGGTGATCCCTTCGCTGGAGAACACATAGAACATGTTCCCCACACTGAGCCCTGCAAGCACACACAACATCACACACGCCATTACACACACACACTCTTCCTTCAGAGAGAACAACAGCAAACGGTGAGCCACGGGGGGGAGAAAACTGTTTCAAACAATGCCGCTGTCATACGGTCAGACAGCAGAGACTACTAAAATCTCCTGAAACCACTCCAAAAAGTGCATTTGCAGGTCTGTCACCTGGCAGCAAACAACAGCTGCTAATTAGTGTGGTCACGTCAGAGGAGCGGCAGCACAGATTTGTCATGCTGTCAGAAAGCAGAAGGTGTAAAAACACACGGTCGCAGGTAAGATGCGGTTGATCTGTGCTGGCGGTCATCTCCATGAGTCGAGATGGTGGATGACTGTTCCTAATGATCATACGCAGGCACTGATTTGTGTAGAAGCCGCCACTAAATTAAAAATAAAAAAGGTAATTGCGACTTTTTATCTCATAGTTCTGACTGTTTTCTTACAATTGCGAGTTTATATCTCACAATCTCACAGAAGTCCCTAGAAGTCAAGTTCTGAGGAAAAAAAAACACACTGACTTTATTTCTCAGAATTGAGAGTTTATATCTCGCAGTTGTGACTTTTTCACTCTCAGTTGTTGGTTAGAAAGTCAGGATTGTGAGATAGAAACTCGCAATTGTAAGAAAATATTTTTTCCACTCAGAATTGGACTTCATAACTTGCAATTGCGAGTTTATATCTCACAATTCACAATAAAAAAAATAAAATAAAATAAAACTCAGTTTATATCTTGCGATTCTGACTTTGTCAGAACTGCAACTTTGTATCCCACAACTTTATGACTCGTAATTGTGAGTTTATATGATGCAATTCCGAGAAAAAAAATCAGAATTGCAAATTTTTATCACACAGTTCTGAGAAAAAGTCTGAAATGCGAGATGTAAACTCACAATTGCGAGAAAAAAGTTATAATTTTGAGAGAAAAACTAGCAATTACGTTTTGTGTTTTTTATTCAGTGGTGGAAAGGGGCTTTCATTGATTTGCAAGGGGGCAGTTCAAACACAATAGTTACGAATCAGCTATTTCATAGAAATGTGTATGACTGGATTAATTTCAGAAAGAAATTTAGTCCACACACAGCTATCAAAGTGTCTCTAAAAATGTTTGTCATCGTTTTTGTAACATGAACACTAATCAGACAGACAATCAGACATAAGTATCAAGCAGATTTACCTTCCTCCCTCCAGAGAATGTTGGCCACTAGATAGACAGCATGAGGAAACACAGAGGACAGTTAGTGGACAGCAGTAAAGCACACTGATGAGACTGACTTCACCCTGGACATTTACAGTATGTGTAATTGTAATAAAAGTAATTTCACATTAATATGATCCTGTGGAAAACTTAAAGAATTAGTAATATTAGAAATAATGGCCATGAAGGTCAAGATGAGCTGTTGCATTGCATATGCAACTCTGTATGTGTATGTTCTTCAGCATACTTAGAAGTATATAGGATTTATTTATTTTATTTATTTATTTATTTTTTGCAGAGGATGCATGCAGTATCTCATATTTCATATAAAAACAGACTCCATTTTTGATTTTGCATACCTTGTGACAAATATTAAAACTCAGAAATTATCGCCACAGATTTTTATCATATTAATATAATATTTTAGAATAAAACCTTAGACCTTTCTAATGATTTATAGTTGTAGGCGGCCAGCATGGTAACAGGTCACCCTGCAGTTTTTCGTATATTATCATTAAATACTTTTTTATTTTAAAATGACATAGTATTGTTACAATAGTCATTTTTAATATTTGAAAATTTTTTATTTAGTAATTTTAATAATCATAATTATTATTAGTCTTATTTATATATAGGCATAAAAGTTTGGGCCAAATTGTGCAGCCCTACAAACAAGGACCAAAACTTTTTTTGCGCAACTTTTTTTTCGCAATTTTTAATTTTTAACCAGAAAGTCACAATTTGACCCCCCCCCCCCCTCCCAAATCGTGCAGCCCTAGTGTTAAGTGCTGATAGATGGGATCAGATGAACGTGAACTTCATTTCGAAATGACTCTGTGCTTTTTTTCTGAGATTCCTTTAGTCTGACCCACTGAGCTGACTGAAACCCTGCAGGCAGATATTCCTGAAGCCTTTTTCCACACAGTGGACATGCAATTTTCATAAATGTGTCTGTGTCCATTCTAGTGATGTTTTTGATCAGCAGAAATAGAGTGTTGAAAAATACAATAAAATGAATCAAAAGAAACAAGCACCAGCAGTGTTTCTTGACACTGTGTACAGCACTCAGCAAATCTTGTGCATTGAATTTATTCATGTTTTTATGTGGCTTCTCAGAGAACTCAAACTTGCTACAAGTAAATTGTCATTGGGGATGGTTGATGCATGTTATCAAAGTGAAATTTTAAACTCAATTTTCATAAACTCATGAAATATCAATCTGCTTGCTCAGTGTCAGAGATATTAAAATGGCCTTGAGGTCTGTCAGGTCCCAAACATGAGGGTTAACATATAAAAGACTTCTTCAAAGGTCTTATTTGAGATTATTTAAATGCAAAAATAACCAGGCTTTAAGCCCTTCATATGGGACTTGTCACCTGTCTTTTATTAAGCCTTTTATATTCAACAAGGACACTGAGTTAGAGAAAATATAGCTGATTTATTATAAGACTTTGATACGTGTTCTGTGGAGCTCATAGACAGAATGTGTGTTTTGGACAGGGAACACTACCTTCATTTTCGTAATGTGGATGTGTTTCATATCTTTTATTACTGACTTTTAGAATTAAGAAATAAGTCACGAGAGGAAGGTACTGATTTGTGATTTACACCTCCATCAGTGATTATGTTTGGTCAGGGTTGTATTGTTAAAGACGTTTTTAGTTGAAACTGTGATCCTTGGTGATTCATAAAATGCAAGGCAGGATTTTGAGATAAAAAAAACAACAAAAAAACATATCAGGCAACACAAAATGAATACCTGTGGCTCCTGACGATATATTGAAGTCTTATGAAGTGAAACAATCGGTCTGTGCAAGAAACTGAAAATTATTTACAACATTATTACCTGCAATCCAGAGCCTCAAGCGAACATGTTTGGTTCATGAATCATTCTTTTGAACCCGTTATTTTTTGTGAATCAGTTATCAAAATCAAACGGAACTATATGAAAAAGTTCACCGCTCGGGCGGCAGAGATCTACAAGTTACTCAATTATAACTAATTTTTCAATTCCTCCAACAGTCACTGAACTGAACAAACAGTTTGACTCGGACTGAAGGCCGATGAGCCACTAATATGTGCATGTGTGAACCGAGCACTTGAAAGTTTTTATAGTTTCTCATTGTTTATGTAAAAAGGTGGGTTTATTAAGACTATTTTATTCACTTTACATGCATTAAAACATCCACATTTCACATCATTATTGGATGATTTAATAGTAAAAGTGTGTATATGTTACGTCATTGCATGATTAAGTAAACTTTACTATAGTGAATTGAACCAGTTCATTGAAATGAACTGTGTGAAAAAAACTAGTTTGTCGAAAATAATCAAATTCCCCGTTTGCCTGAGGCTCTGGATTGCAGGTAATAATATTGTAAATAATTGTTCAGTTTCTTGCACAGACCAATCATTTCGCTTCTAAGACCTCGATATATCATCAGGAGCCACGGGTATTAATTTTATGTTTCTTGATATGCTTTTTATTTGCAAACAAGGGAAGTCGGTGGCTTGCATTTTATGAATCACTAAGGACCACAGTTTCAGCTAAAAATCTTCTTTACCACTGAAGAAAAAAAAGTCACCTACGTCTTGGATGGCCTGACGATGAGTCCATAAACAGCAAATTTTCTTTTTTGGGTGAATTATCCCTTTAAAACTAGTGTCTCTGTCTACTAAAACCAGAATGATTGCTTTCAAAATGGCACTAGTAGACAGAAAAGGATCTCCCATTTACGCATTGGACACATTGAGATCTATAGACCTTCATTTGACTCTAATTGAACACTGTAAATTTAACAGTCCAGAAAATGTGTGTAATTTCTGAAACAGGAATTGGCATGTGTGCACAGACACCAAAGGGCTGTTCACATCTGCAGATGTTTATTGCTGTATGACCATTAAAACCTTATTAATGACAAACTGTCCTTTCCACATTGGTGGCTTCATTACATGTGAACTGACTTGTAAATTCTTGCCAGTGATGACTGAACGAAACAACCCACATTAAAGTGTGCATGAGTCTACCAGTACACCTAAGGCCCTATGAGTGCCACAATGTAGAAAATGTGGACGGAATTGCAGAATCCAGTCATAAATATGGAATTTAATATATAATGCGGAATGTCACGGAATTTGGGAAATGTTGAATGAATTTTAGATTGACAGAATAAATAGATTTAATTTTCATTTGACTAAAAGATTAATTAAATTGTTAATATGGTATACCTTAATTTGATTACCAGAACATTTTTACTATGCAACACAGAATATCTGAAAAAAGATAGGGCCCTATTATTGTAAAATAATAATATTAATGATAATAATAGTAATAGTAGTAGTAGTAGAAGTATGTGGTTTTTATGAATTTAGTTGATTTAAATTTAATTTAGCAAATAAAATGGAAAACACATAATTTGGTAAAAAATAAAATGTAACTTTAGAAAAAAATTCAAATAAATAAATATATATATAGGGTCCTAAAATCTAACTTTTAATAAGTTATTGCTATTTAAAGGTTAAATTCTATGAGTTTTATTATTTCAATTAATTGACAATTTTATTATTTCAATTAATTGATTAATTTTTGATTTATAAAGTTCTATACATTCTAGCCAACACCATTCTCCCATTTACAGTATATCATCATAACATGAAAGCAACCATAGTTCACAAAATCATTACAATCTGTGCTGAAACAGCTTCAGTACCATCACTCACATGTCTTTCGTGCCGAGTCTTCCACAAACAGAGATGAGATATCTTCATCCACACCAACCTCGTTTCTAGCGATGCAGGTATAAGCACCAGTGTCTTCATAACGCACACTTCTGATGTGGAGTTCACTGGCATTAGCTGAAGAAATACAACAGCCAACAGTTAGATGATTCAGTGCATTTCCTATATCTCAACACACACACTGTAGAAAAATACCTCTAAGAAAACCAACAAGCAACTACAGGGCAATAACATAAATCTCAAAAGCAAGTTTGAGGTGTTTGTTCGCACAGTCGACCAATAACATTTTTCATTGACAGAGCTTTGGGTGAAGCCATTCTTAAAACCCATAAAGGTTTCCCTGTGGTGCAGCTAATACTGTGCCAAGTTATAAAGTCCAATACTTGGATTTATTGAGTGCCTGTTTTTTCAGCAGAAATGGTTTCTCTCAAGTTGGCAGAATGTGCATTTCAAGTTGTTATCTGGCATGACTATTTCACAAATACATAAACTGTAAAAAATATTTTGTCAGGTTACCTACCATCATTTACTCACCCTCAACTTTTTCCAAAACTGTACAAATTTCTTTATTCTTTTGAACATAGATTAGAACAGTTGCTTGTCCCTACTGACTTGCATAGTAAGGCAACAATACTATAGAATTCAATGGCTACCGTCAACTGTTTTGTTACCAATGTTCTTCAAAATATCTTCAAATTATATTAACCCTAACCCTAACTTGACAGAATTTAATCTTTGGATGAACTATCTTTTTAAAGCTGCAGTATGTAATATTGAGAGCTAGCAATTGAAATGAGAACTGCAGTCCAAATTCAAAATTACACTGAAAGTTGATGAGTTCATTTATCAGCGTTTTAATAAACCTCTGCTCACAGAGCTTTTTAGATGGATGCCGAAGCTTAATAAAGGTAAAAGATTCTACCAAAGGTCGGGTAGAATCTGTGATCTCTGACCCAGTTCCTTGCTAGATTCCATAGTTGTAAAACACTGTTTTCCACCAACTGGCAACCCGGAGTGTGGGCGGAGTGGGCGGAGTCACAGACCAAAACAAAAACAGGCATTCTGGCATGGATTAAACTTTTTCCAAAGCAGAATAACTGGCTGTAGCGTTGTTTTTCAGAGAAACATGTTTCATGTTCGCAAACATATGGTATTTTATGTTTTAGTACAGTCAAAAAATTACATACAGCATTTTTAATATTGCTAAATCTACCTACAGCAGTAAAAGTCATTTTTCAAGGTCATGACGGCACATTTAGTATTATTAGACTCAATTTTGTCTCATCTCTGACCATTTTTTTCTGCCAGTCATGTGCTAATTATATGTACCATGTAAAAACAGCAGTGCTATTCTGGATGTAAACTGGACAGAAATGTTTTCATCCCGCTGAACAGTCGCTGACCGTATGAACGTACTGCGGGCGGCTGCTCTCTCAGGACAGAACGACACCCAGCTGCAGTCACTTACAGCTCATCAAGGTCCCGGTCAACCAGGGAATGCGCAAGCCACTTTCTCTTTACCACTTCCAGAGCAACACATTTGGATTAGCGCTCAATGACGGAGGTGTGATTCCAATGGTTTCAGTTTCACCTTAAATAAATTTGTTCATAGATTTGGCATTTATAATAGCCTAAATGTTGTTTATTATGAATACTACTAATGTTATGTTTGGAACTTTTAATTTACAGATATTGTACATTATTTCTGAATGTATTAATAACATGCATCATGCAACATACATATGTGACTTGTTTTTTATTTTTCTTCCTCTCAACAATGCAATTTTGGCACTGTGTGATATCTATATATATCTATATATATTTAAAATACAGTACTGTACAGTGCAATACAGACTGAACGGTGTAATTTCTGTGCCACTAATATCATCAACTATCATGTCAAAAACAGTTTGGTGCAATATATGTATTGTGTTCCTGTTGTAGTGCAAATCACTGTTGCTGATAGTGATGTGGATTATGGCTAAATTTAGGGACAGGTTTGGTGGTTTGGTTAAAGGTTTAAGGGTAGGTTAATGAGTAGGGTCTACGGTATAGTTATTGATGTAATTACTGAAATTATTTACAGATGTATTTACATGCAGGTATTTTTTTTTAAATATAAGTAGGTATGTACACAATAAGTTCCTTGTATCAAATGATTAATTTAAATGGTAACATTACAACAAGGTTCCATTTCTTAACATTAGTTATCTACATTAGTTAACATGAACTATATGGAAAATACTTAAGCATTTATTAATCTTGGTAATGCTAATTTGTTTGTGGAAGCGTGCACACACACACACGCATGTACGCGCGCACACACGCACACACACATACACACGCATGCATGCACGCGCGCGCACACACACTCACTCACACAAGATGTTCCTTTGATGTTTTCACTTTTATTCGTATTGAGCTTTGATGCTAATTAAATTCAGCCATAAAAACACGGAAAATGACTGCTTTCATTTCCAAATGGATTTCATGAATAAATTATCTTTCAGTCATTAAAAAACGTCTCCGAAAACATTTACGTGAGCATAAAGTGCTTACACGAGCTCATACATTCATGTCTATCCAGTTTATCTCATACAACACTGTAGCTGCGGTTACTGATGAGATCACCTTTACAGAGTCATTCATTATGACATCACCTCAACGGATTCTGTCACCAAACGAATCAGTGTTTGCAGTAATGAATAGCATGAAGCCAATTACGCAGCATTACAGATAAACATGCAATCCTCAAATCAAAGCAGCACTTGTAAACCGAGAAGAGAAGCTGATGTATGTATGTGTGTGTGAGACGTTTCAGGATGGCTCCTCTGCGTGTGTATCCGAGCTTTGTGAAGTTCAGCGAGTTCTCAGATGCTTGGCTCACCTCTGATGCTGTCTTGATCACAGCACAAGCATCTCTGAACACTGTCTGTGTCACACGCACACTTTCATGTGCGTGTCAGAGATCACATACATGCAGGAGAGTTCACTATCTCTCTCTCTCTATTCTCTTCACCTTCATTCTCTCATCTCCACTACTCTACTTTCCCATCCGTCTATGGATCCCATTCTATTATCAAAATACAGACTCAATTCAACCGAGAGCTTCTCACCACTGGGTAAAAGTTCATATTTCAGCTGCGCATTTCCATATCAGGTACATTCATGTACTTCATGTTATAGCAATGAAACAATAGTCACACTTTATTTTAGGGACCGATTCTCACTATTAACTAGTTGCTTAATTACTAGAATATTGGCTGTTTATACTAATAATGCACATATTAATATTTTATTCTGCATTACCATATTTTAGATCCCTTAATCATACACCATTCCTAAACTTTAAAACTAACTTACTATTAATAAGCAACAAATTATGCATTTATTGAGGCAAAAGTCTTTGTTAATAGTTAGAATTGGTCCCTAAACTTAAGTGTTATACCGAAATAATTTCATGAATGTGGTGTAACATGCTGAACCACAACTACTGTAAGCGACTTTTTGCTAATTGTTGCAGAATTATAATATATGCAGCGGTTGTTAATTCAGAGACTTAAAAACATGTGTCACACTGCGGGCCATTTATGCTAAAGAAAACAAAATGGTGAAAAAAGAAATGGCCACCAGTTCGTGGTCCTGATATTGAGGATATGCATTAAATTCATATACAGCTCAACCCCATGTATCAATGCTGATGAAATTAAACCATATTATGCAATAACTTATTGAATACTGAATGTGTACTGAATGCTGCCAAGGGCATGAACAAAACCTCATGGTGCAGAACTATGGTGTTTTGCACACCATGTGGATGATGCAAGTTTAAAAAAAACAAACAAACAAACAAAAAAAATTTCCTACAGGTTTGCCAACTAAACTTTCTTTAACTATATCTCCCAAAGGTTGTTTTTTTTTCTTTTTTTGTTTTTAACTTTGAAACTTTCCTGCCTTTAATGTTCAGCTTTTTCTTTTTTCTTTCAAATTGCTTTTATGTTTAGTTTTATTGTATTTTACTTTTGTCCCAGAGGCAGACTTTCCCTTTTAAACTATGAAAATCCATCATAAAATATGAATGGCAGTATCTATTTACACTGAGTGCAAATATCCAACCTGGCTGGCAAAGGCAATTTTTTTCTAACATCTGATTTGTTACAAGCATTAGTGACAGAATCATCAGCCAATCAAATTTTGACTTTCAATGACAGCCCGCCCTCTGGGTCCAGCTACGTGCCCAGTGCTACCCCCAGCTAACTGGAAAAACACCCCAAACAATATTATTTTATCAAACACCAAAAAATCCTAAATATTTAAACCAATGATTGCCATTGAACTGTTTTGTGAGTCAATATTTATCTGAAGTTCTCCAGAGATTTTTATAAATAATTGAACTAAACATTTGATTATAGATAATGATCACATGACAGGCAGGTAAGCAAATAAAATATTTAATCTTTTTTAGTGTTCAAGGATTTTAAAATAATAGGTGACACATTTTCTTATAGATGTTATGTATAAAACATTATATTTTTCTAAAGGTGTAACAATCATGTGTTGGATGCATGTCATGTGTTGGTTTCTGTTTGTTTCCTGTTTGTCCTTATTTGGGTTTTCCTGTTCTAGTTAAGTTCATCATCGTTTATTCCTTTCACCTGTTTAGTATTAATCATCTCGTTTACTCCTTTGTTTCCTGTTCTTAATAAGCATTCAGTTTCGTTGCAATCTTTGTCTGATCTTAGTTATATTGAAGTGTGTATTTCTTGATGTCTTGAGTTTTCTATTAAATATGACCTTTTACGAAATCTTCGTTGTCTCCAGCGCCTTCCTGCCTTGACACACCGTAACAATTATAACTGTGATTACTTAATTATTTATGAGATCATACAATGCATTATAAGGTGCATTACAAAGCATAATTAATGCATTAAAACTACTTTTAATATACATTATGTATAAAGGCTTTAAATGTTACCAAAATTATTTATTGAGTTTTATATTTTAATGATTCCTTTAATTATTAGCTCGAACCCCTGGTAGGAAACGCTGACGGAAACTATGGTTTGTAACTGTTTACCTTGCGTTGTCTATGAGTATGAATCATGAGTCAGTTTTGTGCCACCATCACTGCGGTTACATGTCTATCCATCTTTCCATACAGCAGAAAACAAAAATCCGTCGACACAAAATGACACATTGTGTCTCCACACTGAGCTAGGCCTGTTATTTGTCATCCCGCGAAAGACAATTTTTCAGACTTTGTGATGAAATCATCTTTTATCTTGATGCTGTAAATATTTCTGTGGACACAAACAGAAACAGGAGAGCTTGAAAGGGGCGCCTCTAAAATATTAATGCATGAGGGAAATGAAAGCAGACAGACATGCCCAATAAAGGGCCAGAGAAACACAAATGCTTGAAACTATCTGTTACATTAAACCTCCACAGAACAAATAAATAACCCGAGCCGCTGAGAAACGATGGAGCTGAAACAAATAAATGAGAGAAATGAGACTTTGAAGGTTTCCTCTTTTCATTCAGAACTTAAGCAGCACAAGCATCTGATCCAAATAACAGCCTATTACAGGGTGTAATGGACCGCACTCAACCAATAAAGTGCTTTTTAATGAGGGGCTTCTTTGTAAACAATACAGCACCGCACCGGAATCGACAGGCCCCTCCAAACGAGCCCATTTGCCTGGGCCCGCTATTGTCATTTCATGCACTGTTTTTATTATTATCATCATCGTCCTTGCAGGGAACCACAAATTCTCTCCCACAGAACCGACGGCTGCCAGCAACGGCTATAATCCACTGCTGCTTCAGCGGGCCGTACAGAGGATATCGTTCATATGCTTCGTTACATGATCTGCCCATTACGAATCTGTCTGTTTATCTACTGTCTACCAAACTTTTAGGTTCTTTGGACATTCTGTACTTATCACTTTTTACAGTGTATCATGGTGTATAAATTTAATTTAAATATTTTTCTGAAATGTAGCGCTGCATCTTGGACAGGTCACTTCTGGTAAAGAGATTTTTTAAAGGGGTCATGGGATGCCCTTTTTCCACAAGTTGATATGATTCTTTAAGGTCTTAATGTAAAGTCTAACATACTTTGGTTAAAATTTCTCAATGGTAGTGTAAAACAACACCCTTTTTACCCTGACAGCATTACTTGCCTTGACAGCAAGCCGTTACGTTTCATGTCCCTTTAAATGCTAATGAGTACATTCCCTTCACAAACAAACGTAATCCTCTGCGTCTTCAGCGGCTCAGATGTCGGGAGTAAATGATGACTGCTATGTACATTATTACATCCAACAACAGGACAGGAGACATTCTTGTCATCTGCTCCGGCAGTAAAACAATGGCGGACTGTTGATATCTCAATCAGGGCGGGTCTAAGGTAAAACACCTAAGGTGTCAATCGACAATTGTGGGAGGGGCCTGGGTCTGTGTGACATCACACAGCCAAGAATATGAGATCAGCATAATTTGAAAAAGAGGTTATCATTTATCGGGATTAAAAAAAACAAACAAAAAAAAAACACTGGTTTGGTTTTTATCATTATAGGGTGGATGTGTACAAACACTGCCAACACTCATTTATGTTCAAACAACATGTAAAGTGAATTTAGCATCCAATGACCCCTTTAATCTCCTGATTAAATAAAGGACAAATAAATAAAATCTGCTTCCCGAGAGGGAGGGCTGAGGATCGTACCGAGAAGTGAAATCTGCTTGGATCCATGCGGCTGCAGGTCCAGGCCGTTCTTCAGCCAGGTGAGTTTGGGGTTTGGAATACCATCTGCATGGCAGCGCAGGCTGGCAGCGACGCCAGGTTCCTGGGCCTGAGTCTCCGGATACACCAGGATTACTGGAGGCACTAGAAGGACAACGAGACAGAAGCAGACTGTGAACAACAGAGAAAGTGATTCAAGGCCAGAACAATTGCTTTGTTTTGGATTCCCCTCCTTGTGTAAGTCAGAAACGGTCATTTACTGAAATTAATGTGAGACGTAAACATGCGTCCCGTCTCGAGGTACCTCAATTAGACAAAACACGCTCTCTAACAATCATGCTTATTGTTTCTGTTAATTGAAAATCCTTCCAGCAAGGGAAACAGGATTGCTATCTTTGTTTCAATACAGTGTTTGTTTACATGCCTTCATATGCCTTGATGAAGAACGATGCCTTGTAATTGAACGGTTGAATGATCAAAAGGTGAAAACTATTTTACATTGCAACCATTTCAAAAGGTTTGAAAGCAAACAAATGGCTCTTTTGTTCAGTTGGAGTTATTATACTGTATATCTGGGGTTAGTGTTGTTGGTACTAAGTCAATACGTTTTTAATTTTAAAAACATAACAATAGCAGCCATTTGACAAGTGCTGGGTCATTCCGGTTCCCTCTAATAGGCAGCTGCTTTCAGATGTTCCGGTATTTGTGTGAAAAGCATCAAACGTTTTTATTTACAATGTGATTTTGCAGCATTGACATTTGTAGCCAATCACAGACAAGTTTGTTGAGCATGTGAACTCAATCTGCCAGAGTTCGTTCATTGAGAGCTCTGCTCGCTCACAAATAGTTTTGTTATAACCGACAAAGTATTGATTGTACAATATAGATATATTTTTTTCACTGCGGCTGAAATAAAAAAAAAACTATCGTCTTCATTGATTACAAAGGGCGCATCTTTGCTCGCTTTCTGAATTTTGTTTCTTTTATGCTAATATTGGGGAGAAAAAAATTTAACTACATACAAGGTAAACATTTTATTAAATGTTTTGGCTTTAGTACAGTGGCAATATGAAGGCCAATTATTTATTTAATATGATGCCTAATATTTTCTCACACATGAAAGTATAAAAATATAGCTGATTTTTTAATTAAGGAATGCAATTATATCTCTTGCAAGGGGACCATTATACTTGGGGGTCGCTGGCATAAAAACCCTTTGAAAAACCACTGATTTGTGGACAGCGCATTCTGTCTCTCTCCCACACACCTAGGCATTTATGCACAAGTGACATTAAAATTGTTTCGGGATTTGGGAAATCCCGCACATACGTGATAAATTCGCCCTTCATTGAAAATCAGCGCACAGACCATTTGTATTTCAAACTTCTTGTGAACTCTGATCTCACACATGAGCTTGCGTTATTTCCTTATCTCTTCTCGCATGCGTTTGGTTGTGAAACGTAGTTTGCAGACCAGACAGAGTTGTCGGTGATTCTTCCTGTTGTAAAGTCATGCAGTGTCGCTGATCCATCGTGCAACGTGAACACAGCAGCAACTGAATGTTACCCCGGATAGTCGTGCAGTGTGAAAACAACAGTGATCCGACAACTTTGAAAATTGTGCAGGGTGAAGTCGGCATAAATGCATGTTCATATTTAGTGTAGAACTACAGTAACAACATGTTCACACAGCGCACACAACACCTCTGGACTTACTCCTGATTTCTTTCAACATGGCAACACGAGAGCTGTCAGTCAATACATGGGAAACAAAGTAACTGTTCTTAAGTATTTGAAAAAGTAACTGATGTTTTCTTGCAAATTGAAAAGTAATGTTACTTTACTAGTTACTTGGAAAAAGTAATCTGATTATGTAACTTGTAATGCATTACCACCAATGCACATCCTGATTTTGCTGAGTTAGATGTGTTCCTAGGTCAACTTATTTTGTTGACCCTGGAATAACATTTTAATCCAAACATTTAGTCTTGACCATATCCCTACACCTAAACCTAACCTTAACCATGATTAATCCCTAAAATCAGAGGAAATGATAGATGAATGACACGGATGTACAAGCACCTGATTGTAAGCCTAAACTTCACAAAAACTATAAACTGGTTCTTCAAATCTGATTGGTTAATCACAATGCTGTTCCAGGGTCAACAAAGATGTTGCTCCAAGAACATGTCGCACTTGGTAAAATCAGGTTCTGCTACCACGAACACTGCTTATTACTATTGTTAAATTGCGTAACATGGACGTTGTATTAAAAATGAAGGTACACTGTTTCATTTATCCATTTGACAACTTTACACAGATATTACAAAAACAGCTCATGAAAGCAAACATATATGAAAGATTCTACTACTAACCATTCACCTGGAGCACGTGGGTCTGGGACAGCTCCTCATAGCCGTACGCGTGACAGCTGTAGTTCCCCATGTGAATCGTAGTCACCTTAGTAATATAGAGCGAGCCGTCATCGCCAAAGTCCTAATTGAATGGAAAGAAAGAGACAGAATAAAACAGCAGGAAGTCACGGGATGAATAGACGATGCATCAGCGGCGTCCCATGAGCGCGTGGGCGCAGGGGTTTGTTCCTCACTGTCATGCTCTCTCAGGCTGATAAATGGTAAGGGTTAAAAATATAGCCAGCATTAGCGTGATTAATGAAGCCGGTTGTAGTTTTGTGAGGATGCATCCCCTCATCTGGGGCTTGGGGCAGACTCAAGGGGGATTAAAACATTAAACTGTTTTGTAGTCATATGAGTTTGCAGAGGGTAAATGATTTAAGGACACGAAAGCTCGCTCCTAAACCCTAACACACCTGCAGCTTTATAGGGCGCGCACTGAAAAGGGCTTGACTGCCGTACTGGGAACAAAACAGCTATTTGTTTGTTTAGGAGGTCATCGCTAATCCAGCGAGATGGATGTTCAGATCCAGTAAAAACGCGACTTTGCCTCCGAGTGCTGAAGTTTTAGGATGAAGAGGGCAGAAGTGACTCTCGTCCAAGGACATGATGCTGTGGAAAGCCAACGACAAAAACTAATTACTTTTTTTATTAAATAAAGATTATGTGACTGATAATACCTCACCTCTGCCGTAAGGCCGATATTATGCCACATAAGGAGGACTCGTAGCGGTTTTCATCACTGGAGCTGTATTGGCTGCCACTTTCAGTTTAAATCTAATTACGAGTTTGTCATTCACATTTTGAAATCAATTGTCAGATAATGGCTTGTCATGAGGTTTAACCGAAAGAACAGCACCAGAACTATACAGTTAACAAGCCACTAATTCAAACGACTGGAAAACACAAAGACACAAGGGAAATTTAGCTGCCATCGGTTTTGGAATCGGCAACATTTCCACTCTGAAATGAATCAGAGATGAGTGTTTGTCACACAACTGTGCCCATTCATCTCTAAGGAGAGAAAGACATTAACTGGAGGAGCCGTCTGGCACTGCTTATTAAACTAATAACCATTAGACATCACATGTTTTTTGGTAATGCATTAAATCACCATATAAATGGTATATGAATATCATAATCATTTGATAATCATCTGAACCCATCACGGCATCATTAATATTATTGACAAAGTACAGTATTAATAAATCAGATGAAGTGAAGATAAATGAGGAAGAACTGAATGAAATATTGTGATTATTCATACATCATGATATTTACATGATACTGCACAAGCACTACACGGTATTAGCAAAAATCTTCTTAAAACATTTTCTGTGAAAACTTCTGTCATTTTTCAGCAGAACCAGAAGGAAAAGAATTAGGGAGAAATATAATAAAGCAAACAAACAAACAAAAAAAGGTAATTGTGCCATTTTAACTGATTTTACATCTCGCACTTCTGTCTTTTGCTACCATAGAATAAAAAAATACTTTTTACCTCACAATTCATGTAATTGGAAGTTTCTTTCACAGATCAGACTTTTCTTCTCAGAATTACGAGAAAAAAGTCTGAACTGTGAGATGAAAAGTCGCAATTACCTTTTATTATTTTTCATCCTGTGGCCGAAACAAGCATCTGTATGTCAAACACATAAATCCATATATATATATATATATATATACTGTATATTATTTATCAACAAATACACAAAATCAAAAAGCCACTCACTGAAGCTATTGAAAGTTTTTCATTGTAACATCCTGCACTAAATGCTTCTGGAGTAGCTGAGGTGCATTTGCACACTTCTCCTCGCTTCAGATAGCACAACAGACTCCAGATTGAGGTCAGGACTCCGGCTTGGCCTTTCTAAAATTTAGAGCTTCTTCAGTTTGAACTCTGAGCTTTTCATTTACTCCAGTGTCACTGCTGTGTTGTAAGAGTCGTCCTGCGCTGAGTTTTACAGTACACCTCACAGCTGTACAGCCTACCATTCGTGTTGTTAGATCAAGTCTCCATGTCAGAAATTTCAGATCTTACCCTGGACACCAGTTCCTGCCACAAGATATCCGTTTTGTCTGATATCCAAAACCCAGACAGCAAAGTTTTGTCTAATACACAAAACCCATTAATAGCAATCTTGGCTGGTGCCCAAAACTGTATTAGCAATCGTCTATCAGCCAAGAAGTTGACTGAGAAATGTAGAGAAGAGCAGAAGCAGGAGATGAAGTGATGTTGATAAAAATGAGCAGAGTGTATTAATTCATCTTAGTTGCATACGTTATACCACAAATCCAAGAGGTGTTATTATATTAAACTGCTTCACATCAACATCCCATCTCATAAAAAACTGCAATATTCTCTCTTATCTCTTATTTACACTCCATGAAACTCTGCAATCATAAGACTAAACAACAAAAGCACTGCAAGAGCAAGGGAAATAATTAGTAATATAAAATGTAAAAATACAATAAAAATGATAAATAACTGAAATTACATAAATGACTAATGATAAATGATTACGAAACAAAATGAAGGAAATGTATGGACTGAAATTAATCCTTATATAGGCTACTTTAATCATGGCTTCAGAAATAAACACCTTCACTGCTTCAATATAATAATATCCAGGCACTTTAAGTAAAGTTTTAAGAGACATTGAAAACAATTATCTCCAGACTTGATTACTTAATTATCTCAGTTTGTCCTTGTCTTAATGCTAAGTCACATGCAGAATGAGAGCGTCAGTTTATGTCCTTCATACAGAGACAGTGGGGTCAGATGCTTTCCTCATTCAAAGGATAGGAATGAAAGAAAAATGTGTGATGGTAAACTCACGTTTCTATTAACAAGATTTTACACATAGAGAAATTAATAGTACTGTGTATAAATATGTCTAAATCAATGACATACAAATGCACCACTCAACTCACCAGTGGTCAACAGTGCAAAAGTTACAAATTGCCAGTTTTCCACTACATCCTCATGACCAGTGTTGGGGATAACACATTACAAGTAATGCGAGTTATGCAATTAGATTACTTTTCCAAGTTACTAGTAAAGTAACGCATTACTTTTAAACTTACAATGAAATATCTGAGTTACTTTTTTTCAAATAAGAAACACAAGTTACTTTGTTTTCCCATTTATTCACTAACACCTCTCCTGTCCACATGTTAAGAAAAATTGGGAGTGAGGTGCAAAAGCACTACCTTCAGGCTGAGGCTTATTAACTTCACATTTAGTGTGAAAGGGCCTTTACAGTTGTTAAAAATATAACTTCTGAGTTTTTTGTTACTAAAAATAAATAAGCAAACCCAGTTGAGGTGACAAAAAGTAACATAATGCATTTATTTCCCTAAAAAGTAACATAGTGGCATTATAGGTTACTATGTTACGGAGAAACACAATATTGTAATGCATTAAAGTCGTGACGTATTGTCAAGTATGGTGACCCATACTCGAAATTGGTGCTCTGCGTTTAACCCATCCAAGTGCACACACACAGCAGTGAGTAGTGAACAAATGCACACACACACACACATACACACACACACACACAGCAGTGTGTGTATTGAGGGTGGAGAGAGCGCTGTACATTCACTCCCCCCACCTACAATCCCTGCCGGCCGGGGACTCGAACCCGCAACCTTTCGATTACGAGTCCGACTCTCTAACCATTCCCACACGGAAATAACCTATATAAACATATATGTTTTAATATAGGTTTTGATATATGTTTTTAATATATGTGACATATATAAAATTGGCCGTTTTCCTATAATATATGTACATATATGTACACATATATGCGTACATATATGTACACATATATGCGTACATATATGTACCTATATAGGTACATATATGCATGTGTATATATATATATATATATATATGTGTGCATATATGCACCTATATGTTTACCTATATATTAGTAAAATTATTAAAATCCATAGCTGCTAGACAACATAAATAAAAGGCCAAAATGTCGAAATTTACATTTACATGTACATGTACATATAGGGCTTATATGTGGATATAAAGAAGCAATACAGGAGACCTATATGGCCTTTATATGCACATATATGCACCTCAATTTTGCCTATATGTGGCATATATGTGCATATATACTGCATATAGGTTTCATATATGCGCATATATCCTCATATAGGTTCTTTCCATGTGGGTTAGGCCACGACTTCCCCATTACTTTTAAAAGAAACTTTCCCCAGCACTGCTCATCATGCACCATCCCACTGAAATCAACGCTTCACTGCATGAACTGCTATATTGGCAAGTGCGACAAAAATAGACAAATACTGAATGCATCCAAATTACTACACAGCTATAAACTGCACCATATGCCTCATTTTTAAAGATCAGTCAACAGTGAGAAATCATGTAGAATAAACTCATCTTTTCTCCTGGGAATGTATAAATGATCCATCTGAGGAATCAGAGACAATCAATGCAAAAGACCTGTTCCTCACAATCAAAACACAATTACACATGCTGATGCTTTGGTTTTCTGGCGTAAGACACAATCGTGTATTTATTTAGTTTCCCTGTTTGTCTGGACCGCATCGGTTTTCAGATTCTCTCTGCGGCTGCTTATGGAGCTAAACGGTGGAGCATCATTCACATTATTGCTCGTTCTCGTTGACCCGCAAGTCGTTGTTGACTGGGTCAGTGTTGCAACATTCAACAAACACTTCATTAACATGCAATTAGAGTATCGTAATGAGCGAGCGCGTAAACACAACCCCATGCTGTCAGGAACGCAGGTGAGCTAAACACAAGCGTGACACACCTCATTAAACACTACCCATTCCCACCCTGAGCATGTCTGCTTCTCAAAATCTACACATGATTTGCAGTCCTTTGAAATCAGCAAGGCTCCTGGCCCAACTCCTGAGACCACGATCATTATGTTATTTCCAATTCCAGCACGATATGAAGTGCAGAAACACAAATATGTTTAGTAATTGGAAATGGAAAACGTGCCTCAGAATACCGAGCATGTGTCCTGATAATGAACATTAACATTTGTAATTTGTGTTGGCAGGAGCGTCTATTCTCGAACATACTGATTAATTGGTGAAAATCAATGCAACTGGACCCCGACCGAGCTTTGTGTTCTGGAAGATTATCAGATATTCAGCAGCTGCCCAATTAACAGAAGGATGCAAGCATTTCACATCAGAAAAGAAGCTCTGCAGGGTTCCTCAGCTTGAGAAGGTGGTCTGAGCACAACATTCCCTTATAATCCAGAATACTGTGAAAGCCTCACGTCACACAGGATGCCTATGACCAAGTTATGCTGTTGCAATAAGCATATATAGGGGTCTGAATTTAAGAATTATGTATTTGAATTGCATATCAAATTTCGGTCAGTATTTCACGCAGGGAGACCAGGGTTCATTTTCTAGCAGTGATTATCCATGTCGACTTCAAAACCATGTTTAATTACATACAATGCTATTGGGACATCTTTATTCTCAGACATAATGGTCATGTTCAACAGTGTGATATCGAAGTACTCACATTTATATCCTCTAGATCCAGAAAGTTGAGGATGATGCCGTTTCTCTTCCAGATGATGGGTGGTCTCAGGGTGCCCTGAATGGCGCAGGACAGCACAGCGCTCAGGCCGACGGTCACTGTTGTGACGCTCAAACACTTGTCATCGGCCAGACTGAGCTGAACGACCTCTGCAAGACAAAACAACATTATTGCAATTTAATTAGCCCATGCATTTACATGTATTACTTGAGAAATGATTTGTAATTTATTATTCATTTTGAATGAATTCTTTAATGACTCTGGAGTAATGAGGAGACATGAATAAAGATTTGTTCATTTTGTTAAATGAGATTTAAAGATCTTCCCATTACTAGGCACTATCAAAACATAGATCTGTTTGTTTGCAACACTAGATGCATTTACATGGAGCTTTGTATTCTGGTTACAATCGGTTGAAAAATCCAAGCCGAATGAAAATGGATTCATTCATTTGAAAAGTAGTCGTGGCCTAATGGTTAGAGAGTCGGACTCGTAATCGAAAGGTTGCGAGTTCGAGCCCCCGGCCGGCAGGAATTGTAGGTGGGGGGAGGGAATGTCCAGCGCTCTCTCCACCCTCAATACCACGACTGAGGTGCCCTTGAGCAAGGCACCGAACCCCCAATTGCTCCCCGGGCGCTGCAGCATGGCTGCCCACTGCTCCGGGTGTGTGTTCACGGTGTGTGTGTGTGGATTTGTTCACTACTCACTGCTGTGTGTGTGCACTTGGATGGGTTAAACGCAGAGCACCAATTTCGAGTATGGGTCACCATACTTGACAATACGTCACGACTTTACTTTACTTTTTAAAATGCTTTACGTACACACCTCCATCGGAATAAAAATGCCCAAACCAATTGAAATTTCAATCACAATCTGAATCGTCTCAATAGTTGAGATTCTAAGGCTACATAATAATTGTTAATCTGTTAATCATGATTATTTTAATAAAACAAAAACATGATTATTAATATATATATATGCAAAAAGAGTTAAGCATATATTAACAAATATATGCTTAACTCTTTCCCCATTCGCAGATTTTATTTTGTTGTGTGAATATCTGAACATGCAATATGTCAAAAGCAGAACACAGCCTCTGCATTTAAACCCATTCTATTTTATTCTAGCTTCATTCATTCTTTTTTTTTTTTTTGAACACTTGAATGTGTTCATAATTCAGAACAATGAACAAAATATTGATGGAGTAGACAGAGTTCACTTCCTGGCTTGACATTTCATTTTGTAACATTAGACAGTTTGTATATGCTGTTAATGTTTGATGGTCGCATTATTTTACATATGCATCTGCTTGCATACGCAGTCGCTTGTTTGTGCTTCTTCTTCGCCTGTGTTTTGACCTGGGGATTCTGTACTCTTTCAGAAGATGTGTAATAGTGCCCCCTACCGTACAACAATGAAAACACTGAAAGAAAAAAATTCTGTCAATGGTGGGGAAAGAGTTATCAAATCGAAAGCAGCAGAAATCAAGATCACGATTAAAATGTGATTTATTGTGTCACCCTATTTTCCATCATTGCTTGTGCTATTTTCCTGTTTATTACTCTAAAGCTGCTTTGACACACTCTGTATTGTATAGAGCACTATAGAAATAAAAGTAAGATGACTTGTCTTGATGAGCCATTTGATCATTTGATGAACGGTCCATCTGAAGCGTGCAAACAAGAACGGCCCAGACATCGCAAATGTCTCCGACTGACCTCGGGTCAATAACAGTCTGGCTTTCAGATCAGTCATTCCACAGCTAGCTTGCAAATAATTGTGTTGGTGTGCTGACGGCAGTCTAAGCAGATCACGCTGATGCTCGATGGCTTAAACAAACGACTTGAACGCTCGTGTCCATTAGCATTCTGCTGCAGTGGACGCTTCCTGGCGCAAAAATTATGTTTGCATGATTTCCTGACAGTTCCAGGTGGGTTTAATTCTTTAAAATGAAAAGAGGTCATTTAGGTGATGTTGAGAGAGGATTGCGGTGCTGAACACGTTGATTTGTCCTGGTTAGAGGGAAAATGAGTGTACCTGCCTGTCAAATTGCAGCCATCAGAACTGAAAATGCAGCAGGTGCAAGAGGAGGAACGGCCCATATACCGCTACAGCCAATGCAGGACTATTCACTAACAATGACTTGTGATCCACACACCTGTGAAAGCTGAGGGTGAGCCGACTGCACAGCACATCTGTTAGAATGCTCTTGTCCATCATTTCATCATGCTGTAGTGAATTTCTGCTGCTGAGATCGCTAGAAAATGTCTTTAAACAATGTTTTTGACATTGAATTCAGTTGACGTGCTGTTTCTAATTCTGCCATTTGTGAAAAATATGTAATAATCCTTATTTAACATCTGGGTCACTAATAAATAAGAAGTTTGTGTGTGTTTAAAAGTTCTGCAACATTTTAATGAATTCATGCCACAGAGTTCAGGACTGACAGCCACGTTCCATGACTCCAAAAATGCAGGCATTTTTAATTCTTTTAGTATAACTGTACAAACGCACCCTTCAGCTCATGCTACATGTGTGTTTTTGCTGTGAAATCTTTACTGATTTTTACAAAGTAAACATAAGAATAACTTTGATATTGTTAGTAATATTTATTACTGAAAAAGCTTAGCTTTACTTGATCATCCAGACATAAGTTTTTAGAAAAATCAGTGAGTCTCAAATATGATCATTAGACTTTTGAGGAATGTTTATTTGTTCATCTCTGTATTGCATTGCATTATATGTTTTGATTATTTAAATATCATCTTACTAAGACATATTATTGAAGATAGAGAGTGATGACTGATATTTCTATCATTTTATGTAAGCATCTTCTATACTGCTATAAAGATCTCACTGATTTACATAACAGGCATTGGCATTTCATCTTATTTTCTCACCACATAAACAGCAGCATCTGCACCATATTGCAATTTTTTTCCCCTCCGTTTGGGTCTCTGAATGAAATTGAGCTGTTTTTTTTTCCTCCGCAAGTATAAGCATTATATTCCTATCCTATATATCACACTATATGAGCCATAAAAGCCTGATGTATCTAATATGATACATATTAGACAATAAAGCAGACTTGACAATAAAGCATACTTGACAATAAAGCAGACTTGACTTGACTTGATATGCAAAAGCAAACCTTTTTACCAACTTTAAAAAATATTTGTTAGTACAAATGTTCTTTGATATAAACAAAAACAAATTTACATTTCAAATTCTGTCAGGCTTTACAATGTTAAATCTTGAAAAGCTTTCACCCTTGTCCAGTGGTGTCAAGAGAGAGTCAAGACAGAGAGAACAGTTAAAAAACGACACCATAACAAAATGCAGCACCTCATTATTACATCCCCAGGTGATGATATTTTGTGAAATATAGCTTACAAAAGTAGTGTGTACGTAGCATTAGAATAGTACATCAGAGGAGGAAGTTTTATAAAAGCGAAGGCAACTTCTCCTCACAGGAGTCTAAAAGTGAATGCATCAACGCACCGCCTCAGCCCTCAAACCCTAAACAGCTTCACATTTTACAGCAAATATAAAACCGAGCATCTCCCTTTCAGGATTCAAAAGATGCCTTCTCGTTGTGCTTCTCATTTTTAGCCTCCAGCAATAAAAACACTTTCCTTTTTCCTGGCACCATGTTGATTTTCCCCAGCAGAAGAGGTCTGGTTTGAGATTGTTTACCACCCAGACACACACACACACACACACGCGATAGTCTCTGAGGCAGGGATGCAGACAGACGGATGACATATCCATTGCCCATGGCAGCCCTCCTGCTGGATAGGGTTGACATGACATTATCTCTGTAATGACTCTTTGTGTTCCCCTCTCGCCCAAAAATAGCCCCTCCTCGCAAGTAATTGACTTGCACGGGATTTGCAAACTATTGATCCATCAAAGCTAGGTGTTATTGCCGGCACCAGCCAAAGGCGAGAGTGCTCATTTCCCACCTAAATGAAAGCTTCCTGCAGGGTTTTTTAGACAAATGCTAAGCACAGTCAAAGTGCCTCCTCAATCAGAGAGGAAAGGTGCATCAACAGCCACAGCGTCTTTATATATGACACTATAACAGATGAACTTTGAACAGCTCTCCACAGTGGCACAACGGCTCAGTTTCTGAGCAGCTGATAAGACTGATGTGGCATTTATAGCTCTGTTTAAGACACAATGACTATGGTCGGGAATCCAGAACCGCTTTCTATGCTTTACACTATAAACCCAAATAAGCTAATCAATTACCTCAAATGGTTTGAATTATAACTAGTGCTGTCAATCGATTAAAAAAAAAAAACTAAATAATCACACATTTTTCTGAAATTAATCGCGATTAATCCCACCTATAGCATTACATTTTTTAAATATACTTTTATATTTATAAGAATATTTATAAATATACTTTTATATATAATTTCACAGTCAATCTTCAAATTAATGTACAAACAACATAAAGACAGTATATATTTTTTATTAGTTTAATGGCATTTTTTAAGGCCAGTATCACTGATACCAATACTGATTTCCCAATATTTAACAATTGAATATAGCCATTCAACATTACAATATAATTGAGAGCTATCAATTTTAAAATTTATTAGACTTTATATTTACCTGTGCCCTTCAGCAAAAATATACAGAAAATTATCAAACACTAAATTCTAAATGAATCCTAAAAGCTATAAAAGTAATTTTTTCCTCTTTTTTTTCCATTGTGCTTTGATTAATAGACATCACAGCAGTTGGTTATTAGGTTATTTTGGCTGCTATTTCTTTAAGAGCTGCCATTGCTGAACATAACGTGGATCTCACACGCATCATATTTTCTCTCAACTCCTTTTACCTTTTCTAACCCACTTCAGGTCTTAAAGTCTCTACTAATGAACTAACGAGTTGAATCGGGTGTGTTAGATGAGGGAGAGAGTGCTGGGCTGCTCCAGGACAGTTTTGAAAACCATTTCAGAGACATGTTCTTAAATGTGCATGTGAAATATATTACATGCATGCAGAGTTTTAAGGCAGCTTTAATCAGCCTTTTTGGTAACTTCATGACTTAACTGACCATGACAGCATGCTCGTAGTTTATTTCACACTTTGATATGAAAGGATACAGGCTACAGCGCACTGGTGCCTTTGTGCGTGCAATTGAAGATCACGCGCCGCGAGCACAAGACTGTTTTCGTGCTCGTTTGACTAGCGCCTGGCGCTGAAGTGAAGTGGAGTGCACGTCTGAAACGTCTTCCGTTTGATGTAGTCATAAAGACGTTCTGCTGCTGAATAAATACACTTCTTGCCAAGAGAAAAAGTGACAGAAGCAGCAGTTGTGAGTGCGGTGGCCAATCCTAGGCCCCGCCCCTGCGTTAATCTTCAAAAAATCCCGGACAAGCGTTAATGTCAAGCCCTGACTTATGTTTTGTAAATCAAATTATGACCCTGAAAAAACTCACTTGAGGAAGACATGCAACTTAGAACAGCTAAGAACAACTGATTTAAACTCTCCATGTGATTCATGACTGAAATGAGTGGAGGAAGAGCACTGAGTTTTGCATGCACAGATCCGAAGCACCTTTAGTGAGTGTGTTCGGTTATTACCCGTCTTACGCTGACTGAGTGTTTATACCAGTTCTCATGTGACACACAGTAGCTGTCAGATCTCTCATACTCATGGCATGTGGATTTGTTAAAGGTGTCTCAGTGTGCTTTGTGCCTAAAATAAGATTAAACAGCCACACTCCCATAAAGCACAAAACCTGCTGGCTGCAAACACTCTTAAGAGTGTAAACAGCGTAACTGCAGGCTGCTAACACATGCACAACAAAACAAACTTCTTTCACATCAAACTGCTCTTATTTCTATATATAGCTAGATGAGTAGATCAAAACTTAACAACTACCTTACTAACTGTTAATAAGCAGCAAATTAGGAATGCATTGAGGGAAAAGTCGTAGTTAATAGTGAATGTGTTCCCTATTCTAAAGTGAAAATATATAGGTTCAACCTTCATATACCTCATACCTTACAGTTTTGTCAACTGCTTACACACATTTTCAAAACTTTGGCTCTTATTTTCAAAACTTTACACACAAATCCAAGAATTACACACACAAAATGCAAAATGAAGCACTCAGATATACACACACACACACACACACACAGAGATAGATATGCATGTATATATATATTGTGACGAGTCGGCTGCCTTCCCCCTTATTATCATCACCACCCCGTCCCATACTCGCCGCCCTTCACCAGGCTCCCGACGGGAGTGGGTGTGCGAGAGAGGAGGGGCGCTGAAACAGCCAGGGCTGGCGGCGTGTGATGAGGCGCACCTGATGTGAATGGAGCCTCATCACCGCCGCTGTTTAAATGCCGAGCACGCCTATCCTCGGGAGACCGGTCTCTTCCCCGTGTATGCACGCTGGTGTCCTCGTGGGTCCAGGAAGGGAGCGTCGAGGGATTCCCCGCACCTCCAGAGACGTGAGCTGCCGGAGTGCTCAGTCCGGAGGAAAGCCAGCACCCGTTAGACGGCTGACGGGCCAGGATGCTGGGCCGTCGAGTCCCCCGGAGGAGCCGCGGCCAGCAGATGGATTACGCCGCTCAGAAGAAGCTGCCGCCACTCGTGCCCCGGCCCCCGAGAGGGGAGCGCGTGCGGCCACCGGACTCCGCCCCTTGCCTGGACCCTTCCCTCCTGAACACTGCCCTCCTTCACAAGCCCCGCAGCACGACGAGGACACCAGATCCCCCTGTTTGTTTTGGACACCTTAACCCCTCTTTTGGACACTTTATTTTGCCATTTTGTTTAATAAAAACCTCTCCGAGGCCTGACGCCACACCCACTGTGTCTGTCGTTTGCTCCTCCCGCCACAATATATATACATATATATATATATATATGCCTTACTTAACAAGACATATAAAACATATAAAGATATGTTTAGGGAAAATTGGAAACACAGGAGATCTGAGTGGTAGACTTGCCAAAATGATCATCAAAAAGAGACCCTCGTGAGGATGTGGTTTTTGTCTCGGCTGAAGAAAGTCTCTGAGATGGTGGGAGGAGAACATCACACTTTTGAATAGATCGGTTTTCATAATGCATGGGTGTGCACGAGCCCACAGGGTCGGGATGGCTCTGCCGCGCTCTGCATTTAAGGAATGTTGACATTTGTTCTACCATCCTGCCCTGAAGGGCCAACCTCAATTATGGAGCCAATTAATTTCCATCCCACGAAATGAAAATGACTTGACATCAGCAAATGTGTTCTCAGAGGATGCATAATATATATATATACACACACACACACACACACACACATACATACATACATACTTAAGCTGGATGCCTCCAAATGCTTTACTACTTCTCATTCTTATTTGCCAATCTTCTGTCTTCTCAGTAATATAAAGTGCTCTCATATACAAGTGCAGCAGGTGAAGACTGATAAGGACACTATGGGTCTCCTCATCCTGCTACAACATTCAGTTTCAGTATTTCTTGGCTCAGAGAAACAAAAAACAGACTGAAGAATGATGGGATGGCACAACAGGGATCCTACGGTCATTGAAAACCTGGAAATATCACATATTTTTAAACTGTTGTTGTCCTGGAAAAGTCATGGAAATAGATTCTGTTATGATGGGATTTAAAAGGGTTTCTCTTATGTCCGAGATTTGTAGGGCTACAATTGCACTGAAGAGTAGGACCTGTGTTTATGTCGAGGATGGACCAAAAACAATGACATGATGCTGCAAGTTGCTTTATTTTAAAGGCAGTAACTGTGTAGTTGTCAATGCAGTGATGTCTATTTGCTAGTTACATTAATTCATTTATTACAAGCTAATGGTTAATTGCAAGAGATGTGAGTCAAATTGTTGTTTTTAGGTTAATAATTTCCTTTAATCCAGTTAAGTTTCAAATGCACAACCTATTTTAGTAGTGTTTGCAGTTTAATAATTCTACATAACAAATAAATGCATAACACTCCCCAGCAAATGCTGCCCGACACTCTTTTGTCTGTCTTTGTATAACAACTTGCAATTTTGAATAAAACGTTGACTTTAATCTACTTTAAATCTTTAAGTGGACTGAACCAATTTCAACTTGTAAAACTGAGTTACGAATGCACAAGTTTTCTGGTAACCTAGAAATAAACGATAAACAAGCCTCTACAAAGTGGTAGTAAACTTTGTCAAAACATGAATCAATTTGTTTGCTAAATTTGAGGCAATTCAGAAAACTTGACTTATTACATTTTACAGTGCATGCACTATATATAGATAGATAGATAGATAGATAGATAGATAGATAGATAGATAGATAGATAGATAGATAGCCTAACTCTGATTAACCTAACTTAGCTGATTGGTTCTCTCCTGTATCGATAGCAAATGAGCTCGCTGCTCAACATTTAAATGCTTGCTGTAGCAGTTTGCAGCGTGCTTCAGAAACCCTTCACCTTCCCCAGTTCCACCTGTATAGATCTGCTATGAGGTGATTCATGAATGCTGTATGGGGGTTATTTCATGTATGTTACAGTATATTTCTTACATGCTCACAGCAGCATGTTGTGGATGTATTGGCAGTAGTAAGTCTGAGTACTTGCTCTGCCGCAGCAGCGTAGCAGATCTATTCTGCCAAGACGAAATACATTAACACTGTCATGTATATTACCATGCCATTCCCTCCGAGAGTTTTCATGACAGAAATATTGCAGATAGTCACGTAATCTAGGTTACTCATTTTAGGTAATGCATTCTGACTACTTTTTAGATTACTTTTAGATCACTTTTTATCTAACTTGTTTTAAAATCACTCTATAAAAAAAAATTCTGCTATATAGTACTAAAAGTGGTTCTTGGCTCGTAATCATAGGGGAACCACTTTTGGTGCTATATAGCACCATATCTTTAAAGGTGCTATACAGCACCTTTGTCAAATGGTGCTATGTAGAACCATAAGAGGTACCATATTACCATTGCATTTCTTCAACAAAAATGGTGCGAAACAGCACCAACAGTGGTTCTTTGGCTCGTAAAGAACCTTTAAAGGGGCATAACAGGTTCTTTGTAGCGGTGCTATATGGTATATATTTATACCTGCATGTCATTGAGACCTGTAAACTGTGAACTGTAAATATGCTAATGTGAAAAAGAAGAAATAAGGAGAATCAAATTATGAATGATTTGCTGCCACAGTGTGAATATGTAATCAAGCAATCCATAAAAAATGTAACTATAATCTGATTATGAGTATTATGAAATGTAATGTACTCTAAATACCAGTACTTGATTTTTGGAATCTGATTACGTAATCCAGATTACATGTAATCAGTTACTACCCTGCTCTGTGTAGGGTATACCTGAACCACACACGCGCACGCACACACACACATAAATTATTTTTATGTAAAGCTAAATTTTCACAGCCACAATGATGTTGGTTCTTGAATCATTTTTAGAATCTGTTCTGTTTTTTAACAAATCAGTCTAATTGACCCTTCACAAAAACCCACCCTTCTTAGTTACGGTTGCTATGTCAGACAAGTCATGCCACCCTTACACTACACATATATTCTCACACAGTGAAAAATGCATCGTCGAGCAAAGAGAAAACTGACAACACATTGACGGACAAGACAGAGCAGGTTACTTCTGGCATGAAACAAGGTCTCAGCTTTCAAATTGTGTCAGTCTTAAGAAATTCAAACAAATACTGTTTTGTGTCTCTTTAATGTGTCGTGACAAGTCACTGTAGTGCCTCAGTTCAAGCGGCACATGAACTGATCGTCTTTTCATATTAACTAAGCACAAAATAAACATGAATGAACATCAGAACTTAATTTGATTCAACCGCGGAGAGATGTCAATACACACAATTTGTTCAAGTTTAAGTCTACCGAAGTGAATCTACTCTCCTGTCTGATTTGTTTGTCGGACAAAAAGGCAGATTCAGCATTATGATTGGTCAGTCAAGCTCTTTGCGAAGGATCAATTGGGTGACATCAATCCTGTGTATTCATAAACTCACGTCACACTAAAATGGTAAGACTAAAATACTCCAAAACAGTCTCTTCTTCACTCCAATTCACGTTTTCCGTAGTCATTTGGCATTTCCTCTCAAACGCTGATAACCTGTGGTTAAGCGTGGTGTGAAAAGCCTTAAATGGGTCTAAAATATTCATTAGCAAATCGATCTAATTATTAAAAATCATTACTGGAAAGTTTGTGAAAACTCAATTGTCAAAAAGCGTGTAACTAGGGAAGAACCAGTTCCCGGCTGAATCAAGATTGATTACCTGCTGATGTTCTACTGATCTTCTACCACACACAAACAAAACACTGAACAACACACTGATGACTTTACACAAGAAAAACCCAACCGAAACATGCATCAACACAAACCAACGGTTTCATACCCTTCAAGCTGTTTATCGACAATTTAAAACCACATAAACTTCAAAAGCTGTCATCCAATGCATTAAGGCGCTCTAGAACAAACGCTTCTTTGAGATGAGAGAATGCTGCTTAGCACTGCATGTCACCTGCTCCCTGTAGACCGCAGCGGGATGTGAAGGGCGCGCACTGTGATTAATTACCTGCCTGACGGCTGTTTACTCAGCCAGGACAGGTTTGGAACACTTACCAAATTTTAACCTGTAAATGGAAAGAAAATGTCTGTGCTCAGACTAATGGCATGTTCTCACATCATTTTTAAACAGCTAGTCTATAAAATACAATCAAATCATAAGATAAAGAATAAGAATATACTACAATCTACAATAAACTACAGAAGAAACTACAATCTGACTATCAAACAAAAACATGGAAAAAACAAAAAAAAACATGGAAAAAACAGACCAAATCTTAAACTTAAAGTCCAAAACCAGACACAGAACAGGGAATATGTGATGACATTTCCAACATAGGCTTATTGGAAATACATGCCTCTACTTAAATTTCTGCAAAAGTCACAAAACGTACCTATACACACGAATCGCTGCAGTTTCCAGTTGAAATGAACACTAGAGGCAGTAAAACTCCCCCAACTTTTATTCCTTTTCACACAAAGTATGATTTGCAGGTCCACAGTTTCGATTAATAAAGCCTAATTTTCACATAATTACTTGAGGAACATTATGTTATGAATTCAAAACTATTTTAACATGCTGCGAGATTTGAAAACTGATGCATTTGAAGGTTAGCGTCACATATCCAACTTCATATGCATGAGTTTTCTAATTCAGTAGGTTTGCTCGGTAGCTCATGCGATACGGCGTTGCACTTGTTTGATGAAGAGCTTCGGTACGAACCCTGTTAAACTACGGTTCAACTAAACAGCTCAAATCTGCATAAGGAAGATAAAATAGCACGGCTGCATCAACAAATGCAGTTTTATATAAATTTTGCATTTGTTTACACTATCTGTTAGTTTTAGGGTTGGGTTTGGTGTAGGGTATATTTCCAACACAATACAGCATTTACTTTTAACGACACTCGGATATATTGAATTATGAACCACCGCAATACGTACCTGAATCAATGTAATAAAAGCACATCAATACGTGCCTATATCAACGTAACAAAAATTTGCCAGGGTCACGTATTGAACCAGTGTTTTAGCACCACTCACTGGACGTTTCACTTTGAAACTGTCACGAAACGAGCAGTAAGGAACGTAATAACGGTGCTGCAGAAATGTATTTAGAGGCACGTATTTCGAATGAGCCTGGGTTGGATATTTCTCAACATCATCACCTAAAATGACTGCTAATTAAATGTGAAAAATGTTAAACTCACATCAGACTCTTTGACTATTTTTTCATTTCTAAATGCACATCATTGATACTTTCTGATAATTGTGTACTAGTTGAGTATTGCTTACACTTTCTCTGAACAAAACTGACCGATATTTAACTCCATGTCCATTGTGAAAAGCACTATACAAATAAATTTGGCTTGACTTGAACTGCAGCTCATACTTCCATAGTTTCCAATAACAGGCCAAATACAGTCTCCATATTCCATTATCTTTTCAAACAACTGAAAACACTCCTGGCAAATTACCATTGATTATTGTATTGTCAACAATCTTGGTCTGACACTAAGCAGAAATGATGTTTACTGGCACAAACTGCTTAAACGGACCAGTGCTGAATGACCAAGATCTTATTTGTTTATTTCCTACTGTAATAAACTGCTGTGGGTGTAATAAAGAATTTCATTACCAACAAAACAAAAATGTTCAGTGCTCAAATATAAGCAAGCCTACAGTATAGTTTATAATGAAGTGCTCGCTTATCTCACTGTGTGCTGAATTCTCAATTTATTGTAGTACTTGTTTGCCCTGCATCCTGTTTAATTTGCCGTTTTCATTTTTAATTTATGCACCACTTAAAAAAAGAAGAAGAAGACATTAAAAAGGAACAATATTGACAATTCAACTCTTTACTTTTTTGAGTACTGGCTTTTCACTCAAGAAATTAAGTCAAAATGTTACCTGATCTGAAGAAAGTATAAGTGGTGCCACAATGCTAGGAGCACCAGGCCAATGATATATATTATAGCACAAAATAATAAAGTATAGAACAGAAATTCATTTATAGAGCTGGGCAATATGACTAAAGATGTAATCACAATATGTTTTTCCGTATCATTCAATATATGACAATATTCATTTAGCATGAATGGGGAAGGTAATGGGGCTTTGCTCATGTATTTTAGATATTGAGAATGAATGTAAACTTGTTAGTTCAAAATTAAACTCCACAGAGTAAGGTTCCTTCAATTTAGGGCCCTATAAAACAATTTTATTTTATTTTTCTGAATTTTGTATTTTATGATTTAATACAACATCTCATCTAAAATGGTGTCTAATGATTCAGTCTTTTAAAATTCAATCAAATTAATATATAACAATTTACAACAAAACATTGCATTTTTATTTTTTATCAGTTAAGATGCTGCACAACAGAGCTATACAAATGTTGTGATATCCCTTTAAAAAAATAATTATACTTTGAGACGTATATTTTAGTATACAACAGTAATATAATTCTGTCATAATTTCTTTTAAGTTAAATTGCTTTGGCAGTTTTTAAATTTTTTATTTGGTGGTTTGTCTTTGAAGATCTGTAAGTTTTGATGTTTTTCTCAAATGAAGCAGACAGAGGATCACACACATTAGCAGCAGCGCGTCAGGGAACAGCAGCTATCATGTCGTGTCAGACTCGGGCGACAGGTGTCATCGCTCATGACAGCACAACAGCGGTCAGGTGACTCGTACAGATGGTCAGAGCTTCCAGTCGTGTTTATGAACATACTAATGTGATTGCTCAGGGATATTTTCTGACCTACAGTATTTAGACGAAGCAGATCGATCTGGTGAAACAGACACATTCGATCAGAAATTTTCGTTCAACAGCAACCCTCCACATTCTCCTGCACTCCGACAGAAAATCAACGACATGTTGTCCACGGTAAATCAGTCTTTGGAAAATGCAATATCGAGAAAAAAGGTCAATCTAACCTTGCTTTAGGAGTTTCCTCTTCTCTGATCAAATATAAGGCCTCCAAACCATTTTGTTGCAATATGACGGCAAAAATCCCGTCTCCCCCCCCCAGCTTAGTGCTGGACTCAGATGAAATGACAAAGCTGGATACACTGAAATGGAGGAGATTGCTTTTTGTTGCTGCTAGAGCAAACACGCTGCATTAATCGATAAAGGCTCAGATTTGCTGCATAAAGTGTAAATGAAGAGGACTAGCAGACAATTAGCAGACATTACAACATTGAATGCTCATTTCAATATATAGAGTAAGGTCCCAGAGTCTGATGATAAGAGTACTACATTTAAGGTTCATATATAGTATGATATAGAGATAAAATGAATTCAGAGGTCCAAACTGAGCAAAACTATTAAATTTGGCACAGATGCTGATATTTACATATGGTCAAAATTAATTTTAACAATAATATGTCTAAGATATATACAGTATGATAATGATATTGATGAATATGATATTGAATGCTCAATTGATGATCAAAACATATCATTCAATGCAATGCAATGATGACTGAGAGATGAACACATAAATGTTCCTCAAAAGCTAAAATGATCATATTTGAGACTCACAGATTTTTCTAAAAAAAATAAATAAAATAAAAATAAAAGTCTGGAAAATCAAGTAAAGTGAAGCTGATGCGCTGTGGATCATATCAGATCATGCAGACCAGTGCTGATGTCACGGATGTAGAAAAGAGATGCACCAAATACTGAGAAAAATATAAAATTCATGTTCATGTTTTACTCCATTTGTTATGCTGATTCAAGTTTTAGCATTTGTAATGAGTGAAATTCTGCTCGGAACTAAAAAAGAACAGACTTTAGGAAGCACGATCACATTATATTACTGGAAGTTGTTTCTTTCTACGTACTTATTTGTATTGGACATCGTAGAAGACAATGTTTGCACCTTACAATATAATGTTTGCACCTTGCAATATAAATATATGTTCATTTGTTGCATGTAATGGTGAATTGGAGCATGCATTTGAGAGAAGAACTAACCACTGCTGAAAAAGGCCCTTTTAGGCATTTAAGCACATGCATTAAAAGATATTACATGTTTTATTTAGTAAGTCTAAATCAGTGATGAAAAATGCTTTTTCCCCATTTAATTTTCTATAGACATATAGAGTTTTTAACCTTTAGAAATGTAAGAAATGTTAGGGGCCATTCACACAGATCATGTTTTTCCCTTCCAATGTGCTATTTTTCCATAGTTTTTTTTTTTAAATATAAACATACGCTAGATGTTTTATTTGATGTTTTTCGATGCATAGATGCATTATGTGTGAATTGCCAATTAAACTGCATGCGTGTTTAGAATATGTGAAGCTTTAAATTCAGACCATTAGGGCCATGATTCGAACAGGCCCACCAAGTTTCATTCCAATCGGACTGTTAACCTATCTAATAGCTGCCGAAAATTGATTGGCTGATGGCGGCCATGTTTTTCAAGATATGCGAATGTCCCCATAGACAGTGATGGCATCTTGGACAAAGAAACTGCCTGCCAATTTTCAAGTCATTTGGACCAATGGTTGCCAAAAGCCATTTCAATGTTATTCCTGTTATAGCACCAACAAGAGGCCAGTCGCCGCATTTTTATTCGCATGACCACAGATTGAGTCCCTGTACACACGTGCACAAAGTTTGTTGAAGCTTGCAGTGTCCCAAGACACTGCAGTGCAATTATGAGGTAAGATGAACGATGATGAAATCTGAAGCTAACTGATTTTATATTGAGAAAATATGATTTGAGTCAAAACACAGTCAAAACAAATGTGGACCTGGACTCTAGAGATTTATGAGCAGTTGAGTGGAGGAAGGTAATATGACGGCAATGAAAGTGATGTTGACGTCTCAGTGCACTCATGTCAAACGCAATCAGAAGTGCTGACAAGCTATTATAGACTCGTTGGCAGTTTGTATTTAGATTCACGGCTATAATGGGATAATGAGCGGCCTGGGGTTTTTACCTAATTATATGTCAGCAGGATACATTAGGTGATACTTGCTAACCTCAAGACATATGAAGATCTTTCACACAAACATATCACAGACATATCATTCTTGCCAGGCGTGCTTCCACAGACTTTACTGACTGACATCACATCACCAAAATAATAATAATAAGTTAAATATATATATAATAACAAATAAAAGGTATTTTAATATACTGTAACTGTATAAACGTCCACCTTCAGCTTGTGTTTCACATGTCTTTTTGCTGTGAAATCTTTACTGATTTTTATAAGGTAAGCGTAGGAATAACTTTGATACAGATGAACACTTACTGGACTGAAGCAGCTTCAAACAAACGTTTCTTTGTTCATCTCTCAATCATCATTGTATTGCAGTACATTGCATGTTTTTTTTTTTTTCATCAAGCTAAGCATTTAAATATAATCAAGATGTATTATTGGGATATATAGAGTTATAACTGATATTTATATCATTTTATGTAAGTATCTGCTATACTGTTATAAAGATCTCACTGACTGACATTACACGCATCAGAATTTCATCTTAATTTTTGGCAGTATAAATATCAGCATCTGCACCAAATTGCGGGTTAGGGCAAATGAAACTGAGGTGTGTTTCTCCTCTGTATTCTCATTATATCATACGATACGAGCCACACAACCTGATGTTTCAATTATAATAATCAACAAAAATCAAACAAAACGTAACTTTTTTTCCCCTTATTTTTTTCTGACCATTATTTTATGTGTCAGGCTTTAAAGGGTTAAACAATGAATCTGTCCAGCATATAGGATTTCCTCTATTCCCAAATCAGACATGATTGACTCTGACTGCCCCAACAGTACTCAACTATTTAGGCTCGATTAGGGTTGCAAAATTGCAGGAATTTTTTAAAGTTGGAAAGTTTCCATGGGAGTTAAAGGGTATATATATGGGAATTAATATGAATAAACTGTAAATTTGAAAAGTAGCAGGTTAGCATATAACAGGGAACTTAAATGTAGTTGGAAGAAAACTACAACCAGATTTAATATAAATTCAGATGCACACTACAGCAAGATAACTGAAGCCACACTACTGCATTTAAGACCAAGGACTACATAAATTCTAGTAATTGTTGATGATATTACTAGGGTAAATATACTTGATCTATGGTATTAAAGTTTAAATAGAAAACTCTCAAGCAAAATGTGTTCATACAGTAGCTAGCTTTGTGTTGCGCAGTGCTGTGTTGTTATACACAGAACCGTTTGGTCAAGCTTTATCGTGAATAAAACACAACTGTTGACCAATCAGAACCAAGGACTAGAACTAACCATTTAATAATTGTCATTACGTTTTAATGGTATATAGAGTTGAGCATCATCAACATAGCAATGATACGACAAAACAAACCTCCTGAACATTGATCCAATAGGTAACATGTACATTGAGAACAATAACGGTGCCAAAATCGAGCCCTGAGGGACACCACATGTAAAACGAGCTAGAAATGAGGAGTGCTTACCAAGACTAACTGAGAATCTACTGTTTGACAAATAAGACCAAAACCAGTAAGTACCTCTCGGACTGATGCAGGAGTATGTTGTGGTCAACAAAATCAAAAGCTGAACTAAGATATAAAAGCACCAAAGCCATCATATTACCGGCATCAGTCATCATTAAAATATCATTAAAAACCATCAGAAGATCAGACTTGGTGCTGTGTAGGGTTTTGAAGTCAGACTGAAAAATATCAGAAATACAATTAATACTCACATTGTTTTGCAAATGTATAAATACATTTTTTTTCCCATAAGATTTTGGATAAAAATGGAAGATTGGCAAAAGGTCTAAATTTTTAGTAGACTGTGGATAGATGCCACAGAAATTATTGGAATAGTCAGAAACAGTATTGTAAAACATTTTTACCATTCCAGAATTATTCCAATTCTGATATTTACAAAAATTCCCCAGCTTGACTTCCCTTGAAAATTTACCAGAATTTACCTTATCACAAAATATGTACGTACATTGAAAGTATGGTGAGGGAAAGTAAATGATTTGTCATTGGTAATTAGAGATTATTGTAGGTCTCTCTTGAAAGTTTGATACATTATAGCTAAAAATCTGTTTCTCTGGAGAAAATGAATGCGATTTTTCCTGCACTGCCAGTGGCCCAATTAAAGCAACACTTCAAACCCACATTGTAAGTCTGAACACTGCACCATTAATCAGCTGATAATCATTGCTCAAAACAGCTATATTATGGAATAATCAGTCGGGCAAAGTGCTTCTCGATTTTCTCTTCACGTGCAATCAAGCTGGACTGATTGCTGATTTACTTAAGCTGTTTCCATGCAATGATTCAGTGATCATTTCTGTCTAAAGACATCTTCAACCTCTGCATGTGTGACATCAGCATCACGCAGTTGCCACAGCAACATCTACGGATGTCTGATGCTTTTAGACTTACAATGACGATAAACTATGATGCACAGAAGCTGTAACCACACCATAGTAACATCACACTTAAGTTACACAGCACACTCACTATTCAGAGCAAGAGTTCTCTATAAAAATAAAGAATGAATGAAAGAAAGAAAGAAAGTTCTGCTATTATTTAGTCATCCACAAACGTTTATGATCCTTAGATATATATATTTTTTTGCTTGAAGTTTTTTAATTTATTTGATTAATTTGACAGTTAAAACAGTTATAGTGAAATATTGATTGGATTGGATTGGATTCAATTTATTGTCATTGCACATGTAGGTACAAGGCAACGAAATGCAATAAAGAAGAAGAAATACAGCATAACATGAGGAAAGAGAGGAGAAAAAAATTGTCCTCACACTACGCTCCTGAATGAGAGTGCAGTGTGAGAACAGACAAAAACCTCAGCATAGAGCACAGTCAACACAGGAACATAACTTGCATAGTAATCCTAGTTCAGACGAAACAGCCATCCGGCCAGCAGCCATTACAGCGCAAACACACAGACCCGTTATCACTGACAGGATGAAGCGACGAAGGCGTGGGATGGGGGGTAGGGAGGTGTATGAGTGTGTGTATGTGTAAGTTCGTGTGAGTTCGTATGCCTTGAAATCCGTTTCGCCAGCACTCCAAACCAGTCGACTCAGTTCGCAGGTTGTGATGCGACATAGCAATTGCCATGGAAACGACCTTGGACAGAGCACAAGCGCCCGACAATAACAAGGTGTTTGATGGGGGGAGGGAATGGAAGAAAGAGCGTCTCCCTGCAGTATTCACAGGAGAGTTGATACCAGAGCGGCCTTGCCAAGCCGTTCTGTTGTGGGAAGCCGGAAAGAGATAAGATTGTTTTGTCTTTGGGCGAACAGCTGTCTTCCAGTTTCACAGCTATTCTCATTGTCCATTCTGATCTCCTTGTCCATCAATTTTCCTTTCCAAAGCCGAGAGCTTAGCCGTGATCGAATCCATATTGCGGTTAATCACAAAATCTGCCTACAGCCTCCATCATGACGGGCAGCCTTGAGAGGTTTTGGATAGCCAGTCCCGTCTCCTTAAATTTCTGATAATTTAGGGCAACGCCTAATCCAAATAGCAATAGAAATATTGAGATATTACTGTTGATATTATTGTACATTTCAAATCAGCCATGTTGCTGAATTAAAGATATTATACTGTACCAATATTGTAATGGGGCGAACAAGACGTGAGACGTGCAGATCCAAGTGCAAGCTTTTATTTATAAACATAGTCAATAAACAGGCAGGGTCAAACAACGGCAAACAGGTATGGTATGGGCAAGACACAGAGCAATCCTAGGACTAGCGAGAGTCGACGATTGGCGAACAATATCCAACAGGGCAAGGCAGAGAGATAATCCAGGTATACGAGCAGTAGTCCAAGAGAGGTGCAAACAGAGTCCAAACGGCAAGGCAAAGGTTTAATCCAGGAAACATGGGCAAGAATCAAAACACTAGAAAAACACACAAGGCAAGACTATGACAACCAAGTGGGTTCCGTATCACAGCTAAAACTAGGAGAGTTATAAATTCAGAACAATACTGTAACTAAACAGAAAAACACAGAATGGCTCTGTAAGGCAGCTAACACTAGGGGAGTGATAAATGCAATACAAAACTCGACCGAGAGGAAGAGGAAGTCCATGGTTTATGTAGGGTGTGTGATCAGTGCAATCAGCTGTGTGTGTGTCGTCAGTGCAATGGATGATGGGAATTGTAGTCTGAGGTGGCGTGCAACAGTTAGTGTAGTGCAAGAGTCCATGTAGTGAGCGAGTGACCTCTGGTGAGTTAACTGAAGTTCATAGACCAGATTCATGACATATATAGCCTACAGTTTTCACGTTAGTAAAATACACTTACATTACTTGCATAACTGAGATAAACTCCACAAAGTGTGTAATACTATCTGTGTTATATCAAACTGAACAAGAAGAGAGGCAAATGAAAAGCTTAATAGTAATAGCATTATGAAAGGCAGTTACTATGAATGAATGTTTACATATTATAGATGAAAGACTTTTTGTGTTGTGAAAAAGATACTTTGTGATTCGGTTTTGCACTAATGCAATTGAAAGCATGCTGAAATGTTTTTAAAGTGTGCATTTTAGATGATCTGTTGTGATATTAGTCCTATGAGGCTTTGAAAATTACAATTTGCTTGTGAAAACTGTGGCAGCAAACGAAGAACTCACTATTAGTACATAACCCATTAATGTACTAACAATGTAGAGACTACAGTTTTTAAACTATAAACTAATAGTGCAAATTATTTATAAGTGCTTTGTTACTTTATACTTATTATACAGTGCTACAGATGGAAGTAATTGGAAAATTTACAACTAAGAAAAGTAGTTGTAAACAAAGAGGCCATCAGAGCCTGAACTGCAGTATCAGGAGTATTTTCTGCGTTCATGACAAGAGGCTGAACACTGAAGCCTTTCAGCAGATTACAGTGTCTTTCTGCTGCCAGTGTGTGTCTGTGTGTGAAGGTGGCAGCGCTAGGAAGAGCTGAACAGTCCATCGCCTCGAGCACTTGTTTGAAGTCAGACTCTAGCTGAGGCCTGCAGAAGGAATAAATCAATGCAGCCACGGTAATGAATTATTTCCTTCATGCAGTCCAAGTCAGCGGCTGAGATAAAAGAGGCCCACATGCTGAGCAGCTAACAGCCGGGAGCCGCTCCGCCGTCATCAGAATGCTGCAGTAGCACTTGTTCGTGTACAAATGCAAAACGTGTGAGAAACTGCACTTCCTTCCGCTAAACGCTCTTCTGCGCTGCCAAAGCTCACATGTAAAATAATAAAGATGATCGTAGGAGTCATCACAAACATGGCAGAATTTGGGAAATTACAAATCTGACCTCTACTTTGGTCCTTGCAGATACACAAACTAGGAAAATGTCAAGTTAAAAATGTGAAAACATATTTTCTTTAAAAAAAAATGAGTGTTTTCAATGCACTGCATTGGCTCCATATCAAACATCGTATAGATTTTAAAATCTTGTTAATTACTTATAAAGCCCTGCATGGCTTAGCTCCTCAGTACCTAAGCAAGCTCTTATTACATTATAGTCCTCCACGTCCGCTGCGTTCTCAAAACTCTGGCCGTTTGATAATACCTAGAATATCAAAATCAACTGCAGGCGGCAGATCCTTTTCCTATTTAGCACCCAAACTCTGGAACAATCTACCTAATACTGTTCGAGAGGCAGGCACACTCTGTCAGTTTAAATCTAGATTAAAGTCACATTTCTCTAACCTGGCTTACACATAATACACTAATACGCTTCTATTATTCAAATCCATTAAAGTATTATTAGGCTGCATTAATTAGATAAACTGGAACCGGGAACACCCCTCATAACACATGATGTACTCGTTACATCGTAAGAAGAATGGCATCTATGCTAATATTTGTCTGTTTCTTTCTTATTCTGTTTCTCAGTCCGTGTCCGGATCAGATGGTGGATGGTGGTCTGCGGCCCTGATCGTCTCCGGGGACATATCCCCATTGAAGACCTCGACTAAAAATACAATAAAACTAAAAATAATTGAAAATAATTACAAATATAATAAAATACCTAACTACATAATACTATTATTGTTAGAAATTCCAAAAATATAAAAATATAATACATTTATACATTTAAAATTTTAATTAAATAAATAATTAAAGAAATAAACTTAAATTTATTTTTAAGGTATAATACAACCAATATATTTTTCATCCATTTTTAATTCATACAGTTCAGTCGTGCAGCATTATTATTATTATTATTATTTTTTTTTTGTTGACAAAAATGCAGTGTTTTGTTGTAATTTATTTGTTATATTTTCATTAGATTACATTTTAAAATATTAATTAATTAAAGTTTTATCAAATAATTCATTTTTATGATAAATTTGTATTGTCACAAAACACATAATCCAATCAATCAATCAATCAATCAATCAATCAATCAATCAATCAATCAATCAATCAATCAATCAATCAATCAATCAATCAATCAATCAATCAATCAAATAAATGGAAAACACATAATTTAGGGGTGGGCGGGGGTATAGATTCATGGAGTCCTAAAGTAAAAGGTATTTTACTTTGTGGAGTTTAATTGTGAACAAGCAAGTTAAGTTTACATTCAACTGTTAATAAGCAATAAGCAAATAAGCAAGCCCAGCTCAGGTGAGAAAAAGTAACTTTTTCCCTTTAAAATTGTTTTACTTAGTTACTCTCATTATGTTGCTTTTGCAGTAACAGTGCATTACTTTCCATAAACAGTAAGTAACACAATTAGTTACTTTATAATGAAGTAAAGCAATACTGTATTGCACTACTTTTAAAAGTAACTTTCCCCAACAATGTTTGGGAGAGAGAACAGGTTGGAACTTTACTTGCAGTGTTTTCAGTGTGTTAGTTACTAACCCTTTAAATAGAGAATTAACTCTTGTTGTATCAATGAAAGTGTGTTAGTTAGTTATCATAACTAACACACTGATATCTTTCATATCTACCACACTGAAAACACAATGTATATAAGCGACTCATTGATCAGCGTAAACCGTGTCATTGATTATAACGGGAGTTTAGGTGAAAATGCAGAAATCAAGTCACTGATAGATTTGTGCTGCTCCAGCGATTATAAAGAGAACCATCTCTGACTGCTTTCTTACAGTAAAATAATCTCAAATGTTTATAAAATGTTACACAGAAACCCTCCTAAATTTGATCTTACGATCATCCCTCGAATATGCGTACGAGTGATTCATAAAATGAACGTACGTACAGAAAACGCACATACGCGTCTCTTTCAGATGTGAAATCTACGAATTGCAAATGATCTTGAACTTGTGCGCAACTGAATGGTTTCAGCTCTCTGCTTTGTAAACAACTCCTAATTAATGTCATTAACATGTGAAAGATCACCAGTCATCATCCATATGCTATAATTTAGAACAGCTTACATTTCCAAAACCTACTCCGACAAAAAAAAGTGCGTACGTTTGCTTAGACCCTGACGTGACGCGAAGCACTTTTCCACGTCAATGCCAGTTTTTACAAATATGAGCATTGGTGTGGATTTAAGCATACGCACCCTCTAAGATCAGATCTGAGCGTATGCACGCTTTATAAATGAGGCCCCAGATGTTTTTCACACTACTGACAGGGACAGTGTGAAGCTGATGGTTTAGTCTTGAATCCCTAATGCATAAACAGCAATAAACCACTTTGAGACAAACATATCTTCTACACCCATCACAGCTCATGATTATGAAATGCAGTTCCAGATTTTTATATTGGCAACACTTATTAACTAATTTTATATTAGCGTGCATAATAAACATGGTTGTTTATTAACATTTATAAAGCACATATTAATGCCTTATGCATGACCATATTCTAGATCCCTTAACAACTACCTTACTATTAACAAGTAGGAAAACCTTTGTGACCTTTTTATTGTTTTTCAAGGTTTGTCCTGATTTCAAGAAGGATAGAAGAACAAAAAAATCATATTTTAGACTAGTGAGTGAGGTTTGAGTTCTGAAACTTGCAATATTTTTATTGTAGAGTAACCTCTTGTATGTGTAAATATCAATAATATTTTGATTCTGCATTTCATGATCCCTTTAAACTTTGTCTTTTTGTGTTACTGTAGACGGCTTGGAAAACTGTGCACAAGTTGTTTGAACTATTTTGTTTTTGGAGCAGGAAAAGAGCTGCATATAAACCTGTTTACGCATACAGGTTTGAAGTAAATGACCACAGCACTTCATATTTGAGTCAGCTATTCTTTTTTGATAAAATTTGGATGGCGTTTCATTTTATCTACTGTAAGCATGCGAATACAGATATATCAAAGTGCATCTGATTGCTTAGTAAAGTAGCAGCACACCACTCCTCAACAAGAGATATGATTTGAGGAAACATTCATAAATGAATCGAGCCCGCTGATATCCAAGGAGACTGCAAAATGCACATTTATCAAACCTTTTGCCAGCCTTAAGGTTTGGGAGAATTCCCAGACACACATTTACACCTCCTCCTCCTTCGCACAAATGAGATCTTTACAGAGATAGCAGCGGCTCAGAACCTTTCGGATGATTCACATTGTGGCACGTGTTACAGGACGCATGGCTGATTTTATTCTGTATGACAGCTGGCTCTTCACATCGGGCTACAATGGATGCAGGACAGGACATGACAACATCGGTAATGACAGCGGTGGCTTGTGTCCATCTGTTATGAGGAGAAAAGGGCATTAAAACTTAAAGCCGTTTCAAGACGCGGTAATCAATTAAACATGCATGACTGGCATCCTTAGATACCACGGAAACAATTAGTCACAAAAGCTGATTTGGGTGAACAACAACTTCAAAGAACAAGAACTTCATGCACCTGCCAGAGCGAATACAAATGTGCTTTATTCTGCGAATATTTCCTAAAGCATCAAAAACACAAGACAAATGTGCGCCTCAAACCCAGTCTGTGTTTCATGCATCTAGAGTATAATCGCTAGCGTTATACACAAACATTAACAACTTACAGTCCCTTGTGAAAGAGAAGTCTGCTTAATTGTATTTAAAGTGCACTCGTAGCATTTTTTACAAATTGTACTGGCAAATAATAAAATATTAATGAAATTAAAGGCTTCTTAAGGGACTTCAAGAGAGAGTTTTTCATGATGTTTGACATTAAATTCAGAGTAAAATTTTTAATTTGTACACTTAGCAATGTCATGCTTCAAAGTACACTTAATTTGATGTGTTAACTATACTAAAGCATGTGTAAAGTACTTGATTATTGTAATTATAATTTTAACTCTTGTGTTACTTTATATTACATTTGGGTTCGGTTTCACATACAGGGCTTACACTAAGCCAGGATTAGGCCATAGTTCAATTAGGACATTTAAGTAATTTGTTTTAACATGGCTTAGAAAAAACATTACTGGTGTGCATCTTGAAACAAAACAAAGGCACTGATATGTTTTAAGATCAGGCAGTGCACGTTTCTTAGGCTTAAGCCTTGTCTGTGAAACCGGGGGTTAAAGTTATTATATTTAAAGTTTATTACATCATTAAAAATGTGCAGTTCTGATAGAAATTACATTAAAGTACATTTTAGTTTACCATAAATTATGAAATTACATATAAATATGTCCTTAAGTCCTACATAAGTGTGGTTAAATTGCATTTAATATCAATTTAAACTATAATACATTTGCATTTAATTGTAAATAACATGCAATGAATTCAGTTCACATTTAAGTATATTTTAGAAACTATATTATGCTAAAGTGATGCAATAAAGTATGCTAAAGAGTACTTTTCCACAAGGGTTATCTTGACAGCATTCTGAGGCTTTGTAGAGGTATTCTTAATTTGAAAGTATGCAAAAACATAATGCTAATAAACTCTTCTAATTCCACTGGAACCAGTTGAGACCTTACAATCTGACTTTGCTGCAGTTGGAATTGAACTGCTGGTTCGTTTGGCCAGAGGAGAACTGGCCCCCGACTGAGCCTGGTTTCTCCCAAGGTTTTTTTTCTCCATTCTGTCTCTGATGGAGTTTTGGTTCCTTGCCGCTGTCGCCTCTGGCTTGCTTAGTTGGGGACAATTCATTTCCAGCAATATCGTCGACCTGATTGCAATTTTCTTTTTTCATTTTACACTATTGACACACTATTTCCTTTTTGGATATTGTGCAGTTGCTTTGACACAATTTACATTGTTAAAAGCGCTATATAAATAAAGGTGACTTGACTTGAATTGACTAATAAACCTCATTTAAGCAGCATCTCTTATAAGAAACCAATCCCAGAATGCACTGTGGAACAAAACTTTCATCCAAGACTGAAAAGTCACAATGAAATGTCAGCTATGTATGCCCATGTTAATAAAAATATACTATTTGACACAATATTTGCATGTAGGATATATTAATGGACATTATTTGAGTACTTTATCAGCTATGCCAACATCAAACTCGACTGGAATCACAAATCCAGATTTTGTGTGGCGTCTGGAGCGGCTGCTTCGATTCAAATGAGTCACTTCAGTGAGGTGCTGACAGCAGAGCTAGTGTCTCCTTTCGACATGTTTAATTAACTCCTTGTCCGATTCAGTAATTTAGCCCCTAGTAAGACCCGCGACCCCCTCTGATATGCAAAACCCTCTCCTGACCCGCCAGAATGAGCTAAGATCGGTCAGACGGGACAGACCTTCAGCGCCGCTGTCAGGCACAGGAGCCCTGCTCTCAGCGGGACCTCTTTCTCAAGCAATTACACCCGTTCACTCGTTCCTGCACCCAGCTGCTCTTTATCTCTGCCTCTTTGGCAGTGAGACTCTTTTTCGGAGATCATCGATCGTCTATCTCAGCTGGTCAGGCTTCGACTGGATAGATTCAGCAGGTAGCGGTGATTATTTTTTGGAGGCTCTTATATTTGTCCTGTCTGGGGTGTCACAGCTCGGGATAGTCACTAGTGAAGGCGGGTTTGGTGTCTCGCTTTCTGGTTCACATGCAGACTCTGGATTAATGCAGACAGCCACTGACAGCGCAGCTAAACGTCTTTATAATTCCAGCGTTAATGGGAGCCGTGAAAACAGACTGATGCACCTGTCGCAGTGAAATCTGCCCCTCGTGCTCACTCTTTCTCACATCTCCCTCCTGCCCTTGTGAAAAAGAAGTGTGCTTAGTTTTATTAAATGTTCACTTATGATGTATTTCAAATCTTAAAAGAACAGACTGTACTTTCAGAAGTGATATAAATGAAATAAAAGGCAGCTTAAGTGTACTGTTAAGCATGATAAACTTGTTTGGAAAGAAATAAACTTGTTTGGATGTGTTGACTAATATATTTACGCACATGTAAAGCACTTGATTATAATTGTATCAGTCACACATTCGTTAAGGGATCATTTTTAAACTATTAATTAACTATTAACTATGACTTTTGCCTCAGTACACTCCTAACTTGTTGCTTATTAATATCTAGTAAGACAGTTGTTAACCTTAGCTATGTTGTAGGATTAAGGGATCTAAAATATGATCATGCAGAATAAGACATTAAAATGTGCTTTATAAGTAGGCTACTAATAAACAGCCAATATCCTAGTAATATGCATGCTAATAAACAACTAGTTAATAGTGAGAATTGGTCCCTAAAGTGTTAACATTTTAACTGTAGTGTGTTATTTGATATTACATTTAAAGTTAATATAATTTAAATGCACTAAATTGCAACTTCATAATTACAAATATGTTTAAATATAGCATACTATTTTCAACAGAAGTAACATTAAAGTGTATTTTAGTTTGCCACCAATGCTTGTCAGTACATTTAACAGCTCAATTTAGCAATATTTCAAACACTATAGAATTATGAAATTAAGTGGGTCAAGAAGCACTCTTAAGTTCAGCTAAATGGACTTAATATACTATAAACTATAATACATTCTCATTTAATTAGAAATAACATGAAACTAAGTGTCTGAAAACATTAAGTTCACACTTAAGTACATTAATTTTAAATGAAATGAAATTATATGAAGTACTCTTTTTAAAAGTACGCTAGAGTTCACTTCTTTTCCACAAGGGCATTTGTGTCTTTTTGTACAATATGTGTAATAGACTGTTCACAGTGTTCTCAAGCTGATAAGGGTTGTACTGCATGTGTGTGTGTGTGTGTGTGTGTGTGTGTGTGTGTGTGTGTGTGAGAGAGAGAGAGAGGTGTATTTGACAAAAAAACAAAGATCTGGCTGGACCTGAAATAATGACGAAGTGAAGAAAATTCAAAGTTTAAAAATTGATTTGTTGATTGAGAGCGGCTTCAAAATTACCTTCATTTCTAGGATGTTCTGACTGGTTTCTAGAAGGATTTTCATCATCTTGCCGATCTTCTGGGTCAGTTGCATAAACATACAATAGCTACTATGTTAAAAGTGTGTCTTATTGAAATTGGGCCAATGATCTACCCTTTTGTATCAAGACTTTACAAAGTTATGACCAGTTTAGCAGAAAACAGATTAGATGACTAGTAGCTCCTTATTTTAAGAACCAATTCTCACTATTAACTAGCATGCATATTACTAGCATATTGGCTGTTTATTAGTACATATACATATTATTCTGCATGAGCATATTTCAGATCCCTTAATCCACACCATACCTAAACTTAATCATCTACCTTACTAACTATTAATATGCAGCAAATAAGGACTTTACTGAGGCAAAAGTCATAGTTAACAATGTAATTAAGCGTGTGTCTGACTTTTTCACCTGCTTTATAGTGCAGCAGTGTTAGTGTTAGGAGTTTGTTCAAATCACTACCTAAAATCAATAATAATATTTTTTTCCTCTTCTTCTTCTTCTTTTTTATTTTTTGTTTCTACTGTTGTCATATTTCTGTCCCAGAAAGTGAGGTTTATCATTAGGCTTATATGTTATATTTTTGGTGAAGCACTGAAATTCAGCACTGTCAGATTAATTCAAGTCTTTTCAGATTAATGTTATATGGGCTTTACTCATATGTATTTGCTGCATGACCTGCTCTTATAAACCTCACGTCTGAATAAACTCTAATGTGCAGTGTAAATTTAACAGCGAGTGACCCAGTCATAAGATTCCCACACTTTATTACAGATGAATTCCCATGACTTTCCATGACCTCCAGAAGATTACATTGCCTAATCATAAACATTCAGTTACACAGAGTAGTTCAAACCCGCTTTAGTCCGAATTGTATGGCAGTATCACATGCATTCTTGAAAGCAATCCCAGAATGCATTATGACGAGTTCAGTGAAAAAAAACACAAAAAGCAGATATTTGGAAGAATGCTGCAGCTTAATAATTGTAATGTCTGTTTTAGGTTCTGTTTCATGTTCATGTTTTCATGTCTTTTATTTTTAAGGTCTGGTCTGGTCTGGTCAAGTCAAGTCTCTGTTTGTTTGTATTTTGGAAAATCTGCACTTGGATTCTACCTACGCTTGCCTTCAGTGGACTGCTCATTACAATAATAAGCATGCTAATAAGCAACTAGTAATTTTGAGAATTGGTCCATATAAAGTGTTACTGAATTTTCATTTTTGATGAAGTTTTTTTTCAGAATTTGGTGGTAACATTTTAACTTTAGGGAACACTATTAACTAGTTGCTTATTTGCATGCATATTACCATTAACTAGTTGCTTATTTGCATGCATATTGCCATATTACCAGGATATTGGCTGTTTATTAGTATTTATAAAGCACATATTAATGTCTTATTCTGCATAATTTAGATCCCTTAATCCTACCTCATACCCAAACTTAACCACTACATTATTAAAAAGCGGCAAATTAGCAGTCTATTGAGGGAAAATATAGTGAATATGTGTTCCCTATAATCTGAAGTGTCACCAAATTGGTGTGCAAAGCAAATAATAAAGCATGAAAATGATTTTGTTACACAAAGAACTATAGGAAACACTTGCGTCTTTTCCTACTGATGGAAACGTGCCAAACAAACAGAGCATGGAGTGGGATCTCCTCAGGGACGTTTGTTTGTATGAAACACTTGAGTCGGTCAATTCTTGAGTCAGTGATCTTTCCTCCCTCATTGCAGATGACATCCTCCAAAACCCCACTGCGGCAACACGCTTAACCTTGAGAAGGGCTTGACCAATGCAATGTTTTATTACACCAACACTCGTACACTCAACCTCCTCACCTGAGAACCAACACTGACCAGCTGGACACAAAAGCAAAGGGACTGTATGATGACAACAAGCAGTTCGCTAAAATCCATCATTAGTGAGGTTAACGACTGGCGCTGGTTAATGGAGCTGTGTTTTTTGCCCCAGTAGTTGAATCTTAAAGTAAGGGTCGAAAGCCACCTCTAATGCTTTGATTGATCTCCTGGTGGAATGGATGGATAATTTTAGTCACAGTTGCTCATTCACAGAACTGGGACTGCGAATTGCATTGGCAATTCCTGAGACTAATGAAATGAGGGCGTTTGCTTTATGTGGCATGGGACGATGGATGATACGAGATAATCTGGGTTTGCCATCTCATCTCTCTTTTTCAGCCAAAAGCACTCATCTCTCATCACCGGGCCATGATTAGCATTCATTGGCCCAAAGGATCAGGTGCTCGCTTCGCCGCAAATGTGCAAAGCGCTTCAGAGAGAGATGTAATGGTGCCTGGCAGACAAAAAAATCTGCAGACCTGCCACATGGTGAGAGAGGCTCATTTGTACTGTAGGACTCACGAAAGGCCGTGTAGAGCTCCTGAAGGGTCAGGTGACCATCGTTGTTGTAATCGTCGTAACGCAGGAGGTCTTGCATGGTGCACTCCAATAAGATATTTTCCAAATGCTCCTTTAAGGAGATCTGTAAAAGAACAGGAAGAATTAAATTCAGTTACATATAGAGCTGTGTACCAGAGTTGGGTATAACGCATTACTGTGTTACTGTGTTCTAATTACTTTTCCTGGTAACGCAGTAATGCAATGTGTTAAATTTTAGATTTATGTCATTTGATTACAGTTACTAATGTCAATAAAATTACGAAACTTAAGTTACAAATGCAGTGTTAAAAAAAATATGAAGTAAAAATCATGTTTTGCGTGTCATATGCCCTTTAATAAATCACCGGAGACTGCGAGAATATTTGTTTTCGACATGACTCACTTCATTTAAAAATAGACTTTTGAATATATTTTCTTTCTCTTTGCTTTTTTGTTTGATGAAGTTAGATAAAAACTGATCTAAAAGTAATATTCATTACCTAAAATGAGTAATCTAGATTGCGTTACTAACTACAGCTTTCATTATGTAATCTGTAATCAGTAACTGACTACATTTTAAGTAATCTACTCAGAACTGGTTACATAACACAATTTACAGGTATGATGAAGCTCTTGTCTTGTACCATGACACTGCTGTTCTTGATGCTGATTGGTTGACACATGTTATATGGGTGTTAAAGGAAGACTTTACCCCAAAATTAAAAACCTGTCAGTATTTGTTTACCCATATGTCATTCTGAACCAGTGTGCTGTCCAGATTTCAATAATGGCAAAAACTGAGTCAGCAGAACCTGATTTGGGTTAAACATGAGCTTCAGTAGGAGAGGATAATGAAACCAGTGCTATAGTCTGATACTCTGAATTATCAACTGTATTGAAAATGAAATCAGAGGGCATTAGTATTAATATACTGTATTATTGATTTGCGACAGTATTTGTTTTCTTCCCTTGTGAAAAAGATTAGCATACTTTTATTAAGAGTACTTATAGATAAAAACATAATTTAAAAGAATATACTTAAAGGAATAGTCTGCCCAAAAATTTTAATTTGTGGACAATTTACCCACTCTCAGCCCACAAGATGCACAACACCTTAATAATGGATTTGTTTCCTCCAAACACGTAGGTTTTCACTTCACAAGATGTTAACTGATGGATGGAGTGGATTATTGTGATGTATTTATCAGCTGTTTGGACTCTCATTCTGACGGCACCCATTCACTGCAGAGCATTTACATTTATTCATTTAGCTGACGCTTTTATCCAAAGCGACTTACAATTGCTATATATGTCAGAGGTCGCACGCCTCTGGAGCAACTAGGGGTTAAGTGTCTTGCTCAGGGACACATTGGTGTCTCACAGTGGATTCGAACCCGGGTCTCTCACACCAAAGGCATGTGTCTTATCCACTGCGCCATCACCACCCAGGCATCCATTAGTGAGCAAGTGATGGGATGACACATTTCTCCAAATCTGACGAAGAACCAAATTCATCAACATCTTGGATGACCTGAGGACATTTTCATTTTTGGCTGAACTATTCCCAATGAATTTCAAACTGAATGTAATATTTTTTGATAACTTAATTGCACGTTATTTAAATTTGCATGAAAAAGTATTTTATTTTAAATGCAATTAGTCATATAAGTAACATAAGAGTGCTTATTTATTTATTTTAAGCATTTATGGTAAAATTGATTATATTGTACTTTAATGTCAAGGTACACTATCCCTTATATATATATATGAGGGATAATATATATATATATATATAATATTCCCTCATATCTTCTTGAACTGCAGTCCTATGGGTCCCTCACCTCTGCCAGCTCCTCACTGCTCAGACGGCCATCCTGGTTTCTATCTATATACTGGAACATTGTGTGCACCAGGATCCTCCTCTGGTCCATGGCGCTTTCTTGCCTGTCCATGGAGGTCCTGGGCTGCATGTCCAGTAGCATGCTCTTCAGCTTGTTGTACTCCGCCATGGTGCAAGTGTCGCCTGTAAAGCACACCAGAGGAATTTAATTAGCTGGATATGACCGAAGGCATTTATGCATTTGCATTTATGCACGGACACGTGTTTGCGGTTTGCATTTTTGGACAGTTGTTCAGTTGTTCAGTGCAGGGGTCCCAATTAATTCACTGTAATCCTGCGATTTACACCCAAAGACAAAAGGTAAACATTCTCATTTAGACACTTTAGCTGTATCACAGCTTCTTTCGGCAGTGAGGGATTAGCAAGCATGTTTTAAACTGTCACATTAATTCCCATGCGGCTCTGCAGCACTTATGTCTATAAAAGACGGTGGGGAAAATGAGAAACATGATTAATCAAGTGTGGTAGTGACTGTTTATGCCTCACTGGCAATAAAAGTATGCAAACACAGCCCACCCGCTGAGCCGCTCTTTAAGACCCCTCGAGTGGGAGGAAGATTGTTGTATCCGGCAAGGAGGCAGCGCAGAAGACGACAGTGTATACAAAGCTCTGCTCGACTGATGAGAGGAGGAAATGTGGTATGAATAAGTCATTAGGTCACACTCCTCTACATGACGGATCAGAGCCGCCCGCTGAGATGAGTCTCGCTATGTCTAATGAAGAAAACTGCAGTCAACATTAACTGATGCTGACCGCCGGCAGCTTCTGACCACCACAGTATACTGTAGGAACTGAACAATCTCAAACACACAGTGTGGATGACAGTGTGCTTAACTGGCCATGTACACACTGTAAAGTTTCAGGTATGACACCACATTTAAAAACGGGAGTGAATGCCTTAAATTACAGCTTCATGAAACCATAGCTGTGTTTTGCCATATTGCGCATTTTCTATGTCCTATTTTTGAGCACAAGGTCGCATTGCAAACTGCGCTTTTGAAAAGGTTGCCACGTCTGCTTATTATTATTATTAAGCTTTATTGTGCTTGTTGGTTTGAGCTCAGTTCATAAAGCTATCCATTTTATGAAGTTAATAAAGTAGGCAGGTGCCGATCGGGATATTTTTACTATGTGGCCTATTTCCAAAATAATGCATTTGGATTTGAGTTTAGTATGGGCTTGTTCTTATTTGCTGTTTTTTTTTATAGCAAGTTCTGGCAACACTAAAGAGTTGAATTGTACCTCGTGCCCTGTGATTTCTTGCACACACATACAGAAGAGACATATCTCTGATATCTCTGCATAGTATTTCTGCAAATGAAATTGCCACAACCTGCATTTTTCAAGAGTCAATTCAGTTGTAGGATGTGCCACTTCCGTAAATAACTGAACTGTGTGTGTACAAAACAGGATTAAACACTAAAAGGTGAAATGACAACAGAATTTAGCTGCAGTGTGCACGTGGCCAGAGTGTCTACAGAATAAGTCACACACACTACTAAAATGAAAATGCACAACTTGAACTGAATTTATGTTGAGGATAGAAAACAGGATGCAGCACAATAATGCAAGTTTGGATTTAAGGAAAAATGGAAAGAAATTGGGAATAAAAAAAGAAAAAGTGGAATGAAATTCCATAAGTCTTACAGTAGCTCACTGCTGTACAGTAGGGTAGTTAATAATACATTTCATGTTTTATGTTCAGTGTGAATTTCCTACAAACTTGTGCACACAACACAACTGATTATCATACTATGATGTTAACTTTTGTTTTATGGATCTTAAGGAACTAATAAAAGGAATGGACAAATTAAATTCCTCTTTAGTTTTGTGATTGTGTTTAATATACTGCAATTACTTGGCTAAACTAATGTTAGTGACCTGTGACATATACAGATGCCCAGTAATACAAGTTCAAAAGAAAAACTACAAAAATGTTCATTGTGATATACCATATAAAGTTAATGAGACTGCAGTAAAACATAGAATTATGTTGCTAAACTGCGGGGTGAGCTTGATATTACAAAGCTTAAGTCGTGAAAGAGAACTTAATTAGACACTCACATGCTGTTTGACATGCGCATACACTGAGAGAGAGAGAAACACATATGAGTCAAGTATACTTCAGGCTTAACTCGGTCAGATAAACACAAACACACAATAAAAAAAGCCCATCAAATAAACTGTTGTGATGGCATGTTTGAAGGAGCCGAGTGAAATTTGATGTGCTTAAAGAAATAAATGCTCTCACATGGCCACAGGGCCTACAACTATCATTTTGCAACACCTGCCCATAGGTAGTAATTTTTTACCGGCTATATATACAGTGCCCTCCATAAGTATTGGAACAGTAAAGACAAAATTGCTCTGTTGGCTGTGGAGTCAAGACATTTGCAGATATGATTAAAAGATGAATAGGAGACAAAACTACAGAATGTCACATTTTATTATTAGGCGTTTCAACTCATACATGTTTTACCAAATAAAAAGAACAGCACTTTTAGAGTTCATCCCACATAAGTATTGGGACAGTTGAACATAAGGCAGATATAAACGATTAAAAGCTATTAGTTGCAGATCCCTTGCACACAATCACAGCAGTGAGTCTGTGACCCATAGACATCACCAGACTCTTGCTCTCATCCTTTGAAATACTTTTCCCAGCCTTTAATGCAGCCAATTCCAATTGTTGCTTGTTTTGGTGAGTTTCTGCCTTTACTCTCCTCTCCAGCTGGTGAAATTCATGTTCAATCAGATTTAAATCTGGAGATTGACTTGGGCAATCTAAGACTTTCCATTTCTTTGCTCTTATAAATTCCTTGACTGAGCTGGCAGGGTGTTTTGGGTCATTGTCCTGATGCAATATGAAGCACTTCCCAATGAATCTGGTGGCATTTTCTTGAATATTGGAAGGCAAGATGGTTTTGTACCCTTCCAAATTCATTCTGCTACTGTCATCATACATTAAGTCATCAGTAAAGTTGAGAGGGCCTGTTCCAGAGGCAGCCATGCATGCCCATGCCATGACACCACCTCCACCATGCTTTACAGATGAGGCTGTATGCTTGGGATCATTGCAGTTCCCTTTTTTCTCCACATTAGTGCTTTCCCATCACTTAGATAAAGGTTCATCTTTGTCTCATCGGTCCATAAACACAGTTCCAAAACTATTCTGGCTCACCTTTGTGCTTTTTTGCAAACTCTAATCTTGGCTTTCTATTTTTGGTGCTGGTCAGAGGTTTGCATCTTGCTGTGTAGCATCTGTAATTCTGTGTCAAAGTCTCCTGAGGACAGTAGATTGTCAGAGCATCACCCCAGCTTTCTGGAAGTTGTTGGTGATTTTACAGACACGTCTTTTAGGGTTAATTTTCACAGCTTTTATGATTTGTCTGTCATCAACTACTGTTGTTTTCTCAGCCGATCAGGTCGTTGTTGGTTGCTGGTGTCCCTGATGGTTTCCAAACTCTTGATTTCTCCATGCCCTTTGTTTTTGCTAGAGCTCTAATTGACTTCCTCTTTTCTTTTAGCATCCAAATTGCTTGGTTTTCTCTCAAAGTCAGCTCCCTCGTCTTCATCCTGGTTTATGTGTGTGTCATCATCGAATGCAAGTAATGGATATAACTGATACAACACATTTCCTGCTTTTAATATCTGAATTAATTAATGCAACAGGACACAGCTGATCACTTAGAAAGACCTGTGAGGCAACTGCTCCAATACTTATGCTCACATCAGATAGAGGGATGAAACTCTAAAAGCGCTGAACTTCTTAGCTGGTAAAACATCTATGTGTTGAATCATGTGACATTCTGTAGTTTTGTCTCATATTCATATTTTAATCATATTTGTAAATGTCTTGACTCCACAGCCAACAGAACAATTTTGTCTTTACTGTTCCAATACTTTTGGAGGGCACTGTGTGTATATATATATATATATACACACACACACACACACTTTTTTTCTCATTTGGCACTTGCCGAGTATTCATTTTAGGCTATGCATGGCCATAAATGTCTGACAATTCTCTTACTTACACTCACACTAAAATATATGTAGATTTATAGAAACTACATCAGCCGCAGATATATTAGAGCTTATTCTTTACATTTGTCAATACAGAGGAAATAATTCTGTTTTGGCATTCAAAGGATATTTCTGTGTTTTCCTGCAGCACATGTTTGTACAGTACATAACTTCAATGTCAAGCCTGTCTGTTAACATGACATCAGGGTCGTCTCCATACACAAACCTGCTCTTTTTACCCACAATCCTGCCTTGATCAATCACGTACGACTCTGACAGGAAGGTGTTTCGTTTGGTACTTTTCAAACATGGTAATGAAGTACATCTATCACTCAAGTGCTAAGGGAAAGGTCAGTGCTGAAACGTATAAATTGTTATGACATGCCATAAATCTGAGTTAATCCTTAAATATATCATTTTTCTCCATGAAAGGTATCACACAGGTCTATAGCTCCTCTTCTTTTTCACTTTCTCACACACACACACACACACACACATACACACACACACACGCAAAAATATCTACCATGAAGCACAGGTCAGAGAGAGCAATCATATGACTTACATTGCATTGCATTACAGGATAAAAAGGTCTGGTTTGTCTGGTTGTTTGAGTGTATGAATGTTCACTAAACATTGTGTTATTTAAGTGTTCATTCATTAAACTGCACTGTCAGTATTATTTTGATGGTCGATTCCCTGCTCTTTCACGATGCAAATATGCATGACAACTGAGAACACATTTTTGAATTTATCTGGTTAAGATGGCACTCAAATAAACTCAACACACTATAAACTCAACTCAATTTTAAGGTTAAACAGCACAGTCAAATCGGAAGGCTGAGCGGAAGCTACAATGGCATGTTGACAGAGCTCCGGTTTAAAACACTGAAACTCTGAAAACAGCAGTGACCGATTCAGTGCTCTATTAGGTTCAGTCAGATTTGTTTCTCTTTGTCTCTTTGTCCTGCTGCTACCCAGCGGCCTTTAGACCGTTCAAAACAAGAGATCACAAGCTCGTCTGATTTCTCTGAAGCTTTAGAACCGTGTCTCCTGACCTTTAACATATTTCTGTTTACATCTCTTTTCTACCAAGAAAGAAAGGTTCATTGGCATTTTGCGTGTCTAATGAAGACTTGATGGGAATGCAAAGATGTGGTATCTAATCAAACAGAAGATTTCATAGTGTAATCAGCAGAAGCTCTTCTGTTCCTGAGTGTTTCAGCAGCAGTATGGGACGCCCGTGAAGCCATGCTGTGATGGATAACTGATCAGTGATGTTCAGTATATCCTCGACTGTAGTTACACAGCAGGACGCCATGCATGGACATGTATGATCAATCAGTTTTGGTGAATACATTGAATAAAATCTACATAAACCCAATTTATACTCATACACAAGCTCACATATGATTATGTAAATTAATTTATTCAAATATATGGCAAGCCATTTTTACATTTAGTCTTAAAATGCATGTATTTTCATACTACTTACTGTACTTCTTAGCTACTAGTATTTATTCCTTAGGTACAAGTAACTTTTTAAAGATATTATTCATTAGATACTAGTTTTGTTACTAGTGTTTACCTATTAGTTACCTACTAGATACCTATTTAATAAATATTAGTAGTAGTAAAAGTTGAGCCAACTTAAAATTAAGGCAATCAGCTTCAGAAGATTTTTGAGTTTTCTCAACTTGTTGTTTTAAGTTTATACAACAAAAAGTTGAGAATCTGCTACAAAAATAAGTTGAGAGAACTCAAAAATCTGATGAGGCTGGTTGCCTTAAAATTTTAAGTTGGCTCAACTTTTTTTTTTTTTTTTTTTTTTTGTAGTGTAGTAGTAATAACCATGAGTAACCAAGTACTAGTACTTAATAGAATAGATAGTAGCTAAAAAGCAAGTAGCACAACAACAGATACTAGTACGTTTTAATGATTAAATGTTACAACTGCTTGCCATAGAACCAGCTTTAATGAATCTAAATCCTTCATATTCTTCATATCATGTAAGGACACAATGATAATGTGCTGTCTTTACCCTGAGGAGCTATTTCTACCTGATCTGCCCTTAATGACTTCCATTGCTGCAATCTAATGATAAAATCATATTTTTGACCTGAATAAAACCAGTTCATTTATGAAGCACTTTCTGGACTCAACTGACAATCTATTTCTTTACAGTGCTGGCAGTAAATGTCTCTGCAGTCTGTGCGGCAACATGATCAAAAAGCTTTTCCTGTGATAATTGCTGAGAGCAAAGCATGAAACGTACTAGTGAAAGTTAGAAAAGGAACTCTTCAGAAGCAGAAATGCATTTAGTTCAGTATATTAGTGAGAGAATCTGGCCTTTGACAGTCAGACTGTCAGTTTCTGTACATATATAAGGTTATAAGCAATACGGCTAATCCCTGTGGATAAATGTCACAAGCTGCAGGAAAGAAGCGCTGCATATATTTAGGTCTCAACTAGTAGTTGCTATTATCCTGTCAGGCAAGGCATTTAAGATCAAAACACAGTATTTGCCACTTCAGATTTTCAAAGTATGTAATAAATACCAGACATAAATGCTTCTTTCTCATCTACACCTGAGCATGTCATGCCGTAATGCAACACTAGCACCAAGGTGAACCATTTTCTCCCCCCAAACACAGAGGGAGCCTCACCTGGCAGTTTCCTGACCCCGGATCTGTCACCTGACAAAGGGTTTGTAGGTGGAAACAACTGCACAGCTGTCAAACACTTAATGGATCAAGAGCAGGAGGAGCAGAACAGGACTTGATTACAGTCTCAGCATCAGTGTGTGCTGCTGCAGGACACTGTATGTGCACTTAAGCACTTCTAGGGCTCAATCAATAGCACTCAGGCTTTAGCCTTTGGTGGCTTCTGGGTTTTAAATGGACTAACAACAGCTGCTGGACACATTGGCTCAATCTGTGTACAGGAAACCATCCAAATCCTCAATCATAATGCAAAGATATGAGAGAGTGGGGCAAGATGTCCTTGTGAAGAACTATACTTCAAGCATACTTATGAAAAGACAACTTACACATTAAGAATAGGCTATATTTAAATGTGAAAAGACAGTAATTTTATATAAAATGCAATTTTGTGGAATCAACAGTATTTTTTTGATTATATGAAAATTTGTATAATTACTTTTAGTGTCAATTGAAATATGGTTAAAGTGTATTACCAAATGTATTTATTTATGGTAGACTAAATATACTTTAATGTGTCATTTGTAATGATGAATTTGCATTTTAGTGCATTTAGTACATCATGTTAACTTTAAATTTAATATTAAATAACAAACTACAGTTAAAATGATTTAACTCTATTTAACACAAAAAAGATTAAAACACTGATTTAAAATGTACTTTAAAGCAAAGTGTTTAATTTGACATTATTACAAAGTACACTTTAAAAAAAAGTGTGTAAAGAAACAGTAAAGAAAATATATTCTTTAATTCATTAATTTTATATTATCTGCAAATACAGATTATTTTACAAAATATACTTATAAAAAATCATGTTCACTACAAGTGCACATCCAATACAATTAGGCACACTTATGTTTAAATATGAAAATCAATGCAGTTTAGTTGTGTATCTGTGTATATAAGTATACAAATTACATGTATATTCGTGTATAGTCCTATAGCATGTTTTAATATAGAAATTACAGTAACACTTTATTTTAGGGTCTCTTAACTAGTTGCTTACTAATTATTAGAAAAAAGTCACATACATCTTGTATAGCCTGAGGGTGAGAAAATTAACAGCATTTTTATTATTATTATTTTATTTTTTAATCCATTTAACTGAATTTAGTGTATGTTCATATGATAAATGCATCTTAAGGAGTGCAAAAATATATTATAATCATTGTTTCTGTCAGCAACTATTGCATTTAATAGTTTAATAGACCATTTTTAGATCAATAGCAGCAGCAAATATGGCTGATCTGTCACTATTTGAAGGGTTTTCCCTTTGCTATTGAGTCAGAGACATTATTTTCTGATTCACCCCACAGGAATCACTATAGAATATGCTGCAGTGACATATAATACAGGGCATGCAGAAAAAGCAATAATATCAGGAGATGCAATTCCACGTTTTCTATTCAGAGTCAAGACAGAGAGACCTCAGAACAAGCCATCTCATTTCAATAAACTTTGGGTCACAAACACATATACATCCATTTATCTGAAACACTCTTCACAGCAGTAGTTGGTCCAGAGCCCATTCTCTGTCCCCGAGAGGCTTCTAGATTAATGAACGGCTCCAGACTCGTTCAGGTAAACAGGGTGAGTGAAAGTCACCGACTGGGGAGCAGAACTAATGAAGGATCTAATTAATTAATCAGCATTCACACGCAGATGATGCTCTCAACAATTGAGTCGCATTTGTTATCTGTATCTGGGTCAAACGTGTCCCTCGGTGTTGGACAAATCCTCAGACATGTCAACAGAAGCACAGTTATGAATTAGCACAATGGAAGAGATCTGAAGCTGAACTATTATTGTGTTTAACAGGTTATTTGCCTGACAGAGCGCAACATTTTAGCAATTTAAAGTCAGCAGCTTTAACTACTCATTTTATTTCCTCTAGACACTGTAAAATTGGTTACCTGCACTTGTTATCTTAGCCATTTCTACATTATTTAAACCACAAAATGAGTTTTGTTGGTATAAATTGATGTATAGAGACTGCTTCAGTGATAATATAGTTAGTAACATTTTTGACTTGAAAACAAGTTAGATATTACTTAAAAAAAATGTTTTATGTGACGTATTTCTGAGTGAAACAGGGGATTCGTTCTTCTCCTGAAGCTGTTTTTTTTACTGAAACGATTGGGTAAAGTTACATCTACAAGTAATGCATTACAATATTTTATTACTCCCTAAAAAGTAACTACATGTAAATGCATTACGTAGTTACTTTTTGTGTTACACTACTTTTACGTAACTTTTTCTCATCTGGGCTGGCTTGCTTGTTTGTTTTTAATATAAAAACGTTCTGTTTTTGACAAATATAAAAGCCCTTTCCGTTTACTTTGTTTAAACATGTTGTCTAATAATTTAATCGTCAGAATTTTTAAACAGAGACTATAAAATAATAAAGATGGAGAAGCTTTGTGCACTCCGTGTTTTCACTGCTTTCAAAATAAAAGTCCAACATAACTGTCAAACAGAAAAAAAAAATACTGGTCAATGTTGATAATTAAAAAAAAAGCCAAATATTGGCCGATATATAGGCTTTAGTGATGTATATATCGGTTAACCACTATAGCCACCCTCTAGCCAAAATGTAAAATAGTCACAAATCAGAAAAAACTATGGTGCATGGGGAGGGCAGGTAAACAATGGCAAACCACTCAACAATATTTCACAGTCGCCCTATTGCCATCTTTAAGCCATTTCAACTCAATGGCTCCATTTCGCTCTGTCAGGTGAACATTATAACGCTGAGAGATCCTCCTTGAGCTGTGTCACGTCAGATGGGATGATGTGTTTTAAATGATCCACTGAGCTGGTTTTCTATCCTCCGAACCTGTCGCCTGGCGAGCTGTAAACTCAGGATGAGGACGCTCTCCAAGGTCTGAATTTATGCATTGTGCAAATGTTATGCCAATACCTCCATTTTCTGTCTTTTTTTAGCTTCTTCTCCTCCAATTAATATCGTGCCGCAAAGCGTGCTCCATTACCCAGAGAGACAGAGGGGGAAATGTGCTTTGACTGATAATATGAACACATGTTTCCCCTGGAGCCAGCTTCATCTCCCACAATCCTCATCATCAGTCGGCTGGCTAATCTGAACACAATGAGGGAAGTTGGACTCCATTGACTGAACTCTTAATTAAAACCCAGACAAAAGTATCTCAGTCTCAACACTGCCATTAGGCTGGAATGAAAGAAGCTGAGCGAAGACACACATGCCCTTAGAAAGCAACATTACAGATAGCTGCTAAAGGACTTCACTATACTGCCATTGTTGAGATATAATAACCAGACAAAGAGTCCAGGAAGTCAAGCCCTACAGGGACGGGATTGGTTTTGAAAGCATACGTTTGTACGTCACTCATGTTTATTGTCATTTTAAGCGGGATAAGCGGTGTCAGCGCCGATCATCCTTATATTCAAACTATGCTAGGTACATTAGTTTCCCAAACCACCAGGGGGCCCTTATGCTCTCAAAAACACTGTCATAGCAAAATGCGGCAGAAAGTCATACTCACTACGCCGGGAAAAGCGATATATCCAATATATGCATGCATCTTCTCTCCTTGCAATGCCTAATAAAGCAGTGTTTATAAGTGCAGCACCGCTTTGTTTATAGAGGTTACCTGGAAACAGTTCTATTTCTTTCTGTTCAATAAGCGCCACCTGCTGTCAGACGCAGATTTACATTTTCAATCAGCCCTACTGCCATTTATATTCAGACCAATGTGAAATTGGACTATCTTTTTGTTGTAAATCTTAAGCAGTAAATGGAAAACAAGTTCAACACTTCAGATAATAAGATATCCTTAGTATTGTTTATGAAGCAGACAAAAATGGGTAACACTTTATATCGATAGTCAACTTTAGAAATTCTACTAACAGTAAGCAACTACATGTCAACTATCAGTCATTAGAGTACTAGTAGACTGTTTGCTTAATATCTTCTAACACTTTATTTTGATGGGTCTACAACATACTGACTATGAGAAACTTTGCAAATATATGTCAACTTATTCTACTAACCCTAAACCTACCCTAACAGTCTACTCTGAGAGATATTTAGTTGCAAATTAATTGTTGACATGTAGTTACAAAGTTACTTAGTTAGTAGAATGTCTAAAGTGGACTATCAAAATAAAGTGGAACCCAAAAATGCAAAAATAATTTATAATTTTGACTCATATTTTTCTTAAAAATTACTTAAGGGTTGAAATGTGTTATTTTATAAAACCTTTTTTTTTTTTTTGGTAGTGGATAACATGCTATTTTGTAAGTCACCCAATCAATATTTATTTATTTATATTTGTATGAAATCCAGCCATAATTTTTAATGTTATTAATTTAATGTTTGTGCAAGCAGAGGTGCATAATACTGCTAATTTTATGTGTTGCTTATATGCTTTCTGAACATTTCCAGCACATTTTAGCAATACCATCAATGGCCATGACAATTTTTGTCACTGGTCACTGTGATATGAAATTTTCCGCCGCTTCATCTCTAGTTCCGAATAGCTAATATTAATGCTTTAATGAACATTATCCCTTACAACCTTTAGTCCAAAGTGTTGCTTGGGGCCCCTAAAAGGCTAGAACTGGCTCTGAATGATATTCATGGCAAAACTTTATTTTAACTAGCATGTATATAGCATATATATAAGTATTAATAATGTATACATATTACTAGCATATTGGCTATTTATTAATATTTTCTGTGAATATACATAAGCACAGTGGCATCACAGCACTCACATCACATGTTTGCAGGGTGATATTGAATCTGATTAAAGTGCTTTTAGTCTGACTGAGCTATCAGTCATTATTAGAATGCATGTAAGATATTTGAGACATTTCTATTATAGCTCAGAGAGCTGCAGGAATATCCATACGCACTCATAGCAGAGACCTACCTAAAGTGAGATGTCGCAACTGAAGTGGTAGAACAAAAATACAGATGTCAAACTCAGTCTCTCCTGATTTTCATAAGCTTCCTGTGGCCCTGGATTTCTCGACAGGCTGTCAATTGCTTCACCACAGTTGGTCTCACGAGACTGCTGTTTTCATTCAATTATTCCAAAGGGAACTTACTACATGAAAACACACATCCAATTAACACACTGAACAGAGAACTCATTTTACAGAATTCTGGAGCAAAGAAACTCTATGTGTAATATTTTTATTAGAAAACACATTGAAACTGACACTGACTGGCACAGCAATTATAAAGCATTTATTTAAGAGACAGTTAAACCAAAACTAAAAATGGTCTTCATTTACTGACCCTCAAGTTGTTCCAATAACAGTTGCTATCAATGTTTTGATAGATTATAAACTATCAAAACATTAAAGTTCAGTGTACTAAAATATCAATTTAGGTTACTGATAATTCAAACGCTCAAATTATGTATAATGTAAAATAACGAACAACTAAATTTGTGTAAATATGTGGCTACAAACAGTATGAAAACACAATGCATTAATATTTTAAGAATAATGTTACGCAAACATACTACTTTTCATTTACAATAATCAATACTAAAATTCAGCATTAGTAACTTACTTTTTGCGCCATCAGCCACACACGCTCGCGTTATACTGGTTTGTGGTAATTTTGACTGGATCATTGAATCAGTGAGGTGTAGACTCAAGAACTTCTGCAGTCTATTTAGTCTGATTCACAAATTAATATTTCAGTGAGATTCCTGAACCAATTCAACAGATTCACAAATCAGACATTGTTCTTTTGTCTCCGAGGGAGTGTTGATTTCTTTCGTTCGGCATAACAGATACATGAGAAATGCACCTGAGTACAGTAATGAAGTGAAAATACTTTGTTACTGTCCACCACTTAAAGTCTTACTATAAAGTATCTATTTGAAAGCATCAAGGAGCGTGATTTACACCATAGAGTAGGATGTGTTTCTGGATTAAAATTCCAACTCTAATCCTAATTCATAAGGTGTCACTTTCATATTAACCAATTTTATTGCAGCTACAACCACAATGAAGGATACTTCACATGGCCTGTTGATTGATTCCTATTTTTTGTGGTGCGGTTCTAAACTTCATTTTGAAATAATGAGAAGAGACTTATTGTGGAAGACTGATTGTTAAACACAAGCTGAGAGAGGAAGTGTGCGTACAAACAAAGAAAACCCATCCACACACTGTTGTGATTGGCTGCGTTTTATAATTGACTGCCATGTTGCAATTAATTAGACATGTTTACAGTGTTCTGTCATTCAACCCTACACAACAAAACTAACAAAACTAAAAACAGCTGGCAAAGCAGCACTTCTGTGACAAATTGACCAACTTCAACAATTACCCTTCAGGTGGCATTCTGGTCCTTTTGCAAGGATTTCTTTTCTCTAAAAATGCTATTATCATATTAAACTAAAACCTACTGACTGCTCACACAGAGTATAAGAACTTTCCTTCACACCAAAAAATTGCTTATATATTTATGTTTGTACTACCGGATTCCATCTTTTTATCAACTTGTTTTCTTTAAATTATCACAGATTTGTGTATTCCTTTTTTTTAGGGCTTATTGCAGAAGCCTATAGATCAATGAAGCCTATGATTAATCAGTTCCGAAAAGAAATACAAAACTTGTGCTAATTAAAAGAAATATTGAATCCAAGGTTGAGAAGTTCACAAGAAACTTTTAAAATGGCAGTGATTTTGACCAGGAACACCAAATTAGGAAAAGGATTTTTAGCACAGCACAAAGGTTAAATCTAAAGACAATCAAATTGCCTGCTAAGAGATGATTTATGCATAATCCCCTTGTTTGTGAGGACTATGATATTTTGCACAATAAAATACTGTAGTTGTGTAGTGATTGTAACACAATAAAACGATGTTATGATGGTGATTCATTAACATGTCCTACTTGGGTAGATCACATGAGCAAGGACATAAGCTAAGACAGACTGTATATACATAAGCACATGTCAAACCCAAGAGTGCTCTGGACCTCTCTAAATGGAGCAGAACTGCCCAAATATAATTGCCAGTCTCTTGAGCAATATTACACATGAAAAGGTCTGTCAAATGTGTTATTCTACTTCATGTTCTGCTCAGCGATGTTCTTAGTCACAGGGATGGGATCTACACATTTATCATTTGAAATTGAGGCAGAGCAAAACTTAATGAAACCAGATAAAAAGGCAAATATTACTCACCAATAGAAAGAAGATGGAATAAAGGGCCATAATCTGATATAACACTGGAATAGGATACAATGTGAAATACAGTATATGTTGGAATGAATCTTTCAAAATTACTTTGAGAGAAAAATGGTAACCTAGAAATAGTAGCATCTAAATGAACTGGCTTTATATATATATATATATATATATATATATATATATATATATATATATATATATATATATATATATATATATATAAAGATAAAATAAATATAAAATAAATAAATTAGCATCACCAAATCAACCGAAACATATATACATTTATTAATATATTTATACCAACAAAACTTCGTAAAGATCTGAAAGGGGTATATGAAATGGATAATGCAAATATTTTTGATATTTGCACATATGAGAGGTTACTCTACAATACAAACATACTGCAAGTTCCAAGGTCAAATCTAACACCCCAGTTGAAAATATGAATTATTCTCTTCTATCTTTCTGAAATGGCTGGATTTGAAATCGGGAGAATCGTGATGTCATGATTTCTCCTCAACACAACCTTAACATGTTATCATCGCATACAACAACTCGTGAACAACTCATGTCTGTCCATCAAGCGAACATAAGACAAAGTTTTTGTGTGTTCTTCACAGCAGACTGTATTGTGAATTATTCTAAACATGCTGCTGGTTTTTCATAATATCTTTTATTGAAAGATACAGCAGTGCCAAGCATTTTATCCTCAGAAGCGATGCAGGCAAGTACATTTATTTTTAATCTTACAGTGTGTTTGTAATAAATGTCAAACCAACATTTAACGCAATCAAAACACCAAGAATATCACTGTTTGAGTGTTGCTAATAAAATCAGTACATACCCGGATCAGAAAGAGTTGCTTGACTGAAAATGACTGAAAATTAAACAATTATACAAGCACAAAATACACCCACATTGAAACAGACTGTTGCAGTCTTTGTGGTTGCATTGTTTCAATTTCTTCTGCCTCGGGCTTAAACATATATGGCCAACACGTTCTCACTCCCAACTCGTCACATATTGACACTTGGTCAGGACCCCTTGGCGTCACTCAAGGTACCCCTTTAGCATAATTTTTCAGCGTGCAAGGTCCTCCATTGTTTTCAGTTGTCTTAATTTAATGGTTTGCATGTATTTGTGAAAAATATAAATAATTAATAAATAAATAAATTTATACTTTCATTGGAGCACGTAACCCCACCCATACCCTAAACCTACCCACTCCTGAACAATATAAAACACGTAATCACAACCAAGGCTGATGTAAGGATTCTTCTGGCGGCATTCTTTGAATTTGCGCACAAACTGCACACAGGATCTTACACCTTTAAATTGAGTGAAAATGAGGGTGGAAAATGATAATTTTCTACAAATATCTGACTTTTTGGTGCAAAAAAACTTGCAATCATGACCCCTTTAAACTAAAAGGTCCCAACAACTTTAGCATCTGCCTTAGAAAGTTAGCTGCAATGAACATGTTTCTTATTCCTTATAGCATAGCGGCTCATGAAACATGTGCATTATGGTAGCTGGGAAGGACACCTCGCTGAATAACAGTCTGGATTAGGGTGTAACGTGGTTCCTACAGTCATGCAGTACAGAAGGGTTACGGCTGCCTGTCATCTCTGCCCTCTCATGTCTGATATCATGATGATTTCCTTCTGTTCCAGCAGCTGTGGCTTTCAAACTCTGTCACCTTACATGAACGTGAACGTGAACGTGGTCTGATCCTGGCAGCCTATCGCCGCATGATTTAATAAGCCGATGACACTTTCACTTTGCTGGTGTTCTTCCTAAAACAGATCTCCTCCTCCCAATGAATTCAGCATTTTGCCAGGCTGATGGCAGGGGACTGTGCCAACCTCAGACAACACACACACTCACACACTCGCACACACACACACCAGTGAATAATGCATATCTCAATAAGTAATGTACTCGGGACCCAGAGGGAATTTGACCAGATGCCTGTACACCTGCTGATGCATCTAGTTGTCACGCTTGTTTGCTTTCATTTACGAGTGCAAGTAAACAGCTTTAAGATTCATCTTTGACGTGATGATCCGCCTTAATTCCAGACCTGCTTAGTATTTCAAGCTGTTTTGTTTTGTTGGTAAAGCACTGCACTAGAATGCAGATGTTGTAGGAAGGATTCTGGCAGCATGAAACCTCTTTACATTGAAAAATATTTGGTTTCTCTATGCGTCACATGGAGGAGAATATGCCCATTTGTCTTGCACTATGAGCACTGTGCTTTTCAGACAGCATGTCAAGTTATAAACAGTAAACGTTCGAAAACAATATCTCCAGAGCTCTGTTTTGTTCCAGTGAGAGATTTTTTTTTTTAAATAAAAACAAACAAATAAATAAATTGATTAATTCATAAAAAAATAAAAATAAAAAAAAATCTAAATTTTCTTTCAGAACATTTGACTTTTGACTTTTTTTTAAACATTTAACTAGTCAACTTAACATTGTAACATTCTCTTTATTAAAAATGTTCAAAACCATCTGGTTAAAGAAAGTTCTATTCCAAGAGCACCATGCATAAAATCAATGGTCAATGGTGTAAAACAATTCCATGTTAAATATTTTGAAGGTAAATATTGTACAAACCTGTCTTAAACACAGCTTAAACACATAGGTTCAGAAAATAATATAAAGACTTGTCACGGAACACTTCGAGGAGCGCAGTGGAAAAGATGAAGTCAGGGTCCAAGTGCAAGTAAGGCTCTCTTTTAATTCAAACAAAAATGCCAACACGACAAAAAACAAAGCGGTAAAGGAATGGGATACGAGACGGCAATACAGTGCATGTATCCCAGACCAGAGCAAACACTAATATAATACAATTACAATTAATATAACCAGGCAGAGTGGTGAGAGAGAGGAGAATATATGGTCTATGACAATGGGGAATAGCTGAAGGTGTAATAATGAGTGTAATAGTTGACAGGTGTGTGTGGTTTGTGACAGGTGTGTGCAGTTTAGGGAGATGGAGTCCGGGAGGACGGGAGATGGTGACCTCTGGTGGTGAAAGGAAGAACTGCAGGACCCGGACTCATGACAGGACCCCTCCTCTAAGGAACGGCTTCCAGATGTTCCACCAAAAACCCAAAAGTCCGGAGGGAGGAGGAACCGGGGGAGGGATGGCGGGCCAGGCCCATGTAGCGGAAGAAGGCCTGGAGACAGAGGTAGACACGGGTGCCAGGATGGTGCCGGCAGAGCAAGAGGCCAGGGCGGATATGGTGGGTTCATCCAGGGAGGCTCATGAGCGAACACTGCTGCCTCGGGAGGAATGTGAGCGGGCACCGCTGTCTCAGGAGGATCGTAAGCGTGCATCCCCGTCTCGGGAGTCTTGTGAGCGGATACCGCTGCCTCAGGGGAACTGTGAGCAGACACTGCCGCTTCGGGAGGATCGTGAGCAGGCACCGCCGGCTCGGGAGCGTTGTGAGCGAACACCGCTGCCTCGGGAGTTGGAGTTTCCCTCTCATCCTGATAGCTGAGTTCTCCACTCCCCAGAGCTCTGTGAGTCAGCAACTTCAGGTTGTTAGGCCTCTCTCTGCCTCCCTGTTAAGTTGTTCACTTTACTCCCTAGAACGGTGTTTACAAATCCATGTTATGGTAAGCGCGCACACTAGTCTCTGTGCATTTTCTGAAAGCCACGTGGTGGTAAGCTCGCACATCAAGTGTTTTGCATTTTTTCTAAAATCCTGTACGGTATGGGTTACACGCTGCGGCTTCGTGCCCTTTCTCTGGGTTGGTTAGGCCCCACTACCTATTTCTCCCAATGTTTCTGGGCTTGAACAGTGGGTTATTACCAAGGGTCTGTTGAGACAGTTCCCTCAGTGAGCTCGTGCAGAGCAAGCGGTTGCCCCTGGGTGACAGGCCGGGACCTAGTTACTATCTTAGGTGCTTGGCCGTATCCCCTTAAAGGAATGTTTCTCTGATTCTAAGCCTTCAAGCTCTACCCTGGGTCCGGGAGTCCCGGCCCCCAACAGGTAAGTTTAGGGTATACAGTTTGGGTCTTTGGTCGAAGGGGATAATGTCACTTACAGCCGTCAAACCATCCCAGGGGCAACTCCCTTAGCCTGGTAGAGTTAGTACTTAGTGCTAGCCCTTGTGCTTGGCTTGCACTCTCCTCAGCATCGTGGCGTGGGTATTCCATTCCTCATAGCAACCCCTAGAGGACGCAGTTCGAAGTTCCCTTGAAGGGGAACGTCTCAGGTTACGTAGGAGGCTGCTGAATCCCAGAGCTCTGGGAATAGCTGCCACAAGAGTGGGCTATTAAGTTCCTTGAGTAGGGAATGAGACACTGCGTCCTCTAGGCTTTGTGCCATGCTTCGAACGCAAGCTTCAGACGAAGAAGTGGATGGCGTATTTTCCCGGCACTCCTTTATACTGTGGTCGCGCCGGTAGTGACGTCATAGGCTGTTGCTGGCCAACATGTGGTGTTTTTGTATGTATGCTTCAGACACGTGTCACGCTGGCGTCCCCATAGCGATCCTTAGAGGATGCAGTGTCTCATTCCCTACTCAGGGAACCATGGTTATATATGTAACCTGAGACGTTCTTGAGCATATCTATAATGTTTAATAATTGTACTTTCATACTTTATTAATGATCAATCTATCATTTCTAAATTATTATGTTATTTACAAACCAGTTATTTAGGAGTTGTCAGTGGTTCATAAGATCATTTAGAAAGTGAGGACTATTTATATCTTGTGAAGCATTTACAAAGGAGCTTTAAAGGCTCATTTATCTTTCAAACAGAAAAGTAAAAAAACACAACACAGAGGGATACAGAACACAGAAATATTTTTTTCAAGATGCAAAACATGAAACTGTACACTTGATAAAAAATTTAAAATAAACCTCAGCAATTTCACATAAAAAATAAAATAAAAATTCAAGTGTACAGTTGTACAATTCCATTTTTTTGCATCTTGAAATTTGCATGTTCACAGTTCTCTTATGTCAGTTAATGGTCACACTGATGTGCAGATAAACAAATAAAACATTCCTGTTTTTAGCATTAAGGTATTGTTTTTATTTTAAAGTATTAATGTTTCTTTAAGTTAACATTTTTATGATTTAATTAACTTTTCATAAATTCAGGAACATCCTTGAAGTTCCCATAAGTTTTGAAAACCCTGCTGTTTAATGCACTTCATATTGTTGATAATAAAGAATCAAAAATATGTTCTTTCTTGTTGTATTTTTATATTAATGAATGTGGTACATACTAATTCTATTCAAATCTATGTGATAAACAGTGTTGGGGAAACATTGCAATATTGCTTTATTCCATAAAAAGTAACTAAAAATAATGAGTAATGGAAAATAATGCATTACATTATTTTTGTGTGAAATTAATAAGACTATGATATTATTGAAATTAATAAGCCTTAGGCAGCAGGAATTGCCTTTGTACCTCACTCACAATTTCTCTCAACACCAATACAGGAGACGTATCAGTGAATAAAAGGAAAAACAAAGTACAAGTTACAAAATTGGTGATAAATGAGTTGTCAAAAGTAATCTCAAAAAAGTAATCAAAAAGTAGTCTGATTATATTACCTACAATGTAATGGATGACTACCTACAACTTTTGTTAAGTAATTTGTAATCAGTAACAGACAACAATCTACACAGCTCTGTGTACAGCACTGAGTTCAGCACACAAACCAGAGGAAGGAGGAACAATTGAATCTCATGAAATGCTGGGTGCCGCTGCCATAACAGTTGGCTGCCCTCTCAATGAAGCAGAAACACAGGCCAGCTCTCATCAAGCCAAACACAGCATCTCAAGGAAGTGGTTTCTTACACCTCCCTGGGCAGATTTAATTAAATTAATGATGATATTTTAGAGTAAGCATGAGGCAGCAGCCCTACCAAGTGCTGAAATAATATGCAGCAACTGGGGCACTCAAGGAGTCTTTGGTTCAGCCTCACAGTTCTGAAACCCGACGGCACCTTCTGTTTTTCTAACAATGTCCAAAAGCCAAATGACACCAGCTGCCTTTGACAGTCAGCCCATGCCTTGAGATAAGAGGATTGAGAGATTATGTGAGGTACGATTTTCAGATGATGCAAAAGAAAAGGCAGCGTTCGGTCCACCAGTAGGTCACTGGCAGTGTTCTGAAGTTCTTCCCTTCAGGCTTCATGAGGCACCTGCCAGCTTCCAGAGACTTATGGATATAGTTCTCCGTGCCACTGGGAATAATGATGGCCTCTCGAGGGTGCTTCTTCATCGGCCAGTCTAGAGCCCTGCACGGGCCTCAAATTTAGGCCCTAGCCCGGCCCTGGCCCGAGATGCTCAGGCCCTAGCCCGGCCCGTGTCCGATAGCTTATCAGAATTACCGGCCCGACCCGAGCCCGTCTTTTTTTTCCCCTTCTCCCAAAACGGCTCATGTTTCAGCTATTAAAATAGTTAAGTTATGTATGTAGTGGCAAGGTGATTATATTTCGTTTTTTTGTTTTTTTTTGTTTGTTTTGTTTTTAGGTAAGGTAATTTAGGTAAATTAGGTAAAGGTAATTTAGAAAACCATTTGGAGCAACCATTTGGATTTTCTTTTTTTTTCACTAAACAATTTTTTTCTTTCTTAAAATAATGACCAAGCGGCCAGCGGCAGCATGTTTGATCAATTTAGCCTTCTCAAATCATCCTGACTTGCTTAAAATAACATCTATAGATATACTAAAACAGTTCAAGCATATAACAATGTTTAAACGTTAAACCTAGATAAATGTGCGCTGTATCCAATAGTTTGTGCGGAGAGTGGAAGCTAAAGCGCAGGACATGGAGGCACCAGTGCAATCAATTGCATTTTGGAAACAACTTAAAATAGGCTTACACCGTAGTTTTTGTGTGCACTCACAATATCAACAAAACGTTCTTTTATAAAAAAAAAAAAAGAAGGAAATTATGCGCTTTTTGTCCCATCTCGTCTTGAACAGGAGCGCTTGAATTCACAAAAATGAACCTAAAGTCAGCAAATACATGCCTCACAGACATGATAAATATATCTATAGAAAGCATTAAATTACTACTTAACGAAATAAATCAAATCGAAAACAAAAACTCTTTCATAATAATCATAATCCGTGAAGATGCACTTTTCTCTAAAGGTGCGTCTAATGAGGAGACGGCGAGTCAGGATCATCATCTTCATCTTTGCGACACTGACAGAGAAAACACTAGTTTATTAGTAAATAATTCAAATATCTCCTTACTATTTCCCCCGGACACATTCATGGTAATTACTTTTGCTGGGGCTTTACAGCAAGCTTTGTTGCATGTATTTGAAAGCAGAACTCTTCAGCTGCGCTGACGGCACGCTCGCTGCTGCCGGACACTGAACACCGTCGAGCCGCTCTTGACAGTCGCGGTAGCACGGATTCGCATTGTTTCCACCAGGGTGGCAATTTTTTTCATCACTAATTGATGGATGTCTAAAATATAAAAATAAGGATAAGCCTAAAACAGGCCCGAGGCCCGGCCCGTGTCTGAACTATGACGTGAAAATTGGCCCGAAGCCCGGCCTTAGGGACGTAAAAAAGTCGAGACCCGTCGGGCCCGTGACGAAATTCAGGGCTCTGGTCTGTGCTATTTTCACACTAAACCTCTTCTTTTCAAGACAAACCTGAAGGGAATGGTGAGCCTATGGCATTTACGTCAGTGTCGCCCTGGGCAACAGGGATTCCCCAGATATTCAGCAGTCTCTGGCTCTTGCCCTTCCTCACACAAACCCAGACTTTCTGCTCCACAATAACCCTACACCCGTTTTTGAACCACATAAATGTCAACGCAATCCTTACAGAACATAATAATAGACCTAATTAAGGTATTACGGAGTGCAATATAATATAATACCCAACAATACAGTGTGAGTGTTGATTATTATAATGCATTACATTTATTTAATTACTTGTATCCGTCCATAGGTATGTAATGTCTTACTACTGTAACTGTATTTCTGTATTTCAGAACAATTTGTAGATCCATTCTCCAAACTACATAGATAGTGAAACCACATAGTCTTACAAAGTAAAAACAGACAACTGTAGGTTCTTGTTAAGAGAATAAGCTATAAGCATGCAAAATGTGCTTTAATAATAAAAGATATAGGCTATAGCAATACACTTGCTTTATCCTATTTTTATTTTAAGAAATGTCCCATTTGTCCTTTTAATTCATTTACATATTTCATTTACTGAACTAATAATTCATTAATTTTCTAAGTGCTAAAAATACCATATTTTTTGTTTGTTCTTCATATTTTGTTCTATATATTGTTCTTCATATTTGTTCTTCATATTCATATTTTTTAGAGTTTGTTCTCTATGGGAGCTGAGCAACAGGCAGCACGAAGGGGATTATGGGATTGAAAGCAAAGTGAAGCAAGCAATGAGAGCATCAAAAAGCTGAGAAATGCTCAACCTTATGCAATTGAGTGGGGGGGAAATGGCAGATTACAGCCAATCACTGTGAGCCGAATAAGGCAAGCCAAGCTTTGTGTTTCTGCTGGAGTGCTTAAAAATTTAGTCATCATTTACTCACTTTTTAAAAAAAATATATTTATTTTCATGGTTACTGTTTTAAATATACTGTTTATATAATATTTATCTAAATAATATAAATTATATATACATTTACAGGTGCTGGTCATAAAATTAGAATATCATGAAAAAGTTGATTTATTTCAGTAATACCGTTCATAAAGTGAAACAAAAACCTGCTGTTTAGACAACTTCATCATTCAAATCCCTTTCTTGCAATAAACAAACATATTTTATTTAATATTCTATTCTAACAGAAGTTTTTATTTTTATTTATTTTTTTATTTTTTTAGCTGTTTTAGTATCATTGACAAATTATTATATTTTGTATTATTATTTTGAATTAGATAGATTTTTGTTAATATTTTGTTTGGATGTTTTGTAATGTTTGTTAATATTTTGATTTGAATTTTATTTTATATTGTTATTTTTTTATTCCATTTCAGTTAAGGTTTTAGTCAATTTCTTGCATGTTTTGTCATTTCCATTAGGTTTTGGTTGTTTTTAATAGATCTACATAGTTTTGATTTTGTTATTTTTCGTTTATTTAGTTTTAGTTAGTTTAGTGCTTCAAAAAAAGAGAGAAATGATGCCTTGGCAAATAGTTGAAATAAAACATATATTATTAAATTTTAATTTACAAATATTATTATTAAAAAAATATATAAATTTTTTTATTTTCATTTTATTTTATTTTATTATGATATATTATATTATATTCAAAAATACTTTATTTTAATTTATTTTATTGAAATGTGTTTAGATTTAGATTTTAGCCAAACAAACTCAGTAAGACCTAGAGGTTGAAGAGTAACCATTTCAACCAATTTTAAGTAAATTTTATTGCATACAATTTATTGTAGCTAAATCAATTTTAATATATATATATATATATAATATACATCATTTTACCATTATAATTCCCTTTCTGTCACCTTCTGAAGGCCAGTGACACCTTCATCTGAGATTAATTATATTTATCAGCAGCATTAATGAGTCTTCCTATTCTTATCTCTCTCAGGCCGGCTGTTGAATTGGAAGATAATTCCTTAAATCTAGTGACAAGAAACCGCGCAATCCCAATTATCTACGTAGCAGAGGGTGTATCAAAAGAGAGAGAAAAAAGCTTTTGTGTTGACATCCATCATCATGCACTTTCTCCAGACATGGGCACATGTGATCACTGTAATTATTGTGGTCTTCATGGCAAACCGCAGAGTGTTTCAGGAAAAACTGGAGACAGATTGTAGCAAAGGTGACAGAAGTATTGATCTTAATCTAGAATGAGTAAAGTGTTTGACCAACGCTGACAATATTCCCACTGATGAGCAATTCTCCAGTGTAACTCAAACCTCAAACACACAGAAATGTAATTACAGGATGTCCCAGTGATCAGACCTATCCCAGATATCGGCAAATGGTTAGGGCTGAAATCTTGCCAAGGCACGCATCGAGAGAGTGAGGGGAAAAACTAAATCAGTACTTTTATTTTTGTGAGGCCTTTAGGAGAACCGCAATGAAAACAGCAGTTTTCATTTAAACAACTGCAAATATGTTATACTCCATATGTCATCAGACCAATAATAATATGCAGACTTTGTAATAAAGCTGATTAATCATACAGTAGCTTAATATGAGTCTGTTGCAGTGCATGTGAAAGGCACACAGAAAGAGGTTAGGTGTATTTGTGAAAAGCACACAAATCTTTAAATCGGTACATACCAGCTTGTTGTTACCAGTACAAAACAGGCATGTTTATGCAAATGTCAAAGTCTCATCGCTGATTGGACGAGACACGAGACACCCTACACCTACCCTAACCCTACCCGATACTTTATTTTCAACTTTTGGATTATTTCCTTAATCTTTATTGAAAATAAATGCCTTTCCGATGCGATACGAGATTTGAAAAGGAAGAAAAAAAAAAGTTTGGCAAAAGGCGGACTCGAACCCACGTCGATCGCGTCCAAAAACACAAAGACAAACGCTCTACCTTCTGCACCACTGGAGCTAAGGCTGTCAATGGTTGACTCTGCTATTCTTCTTTTGGTTCTTCCTGTACACCTTGATTGACAGATGTCTCGTCCAATCAGCGATGAGTAATCTATTCCCAAACCAATGGCGCTGTCTCAAACTATACCTACCTCTTCCGTTTTGTCTGATTTGTCATTGTGTTTTCTTATTGTTATAATGTTTTCGGAACTGTTGTGTTTTCTGAATTGTTATTTTGTTTTTTAGATTTGCGTTTGTAATTTGTTACTTTGTTTTCAGAATCGTGATTTGTTTTGCACTTCTCGGCCACCGTACATTCCAGAACAAGACGAAGCAAAAAAGTACTCAATGCTGTACTCGCGTTGTTTCCTTTGCAAACAGCCACACACACAAAGCCTCACACACTTGAGGAGCCTCCAGAAGGATCTTTAGTGCACTGCACTCCTTTATTTAACAGCGATCTGATTTGGATCATCAGTTCGTCAGCAGAGCTTGAGCAGAGCCTTTTCCTGATTTTATACGATGAGCCTCTGAGCTTACAGAAACCGTACCAAATTAGGTTATAGATTGTGTGTTGCATTTATGATAATTAATATATCTGTGTAATTATGTGGACTATGGATGTGCATTGGATGTGCATTATGGACTGGTGCAAATTATACATAACATCCATTCCACAATGTCAGGATTGATTTGACATACAATAAGCATTACAGTGACCATCAGAAGTACTGTAGGAACATCTACTAGTGATCAAGCAGCATAGCTTGGCAGCAAGCAGCGCTGGAGCAGATGGCGGTGTGAGTGGTGTTTCAGACAGATGCACTGACAGTAACAACACTACTAGTGAGCAACTGAAGCAAAACAGAAACAGTTACACAGACACATCAGTATGAGGAAGAACTTATTTGAAGATTGGTATTGAGTACAGTGTGAAGCGGCATCTAATGTATTGTAGGTGCATGTAAAAAGCGCTGTGCTTAAGGTGCACCAGTAGTGTGCATTTAAATCCTTACGTATTGGACTCGACAGTAATGTTGCAACACAAATGTGAGTAACTCTTTTCATTACATGGTCACTATTGCTTCGTCTCCTCTTACAGCTCGCTTGGTATGTACTGAGTTATTTAAATGTGTTTTTGACCTACAATAAATCACAGCAGCATCCATCTGTGAGGAATGAATGTACGCTGTCAGACATACACAACTGTTAGCCAGTCATAGCAGTGGGTGTTTACTTCTGAGTCTACAATCCTCCACGTCTATTCAAACAGAGCATTCTGATGAGGGGGGTTAAAAACAGTACAGAAAATAGCCTATTACTTCAGAATTATGATGTTTTTTTTTATGTAAAAACTTTGATAACATTAGAAGTTGACCTCAGAGAACAGTACAACATAACAGCACAGTCAGTTCATGGCTCCTTTAAAGTACATTTTAGAGTATAAAGTATAGTTTAAAGGATCATTTACCATAAATTCTTGTCAGAATATTCAGCAGTTTACACTATAATAAATAACTACAATGCATTTTTATTTAATTGCAAATAACATGCAATTAAGTGTCTGAAAGCATTCAGTTCACACTTAGGTGTGTTAGTTTTATATATAGTATAGTTTCATAAAAGTACACTTATTTTTCACAAAGTCAACAACTTCAGACTTAGAATTTTGAGTCTGTTTGACGATTTTGAATATTTAGGTTTGAATCAAATAAAGCTGTTTTTACATTGATACCACACAGATTCATTCGTTATGAATTATCTGATCTTTTGATTTGTGTCCATCAAGTTCCAAATAACAAGAGAAGATTTAGAAAATATTTAACAGTGTCTATTTACAGTAAGTGCAAGTAGCCTGCATTGTCAGCTACCAAATCTGACCTCAGAAGACTACGGAGGGTAGTCCGGACTGCTGAGCGAATCATTGGTACAACCCTCCCCACTCTCCAAGAGCTGTACTAATCCAGAGTGAGCAAAAGGGCTGGTAAAATCACTCTGGACCCCTCACATCCAGCACACTCCCTCTTTGAACTGTTACCATCTGGTCGATGCTACAGAGCTCTGAGCACCAGAACGACCAGACACAGGAACAGTTTCTTGCCTCAGGCAATCCATCTCATGAACACTTGACAATAAACGCGGAACACACAACTATTATACATTATTTATTCACCACACTTATTTATATTTATTTATTTATTTTTCTCATTTCAAATTTGCACATATCAGACCTGTACATACATAGTTGTCTATATTATATATTGTGTTTTTGCTGCTTTGTACATTGCCTATTTGGATATTATTCTTTATTATCTGTGTCCTGTCCTGTTGCTGTCTCTCTGTTGCACTGTGGAGCTTCTGTCACTAGAACAAATTCCTTGTATGTGTAAACATACTTGGCCAATAAAGCTCATTTTGATTCTGATTCTGAATAAAACTTATAATTTACACTCAATACATTATTATTGCATACTGTTTTATAATTACTACAATACCGAGGTGCAGATATTTGTCACTATTTGCAATAAGTAGTATAAATAGCAGAAAATACTGCTATTTTTACATAGTATAAATAGAAGCTATGGCTATATGCTCTTAGTGTAAATAGAACCATTGCTATTTGCACTGTGTAAATAGCATCTATTGCAAAGAAAATATGTGTTTTCAAGGTTACACATGTAAATACCATCTACCACTATCACTGCCACTTACACTTAGCTGATGCAAATAGCTGCTGCCAATATTTAAATAACTAGATTGTGCAGACATATGCTTTCTTTTTTTTAATTCTCGTTATGATATAGGTTGTGATTTATACAAAATTACTCCTAACACACTACATATTTGGTTAAACTGCTGAGCCGTACATCCACCCTTCTTCAGAGAGGAAAGTATGGCTTTCAAAAACAATGATGATCTCCCCTTCCCTGCATTCTATTTTAGGAAGGTCAACCCCCCCCCAAAAAAAAACATAAAACATAAACATTGTCCCTTTTAGCACCACCCACTCCATGAATAATACATAGAGCAGCACATGATGAGGAACTGGGGACATCTTGTTCCACACTATATCTCTGCCTGCGCTGGTCTTGGCTTGGACCATCTGAACCCAGACTGGGCCAGAGCCGCTTCTGGAAGAGGGATGAAAGCCTCAGGCCAGAAGCAGGTCACATATTGAGGCCATCTTCTAAACCTTTGTGTTTTTCACTCCTGTCTGGCCTCTAGAAAGCTGCAGAGGAACTGTTCTCCATTAGACCAGCTGGAACACAAAACGTCCTCACTATGCTGAAGATGCTTTATTTATGGACTGATGATTTGTGAAGCTTACACTTGCATAATGCAATGATAATAGCTTATATTAGATATATTTGTCCATTTCGTGTCTGCTAAATTCATAAATGTGTTTGTAACTATAGCTAATTGGGAATAATGTGTTCAAACCTCTAGTGTTAAGCTTTAAAGTTTAGCGTGTGCATTGACCTGTTTGTTCTCCAAACATGAATGATTCTTCAAATCATTTGAGTTGTTGAGGAAAGTGTACTGCTACTCCTACTGCTGCTAAGTGATCAGAATTTCCAGGGCTGCACGATAAATCATATTCGAATCACGTTTTCAGCCATTCTTGATTTATTAAGAATATACGTGCCTGCTGGTTATCTACCCTTAATAAGTTTCATTTTAATTTGGCATTTGCATTATCTTGCATTGTAACAAGCCTCTGCAAGCTTTCATGGTTGTGGTTGCCAGATATCAAGAATTAAATCCCCCAATCACTGTTTTTTTTTTTTAAGTTTTCTGCCCAGTGTTTTACTTTATCTTTCCAACCTGGCAACTATTTACATGAGCAAATAGTCTGTATGTGTTAAGGAAAAGCGCTGATGAGCTGAAAACACTGGCAAACATGTATGCTGGAATTTAGTGATGTCTATTGAAATATTCAGCTAAAATAAGTGCAACACAACCAGTCATTTTTCTTTCGTGAGTCATTTTCGCTGTGTGCTGTGACTAAATCTGCGAGCAAACCATGCTTGTTGCTCTCTTGTTTTGTGCTTATGTGAAAGTGCAATAATTCTGATGAAATGTAAAAAATAAAAAAAAATTAACCGTTTAACCATTATCTTCTTCCCTACCTGATTCACCTGCTGAAAAATCACACAGACGCACATTGAGCCACATCTAGACAACAAAAGATCAGAGATGTGATGCTGAAGGACACTTTTCACAGGAAGAGGATTTTACACAAGTCAGTGTTCTTTTTAGCAGAAGAAAGTAACATTGATTCAGAAATATAAAAGTCTGGTGTTTATACAGATTCCATTTCTCATCCAGCAATGAACTGTTTTTTAATCCAAATGCTCGGCACATCGCTGTGAAGCAAAATGCAGTCTATTTGATGTGTTTGATCTATTTCATCCTGCTGAACTGCGACGATTTTCCATGTCTTTCGTGGTCTCGCCTGCAATCCCTCTGATAATCCTGATAAATCAGCATTTTAAATGCACTGCTTCATACAATAAATTGTGGTTTCAGAGGGGAAATTAAAATTCCTAATGCAGTGATAACGCTGGCCTTTCGCAATAATTGAGGTTTCAAGGATGGTAATCACAGGGAAGTGAATCCCTCCAGACACGGCAAAGCTTTTTATAATCTGAGAAAAACATTTTTCCTTTCAAACAGCAAATGAGACTTATAGAAAAACAATCCTGATTATATAACATATTCATACAGAGTCTGAAACATTTCTGCCAGTTTTGTTGACTCGCTTTGGGGACTGTAATTAAAAAAATCGAGCAATATAATATAGAAGGTCAGAAGATCTCATACAGTTATGACCTATTCAAACGGTTGTGCTCCTTCTTGTTATCTTCTCTCCTCTAGGTTTTCTCTTGTCTCAGATAACACTGTTTTCCTGTAAGGCCCTCTGTACCATGCCAGGCAGAAATATAAGCTGTCAGGAGTGTTAGTTAGTGGATCGTGATGCTGCTGTACAGTACAACGCTGTAGAACTAACATAAGAAACGGAGCAACACCTTGTGTGGCCCGATTTAGCCCAGTGTTAACATCTGTCTCAGGTGATCCCATCACAAACTCTGACTAAGGCATCTATAAAAACTATTTTCACATATATTTAATGTAATAGAAAACATGTACAGCACAGAACCTTTCCAAAACACACACACACACACACACACACAAGATTTTCAGTAACATGTTAGTTCATGCCTTTATATATAATGCATTATGTTTTTAATGCATAAATTATGCATTGTAATGCATATTTAAATGCATTATATGATCTCATTAATGATTATGAGCACATTCACCTTTTGAATGTATAATGCATTACAACACATGACAGCCAACAGCCAATGTCAGACGTAACAAGGAATCTACAAATATTATAAAGCATTTGAACTTTGGTTACAATGATATATGAAAATATATAATGTATTAGACTGTATATTATGAATACCTTTATAATGCATTATACATGAAGGCTTTAATTAAAGCATTATCCAATTTTGTTAATTGGTCTGTTTTTTTGCTGTTGTTGTTTTTTTAATGCAGTACTTGCGCAGCACTGCATTAAACATTAAGACAACAATGCTGAAATTTTACGGGTTTTTTTCTATATTGTAAAAAAGTTCATACAACTTTTTTTTTATTTACTTATTTATTTTATTACAGTTAATGTTTATTTTATTTATTTATTTTTTATGGCTTTAATTTTAGTGTCAGTTTCAGTTTTAGTTAACTATACAACAGCCCTGCATTGTATATGGTGTGTATAAAGACCAACATATTCATCAGCTACCGCATTAGATGAGGTGTTTCAGTAATTGAGGTTAGATGCTGTGGAAACAATGACTAGTGTTCAGCAGTTCAGCAGTGTTTTCTTTACCCCGACCCTCAAATTACACCTGTACCTCACGTGGGGTCCAATCTAAAGGGAAAAACATTAGACACTAACAATATGTGCTGGTTTTGTATACCATTTTTCTATGCTCCCAAACTGCTGGAGAGGCGGGTCTGGCAGTGAATTACAAATGCAACCCAAAGCAAAGTTACTTGAGATTCACTAGGAGAGACCTGTATGATTTTTGGCCTGGCTCTGCTCTCACAAAGATCTTCTAAACATAAGGTCATCCACAGTGGGCTTTGTATATTGAGTATAAGGCTGTATGAATTGGAAAAGAAGGTTGTTCAAAGGTTATTATTTTATCCACCTCTGAAAATAATTGGCCTTCAAAATTGAGTATGTCCAGACAGAGAGGCAAATTGGAATGGATTCAGTATGGCGAGCATCTCGTGCTGCGTGATTAAGTGTAGCCATAAACATTAGTAGCATCTCATCAGGCAATGAAAAAGTATGAAAAAGTCCAATTGAAATGACGGGAGGCGTTGAGCAATTGTAATAGAGAGGTACAGTAATAGAATCTTGATAGTAAATTGCATTTGCCATTTTTGTTCACATGGTTTGATGGCAGTTATTCCAGAAATCAACACAAGCATTCCTAGTCATGGACTCAAAAAATGTATTTTCAGAGGAACATCGTTATCATGCATAACAGTATTTAACCTTTATGAGACTTAATCAGCTCCCAAACCAGCTGCTAAGAGGATGTGTCACATATATTTCTATATTCTTAGATGTGTGATATTTTTTTTCTAACGTCTAGAGGGATTCATTCAGTCAGCGCATCGGATGGAAGCTGATCATTAATACTCACTGAGTTGTAGACATGAGTAATGTATATTAGTCCTGCCAGCTGTTGACATTTATTTCTGATGTTTATACCTGCTTGTAAATCTCTCGTTAACATTGCTGACCCTTGTGTGTAGCTGTTTTAGATCACAAATGATCCCCTGGATAACATTGTGCCATAACTGATAAAAACTCTACAACACGAATTCTGGAAATGTTGAGACAAGTTTTTTAATTTGAATAAAATTAAAACTAAAAGCCTTTCAAATCATATGAGCCAATATTTTATTCACAAAAGAACGTAGAGACCATAACAAATGTTTAAACGGAGAGATTTTACACTTTTATCCACTAAATGAGCTCATTTCAAATTTGATGCCTGCTACAGGTCTCAAAAAGTTGGCACGGGGGCAACAAAGGGCTGAAAAAGCAAGAAATTTTGAAAAGATTCAGCTGGGAGAACATCTAGCAAGTTAATTGACACTAGGTCTGTAACATGATTAGCTATAAAAGGGATGTCTTAGAGAGGCAGAGTCTCTCAGAAGTAAAGATGGGCAGAGGCTCTCCAATCTGCAAAAGAGTGCGTAAAAAGATTGTGGAATACTTTAAAAACAATGTTCCTCAACGTCAAATTGCAAAGGCTTTGCACATTTCATTATCTACAGTGTATAACATCATCAAAAGTTTCAGAAAAACTGAAGAAATCTCTGTGTGTAAGGGACAAGACCGAAGACCTTTGTTGGATGCGCGTGGTCTTTGGGCCCTCAGATGACACTGCATCACTCATCGGCATGATTCTGTCATTGACATTACTAAATGGGCCCAGGAATACTTCCAGAAACCACTGTCGGTAAACATGATCTGCCGTGCCATCTGCAGATGCCAATTAAAGCTCTATTATGCAAAAAAGAAGCCATATATGATCATGGTCCAGAAGCGCCGTCGTGTCCTGTGGGACAAGGCTCATTTAAAATGGACTGTTTCAAATTGGAAAAGTGTTCTATGGTCAGACATAAACACATGAACTTCATCTCCAGAGCTGCTCTGAGAGTCACTTCAGCAGTTTTACACAAAACTACCAAACAAACACTTAAACCTACAGATCTTCACCACAAACTGCCAAAATTAAAGTTCAGTTTAACCTAAAGAAATTCTGTTAGAAATATATTACTATTCTATACTAAAATATACTTTTCAAACTAATAATAATAATTGTATTAATAATAATAATTATTACTTTTAAGGAATATCATACAACCAAGATATGTTTCAACTATGTTTTAATTTATACAGTTCTGTTGTCCCGCATCTAATTTGACAAAAAAAAAAAGTTATTTAACAAATTATTTGTTAAATTTTAATTTTATTAATTTAAAGTATTGATTAAATTGTTAAAGTTTTATTAATGCATTTTATTGTACACCAATTATCATGATCCATTTGTATTAAATCATTAATCCCAGAATCCACAAGAAATAAAATGGAAAATAAAGAATTTAGGGCAAAATAAAATAGATTTTTGATCATTAATGTTAATTAATGTTTTTTTAAAGACGTTTCTTATGCTCATCGAGGCTACATTTATTTAATCAAAAATACAGAAAAAAATAAATTAATATTGTGAAATAGTATTGCAATTTAAAATTATGGTTTTCTATAAGAATATATTTTAAAATGTTATTTATACCTGTTATCAAACCTGCATTTTCAGCATCATTACTCCAGTCTTCAGTGTCTTATGATCCTTCAGAAATCACTCTAATATGCTGATTTATTATTAATGTTGGAAACAGTTGTGCAATGTTTTTTTGGAAACTGATACTTTCTTCAGGATTCTTTGATAAATATATATATATATTTTAAATAACTATGTTTATTTAAATAAAAAATATTTTCTGGCTGATAAAAATTCAGCATTTCATTACAAGTATAAATTATATTTTTAAGTGTATTCAAATAGAAAACAATTGTTTAAAATTGTAATAATATTTCACAATATTTCAGTTTTTTTTTTTTTGTTAAATACAGTAAATGCAGCTTTGATGATGAGCATCAGAGACTTCTTTAAAAAAAAAAAAACAATCTTACTGATCCCAAACCTTTGAATGACAGTGTATACTTTTAGAGATATTTTTTTAAACTTACCCCTGCCCCAAACCTAACCACTTCTCAACAAATAAATAAAACATGTAGCAGGCAGATAAAAGTACAGACACAATAATTTACTAACATATTCCAAATGACTCATGCTGCAAGTCATGCTAAAGCCATATTTAAAGGAGCCGTGAATCAGATTCTCCTTGATCATTTAACACATTATTGTACCATTAATACATCCTGCAAGTTTCATAGCTTAAAGCATCCTCCTAAGATCAAAAAGAACATTTATTCAAACCAAGCTCCAAAACGGCTGGTTTGGATGTGGGTTTGTGATGTAACAAGGGCAAAATACATCTGAATATGACTCTAGAGCAAGACACTGACACGCTTACATCATCACAGCGCTGGTACTCAGTCACAGGCGTGTGTCTGGATATGCCTACTTCAAAACCAACTAAAACAGTGTTCATAAAAAATTAGAAGGTGAAAACCTACAAATTCTGCTGAGATTTTGAAGTGCACATTCAATAGACACTTTAATATCGTTGTAAATTGCTGTGAAGTGATGCAACTGTTGGCGTAGGTCACATGGCAATGACAACATGATGCACATGTTGGATTAAAATTACTGTATGCTATATAGAACACACTTTTTTAACACTGACTCAACTAGTTTGTAGCAGGACTATCTGTTTGTCTGACCAATGTCAGACCGAGAAAGTGTTCAGGAAAATGTTGAACCTCTGGGAGCTGTACAGTCAAGATAGGTAGTGTGAATGTATTTATAGATCAAAATATTCTATGACATGAATGTGTGCGATATAAGATTTTTTTTTCTTTTCATAATCAGTTTCAAACTGCAGTGAAAATTATTACAAAACAGCAAAATCTTATGAAGAATTTCTTGTTTTTATTTGTGTGGCAGCCCTTAAGCAGCTGTGCCAGTGCCATTACACTTGAAGATAATTGCCAAAATCATTTGCAAGAAAATATCAAGAATAAAACGCTGAATAGCAAAATAAGGAAAAAGCTGAAATAGAATAGCAAAGGTAGCAAAAATGGTCCACCACCGCACTGTTAGGGCCATAGGTGTGTGTGTTTTCAGAGAGTAGTAAAAACAGACTGAGGTTTAGGAAAGAAAAGCAAATGCAGTCTCTGGGAATAGTGAGGGAGGTGGCTTAGAGGGTATCTTGAGGGATTTGGTCCATTTCTTTTTGTACTGTCAGTGCCAGCATTCTGTGAATCTGAGTTTGCGGTTGTTGTTTTTTTCAAGGTATAAAGTATTAAATATTTTACACTACTCTATTGGAATCTACTGAAATTCTATAGCCATGAAACTTACAGTGGTGAATTGACAAAACAGTAAGTTATTGCAATACAAAAGCCTTCATCCTATTCACAAACCACAAGCAATCCATCGTTAAGAGGCATTAAATGTGCTGCACTGTGAGCATTTACATTATTACGTCATTACTGTTCTTGTAACCACACAGAAGGCTATTCATGTTTTGCCAAACGAGCCTGTTGTGTTTTAGATAATGGAATGCACTTATAGTAATTTTAAAGATTTTACAGTAACACTTTATTTTATTTAACACTTTATTTTTGTTCTTGTTGTGCAATCAGTACTTAAATGTATAATTACACTGTAACAAGAGCACCTTAAAGTGTAACCGATTTTACACTTTTTTTTAATTTTTTTATTTCCTTTTAATGTTCAATGCTTGAAGGGTGTGTAGAATAATGTAACGTCATTGTACCCAGTTTTTGAAAATGCCGTATGAAAAAAAAAAAAAAACTATGGAACTAAACTAAATACTAAATACTATGGAAGTCAATGGCTATTGGCAAAAGTTTGGTTACCACCATTCTTTAAAATATTTTATTTTGTCTTCAGCAGAAGAAAGAAACTCATACAGGTTTGAAACAACTTGATGGTGAGTAAATGATGATTAATTTTTATTTTTGGGTGAACTATCCCTTTAAGAAGAGTTTTGGAGCGCGTGTGCTGAACTGAAGTGAGTGACAGCTTCAGTGATTAAAAAACAAAGCTCCTTTTTAAAAGTTTCTTTTAAATGGCTTCTGAAAAAGTGAGTTGAGTGTTGCACGTATTTTGTAAAGCATTTGGAGAAAGGAGGAGCACTTGTCTTTTCAGTGTGGAAAACAGGTTCAGGTCACATGTTAAAGACAAGTAAAATAAGGCATACAGTAAATGACTTCATGTTTTCATGAGATTAATCAAGGCTTAAGTTAATTTTTTTTTTTTAAATATACTGAACATATATTTGCATGTTTGGTCATCACTCTCTGCAGAAGGAGCTTTAATGTAGGCAACATGTGCGATACCCGGTCAATATGTTTCGCCCTGCAAGACGAGCGCTGAACGCACTCTCAGGAAATATGAACACTAATCTCAGTTACATACTGTAAATGGGACGAATGAAATGACCACAAACGCATAATTACTTTCATCAGAAACACACAACAAACACCAGCATGTGCTCTGCATCACAGCGGTGTCACAGGGAGAAGATGCAGCATCCAGACGTTCAGCAGCATGTCTGAAATTCACCGGAGCACAGGAAACAACAAAACAAAACCTCCCCGAGACCGTGTTAGTCGGCTTGGCAGAGTAAGGCTGTTTTAAGCATTCTGTTGAGCACATGCTCAGACAGAGAGCGTGATTGAAACGCTGCCCCCTGCTAATGAGCACATAGAGCACAATGTCACCAGGTATTAGTGCTAATTTTTCTGGCTGGGCCCGTAGGGATGGATGACAGAAATGGTGAGGCGATGCTTCTCTCTGCAGAAGGCATTGGCACTGTGCCGATCACTCACTGTTGGAGGAGAGTGTCCTGTGGAGAGTGCAAACCAAACTAGATGCGGTGGACCAATTACAACAGTCTCACAAGACATGGTGCACACAGACTCACAACATTAGTGTGGCCATTTCTATCACACCTACAAGGAAGACACACTGCAGGATTCACTGAAGCCAGGATAAAAGTTGAAAAATAATCTTAAATGAGTGACAGAATTTAACTTTTCCACTAAGGAGCGATGTTTACCCCTTAAACCAATTTCTCTGTGCATTTTTTTTTTATCTTTATAAGGGCAAATTAAGGTCTATCTCGATCCTTATCAGTTTGCCTATGATGATGCTATCCTTACTGTTGTGCATCATGTTTTAAAGGGGTCATATGATGCAAGTTCAAGTTTTCCTTTCTCTTTGGAGTGTTACAAGCTGTTTGTTCATAGATAAGATCCCTGAAGTTGCAAAGACTAAAGTCTCAAAACCAAAGAAAGGCTAATCTTTATAAAAGTTACTTTATAAAAGACTCGACCATGCCCTCCTAAAACGGCTCATTCAAACACGCCCCCACATGTCTACGTCACTGTGTGGGAAGATTTGCAAAACACCGCCCAAATGTATATGCAAAGAAAGGGGGCATGATTTTTATTCTCGCTGTAGTATTGTTGTTGCTGCCGGCGCCATGTCCTGAAGATGCTATGTTTCATTGTGAAAGCGAAACTACTTTGTTTGGGCTTCCAAAAGAGGACACTACTAGAAATCAGTGGTTAAGTTGTACTTACAATACCGTTCCAGAACAGTTCAACCCAAATAATAGAGTGTGTGCAGTGCATTTTAACAGAGGACTATTTCCTGAACCTGGGAGTAGCCTGCCAGCTGTGCTCAAAGGCTGTTTCTATAAAGTGGGGCAATTCCAACACTTTGCAAGGACAGTCTGGCGCTTCTGACTCACAGCCTAGTATGTTTGTTTTAGTATGTTCTCATATTTAAAGAATTTGCCACTGACTATTTAAACGCGAGTTTTGAGCTGTGTAGAGTAGCGCTTGTCGTTTCTCCGATCACAACTGCAGACATGGAAATGTTTACAAGGTGCGATTCAACGCGACGCGTAAAGAGACAGCATTTGTGTCGTCGGGCTGGGACACAGAATCACAATACGTAACATTTCCGTCTCACACTTAAGGTATTCTGCCAATCACAACGCAATGGATAGTTGGCCAATCAGAGCAACCCTCGCTTCTCAGAACGATGAGCTTTGTAAAAATCGGCACATTTCAGAAAGGCAGACCATAGAGGGGCAACAATAATGTACAGTATGTGGAAAATAATGTGGTTTTTTTTACCTTAAACCACATAAACACATTACATTACACCAAATACACAAAATAATGTTCTTTAAAACACCTGGAGGATTCCAAGGCTTATGCCAGACTGTTCTTTCTTGATTTGAGCTCTGCTTTTAATATTGTGCAGCCACACCTTATGCTCTCTAAGCTAAATAGTATGGCGGTTAATTCATATAGCATTAAATGGTTCCATGCATTTCTTACTGGTAGGACTCAGCAGGTCAAAATCAAGCAGACTCCCTCTGAGTGTAGGTCTATTAGTATTGGTGTCCCTCAGGGGTGTGTATGTTCACCACTCTTGTTTACATTGTACACCATCCTGGGAATATTGTTGTAAAATTCTCAGACGATACTGCCATTCTTGGTCTCCTGTATAAGGATGAGGACATTCAACATTATACTGCAGAAATTGCTAAATTTGTTACATGGAGTAAAATACACTGTCTTGTAATTAACGTTAGTAAAACAAAGGGGTTACACTTTATTTCGATAGCCCCCTTTAGACATTCTACTAACTATCAGTAACTTTGTAACTACATGTCAACTACATGTCAACTAATTATCATTATTTTGCAACTACATGCCTACTACATCTCAGTAGGGTAGATTTAGGGTTAGTAGAATAAGTTGACATACTTGCAAAGTTTCTCATAGTCAGTATGTTATATGTTGTGGACCCATCAAAATAAAGCGTTAGAAGATAGCAGACTAATACTCTAATGACTGCTAGTTGACATGTAGTTGCCAATTTACTAGTAGAATGTCTAAAGTGGACTATCGAAATAAAGTGTTACCAACAAATGAAATGATTTTTCATTTCAAACTAGTAGGTAATCATTCACCTATCATGATTAACAATGAGCCTATTAAACAGGTGGCTTCATACAAATATTTAGGGCTGCTTATTGATAATAAACTTTCATGGGAGATGCACATGGATAATCTGTGTAGAAAGGTGCAACAAAAAATGTACTTTCTACGGAGGCTTAAAATTTTTGGAGTTACTCAGAGGGTCAGTTTGCTTTTTTATCATGCCTGTATTGAATCCATCGTTTTGTACAGTATGGCGGCCTGGTTTGGTAATCTGACAGTTGTTTTTAGATCTCAGCTGAACCATTTGGTGCATACAGCAACGAAAGTGGTTGGTCTGGGGGTTTACCCCAATCTTCAGTCTAATTTTTGACAAAATTATTTTTAAACAGCCAAGGAAAATGACTCTGGACCCTTCTGATGTGCTTTATCCAGAATTCAAACTACTTCCATCGGGACAATGTTTCCGTACCCCTAGGTTTAGATTCAATTGTTATAAGAACTCTTTTGTTCTTTTGGCCATAAGGCTGTTAAATTCTAGCTCAAGAGACGTGACTGTGTGATTGCTTATGTTATTGATGTGGGTACTTTTGTTATGCAGTTTTACTTGTATTGCCCAAAACAAATTTCACTTAAGGGGTAAAATAAAGTATATATGATGATGATGAAATTTTCTAACCTTATAACCTTATTAAATGTACGCATGCAATTTAAATAAGACACTAAAGGGCTGATATCGGTAGAATGAAATCAATCAGAAAAATCTATCTTTGCACTGCAGAAGTGGCACAAAAGCTGCATCTGAAGTGGAAATTAGATGTATTTACACATTTGTAAACTGTGAGCTCTTGGGAGAGTGATGTCACCTATTGGGCATCTTATGCATTGCATGTTTGTTTTCTTCTCTTGCTCTCGCTCTTTATGTCTCTCCCTGTTGCAGATTGCTAATTGGATTCCAGCTGATGCTCATTATTCATCAGTACTGAGTGAACGCCACAGAAATCCAAGATGTATAAGACAGCAAAGAAACAATGCCGGAGTGCTGACAGCTACGCGCTCATTCTTTGTCCTGATCCAGACCCGGTTTCTTTTGTATAGTTCAGTGTGACCGAGTGCGGTCTTTACCTCTTAACTTTGTGAATGAATTTCTCAATCGCAAACTATGAGAGAGCGTGTGAACGCTATGGCGGGTGTGTTTATGATTCTTTTGTGTTACTTTTAATTTTTGTGTAAATACTTTTGTTTGCCTTTTTTCTTGGAAGTGCTAGGGAGAGGGTGCCATTTTCTTTGAACTTGAGATTTTGCGTATGTTTATGGTAGGCAGGGAGTAAGGTAAGATTCTGTCATTTATTTATTTTTCTTTTAGTTAAGATTATTTAGAACTTTCGTTGATGGTTAGGGAATTTTTTTTTGTTATGTTGGCCTGGCCCTCTCCTGAAGATTTGCTTCCTTTGTTATTAATAAAATAAGTTATTTGTTTAACTTTTGTGCTTTTCTGGATCAGGGGATTGATGTGACTGTCAGAACTTTTTTTTAATTTATTTACATTTTGTTACGACCTCATTTATTCCTAGACCAACAGGGAGGTTCGTAACAAGTGGGGGCTCGTCAAGCCATTCTTTTTTTTTTCTTCTTCAAGAAGTGAGAGTTTGTTTGTTTTTCGGATCGCAAATTGGAAGTTTTGCTCCGTTCGTCCTAGATTGAGGTCTGTTTGTGCGATCGTGATTCGATGGGTCGCGGATTGTGTATGGTGAGTACTCTTTCTTTCTCTAACGTTTTGACTGTTTTCATCTGTGGGTGGGGAAGGAGTAAGAGGGGGAAACGTAGGAATAATGGAATTTGATTCAACAGCATTTATCTCGCGCCCACGGTTGAAGTCTTTAATAGATGTAGAAAAAAAGATTTAGTTTTGATCACGGAATTCTTCGATATTCAGATTGAGAGGGATGCCACCAAACAAGTGTTTAAAGAATATCTTTATGAGAAATTGATAGCTGCAGGTATTTTACCTAGACAATCTGGTGATGATGAGCTGGCAGTGGATGCTGAAGAAGAGGTAAGTCCAAATTTTGATTCTGTGCCTCAGGATTCAATGATTGCTTTAAAATTAAGAGAGATGGATCTTTTAATTAAGAAACAAGAATGCGAGGCGGAGATGATTAGATTTTGCATGTTAGAAAAGCTGGCGGATAGAGATACTGAGATGCGTAAATTGGATTTGGAATCTGAGCGGTTGGCCCGAAGGCCAATTCCAGTTCCACGTACTCTGCCTAGTTCAGTATTTTCACCTGTAATTACAACAAATAGCACTGTAACTGAAGATTTTTCCCACTCTATTGCGAGTGATTCGTTTGACGTTAGTAAGTATATTCGACTTGTACCTCCCTTTAGGGAGGCTGAAGTTGATTCTTACTTGATGTGGGCTTTGCTGTTACAATGCAGTCTAAAAGGGAAAGCTCAAGAAGTTTGCTCAGCCTTACCTATTGAAGGTTCCCTCGACTACGAAACTGTAAAGTCTGCTGTTTTGCGGGCATATACGTTTCAAAACGTCAACAAACTTGCGTTGCATTCGTGAGAGAAAAGAGTGCTTTTCGAAAAGTGGTGTCTTTCTAGCAGTGTTACGTCCCTGGAGGAGATACAGGAGTTAATTTTGTTAGAAGAGTTTAAAAATTGCATTCAGGCTAATATTGTTGTGTATTTAAGCGAACAGAAGGTCACTTCTCTTGCTAGTGCTGCTATCCAAACCATCAGATTGTGGATTGTAGAGCATGGAAGCAGAAGAGTGGTGCTTCTAAAACTAAAAATGTTGCACTTGTTGATTCCGTACACTCTAACACAGATAAAGAGGAAACGTATCAGTCTTTTTTGTTTAGGGGTACAGTCTCCTTATCACCTGATTCGGAGTTTAAGCCTGTAACAAATCTGCGTGATACGGGGACAGCTCAATCGTTTATCTGCGGGAGTCTTGCCGTTGTCTGATACTACTTTTACTGGTAATGAAGTATCGGTACGTGGAATTGAGATGCGTTGTATGAATGTGCCACTTCATATTGCATACTTGAAGTCTGATATTGTTAGTGGGGTAGTCAACTTGACTGTGCTTGAACCGTTTCCTGTAGAGGGTGTTGACTTGATTCTTGGGAACAATCTTGCAGGTGTCATAGCTTTCCTTACACCTATTGTGACTCACATGCCTAATACTTCCCAAAATTATGATTTAGCTGAAAAGTTTCCCTCTTGTGTGGTTACTCGTGCTGAAGCACAGAAGTTTAAAGAAATAGTAGATCTGTTAAACTCTTTTATAGCTAATGACGTGCCTAAAGCTGTGGAATGTGCTTTGTTTGTATCACCAGATTCTGACGTTGATGTACCTTCTGTGGGGAAGGAGGGTGATATGGAGGCTTCTTTGAAGGTGGGGAGAGAGTCTTTAGCTGCTGCACAGAGAGCAGACCCTTTCTTGGTCAAGTGTATAAAGGCTGTTGAGAGTAGTGTCCATGATTCCAATTCAGGGGTGGTTTACTTTTGGGAGGAGGGCTTGCTAATGCGCAAATGGAAACCACAAAAAGAAGAGCTTGCATGGCAGGAGGTGCAGCAAATAGTTTTGCCATCTACTTATCGGCAACAGGTTTTGAAACTCGCCCATGAAAATTTTCTTTCTGGACATGTTGGTATAATTAAAATCTATTACAGCATTTATAGATACTTTCTCTGGCCTGGACTTAAAAACTCTGTTTCTAAATACTGTAAATCATGCCACGTCTGCCAGATAGCAAGCAAGCCGAATCAGAAAAGTCCTCCCGCACCTCTTTGTTCGATTCCTGTTGTAAATGATCCATTTGACCGACTGATTATTGACTGTGTCAGACAACTGCCAAAAGGGAAAGCAGGACATCAGTATATCTTCACAATAATGTGTGCGACAACCCGTTTTGTTGAAGCAATTCCACTGCGTACACGGAGGGCTAAGGTGGTGGTAAAATAACTTCTTAGGTTCTGTACTACGTTTGGACTACCAAGGATCATTCAGAGTGATCAGGGCTCGAATTTTACCTCCAAGGTTTTCAGGCAAGCTCTAGGGATGCTTGGTATTGGCCACCAAATGTCTAGTGCCATATCATCCCGAATCACAGGAGGCCTTGGAGAGGTTTCACCAAACTCTCAAAGCAATGTTGCGATATTACTGCATGGAGACTGGGCTGAGGGTCTTTCTTATTTGATGTTTGCAACCAGAGAGACCGTACAGGAGTCATTTGCTTTCAGCCCTGCTGAACTCGTGTTTGGGCACACCATGTGGGGTCCATTAAAATTACTGAGTGATCAGTTGTTAAGCCAGTCCCCTAAACCTGTGCCTGTTGATGAGTATGTTACCTCCATCCGTGAAAAGCTATGTAAAACACGAGATCTGGCCAAGTTACATCTGACTGAAATCCAGTTAAAAATGACAGAACGGTTTGAAATAAAAAGTGTGAAACGAGACTTTTCACCTGGTGATCAGGTTTTGGTTTTGTTGCCAATGCCTGGGTCAATTCTGCATGCAAAATTTGCTGGTCCGTATTTCATTGAAAGGAAGTTGAACGAAACAAACTATGTTGTTGCTACACCGGACCGAAATTGCAAAAAGTCGTGCATGTCATGTGAATCGCCTTAAAGCTTATGTGAGTAGAACATCTTCTGACAACAATAGCAAGCAGGTTGATTCTCTCTTAACTTGTGCTGCTGCTACTGTGAGTGTAATAGCTACGCCCTCTACGAAGGAGGAGGAACTGCAAGGCGGAGGCTTCTCTATCTCCCCCACCCGCCTTCAGAATTCTGCTATATTACAAGATCCCTCTTGCTTTCTTTCACATCTAACTGCAGAACAGTCTCATGACTTGTTGGAGTTGCTGAGTAATTTTTCTATCTTGTTTAGTGATGTTCCCGGTAGAACGTCTGTGCTCACGACATTGATGTAGGGAATGCCAAACCAATAAAACGGCACCCTTACCGATTAAATCCACGAAAGCGGGAAGTTATAAAAGCAGAAGTTGATTACCTGTTAAAGCATGGTATGGCTGTGCCCTGTCAGAGCCCATGGAGCTCTCCCTGCTTGCTGGTACCTAAACCAGACTCAACCTTTCGATCTTGTACGGATTACCGTAAAGTCAATAATATAACAAAGCCTGACTCCTTTCCTCTTCCTAGAATTGAGGACTGCGTGGATAAAGTCAGTCCAGCTAGATAGGCCACTAAGCTGGATTTATTGAAGGGATATTGGCAGGTGCCCCTCACTAAACGAGCTTCTGAAATATCTGCATTTGTAACCCCTGATAGCTTTTTACAATAAACCGTTTTAGCTTTTGGGATGAGAAATGCACCTGCTACGTTTCAGAGGATGCATCAAGTTCTTTCGGGAGTGTCAAATTGTGAAGTGTACCTAGATGACATTGTGATTCATTCAGATGATTGGGTACAACACTTGGGGACTCTCAGAAGTTTGTAGACGCTTGGAGACTGCTTCATTGACACTAAATCTGGCAAAGTGTGAATTTGCTAAAGGTACAATTACCTATTTGGGTAAGCAAGTCGGTCAGGGACTGGTACAACCAATTGATGCTTAAATAGCAGCCATTCTCCAGTTTCCTGTTCCAACTAATAAACGTGGAAGTGGAAGAAGTTTTCTGGGGATGAGTGGTTACTATCAAGCTTTTTGTTCAAACTTCTCCACCTTGGTCTGTCCACTCACAGATCTCCTCAGCATAAAACAAGAGTTTGTGTGGTTTACCGACTGTCATCTTGCCTTTGAAGCAGCAGAGGATCTCCTTTGTCAAGCTCCTGTTCTCTCTGCACCTGATTTTACAAGAACTTTCAAATTGCAGGTGCTGGTGCTGTATTGTTACAGGAGGATCAAGCTTGTGTTGAACATCCTATCTCCTATTTTTCGAGAAAGTTAATTGGAGCTCAACGGAATTATAGTGTAATTGAAAAAGAGGCCCTTGCACTGTTATTAGCTCTAAAGCATTTTGATGTGTACCTAGGTAATAGCATTAGTTGTGTTGTGGTATATACTGACCATAACCCCCTAGTGTTCCTTTCTCATATGTCAGGTGCTAATCAACGGTTGTTACGGTGGTTCCTTACTCTACAAGAGTATAACTTGGATAACCGGCACAAGAAGGGGGAGGAGAACGTTGTGGTCGATGCCCTTTCAAGAAATTAAGATAGTGGTACCAGAATAATGTGTCCACCATCTAAGAGACACTTGTGTTGACTTAAAAAATATATATATATATATATTTTTTAATTACATTCTTAGTGGTGGGGGTGTTACGTCCTGTGGACGTATTTGTAAACCGTGCACTCTTGGGAGAGTGATGTCACCAATTGGGCATGTTATGCATTGCATGTTTGTTTTCTTCTCTCGCTCTTTGTCTCTCCCTGTTGCAGATCGCTAATTGGATTCCAGCTGATACTGAGTGAACGCCACAGAAATCCAAGATGTATAAAACAGCAAAGAAATGATGCCGGAGTGCTGATGGCTATGCGCTCATTCTTTGTCCTGATCCAGACCCGTTTTCTTTTGTATAGTTCAGTATGACCGAGTGCGGTCTTTACCGCTTAACTTTGTGAATGAATTTCTCAATCTCAAACTATGAGAGAGCGTGTGAACGCTATGGCGGGTGTGTTTATGATTCTTTTGTGTTACTTTTAATTTTTGTGTAAATACTTTTTGTTTGCCTTTTTTCTTGGAAGTGCTAGGGAGAGGGTGCCATTTTCTTTGAACTTGAGATTTTGCTTATGTTTATGGTAGGCAGGGAGTAAGGTAAGACTTATTTATTTATTTTTCTTTTAGTTAAGGTTATTTAGAAATTCCGTTGATGGTTAGAGAAGTTTTGTTTATGTTGGCCTGGCCCTCTCCTGAAGATTTGCTTCCTTTGTTATTCCTTTGGGATTGATGTGACCGTCAGACTTTTTTTTTTTTTTTTTGTTTACATTTTGTTATGACCTCATTTACCCCTAGACCAACAGGGAGTAACACGCATAATGTTAAATGCAGCTCAGAGATGCCATGAATGCATTTACATCGCTGGTGCAGGTGCTGACAAATCATCTTTAATTCACTCATTCAAGCAATTAATTCAGGAATGACACAAGTGACTTGTAGATTTTGGAACCACATACCAGTATACTAATCTTGCTATTTCTGCCATAGAAAGGGATGCTAAAATTAGTGAGAGTAATATACTTTGTATGTAGTTAAAATTGTATCAGTTTTGAATGGCTTATTGAATCATTGACCCAATTCATTTAAAAATCCTGAATAATTCAGGAACAAAACACCACCATGCTGATTGTAGACACGATGATTACCAAAATAGAGCAAAACAGACCATATTGTGTCTAAAATGTGCATCACTCAATGTAAAATTGAATATAACATTAACATTTTCTGTTTATTCATTATGTATTGTATAAGGCATAAAGCAGCATTTTTAAAAAGATGATAAAGAGCCTGCACCAGTAGATGGACATGGCATTTCAAAACCGGTTTGTCCGACCTAAAACCATAGAGATGTACACTACCAGTCAAATTTTGACACCTGCTTATTTTATATATATATATATATATATATATATATATATATATATATATATAATTAATTATTTTTCCCAATTATAATCATGGAAACTAAAAAATAAATAAAATAAAAATGGAAGTATGGGAATGTTGAAGAGAACAAAACCTAACCATAAAATTGCATAGGTATGTACATAGGTACGTCTGCCATAGTAAACTTGCTCAGTAGCGCACCTGGTACAGCACTGCACTTGCAATGTGAATCACCCCAGTACAAGTCCAGTTATGATAAAAGAGCTCAAAGACATAGAAGCATGTTTTTTATGTCACGTCTGCTTTTCTTCACACTATTGGTTAGCCTGGTACATTATTTCCAGATGTGATAGAGCATTAATCTTTTATCTCAAGAGACATTTAATTTCTGAACTGCCATGATACATACAACCGACATAATAAAATGATAACAGATTCACATTCATTTGTTTTGGATACAACTGAATGCCATTTTAGCGCCACTCACCGGACATTTCATTTTGAAAGTGTGTCGAATGCAGGGACCTCTCAGTACACACAAACATATGAATTGGCAGAGTGGAAGTATTTCATCTGACAGCTAACGTGTCACTGAGCAGTAGTGCTTCCTGTACAAGGTCGGACATGCAGCAGCGGACAGAGGAAGTGACTCGTGAAACAGCACTGACATGTCCAAATGTACCCAGCCCTTTCTGTGATCTTTTGTGATGGCAGAGAGTTTCTTAAAACCATTCGACCATCACAAGCTCTTTTACTGAAATTGCTGAAGTGTCCCACGATACTTGAGCGAGATGTTCATTAAAACAGTGTTTGCTCTCTCATTCTGATCAAACAAGATTTCTGAAAATGTCTTGTGAGTTTTTTGAAAGGTCAACACTCTACTGAATGAGAACTAAATTTTGCCAAATAGCTGTATATGAGTGAGTAATTAACATAAACATGCAAGCATGAAAGATGCTGTCATTGCTTAGTAAAATCTCCAATAGTTAATTTACAAAAGTAATTTAATGCTGCGTAATGTAAATGAACCCTGAAAAAGAAATAAATTCTAACATACTTTTGCTAAAGTATGTAAATAATAGTATGAAAATAAAATACTTAAAAAAAAAACACTTGACTGCATTTTAATTGCAAGAAATTTATTACAATTTAAATGTATATTAAATGCAATTAGCTAAACCTAAGTGCGGTTTTTGACCCACTTAAGTAGGACTTCAGTACATCGTTATGTGTGTCATAATTCTGCTGTCTTTGGAACCTTAAAGTGTACTGCTGAATGTACTGACAAGCATTTATGGTAAGCTAAAATATACTTTGATGTCCTCTCTATTGGAACTTGTATGTCATGTATTTAGATATATTTTTATTTATACATGTGTAAGTAAAATATAATATCAAACACACTAAAGTTAAAATGACAATCAAGCACTTTTCATGTGCTTCAGTATGTTAGCCAACACATCAAAATAAGTGTACTTATTTATAGCATGACAAAATATAAAAAAAATTATCATGTGAAATGTACTTTTAATCTGACATTATTACAAAGTGCACTTTTTAAAAGTGTACTTAAGCCTGTAAAACATAGTCATGAAAGTGTCTCTCTTTTATCTGCTCACAGCCACTGGATCTGTACTATGTAACTGCTAGAACCCACTAGCGCTGGAGGACGGTCTGACAGCAGTTAAATCCCTCAGAAATGATGGACAAAGAGAGCGAGAGGTTTATTTGCTACCATAGAAAGGGTCACTTACAAACAACTTGCGTAGTCAAGTAACATCTAACACAAAGCAACATCTCAAGTGTTCATAATTTACTCTCTCGGAACATGTAATTGAATTCAAAGCCTGCCAAGAATCTACTGTTTAGTATGCTTAGACTTTTTGACTTTCCTATTCATCTTGCCACATGCTTTCACCTTTTGTGTTTTATCACACAACTGACAATTTGGCAAGTCAAAGGACTGAGAGGAGTGAAGGTGCTCATATGCAACTGTCAGACTCATAAATAAACACCATTTTTGAGATGACGAAACCTGTGACATTCCCTAGAACGACAAAGTGTTCTTTATGATGCACTCTAGCCTATAAGTGACATGTACTGTACATCAATGTAAACAAACCCAAAACTGGGACCAAGCACAAACCTCTTACACTGTCAAAAGTGGAAACCTGCAATTGTCACCTTAAAGAGCAATATTTGAGCTGATTTAACTATTTAAAAAAATATAGTTTTTGGGGTATAAATGAATGTGATTAGGTTGATTCAGTTATGTTAACTAACATAAAAATCTTACATTGATGCAGTTGCTGATGAACATGATGCAGGAGGCCTGACTGACTATGCGACGGAGCCTGTGAGAGTGCTGTTATATGCCTTAAAATCCTAAATATAAGGGCAAAAATGTCCTTGTATGGGTTTACAGTATGCCTTATATTTATATAATATCACAAGCAAGAGTGCTGTAATCTTCCTTAATATCTGCATGATTGCAAATGTGGTATAAACAGCAAGTTCATACTGTTTTAGACACAATCAGCATTGTCTGTTTTTCGCAAACATAAACCGTTCCAAACAAATGACGAGTCCCTGAGCAACAAACAGCAGTGATTCGTTACTGAATGAATCTGCGGTTAGATTCAGAGAATCATTCATAAAGATTCAGTTGCTTTGTTTCTGCATGAATCAGCCGTTGGGACAAATCAGTTGAATGAATAACTGAATGATTCTCTCAAGAGTGCCTTGCCTACTAACGTTTTTAGTTTCATATTTAGATGATCATTAAAAATAAAATCATATTTCAATATTCACTTTTTTTCTTTGTTGAATCAAAATATATCTTTCTAAAGCTACTTTCTTTGTCATTGTCTGTTCTATGCTTTTCTCATTTAACACAATAATGACTTAAAATATATAAAAGTGTATAATTTCTCAGCCAAAATTGATATGCAATTAACTGAATTAATTGATCACTGCATCATGTAATCATTTTAATAGCTTGACATTTTTTTTTTTTTACAAAACCATTTCATTTAGATGTTTATTTAGATAAAAAAAAATTCAGTGTAGGACAGAAATATTACAAATGAGATGTTCCTCATAAAACAGAGGAAAAAGCTCAGATTTGCCAAAATAAGTTCTTTAACCAGACGTCATAGATTAGTCATTAGAATTTTTTTCTAATGCTGCTATTTATACCTCTAGACTACTTTTGGATGACAACTAGTGACTCACTCACTGTGTCTAAGGTCTTGTGGGAGAACATTTCAATCACTTAATAAGACATAGAGGAGAACTTGATGACAGAGGAACATCTGAGCAACACAATGTTCCTCACAGACCTATGACATTCAGTGGCATACTGGTTAGGGAGGTTTCAATGGTGGTTAAAGATTAATGTAAAAACAAATCCCAAAAGTTACAATTTCCCCTTTCCGGTTAAAAATAGCATTTTAATTTCACCGTTCAAAATTGTAATTTAGCGTTTCAAATTAAATAGCCCGGGACGGAAGTATTAGAGCTTATTTGGGTGAAAGCCATCACTTGAAACCCCAGACCAATACGTCATGAGTGAGAGGCATAGAGAGAGATAAACGCATTATACAAGGACTGTCAAAGTCTCTAAAGCGGATGTGAGGATGCGCTTTCAGAGGAGATTAGTTTGTTTTGGAGCTGATTGTTGAAAGCGACATTCTGAACTGAGCATGCTCTGTTTGGCCCTTTAGGCTCGGCCTTCTCTATGCAAGCAACTAAAGCCTTCAAGCCTCAAATGATGCTAATATACAACAAAGCCTGATATAAAACAGTTGTCCTAATTTGTCCTTTTGATTTATATGCAAATTCGTCACATGCAGTTTCCCTTACTAATTAGGTCAGAATACACAAGTGTGCCAAGCGGTAACATCAGTGACTCGAGAGTTTTCCAAGTAGGCGGAACAGACACGAGCTGATATTTGACACCAACAGCATTTCTGCTGCACAGGAAAAAATCTAAATTAGCTGGTTTTATTCAAGTCAAAATATAATTTAACATCACTGAACTGACCTACATACATCAATTTATGGGTTAAATTTAATTAGCGCTTCTTGATTTCATGACATAACGTGTATAAACTACCAGTAAACATCTCAGCTATGTGAACAAGTACTGGATTAACAATATCAATTTGAAAAAGATTTCTAAATCTTTTTGTTTAAGCTTGTTTTCTATTGATGCTCAAATATTTCTGTAGCACCTGCCATCCAATAATTGCAATAAGCGTTATGCTTCGTTACTTTTAACATGAAACAATGTCTCAGCTTTCAAAATGTGTCAATTTTATCACAAAATACAAACAATAAATGTGGTTTTGTCACTATTTAATGTGTTGTGACAGATTGCTGTAGACATCTCAGTTCAAGCAGCACTTGAACTAATCATCTCTTCTCTAATCCCCTAAATTATATATGCAGCGGATTCAGGCATTTATCTTTTAACAGCAGGCAAAGATATAGTGAGAGATACTGTCCCACCCACCACACTACTGCTGTTAAACTCCACAAATGATTTAAAGAGTATCATAAAAGTAGTTCAACACTTCGTGTTCTGTATTGCAAGTCTCCTGATGCATAAAATAGTGAGGAAGAGGTCTAAACGTGAGTGATTGCCTTCCGTTCTGCTCTGCTTGTACAATTGACAATACACCTGCACTCAGCACCATTTATGGAGAAAAAGGCACATGCACTTAAATTTAATTGGATTGTTGTCATTTGAAATTGTAATATGCATAAATATGATAATGTGCAGCTTTCTTGAAAACATTAATCGTAAGCAACAGCAACGCTCATCTTAGCAAGCACTGCTGCTAAAAGTCAATGTGGGTACTCTAGTGCATACATATGCATCACATTTGAGTTTCTCGAGTCTCTCAATGGAGAGTGATGTTTATGAGGCAAGGGACTTATGCAGGAACAGGGGACATTTATAAGTAGAACATGGCATCCATTTCAAATAGCAAATACTTTAATGTAATGAGTCTCATGGGAGCAATAAAGTTAATGAAGTGGCCATGTGACCTGTTTATTCATCATTGTTAAAGAAGGATAGAGATGCTTATAAAAACAAAAACAAACCGAAGTTTAGCATGCACTGCACCTGAATATTACTTAAAAGAAAAAAGCTGGAAAAATCAGCACAACATGCTATCTCATATATTTACTGAAGGAAGACTATATGCTGTTTGATGGTCGTGTTGAAGTGCCCCTGTTATAATTTTTTTTGGATTTTATTTTCATAGTGTGCAATATAGCTGTTTGTGAATGCAAAATATCTGCAAAGTGTCAAAGATCAAAGTGTACGACAAATGGAGATTTCTGTTGATATGTGTAAGCTGTAACCCTCTCAAATAGCAAATACTTCAGAGAGACCGGATCCTACAATTAAACATTTTAGACACTGTGGGAACAGAGGTGATGCTGCAATTTATATTATGAGAAAATTGTAGAAAAAATAAATAAAATTATTTGACTTTTGATGCACATAAACCTATTGTAGGAGACCTCCAAAGGAAAATAGGAACCTTTAAAATAGCATAATAATGCAATTTAATGTCTAGATTACAATATAAAACCATCTGATTAAAATTAAATAAAAACACAATACAAAGTGGTGCATATGTATAGGCCATGCACACACTGAAAAGTTTCAGGAGTGACAACCACATTTAAATTCGCAAGTGAATCCCCTAAATTACAGTTTTGTGTGTGTACTGAACAGAACTCACTCTTGAAACGGCAACGTTTTGCCATCTTGCACATTTGGTATCCGCTATTTTTGACCAAAGTATTACAGCAACCAAAGACTCATTATATTCAGTGATTTTAACTAAATCACAGTCAACAGAGCTGGCATGTTTTGCTTATATTTGCAGTGGTGGAGCTAGAGTGGCCAAGGCTAATTCAGGGGGTCCATAGACCATGACAGAAAAACAGTGTATAACTCCAACCTGGCATAAAAAAAGCATGAATAAATCCTACAATTGCTGATTACTTCACATTACCACACATATACATTCCTACCACAACTTCAAATGTTAGTCTATTGAAACTTATTTTCCTTAATTCTATCACCTCATTAACCAGTGGTTGTAGGAGCCTGGAGTGAGAATTATTCATGAATAATTAACAAGCCTGTGATTAACACTACCAGTCAAAAGTTTTACGAAAGTAAGATTTTTTATGTTTTTTAATTCTCTTCTGCTCACCAAGCCTACATTTATTTGATCCAAAATACAGTAAAATCAGTAATATTGTGAAATATTTTTACTATTTAAAATAACTGCTTTCTATTTGAATATATTTTAAAATTTAATTTATTCCTGTGATTTCAAAGCTGAATTTTTAGCTCAAAAAAACATTTATTATTATTATTATTATTATTATTGAAAACAGTTGAGTAGAATTGTTTCAGGTTTCTTTGAGTAATAGAAAGTTCAGAAGAAGAGCATTTATCTGAAATATAAATTGTGTAACATTATAAATGCCTTTATCATCACTTTTGATCTATTTAAATCATGCTAGCTAAATAAAAGTATTAATTTCTATAATACCCCCCCCCCCCCCCAAAAAAAAATAAAATAAAAAATATATATATATATATATATATATATATATATATTATACTGACTCCAAGCTTATTTCAACTTATTTCAGATAAATGCTAATCTTTTGATCTTTGTATTCATTAAAATAATCCTGAAAAAAAAAATTCTCAACTGTTTTAAATATTTATAATAATAATGATAAAAAATGTTTCTATTGAGTAGCAAATAAGTATATTAGAATGATTTCTGAAGGATAATGTGACACTGAAGACTGCAGTAATGATGCTGAAAATTTAGATTTGATCACAGGAATAAATTAAATTTTAAAATATATTCAAATAAAGTTATTTTAAATAGTAAACATATTTCACAATATTACTGCTTTTGCTGCATTTTGGATCAAATAAATGCAGGCTTGGTGAGCAGAAGAGAATGCTTTAAAAACATTAAAAATCTTATTGTTCAAAAACTTTTGACTGGTAATGTACATTTTAGTTTTTCTAATTTTTTCTAAACTAAACTATACAGTGAACTCTATTGTAAACTAACAATTGGTTTGTATATAAGTTCTTAACCAATCGTTGATGTAAAAGTGCGGGGTGAGAGTCCAAGGCCAATGAGAAGAAACCGATATTGGTAAGCTTTGCCCCCAAAAGCAAACCTCAGGGACTTCATGTGAGTGGGAAGGATGGAGACGTGGAAGTATGCGTCTTTTAGATCTAACGTGACAAACCAGTCCTCGGACTTGATCTGAGATACTTACCTGTTTGAGTTTTGAGCAACTTGAACTTCAATCTGCTGACTGAGCGGTTCAACTGACGCAGATCTAAAATGGGACGCAATCCTCCATCCTTCTTGGGAACTATGAGGTACCGGCTGGAGAACCTGGACTCTTTCGTGTGGAGGGACCACCTCGATGGCCTCCATCCTCAAGAGAGTACTCTAACTTCTCGTTCCATTACCAGAGCCTGCTCAGGGCCCACCAGAGTGGGATTCACCCCGTTGAATTGAGGCAGAGGAGAACCAAACTGGATTCTGTAGCCTTTCTCTACAGTATGCAGGACACATGGAGACACATTTGGCAGTAGTTTCCATGCAGCCAAATAGTCTACTAAGGGAACCAGTCTCTCGAGACTGGCCTTTAGTGTACCCAGAGGGGCTAGCTCGGTGTCCTGGAACAGCACATCGGCAGGAGACGGCCGAACTAGCTGCTCTAGAGACCCCCGAAGGGGTGGCGAGCATCTGGTCGGAAGAAACTGAGATGTGTGCTCGCTGGAGATCGATGTGCCCTTGAACACCGTACGTGGCAGGGTTGGCAGACTGATCTCCCGAGGGCACTGAGGAGAGATGGGCACCATGTACCGTGGTGTACGCCGATTTTCCCCAGAGGGGCCTGCCCTCATGAGTCCATGGACCATAGCATCAGGACTACCTCAGCTGAGATGACGGTCCTCAGACCCGCATCATTTATAGGAAGACTAGACTGATAGAACCAGAGCATGCTCAGGCAGGACCCAATGAGACACACTTAGCAGGGGCTCCCTCACCTCCGGGTGCCTACTAAGGGAACCAGTCTCTCGAGGCTGGCCTCTGGTGTACTTAGAGCTGCTAGCTCGGTGCCCTGAAGCGGAAGACCAGCAGGGGACGGCCGCTCTAGCTGATCTAAAGACCCCCAAAGGGGTGGTGAGCCTCTCAGTTCCGCTACGTTTCCGGGCGGAAGTAACTGAGAGAAGCACTCGCTGGAGACCGCTTCGCCCTGGAACACTGGCAGGGTTAACAGACCGATCTCCAGAGGGCACTGAGGACAGACGGGCACCGTGTAATGTGATGTACGCCGCTCTTCCCCAGAGGGGCCAGCCCTCAGAAGTCCTGGGTCATAGGCAGCAGGACGTTTTAGCCAAAGACTATCCAGCGAGAATGACGATCCGCAGATCCGCCTTCTGCTAGAAGCCTTTGGCCTGGGAGCGCAACTCTGACTCCAATATTATGGGGAGTATGAGAAGTGATGCTCCCTAAATGAGGAGCTGGAACACGGTTGGGGCTGCTCCGCCCAGGTGGAGGTGGAGATAGGGTGAACCCGTCTCCAAACCGTCCGCCAGATCCATGCTGCGATCCCCGCGATCTCACTCGCCGCCATGCCTCAGCAGTGGCGGACCAGAACTGCGAGATCTTACGGTGGGGAAAAGTACAATCAGCCCTTTATCTTTAGAGCTGACAGCGCAAATATAATGATGTCATCATTCATAATATGCTTGTGCAAACACTGCAGCTTTACAAAGTTCATCGACGTCCTTCACGTCTACCTCCTCGGAGGAAGACAGGCGGAGCGTTGAGCCCTCTCTCTGGGGGGAAGAAACTGCAGGGCGGGCTTCCGAACACAGAGAGCGGGCACTGGATCTGATGGGAAAGGAAGAAGATAGGGGCTCGCCCGTCTTCATTCCCTCCACCAGATCCATGTGCGATTCCCACAAGCGCAGCCGGCGCTCCGCCTTTTTTTCTTGTTCTTCGGCAAAAGCGGGACCGGCACCGCGAGGAACGCTAGTGAAAGCTCACTCCTCAAAGAGAGCCTTCCGAGAGCAAGCAGACGCAGTGACAAACGCTCAATAAAGCGGGCAGTCAGCTCCCTCGAGAGCTGACTATGCGTGCTCTGCTCTCAAGCAGACCACACACGGACTGTGTGTATCCCCAGCAGTGATATAACGTTTGCATGGAGGAACATACAGCCTGTAATGCAATCTGCTCTCGCCCAAGTGCTTGCACACATTGTGGAGCTTATTTCAAGTGATTGTGCTTAGAGACAAACAACACTAAATAAGACTCACAACACAGATCGACAGACACACACACAGTGTGCTGAATGACAAGAAGCTGATGCCGGCTCTGCCGCACGTGCTTTTATGCTTCCTGGTCGATTACGTCACCCGCCTGTGACGTCTTGCCCTTCCATTGGACAGATTACACATGTGATTCAGAACGCGGTCACGTTGGAGGCATTCCCCTAGCGTTTTCGATGCAGCTCGAGTTCCTGAAGGGGAACTTATGAATATTCATAGGAACAATTTTAATATATTATAATATTTACTCATTTGTGGTTATAGCTTTTAAGAGTATGATAATTTATAAAACACAGTGAACATCCACTTGCATCCACTTAAATTACAATGGATTATATTTCTCATAGATGAATGTGTAATATGGCACATTTGCTTTGAAATATTTTTCATTGTAATATCAATTTAATTATTTTGATGGTACTCTTTAGACAGCTGTTGATAAGTAACTCTGCAACTACATGTCAACTAGCAGTCATTGGAGTAAATGCTAACACTTTATTTTGATGGTTCCACAATAGACAAACTGACTATAAGTAACTTTGCAAGTACGTCAACATTCTACCTACCCTAACCTTAACCTAAGCCTACTAATACTCTAATAAGTGTTAGCTGACATGTAGTTGCAAAGTTGCTTATAGTCAATAGAATAAGCGGACCATCAAAATAAAATGTAACCTAACATATAAACATTGCATTTGTTGAGTTGAAATGATTAACTAGCTCACATCAAAATTAATAGTAGCCTCACAGGGAACACTCAAATAACACTCCACACCTAACCACTTACAAGATGTCGTAAGATACTTTGCAGATCTTAAATTAACAATGTCAAGATATATAGTGCATTATAAATGTAAAAGTAGATTTAATATGGTGTTCATTGTGTGTTATAAATAATCATAATTTTTAAAAGTTCTAACCACAAATGCGTAAGCATTATAATGTATTATAATTGTTGTTATGATTATTTATAAGATGATATAACATATTATACGTTTTTTTTATAATGCATTATGCATTAAATATAATGCCGTAAGAATACCCTTATAATGCATTAGAAATATGGGCTTTATAGCAAGTGTTACCACAATGTTACACTGGATCTGGACTAGCTTCGAGATCTGTAAAAAAGTACTCAGGGAATGTCTTGAGTGAACACAATGCTGATTCTGTAGTTCACTGTGACAGCATTTATGTTGTGAATGTACATGTGACTTCATACATCTGAAAAACAAGTCTCCACGAGCTGAGGGTGATCATTAGGAGTTCTGTCACTGACATTGCAAAAACACCTCCCAGCATCCCTCCACCCACCAGAGATTAATTTGTACACCTTTTGGTGTTTTGATGGTGGACACGCTCAGCTGCAGAGGCGTCCCTCTGCGCGCCAGGCATCAGTCAAATGCTCTCACGCTTTATTGTGGCAGTGCAGCGGCCTGCAGAGATGAAAGACGCCTCTCCAATGCAGTTTGCTGTTGCTGCTGTTTTTATGTTGTAAGAGAGAGTGTTGGGATCAAAGTTGAGTTGAACAGTGACCCGAGGAGGCGTCTGTATGTTTAATCACAAGCGTGAACAGAGAGAAGGATGTCCTGTTCACAAGCATCAGTACGGCCTTTAAAGATGCCTAATTACAAGATTATGAAGGCTCCGGTTCCACATATAATAAAATTCTTTATACGGTTTAAAACGGTTAGTTCTGGATTCTTATTGGTCAACAGCTGTGTTTTATTCACATTAAAGCATGGCTATGACCGCTTGACCTAACAGTTCTTTGTATCAAAGTGAAAGTTGGTCATTTTTATCCTGTCTATTTTCTTGGTCAATGTCTCTTTGCTTTGTTCTGTTTGTTGTTGTAGGCTATTTGACTCTTTCAAATGACTCAAAAGTTGTGGTGATGTAATGCGGTCAAGAGCTGGAAGTACTTCATAGCCATCAACACCACCGCAAAACCAAAAATCCCCATGAACTAAAGAACAGAAGTTCCCATAGGAAAGAATAACCCACAAATAAGATTTCTTTAATATTTTGATTGTTTCTCCAGACAGAGCAAACAATGTCCAAATGAACAAATGGAGAATCTCAGATGTTTCCCTGATAATCTCACCTGTTAGATCTCAACAATGTCTCAAACTTTGTTCAGATTTGTCAAGATACCAACATCTGCAATCATAGGTCAGAGATCTGAATGTGATCAAACTCTCCAAAAACAATCTGAAGTGCTATTAAATCATTTTATGTCAGTCACACTTTAGTTTGGGGACCAATTCTGATTATTAACTATGATTTTTCCCTCAATAAACTCCTAATTTGCTGTTATAATATATATATATGCTCATGCAGAATAAGACATTAATATGTGCTTTATAAGTACTAATAAACAGCCAATATGCTAGTAATATGCATGCAAATATGCAACTAGTTAATAGTGAGAATTGATCGATAAAATAAAGTGTTATATGCATCTGAAGACTTCAAAATTGAATGAAATATACAAATAAAAGTATAAAAACTGAAAACTACTGAGATGTAACTGAGAGCTCTCTTAATCTCCTGAGCTGTGAGCTATAAATGTGACTGTGGCTGCGTATGAGCAGAAAAACTGTATTTAACCTTCAGAATTAAAAATCACCATAAAACCAAGTCCTGACACATGGCATGATGTGTATGTATAAATTCCTGCACAAACATACACGTAAGAAGTTCCTTGCGAACTCCCTGCTCTCTGTAAACTGGATTAAAGGTGCAGTTTGTCAACGTTATTCTTTCCCTTTTTGATGTGAAATACTTTACAGCTCAAACGACTGGATCTCTTCAGACCGCACGCCTCAGTTGTGCACAAAGGCACTGCGCTTTATTATTATTTATGAGGTGGAACATTGTCAAGTGCTTCTTGTGCTTTAGAATGACCTTCATTTAGTTCGAGGCCATAAACCTTGACCGTCTTATCACGAAGCAGACTCCCTACACGACACCACTACAGATCACAAACTGTAGCTTATGGATACAACTCACATCTTATGTGCTGTCTAGAGATGAGCACCTGACATAAATATGCTTTGTTATATTGGCTAAACACAGCAGTGCTGAGTTCATATGTTAAATCATTATGAACATGGCTTGTATTTTGTCTTGATTTCCAGCACAAACATCCTGAAAATTAGACTTTTGGGCATGATCACCAAAAAAGTGAAAATTGTGTCATTATTTACTCTCCCTCAAACTTGTATGAGCTATTGACTTCTATAGTTTTATATATATATATATATATATATATATATATATATATATATATATATATATATATATATATATATATATATATATATATATATATACCATGAAAGTCAATGGCTACCAACATTCTTCAAAATATCTTCTTTTGCGAAACAGGAAATTCAAACAAGTTTGGAACATCTTGAGGGTGATCAAATAATGACATAATTTTCATTTTTGGGTAAACTATCCCTTTAACCTTCTGGCACGACTGATCCTTGCACACAGCATTTTGTTTACCTTTGTTTAAATTCACTATATAAGCCAAAGATGTTACGAATGTTGAGGAATGATGCATCTTTTGAAAGGTCTATGTGTTAAGCATCAGCATCTGGTCTCGGTTTCATTATAAACATGCTTCAGCAATAGTAATATAGTAATATGGGTTGGAAATACAAATAAAAATCAAAACTTCAAGACTTAATGCCTTCATTATAAAACAGCGATCGTGAGATTAATCCAATCCGTCACACTTAAATTGTTAAAGCATATATTTAAGCATGTTGAAGCATAGAATTGATGAAATATTGATATATTATCCACTGTTTAAATCAGATTTGCCTGAATGATCTGCAACTCAACCTGAGAATTCAATCTTCGGTGGAATGACATAGTTCTGCGCGCACACACACACACACAGTTTTTTAGGACACTCAGTGGTCGAAAATATATGTCGAAAATATGTCACTGGTAGCTGTGCAATTTCTCTATAAGATATATTGACATAATTAACAAAATAAATTAACATAATCTAATGTTTTCAAACGAATAAAACAAATAAATGACAGGGGTATCTATAAACGCCATTTATCAGTGAATTCAATACTACAAAAACCTGTATCCAATTATTGGAGAAGTGCTTAAGTATCAGTAAAATATCGGTAAAACCGATTATCGGTTGATTTCAAGTGTAAGGCTTCCAGTGTCATCTTCCAGTTTTATCTACAAAACAGCTTGTTAAATTGCTTAATATAGCAAACTGATATTTCTTATATTATAATAATAATAATGCACTGTCATAATTATAAACACACTGTTTTGTAGTACAAACTGTTTACAGCACTTTGTTGTTGTTTAAGATACCTATAGCGGCTAATGAATCAGCGGTTTTGCACATTCACAGAGAATAGCTTACTTCCACATTGCAAATTAAGGACTCTTTAAAATAATCTCCTGAAAAATATCTTTGGAGAAGCAGCAGATGCACTGACCGTCAGTACATACAACACACACAAGCACTGGACACTTGTGTTTGCAGCGCTACATAGAGGAACATGCATCTCACCTTTGAAAAAACAGTCTTTGCTGTGGACCACATAGATTCTCCTCCGCTGCAGGCAAGCGGTGCGGTAAAGCTCGCAGTGGTTCTCATAAAAACGTCCATCAGAGCCACACACGGGCACAAACGAAGTGTGGCAGTTTTTCTGGCACACACACTCGGCACGGCCCGTTACTTCCCTGACCACACACTCCCGACCCCGGCCACAGTACGTCCTCCTGCATGGACCCTCATCTGCAGAGAGAAAAGACTAAACATTAAAAACATCAATTTGTGCGCGATTCATCAGTCTGTGAAACAACGTCATCAATCCCTGTTTGCTTTCATAAACCTGTCATACAGCATGCTGCAGTTTTGACAACAAAACCTGGAAGACTATTTCCCCATGCACTGTAAAAAAAGAAAAAAGAAAAAACAAATAACAAAAAAGATAATGATTTTAATGGGAAAAGACTGTACAACTGCTATGGTAAAAACCTGTTAATTGTTTAAGAGTAAATTCCCTTATTATATTGTAAGAGATTCAACCTTACAACCGTACATAGATTCAACATTACATTCAACCTTACATTTTTTTTTTCCTTTCCTTTTTCTTAAAAACATATTAACAAACTGTGCTACAATAATGTGAACAACATGTATGTTTGTAATTTTGAGAAAATTATGCATATGTGTGGTTAGTAAAAAAAAAAAAAATTGTATTTTTTAAGTCACTGAAATAAGGCCATGAACCACATACTAAATATCTGTTCATATTATATTAGTAAATACACATTTTTTTACTATAAATTTAAGTTTTATCAGTAAAACCTTACATGTTGCTACTGTATTTGTACAGTAAAGTTCTGGCAACCACAGCTGCTGTTTTTACTGTAAATTTCACAGTTTATATTACAGTGTGTCCAAGTTATATTTACCATAAAGCTTATTTTGCTCATGAATTGAAAAATATAAAATGTCCATAGAAAAAATCTGAAGGCTAATTAGTCTTCTGGATTTTGGATTTCACGGCTGCATCACTGTATAGAGACACTCTTCATCAAAAAACAACAATTCAAATCCCCTCACATTTTTCTCTGAATATCCTCTTTTGATCTCACATTATGAAATGAAACCTGTAAACAATGAGTTGCTATCTGCTCTACCATGAATGTCATTAAACAAAGACAGAACAGAATGTTTGTAATGCAGTTTGGACACACTTTGGTTCACTCTATCCCAGATAGTAAGTAAAGTTTCTTAGCCAAGTGTAAATTCTTGCTCCCCGATGATTCCCCCAGTTGGCAGTGGAAAAGCTGCTGAGGTCTGGATGCTCTTTCCAGAGCCGCAGGAGCGCAATAGGGGAAAACTCCTGCTGGAGTCATGCGCTGGATTTTGGGCTAGTGCATTGTCCATGCCAGTTTTAGTACTTTCTTCAGGCGACAGCTGGTAGGCAGGGAATGATTCCCAACCTGACCACTGACTGAGAGCAATGGAGTGGCATCAAACTCAGATCGCTGTCTCCTACTTTGTATTCTACTATTCAGTATAATATATGGGCATCACAACAGTGCGCACCATCGGGCAGGATAATGTGTTGACTGGTACAGATTACATGGCACCAAGCAAAAAAGCTGCTCTGCAAACTGTTGAGATCTCGTGACTCAGGTAACATCACTACATGATAGTATGTCATATAAGAGCACTTTGGAATTTCCAGCAAAAATAACTATACTTTTGGTCATATAGCTGCATTTTTAAAATAGTAGATGGATGCTGCTGTGACGTGCAGCAAGGGGTCATTTGGGTTAAAAACATATAAATACTCAGTATATATCAAGCGATTTGGAACATACAATGCAATAGTAATAAAAACACGTGTGTTGCAACATTATCCAATATAGTCAAACTCAGCACTGCATCATATTTTACTTTCAGTATCTCTGAAAAGCCAGCTTCAAACTGTCTTGTCAGTGAATCCAGAGTAAAGCATACAAACAAACAGTGTTTCACTGATGTGATCTGGAGCTCTTTACTGTGTCTACACTGGACACGAGCAGCACAACACGACTAAAGACAACAGAACCCATTTTAATCAGCGATTCTGTCTATGCTGGATATGGCACAGATTGACACAACAAATCCCTGACAGTAAACTGATGTATCGTTCTGCTTCTGATGTACTCCAGGTGCTCACGCTGACATGAAAGAGAAATGGATTTGTGACACGATGCGACACAACAACACTCGCGTCTGATGTAGATGCGGTCTTAAAGAGGGCAGTTCAAAGGCTCTCCTCGGCTCCTCGGAGGATCTCTGGGGTTTTGTTAATGAAGTAATCCTGTGTTTACATCTCTTTAGTATTTGCTCTCCTCCTACTACAAGTGTGAATCAGTGGCCGGGGCTAAAGAGGCAATAATGTAGAGGCAGCTGTTGATTTTCTTCTGCAGAGGTGGTCTTTTGTCGCAGTATGATGTCATAAAGTGACAAATTCTGAAACAACATTTTTTTTAGCTTGGTTTTAATAAAAGCTGTTTTTTTTTAAATATTGAGTTTTGAAACCTACAGGATGTTTTTACTGACCTGTTTCGTGTCAAAAGATCAAGGTAAATTTGATTTCTCAGTTCATGAACCCTTTAAAGCTTACTGAACTGTTGGATATATACAAACTTTCTTTTTTGGCAAGCTCATTTAATAAATAAAATAAAATAAAAAATTGTGTTTCACTTTATTTTGATGGTCCCTTTAACACATTCTGTTGACTATAAGTAACATTGCACCTACATTTCTACTAACTCTCATTAGAGTGTCAGTATTGTATTAGTTGACTGGTAGGGTTAGGGTTAGAATAAGTTGATATGTACTTGCAAAGTTACTTACAGTCAGTAGAAGGTCTGTTGGGAGACCATCACAATAAAGAGTTAGCAGATATGAAGCAGACAGTCTACTAATACTCTAATGAGATTTAGTTGACATGTAGTTGCAACATTACTTAGTATCAACAGAATGTTCAAAGGGGACCATCAAAATAAAGTGTTACCAAAAATGATTCTTATAGCATGTGTAATTCAAACAATAGGTATCCAGATAGCAAGTTAATTGAGTTTTCTTCACTCTATTCACAAAATCAGCTAACAATCTCAAAATTCACGGTTTTATTCATGGTTTGAAATGAAGAATGACACACCTGCACAAAAACTGCCCACATCTCCCAACGACCGGGCGCTCTGTCTGTCTCCAGCCGACGTAAGGAAGACCCTATCTAGGATTAACCCACGCAAGGCTCCGGGAGCTGACAACATACCTGGCCGTGTTCTGAGAGACTGTGCTGCACAGCTGACAGATGTCCTAACAGATATCTTCAACACCTCGCTGAGCCAGGCAGTCATCCCCACGTGTTTCAAATCCACAACAATCATACCGGTACCAAAGAAATCACCTGTGTCCTGTCTAAATGACTACTGTCCCATAGCACTGACTCCAATCATGATGAAGTGCTTTGAGAGGTTAGTCATGCACAACATCAAAACCAGCCTCCCCAACACACTCGACCCTCTCCAGTTTGCACACCGTCCAAACCGCTCTAGGGACAATGCAATTTCCTCCACCCTCCACCTGGCTCTTACCCACCTAGAAAATAAAGACTCCTATGTTAGAATGCTGTTCATTGACTTCAGCTCGGCATTCAACACAATAATCCCACAACAGCTCATAAATAAATTAAACCTGCTGGGCCTTAACGATTCCCTGTGTAATTGGATCCTGGACTTTCTAACCGGAAGACCTCAGTCAGTCCGTGTCGGCCACAACACCTCGAGCTCTACCACACTGAGCACAGGTGCCCCACAAGGCTGTGTGCTCAGCCTGCTGCTCTTCACACTGCTGACCCACGACTGCACTGCCAAGTTCAGCTCCAACCACATCATCAAGTTTGCTGATGACACAACAGTGGTAGGTCTCATCAGCAACAACGATGAAACGCACTACCGAGAGGAAGTGGCACAGCTGGCTGAATGGTGTGGCACTAACAAGCTGTCCCTCAATGTGGAGAAGACAAAGGAGGTTGTGATGGACTTCAGAAGAAACTCTGTTGACCACCCCCCACTGACCATCGACAGCTCGACTGTGGAGAGAGTCAGCAGCACTAAATTCCTGGGGGTGAATATCACAGAGGATCTCACCTGGACCACCAATACCATGTCACTCTCCAAAATTGCTCTTTTCGCCGGCTGAAAAGAGCAAGTCTCCCTCCACTCATCCTCACCACATTCTACAGAGGCACCATTGAGAGTGTGCTGACCAGCTGCATCACTGTCTGGTACGGGAACTGCAGTGCTGCTGACCGCAAGACCCTCCAGCAGACAGTGAACACAGCTGCAAAGATCATTGGTGCCCCTCTCCCCTCCATCCTGGACATTTTCCTTACACGATGCTCCAGCAAAACCAACAGCATCGTGAAGGACTCCACCCATCCCTCCCACAGTCTCTTCCAGCTCCTACCATCAGGAAGACGGTACCGGAGCATCAGAGCCCGCTCCGCCAGACCGCTCAACAGCTTTTTCCCCCAGGCTGTGAGAGCCCTGAACTCAAATCACCCCGCCCCCCTCTGAAACCCCATGCAAACCCCTACCTGCTGAAACATGGACCACCCCCCAACCTTACCACACCAAAGAAAAAACTGTATGGAACTTTTTTTGTGCAGTTCGAAGTGTGCTACACACAGGTGAGTGGGCCTGTACAAACCACCTGTAGTAACACACTCTCCTCTATGTGTACTAGACACTTTACACACACTGCTGCGTGTACACAATCCCACAAAAGACTCAGCAATATATGTATGTTTACATGCTCAGGCACTACAAATCATCCTGCTCTGTTCCCCAACCAGCTGCCTGACTCAAAATGTCTCTCTTTGCACATGTACAGTATTTGTGAAGCATTCGTATAGTTTGTATTTTTTATTTTCTATTTTTTAGTTTGTATAGGGTAAATACTTGTGTATATAGTATACTTATAGTTAAATCTGTCAGTAGGTTAGCTGTGTATATCATTGTTGTATGTCTGTATTTTTCGACATTTCAAGATTCAAGATGTTTTATTTGTCACATACACAATTATACAGAGTATAACCAGCAGTGAAATGTAGGTTTCGTTCCACTGTATGTCCCCACATGCAGCGGAATGACAATAAAGCTCAACTTGAACTTGAAAAAATGCAAGCCTTGGAACAGATGTTCTTTATGGCCTTTGTTCATTTTACACTTCTGTGATGTTTTCTCCATTAAACAAAAATACTGTACAAATAAACCACACAAACCACACATGACAGACAGGTTGATTGCATGGAGTTTTATATGGCAGTATGCTTCATCATCAGAATATCTAAAGAGGAGATTTGGTTTATTTGCTCTGTGAAACACTTTCTACACTTAGAATGCAAATGGACTTCATTCACGATACTACATCTGTTGATTTCATCTTATGTGTCGATTATGTTGAGTATTATTTGGTATTCAGAACAATGCTGAATTTACTCCGGTGTGACTCTCCAATTTCAACAGCTCTCATAAATATTAAATAAGATGACATGCTGCCAAAGTTAACTTTATTTTAAGGAAAACACATACACAGTCGTGCTTTCTGATTCTTGCACAATGACGCAAGCTATGAACTTTAATGCTCAGTGTTATGGGTTTTGAATGAGAATGGCTAACATTAATAACAAAATCTGATCAACAGGGCACAAAATACGTGCCTCCCCTCAAGATCCCAGCCTGTGTCATTTGGTTTACATCCATAAAGCAACGGCAGACACGAACACCCGGCCCAACATCGTGACCTTCTTCCTCCGTGTCAAGGTTGCAGACGATTACCGGATCATTTGTATTCCCTGAGCATTGAAGATTAGGCACTTAGCTGAGCTCTGCTTCTGTGAAAATGATTTTCTTTTCTTGGGACGCCTGCTGTCTGACCATCTCTTGCTTTCCCAGCTCTTTCTCTGCTCCAAGTTGAACAATCTTGTCCAAAACACAAATGCTCCTTTTACAGCACTATTAGCAATTCTGCAGAGACGTCGTCCTCTTTGCAATCATGGCATGCACTCGCTGACAATTCCCAACTGCCCTCTGCTCTGATTTACTTAAGAAGCTAAAGAGTTGATTTGTAATCCATTCAGTTTGGGCAATGAGACAATGGTGATACATGAGTCTTAAAGGTTCCACCGAAAGCTCTCAAACTCTGCCAAGCCGCTCAGCAGGCGAGCTAATGCGTTTGTTTATCACGACCATTCTTGGGACTGTTAAGAAGCTGCAAGCCATTGCTGGTCCGTCAGCAATCGCTCCAGGCCTGGAGGACAGATGCTTAAACATTTCATAAGAATCATCCGGGGAATCGCAGAGGGAATGTTTGCAAGTATTGTTCGTCAGCCGTGGATTGCCCTGGATCTGATCTCATTGACATCAAGTAAATGTGACTAATTGATTCCTTTCACAGGGAGTCGCGCAAACAAGAGACACAGTGGTGTAATCCCTGAAAGCTCTCATCATATGAACAACTTCCTCTCTGACATTAACCCCAGACCACCCTCCAACCTCCAGGGCACATGCATTGTAAAGTTCTTCCAGAAAGAAGTCGGCTTGTCAAATGATGAAATGCCATTCCTCCTCTGAATATTCTGTGAGGTAAACATGAAGAACCTTTAACATCCATGGAATCTTTCCACTGCACTAAAGGTTATTTATAGTGGAAACGTTCTTTAGATTATAAAAATGCTCCTCCCACTAAGAAAAAAATGCTTCTTTTCAGAACTCTTCACTGAAACTTTTAACAATGACCTTTCCCTCAATAAACTCCCAATTTATTAATAGTTAGTGAGGTAGTTGTTTAGTTTAGATATGGGGTGAATTAAGGGATATTCAATAGAATATGCTCATGAAGAATAAAGGGCTGTTCACAAAGAGTGCATCTTTGTGTCTAAAAAAAGGAGATGCTGCGCTCAGGAATGTTTTTTTTTTTTTTTTTTTTTTTTTTTTTTGTGGCGCAGAACACTTCCTCTGCCGTGCTGCCATCAAATAAAACATTTGCCATGCCAACTTGCTACTGTCAACAAAGGCTTGCAGTGCTTGCCCTGCCCCCAGGCTCTACTGATTACACTGTTTTGGAGCTGACATTAATGAGCAACACTGCATATAAAAGTTAAAATTATTTTAAAAACATGGTGCTCATGAGCGAGATGCTGCAGAAGACATGAGACATAAGCACAATATTCATACACATCCGTCTAGCACGTTTACATAGAAAAACAATGGAAAAGTAGTGCATTAATGGAAAAATGTGTTCTGTGTGAACAGACCCTAAGACATTAATGTGTGCTTAATGTGCTTAATGTGTGATAAGTGCTAATAAACAGCTAATATGCTAGTAATATGCACGCTATTCGGCAACAAGTTAATAGTGAGCACTGGTCCCTAAACTAAAGTGTTACCAAACATTCTTTAAGGGAAACCAAAATGTTTTTTCTATGGCATTGTTGTGAAAGTTCAATTTTGGAAATGTTATTTTTAGAGTGTAAACAACTATTCCCTTTAAACCAGTGGTTCTCAACCAGGGGGCCTCAGGATCAATTAAAAATATTTAAATCAATAAATGATTAATATAGTAATATTAAATTATTAAAATAAATATTAAATTATTCATATGTTAATATTATTGAATTCAATAAATAAGTATCTATAAAAAGTTTAAAAACAATCAGCTTTGATATAATTACAGAAGAAATACCTTAGCATACGTATATTGAGATGATGCTTCAAAATTGTGTTGGAAAAAAGAAGGGCCTTCAATTCAAATACTCAAAAATTCACAAATTTAATTCAAACCATTGATTCTGTCATCAAAGAAGCATCTAGTCACCTTAATTATCAATTAACTTTTATACATGAGAATTTTGTCTTAATGGGACAGGACACCTGAGAGTCACAGGACAGGGAAATGTGCATCTGGTTGTTTAAGTAATTATTTCTAATGAATAAATTATTATATGTAAAGTTCAGTAATTAATTGCATGCACAATTACTTGCATTTGTTTAGTGCCCGATTCGTTAAATGAAATAAGTAATTCTATGCTGTTGCGTTGACACATGCATTATGCCACACTTTTCTTCTCCATCATCTTTTCTTCTCCATCATCTTTCTTCACCAATACATATGTCTATTAACATCAGCTTCATCCCATCTGTGCTTTGAGGTATGAATGACATTTGTGGGTGTGGTGTGGATATTCTGGTCACATGACACTGCCCTCTCAAAGACACTGTGACAAATAAATAAAGAAAACTGATTTTTCTCGTCATCTAGTCTTCAGGGATATTGGATTTTTTTGTGAAGCAGATGAGTGTGATTGTTAGGCAGCATGTCATGGTTGAATCTCTTTCTGAGACCAGCCACAGCAAAATGGTGTTGACAGCGCAGGAGATATCTGAATATCAATGCAGCGGTTCTCCGAGCATGTGCTGCTTTAATTCTGCTATCCTCCAGTGTGCTTCTCTGTTAAAAGTACAAGAAGATCATTCATGTTTTTGAGATTTTTCCTTAAAACAAGAACTAACTTTTATTTTTAATTATTTAATTAATTGATAGTTTTTTTTTTTTATCAACTCACAAACCCACTGCAGTTCTTAAATTAAGCCCAGTCTGGGAAGCTCCAGTGTAATGTAATGTTTAATGCATTTTATGATGTTATGATTTTTTTCTCTTCGCTTTTTTCTATCAATATGGTTGGTATGTTTAATGATAAGTCTAAATCAAGTGAGATAAAAAAGTTACCTAAAAGTAATCTAAAAAGTAGTCAGAATACATTACCTAAAATTACCAACCTAGATTACTTTACTAACAGTTTTCATCATGTAATCTGTAATCAGTAACAGAGAACAATTTGTAAGTAACCTAGCCAGTTCCATTTCTGAACACACAGGATAAGTATAAGACATGTTTGTACAATATTTGCCTTCATATTTCATGTATCATTTCTGCAAAAATATTTAACAAGTGAATTTTTTTTACATACTTTGAAATAATCAAAATTGTTATCATGAATTGGCCAAATGTTCTAATTTTTTAATTAAATTTTTTTCTGGCATGCAACAGTTACAAATTGTCATGAGAGTGTGTCTGTTCATCTATCAGTTCTTCAAACAGACAGACAGATTTACAATGTCTTGATGCTTTTAGTCTTTTCTTGTTTTTACAGTGCCATTAGTCTCATCATTCATGTGTCATGAATAATCTGATCTTTCACTGACAACCGTGACGCATGACTTCCTCACCAATCAGAGAACATAATGAAATAAAGAACAACAGAAGATAAAGTAAGAGGCATTTCTGAGAGCCCATGCCATTCACACAGTACTTCCAAGAAGTCCGTTCTACTAAATGTCCCGGATAAAATATGGCTTCCAAATGAAGCAAGGTCACGGTGAATGTCAGAAAGAATGATGAGCTGCAAACTCAAGGGCTGTGACTGAGGCGGAGTGTGTGTGTGTGTGTGTGTGTGTGTGTGTGTGTTTGACAGGTTGAGTATTCTAAAGATTTCAGATGTAAACACACAAACTCAAAGCCAGCTCCATCAAGCCAATACCGCAGCACTCAACTCACTGGGCAGCCTGATAACACTTTATTGATCTTCAGATTGCCGCTCCATCTGTTAGCGGCATGAGGCTGGTATGTAGTGCGGTTTACTGCAGCTGTGTGTCATGGATCGCAGGTATGGAGGAATGAATCAAAGACAAACACTCTGAAGAGAGCAGTTACTTTGGTGAAAGACTAGTTGTGCTACAAAGCTGTGGTGACCAACCTATTTGTCAAGCTACAAAATTTCCTAGATTACAATCTCACGATGCCCAATGCAACGAATCTCATAGCTTGCTTTTTCCTGAATTTTATATAGCTCTGGTTCAAAACTAGGTTTTCTTCAAACATTAATATGACATGTGTATTGACTTTTATTTTTTTACTTATTTTTATTTATTTAATTATTTTTACATATTTATTATTAAAACAAGAACTAGTGATTTTGCCAGTGAAGTAAGAACACAAACTTAAAATATAAACCAGTTTTAAGGCTGTTCTGATATTTTTATGGGACAATATGACAAGCTTTCTTAAAACATGTAGGCCCACAGCAAGTTACAGCACTGCATGTATCCTTCACAAATAAACCAATCCCAGAATGCACTTTGGAAAAATCAAGTTGAGAAAAAAGTTGATAATAAATCGATTGCATTTGATACTGAAAGTATGAATAAAATAACTGAATCTTATCTAAAAAAGACAAATATTTGTGTGTGCGCTATTTTTGGAGAGATACAAAACATACGTCAATTCTGTTCTTATGTTTAAAAACAGCATGCAATGCACAGAACGGGTCTCAAGTTGTGCTTTTAACCATTCTGCATCCTATCCAGACATACAGTAGTCTTTTTGTGCAAAATTTTGCTTTGTTATGAAATTTGCCCATATTCAAGTGTTGATAAAAAAAAAAAAACTGAATGCATTAAGCTAGAATAAATTTTTGTTTGTTTGTTTTTGTTCAAAAGCAGAGGCTTTTCTTTTGACATATTACATGTTCAGACATTCATACACCAAAATATTCTGGGGGCAGGGAAAGAATTAAATGACCCTTGTATTTTTATATATATATATATATATATATATATATATATATATATATATATATTTATTTATTTATTTTTTGTAGCAGATGCACAAATACGCCAATACAAGATGCAACTAAATAGCCAAAGACATCCACTTTTGATGTTCACTTTTATTTGTAACAGACAGACACGAGAGTTAGAAGACAACTGTAGACAAAAGGCAGCTCAGCACAGAAATACAGCCAAACATTTACTGTTGCTTCATGATAGGCTGGCTTTCATTTCTTATGTGTGTCTCCTCTAATTTCAGAACAGACCTCAATGATGTCTCTATTGCATGCATATATATATATATATATATATAAATAAACATGATTCAAAATATTAATCAAAGCTATAAATAACACTAAAATAATAGCAGTGAGAAAATATATAAAAAATAAATGATGAAGACATGAAAGTTTCTCAGAGGTTTAATGCGATCTTCATATAACAAAAAGCTTGAAATATATTTTAATAAAAATCAACCCCAAGGACACGTTGAAGAATCATCCGTATATTTTGTTTGCCTCACTCCTATTCTATTGAAGCACAAAACTTGCTTGCTCCTTATTATATGTGTTCAAACACAAACTATGTGCTGGATATTATATTTGATAAACAGTACAGATTTAATAATTCACTCTGCTCTTAACCTCAGCGTCTGTAGACGTTTGATTATATTTTCTGCATGGCTATTTATGTGTCCTTGTAAACCGGCTGGTGGCTTAATATCTATTCATCTGCAGCAGCGCTGATGCAGCAGCTCCTCTATCTAGCAGCAGACCACCCGTCCCACGTAGCCCGAGACCAAGGGCACCTTCCCGTAGCACCTCTGACCCGGCATGAGCTCATGATGATGTGTTTCCCTTGCATAATATTAATATCATACTGCAGATTTTAAAGGCTGCAGGCCAGCTGCAGAGACAAGATAATCACTATAGTCAAATTAGACTGAATAATGATTTGCCGACTATTAATCATGTCATATTAATCATATGAGTCATTTATCAATATCAAGTTATACGCAAAGGAATTTAACCAAAGGAACCTCAGAGATTTTACTCAAATCAGTTAATTCACTAAAACACTCAGAAGCGCCACATGGCATCATGTTTGCAAACGATAAATGCCTCTTATTTAACTCAGACTCGGGCTCCAAATGACGTCATTTACTCAGGATGGCAGTGGCCATACTGAGATGTTTTGGCTTCACTTTTCTATAGTGAAAGGAAGCGGAGATGCGTCATCCATCTTTTTTTACAGTCTATGGTCTGCGCGGCTCTGAATGAACTCCTTTTGTGGAGGCCTTCATCCCGCAACAACACGCAGAAACACGCAACTAAACTTTCACAGCATTTTATTATAATAGTGTTCTCATTATAATGTTATGTATATGAAAGTCCCAGTCATAGTTATTAATATTCTGCATCGTTGTTTGTCCTGCTCGCGCTGTGCGCTGAAGAGATAATCACTGTTAATACAATTAAGCGCTTTACTGCAGCGCAACTCAACCAAATGCATAATACGAGATGAATATTATATACACAATATATGTAAACCGGCTGAAATATTTTGAAATCACTTGTACCCTACCTGATCGGAAAACTCCAGTCTTTCACTCTGCCTGTGTTCTAAAAGATTTAAATCCCTGCAGGCAAAATGCTCCTCTGTCGGTCACGGATTACGGAAAGTGAAACTTAAATCTATAGGGGTGGTTGGATTTATTCACGCATGTTAAAATATTTATTTAAAGCTTCTTTCTTTTCAGATTCTTATTTACAGAATTATCTTAATAGGTTGTAAATTAACTTATTGGGAGAAAACCGGTAGTTCTGTGTTAAATCAGACATTTGAGCACCCCCATATAGCCAAAATGGCACAATCATAACACCCCGCGAATTTTTGACTGTGAGATTGGGAGTCGAATCAGGCTCCTCTTATCGAAGCATCGAATCTTCGACTATTAGGGGTCACCCCTAAATATATATATATATATATATATATATACACACCCAAGCGCCAAACAGGTGTATTTAACAATAACAAAATATTTTTTCATTGTATTAACTGAAACATTAATGCCCATTTAAAACATATTAATCTTAGTTTGTGTAATAAATTTGATGTTGAACCAAAACATTTATTTCTAAAGCTACTTTTGTTTGTCATTTCTATGTAATGATTTTCTTATTTAACACAATAATTTTTATTTTATTTTATTTTATTTTGCAATTTCTCAGAACAAATTGAAGTGTGATTAATCTGTGATTAATATGATTAATTAATTAATACACCATGTAAATCATACTTAATAGCCAGTTGCTAGTATTTATATAAATATAATAATACAATGTATTATTATTATTATTATTATTATTATCAATCAAAATGTGCAATAGAAGGTCATGTGAGAAGCACAAAGCTGAGACCTGCTGGATTTCTGTTGGTGTGTTTAGAATGGCAGTAAAAGCTGGCATCAGCACTGTTGATGTTATTAAAGCCATTATTTTCACAAATGTTAATGAGGTGCGCTCCACATACTGTCCATATACACATTAATGTTGTCGCAGTCCCTCGTAAATGACATTTCCCCAAGCGCTTAAGAGAGAACTCACAATAATTAATAACAGCGGACAGCAGCTCATAGGTACCGTGATCCCTAGCATATCTTTTCTCATTATTCTCTGTGCTCCTGTAATAATTATGTTACAGAATTCCTCTAGTGATAGCGTTTCCATTCCTGCACCGTTACTAAAAATACGTGGAGACGGAGTACAGAAGCCCAGAAGCTACGACAGCTTCCTATAATTATAACTCTAAATAAATAACCTCTGCAGACGGTGAACAGATTTTGAGGGGGGGGCTCATCTCTGGATAGAAGAGCGTTGGAGAGAATGTAATTGATTTTCATTATATTAATCACAGAATCGTTATAAGACAAAGGGTAACTTTGTAAGCACATGCACTTGATGAGAAACGCTTCTGCCGTGTGCGGCGGGTCATGCGTGTGAAAGACCAGCGTAGGTTTGTTGTTCTGTAAACAAGTCCAGAGAGCAGCCGCACAGGCAGCTGTGTCCCAGCCTTTCACTGTCTTGTTCCGAAATGAACAGCACTGCACTTCTTTTTACAGACTTCAGCAAACTATAAATTGGCCCAAAGTTTGTTTTAGTGTCTGATCTTATAAACATAGAAGATATTAATGAATAACCTGGTTCTGCTGGTGGATGGGCACCTGTGGGATGTAGGCCAACAAAGTCATGCCATATTATTTAAACGATTTTTACATTCTGGTAGGAATGGGTGACAAAATTTCCTATCATGATATATGTACTGTATAATAATTGTATATAATATTATATTCTTATTATATTAATTATATTAAGAATTTATTAGTAAATCAAACCACACTATCCTTCAGCTGCTGTAACAGTGCACCATGTGCATTTACTGCACTTTGCTGAACACACCTCTTTTAAAAATCTGGACTAAATATGGATTACAGCTTACAAAATTCCTTCACGTTTTGGTTATTAACACTGCATTCTGCATTAACCTGCAGAGAGTGGAAAGTAAACAGAAATATGTGTGAATATGAAATATGGGTGTGTACAGCAGATATAATTCATCCAATGGTGGTGAGTTATTTTCCTGATGCTTGAGCACAGAAGACTTGGCGGTGCATGTTTTGCAGCAGCACTGTCTTCTGACAGACCACCGAGGGAAAACACTTTTGTGGCTTGGTTGGTTTGGTCGTTCATAATTGTCCTCTCTTTTTTGCACCATTGGGAAATACATATGCTATTAAATTGTAGCAAAGCAATTTTGCTATCTTTTCAGCATCTCCCATGACCCACTTCTTGGGCAGTTGTCCCACTGTCTCACGACTCCCTGACGTGACTGATGCACAATTCAGTGAAATTCTTGAATGTACACTGCCCTCCAAAAGTTTGCCACACCCCAACCTTCCTAAACCTTCCAACAAGACAATGATCCCAAACACTTCCAAATCCTATTTGGAGAGGAAACAGTCAGCTGGCATCATGTCTCCCCATTCACCCGACCTCAACCCCAATTGAGCTACTTTGGGAGGAACTGGACCGTGATGTCCGTAAGAAGTGTCCAACCAGTGTGAATCCTCTTTGGGCAATCCTTCAGAAGGCTATTAGTAATATACAGTATCAAGTCAATGTTTGAATAAACTGACAGCTCAGATGCCCAGATTATGCAGAGCTGTAATAGTTGTTTACGTAATAAAATATGTTCTTGTAGTTTGTGTTGTCCCTTACCAGTGCAAAATTATCACTAATTAAAAAGGATTCATGCCAATATGGTCCAAAACCCCACTTTTATAGGGCGTTTCCAAACTTTTGGAGGGCAGTGTACTAATATAAACCTATTCAAAGACACTATTATAAGTTGTCATGGAGACACAACATACAGTAGGTGATCTGACCTGACAATTTTTTTTTAAAATCACACAACTCTGCTTCCATTCACAAGCAGTAACAGAGATGATCTGCATTTTGCTCTATGCATTCATTCCCCTCGCCTCGCCATACAACAACAACACATGCTCATGCCAATCAGAGCGATACAAACAGTGGAAAGCTGCAGTCTGTTAAGTTAGCTCAGCCAGTCAAATTTGAGAACTGAAACTAACTGTTAACAACAATAATAAAAGAACAGTAACTGTAATGGATTATATTATATAATAATAGATTATAATATATCCTAATGAGCATGTAATTCATTCAACCGATTTGGTCAAACAGCTGATTCATTCAGAAATGAAGCAAGTGACTGTCTTCAGAAATGACTCACTGAATCATTGACTCGATTCCTTCAAAAACGTGGATTCATTCAGTAATGAATTTATTTTAAACTAGCACTTTTTCTGCACACAATGTATCGTCTAAACGTTTATATTTGTTGGGTAACACTTTACAATGAGGTTCAAATAGTTAATAGCATTAGTAAAAGGTATCATGAGCTAGAAATTAACATTAATTTCGCATTTAAGTCAGTATATGTTAGTGAAAATTAACAAATACATTTTAATATATATTAAGCGGTATGAATTAGCAATAAACAAACATGAATTAACAATGAATAGTGTATCTATAGAGTGAAATTAACCTTGATTAACAAATGCTCTAAAATCGTTCATTGTTATTTTGTGGTACCTAATGCATTAATTAACATTAAACAATGGAGCCATACTGTAAAGTGCTACCATTTATTTTTGTAGCCATAATATTGCACTTCTTGGCTTTTTCTTGTTATTCTGCTCGAGGACAATGAACACAGAGACCTTATGATCTACTCACCTGATTCAGTGAGTAATGTGCCATGAATTATTCCACTGTACTAAAGTTAGAATTTCTCATCTCTCATCTATTTTCATGATAGGAGCAATTTAAAGCATTCATCTAAAATCTTTCAAACAAACTCTGACTACTTGACTACTATTGGTACTACTAATGAATTGTTTATTCTGGGAACAGTTCATAAAAATGCCATCTAGCTTATATCGTTTAATCAAATAAATTATATTCGCTTAAATTCTGATTCTGGCAAAATATCAGTGCTGGTACTACAGGAACTTAGTGCTGCATTTGACACTGTCGATCATAACATATTTCTAGAGAGACTGGAAAACTGGGTCGGGCTTTCTGGGATGATCCTCAAATGGTTCAGGTCATACTCAGAAGGGAGAGGTTATTATGTGAGTATAGGAGAGCATAAGTCTAAGTGGACATCCATGACATGCGGAGTCCCACAAGGCTCAATTTTTGCACCGCTCTGGTTTAGCCTGTATAGGCCATCGGTCCCTTTCTCTGTGTCAGACTTAACTTTATTCTTCTAAATAATGGCGCGAGTGGGGCTTGAGGAAGTGACGTCGCCTGCGTCTGCGCAGTGCGACCTGAAGTAAGACACCGGAAACAGAAATACTGCAAAATAATAATAATAACACGACTAAACGAGACAAAATAACGTTATAACATTTTGTTTCGTCTCGTTTTAGTCAACGAAAATGAAGAGACATTTTAGCATAGTTTTTATTTTCTAAACCACATTTAGTCTCGTTTTTATTCGTCAACAATATTGCATTATACATTTAGTTATCGTCATCGTCACATGACCAGCATTTACGTTTCCTCTCGTCTCGTTTTCGTCACGTGATAAAGGTTCGCTGACGAAGATATTTAGTCAATTTTCGTTGACGAAAGCCACACTATTTAAGGTAACAGTTGTAAGTTACTGCTTTTTACAGTGTATATGATATATAGTATGACACCACAAGTGATAGAGCTAGTTGATTTCAATTCATGCTGAATAGATTTTGGATTTAATTTTTAAATAGGAGATAGATATATATATATTTTTTTTTTATTATTCTTTCTGTTGAACACAAAAGAAGATATTTTGAACAAGCAGTTGCTGCTAGCCATTGACTTCCATAGTAATGAAAAAAAATACTATGGAAGTCAATGGCTACAAGCAACTGTTTGGTTAAAATATTTTTCAAAATATCTTTTGTGTTCAATGGAAGAAAAAAACTGAATTTTAATAACATGACATTTTTGCTTATGACTAAACAATACTGATTTAGTAGGGTAAGGGTCTTTATAATAAATAATCTTTTTTTGAATGAATGTTTTTGTCTACATATTCTCTGATTAAAAGTAAATTTTAAATACATATATTAGAACCAAAAATATTTATTTATTTATTTTATGTATTTTATTTAATTTTTTTGGTCGAAAGTACACTTTTTCAGTGTATGTTAATATAGGAAATAATCGAAATGCCACATCGAGTGTTGAATGTTATATAGGATGTTCTATAATTGGAGATGTGGTGGAAATGACATTTGTTGGTTCGGTTCTCCAACAGCACTGACTTTGGAATGAAGGTTGACGTCGTCCGGGCTTACGTTTATTTCTGTGTAGTATTCCTGATGAATATTTCAACCTGACCCTTAAGACGGGAGGCTGATGCGTGCTGGCAGCGGTCCTGCGACGGAGCGGCTGTTGTTGAGTGAGCTGAAGTGCTGCATCAGAGGGACAAGCAGCCAGAGTTCATGTCTGTTTTAGCAGCAGCGGGGCCATGAGGGGACGAGTGCATCGGCAGCACTGAGTCACCTACAGCATGTCACAAAACCCTTCTACTTCTGACTTATAAACCAACATATTGATGCAAAAGACAGAAAATAAGAATATTGTTATTGTTATATACATGTTGAGAGCCAGACCAGCCACATAGAGCACATGTTTGGTAATCCTGTACCAACAGTACCTAAATTTAGTAAAATAAAAACTTTGCATGTATGCAGCATCTTTGAATCATGATTAAAATGATTTTTAGAATTTATGTGCATCTTTCCTTTTCCATTCAGGAAAGGTAGATGTAAACATAGCTATTGTCCTGTTGCTTTACAAGCTGTCTGTTGCATGTTGATTAGACTATGCAACTATAGTTAAAAATGAACATTTAACCCTTGTGCTGTGTTGAAAATCCTTCATTTAATTTGATTTTCCACTCAAAATGACCAGCCTTTTAAAATTGTTTGTACATGCATCATCTTTCATCTTGGATCTTTCTTTCAGTTAGCACAGGTTTTATTTTTATTTTGTAAGTGATTGGTCATAGGTCTCACTGATCTGAGCTTATGTACCTTTTTATGTTTTTGAGTGAAAAAGTATTATTTATGGATAATTTCAGCAATATTCACTCAAAAACTGAGATGCTCAAATCAATGAGGCCTACGACCAATCAAGAAATGTGCATACTGAAAGAAAACAAGTTGATAAAATGATTGAATCCAATATTTGGTAATATACAATATAAGAATTTTATAAACAATTTTGACTGGGAACACCATAAGTATAACAAGGTGTAACATTTTTTTTTATTGATTGATTGATTGATTGATTGTGAAGTTATACCCTGTATATAACTTTTGTGAAGTTACACCCTATGTGAGGAAAAGTTAGTATGTTTTAACATTAGCATTTTCTGGAAAAAGAAGATCCTCTCTGGGTCAAAATGATCGAAACACGACATGAGGGTTAAAGTTTCTAAAAGCAGTTTTTGTAATAGTTTAGGACCGGCTCTCTATCAAAACATATTGTTCTCTTCCTCACAACAACAAACTTACTTACGGGTTCATGAAAGGCCAGCAGAACATGAACTCCTCTCTCTCAATCGAATCACAATCCATAATAGATGTGGCAGTAAATAAGTGATGAAAGATCAGCATGAGAGCATTACACCTCTATGGAAATCTAAAAGAAGCCTCTGCCGTGTCTCTGACTCCCCGGAGTAAAACCAAAAAGACCTCCAGCCAGAGGAACACAGAGTAGGCTGTAAAAGAAAAGTCCAACACAACAAACCTCAGGCCAGACAGACGACAAACGAATGAGTGACCACACATGCTTTCAAAGCGGACGGCGGCTCATATGCTGCTAATGGACGCTTTTGAAATGAATACTTTCAGCAAATGCAAGGCATTTGTAATCAGTCACAGATGATTTACTTCTCTTTGGCCCGCATAATTATTTCACAGAGCACAAAAAATCTTATGAAAAACCATCCTAATTTTGGCCGTTACTCAAAAATGCCCCGGCTGCAAATTAGCTACAGCTGTCTTAATCAAACAGCCAAACGCTGAAGCGCTCGCCACTGCTCATTAATTGTTTCTGTGTTTGTGTATGTGTGTGTGTTTAGTCAAGACTTTAGTCAATGTTAGTCTGTTAAGAGCCGCTTCAAAGAGCGAACTAATTTAATTACATATGAGTTGATTGGCCGAACTCCACTGAAACGCCACCTGCCTCTTACCGATCAGATGTGAATGTGTGTGACAGGTGGAAAGTTGCTAACAACCAAACTATTGCTGTCTTGCTGTTCTTGCCAAGGCTCAAGGTTTAGTTAGTTAGTGCATAGTCAACCTCTGCTGGTAGATGCGGCCAAAAAGCATCATTATGCTGCCAAAAAGCATCTTTCGTTCAGAAGCAGCATTTGTCTTTTGTTTTCCAGGTATCGTAGATCTCCTTGGTTCTTACCAGGGTTATTACAGTTAACTAAAACTAAAACCATGAGAAAAAAAAAAGAAAAAAAAGTATTACTTGGAATACAATAAATAAAAATACAAATAAACTGAAATAAATTAAATATAATAAAATATTAAAAGCTTATATATATAAATCTAAACAATAATTAATAAAAATGATAAAACAAAATAGGTTAAACTTTAATTGACGTGTCCTTGATATAAATTATACATTATAATATTATAATATACATTATAATATTATAATATTACTCAGTACATTCAATTATACATTTAAGTACTGAGTAATATTAATGAACTACATGTACTTTCTATACGGTTAAGGTTAGGATGAGGGGTTTAGTTTAGGGTTAGTTGCACGTAATTATGCATATTTAATGGCTATTTCTTTAATAAATACATGTAATGTGTAACATGGACACTGTAAAAGAAGTGTTACCAATTAAATAATAATTGTTAAATTATTAATAACTAATAAAACAATAATAAATTACTAAAACTTGAATTTAAATAGAAAATGGAAAATATAAAAATAAAAACTAATTCAGAAAATGTACTTCTAATAAAAATAAGAAAAAGTAATGTTATTTAATTTTCTTTCTTTATTTGACTTTATTTTTATTTATTTTATTTTGTTTTGTTTATTTATTTATATGATAAATTTGTATTAAATCATAAAACACAGAATAAAAATAAATTGGAAAACACAGAACATAATCAATTTAATGGGGCCCACAATATTTTAAAGTTTACACTCATTCATAATGTCTATTCCTCCTCGACATGATTCATCTTTCCTACTGCTAAATAATGACATCATTCATGTGCGTTCATCACATAAATATGATCATGGGCTGAGCGTCCTCATTACAAATCCCACTGCAAGACTGACCGGAGAATCTCTAATGAAAAAATACAAACAACACCAGTTATTTCTGTTCTGTATGTCTCGCACACACACACACTCACAAATGCATTACTTTGGAGAAAGTCGTTGAGAAACCTCCAGTCTATTCTCCAGCAGCCATGATATTATGAGTGCACTCGCCTCGGCTTCCTGGATGAAGCCATCATCAGGGAGCACTAAAAGCAAATTCTGACCCTGTTGATCATCAATAATGCAGAAGAAACCAGGGTTAAAAGAAGTGCACCGGTGAGCAAACACATAATTCATCCAGAAGGCGCGGGGGGCGGCACTCTCTTGTCTTATAAAGTTTAAATAAGCCTGGAGGCCCATCCATGTAGCTGTCCACATGCGTTACGGCATTAGCTCAATTACTGCCGATGCCTGGAATGCCTTTGTGACTAAAACAGAACTGTGAAATGCATTTAAGATCACATAAAAAACTTGCAATCAAAATCTGTGGAGCTCCTTCTTCAACATTGCAAATTGTGTAAGAATTTATAAGGTCTTAAATTTGAGGATGGAAAAACTGGAATCACAGGAAAATGTGATTGATTTCATTAAGTAAGGGATAATCAAGGCTAGCTGTGCATTAATCAAATTTAATGCACAACGTGGAGGCAAAGAACCACCCTTCATGAAGCAAGAGTGCGTGAAATTTGTTTAATGCACAGCTAGCCATGGCTTATCCAGCTTATACCACGGTCATTTGCCAGCATTGGCAACTTAAAGCTGTTTATGATGTTTGCAGCGCATGATTTGACCAGAAGGGTCAATGCATTCTGAAGGCATGCAGTAGGGTTTGCCAAGAAACCACAGCTTTACACCTATAGTCAGTGTGTCTCCTCTCACGTGCCACAAATGTATGTCTAGCCTTGAGGGAAATTCTCAAAATCTGACGGTTTGTTAATGAACAGTCCACATTAATATTCATTACCTGACTACTGCAGATGTTAACACAGACTTGAGTATGTACTATGTATCAAGACCTTTAAGAAAAAAGCTGCTTTACATTCTATGGACGAGAGCCTGGCATGTCTTCAGGCATGCTGCATTTGCATTTATTCAGAGCTGTCAGATTTCAAGTGTGTTGTATCTGCACTAAGGGCCACTTAATATGTTTTAAGACCCCCTGTGGTGCCTGAAACGATCGATGACAGTGTGCGGCACAGGGAGGGGGTTCATAATGCTTAATGCAGACGTGAATAAATCGGTACAGACTTTGAAACACAGCTGAGGGACGACAAACTTGTTTATCAAAGCAAAACGGAGCATTTTTAGAGCAAAACAAGCACAATGCTTAGCGGTAAACACTGTGGAGTTGAGCTGAGATCACACAATACATATTTCCCCGCGTGGCTGTGAGCGGAGAGAGCATTCCCATCAGCCACTGCATCACACACAGACTCACCGGACTCACAGATCCTCACAGATCCTGCATTTCAGGAAAACTCTAACAGATTTTTGGCCGATACAAAGTGATTGAGACAGCAAAGAGGAGAAAGATGAAAAAACTGAAAGGTGGTCAAAAGCTGTTTGTTGAGACCTTTAAATCTCTCTTGTATTCAGGCCTATCTAGACATCCTTAAAGTCACCATTGAAATAAAAAAAGAAAGCAATTGCATGATGAACCAATGTTTACACTAGTTTTCAGAACTTTTCTGTTTCCTTGGCTGTACTGGGTGTAACCAAGGTTACGTGATATATTGTCTACAACAAGGGTCGCCAACTGGTGGGCTCCAATCCGAATCCGCGCAGACAGATGAAACTTTCAGTGAGTGAAAAACAATGGCATTCTCAAAAATTAGGAAAGTTCACAAGCCCTTTAAAAGTCTTACATTTAAAGCCATAAAAAGTCTTAAATATGATTTCAGGAGGTCTTAAATTTTGGGGACGGAAAGACAAGAATTGCGATATGGCTAAATGTGACAATTAGACTTCAAAATGCTATGATTTCAATGAATAAATACGAGCGTTGTCATCTGCTGCACTGCTTTATGTACAGCCGTTATTGGGGAAGCCACTATATTTCTGCCGTTCTGAAAGCACCACCTGCGGCAGAGAATTAATTGCATTTTCAATCAGTCTGTCTGCTGTTTGTGAAAATCAACCCATGTGAATGGGTGGATCGACAAGAAGATAATGTATTATAAAAATGTACACAATCAAGACAGTAATATATATTTATATGTTATGTAATACTATAATAATTGATTGATAATAATTGCTTAAATTAATATAAAAGTTGACACTTTGACTTGATTTTCTTGAAAAAGATGGTTTAAAGGCTGAAATGTGAAGTTTATCATTTTATAAAACTGTTTGTTTTGTGAAAACCTGTATCTGAACTCTAGATCATGCTTTTTAGAGTCATTTAAATTTTATTTGTGCAGGTGTTAAAATGTCTTAAATTTGAGCTTAAATATCCTGCAAATACCCTGGTCTGGCAAAAACCATCAATTCATGTTTTTAGATATATAATTGTCCGGACCTCGGATGGTGAGCAGGGTTCATTACTGGACCTCAAGCAATTTTAGTTGAAGTTGAATAATAGAACTTTAGTTTAGTTGAATAATATTGTAATTGTTGTTTTAACAATATGCGATTTGACATTATTGAGTGTATGGCAAAAAAACTAACAAAAATGCACCCAAAATTCAAAGAATAGTGCAAAAATGTCCCCATACAACTTGCGATTTGACATTATTGAGTACATAGCAAAAAAAACACACACACCTAAAATTCAAGATATGGCACAAAAACAGTACAACTTGTTTTTTTATATTCATATCATCTAATACAGTTAATAAATGCATACGAGAGTGCCGTTTTTCTCCAAATGTCAGCATGATTGCAAATGTGTTGATTTGATGAAAAAGTTGATTTGATGAACAGTTCAATAAACAAGAAGTTAATATTAAGTGACACACAATTTTATACAGAACAGTTCCAGTTTTTGCTGTATTTCGACAACGAAAATTGTTGTAAATAAAGCCACAGCAGAACTCAACTTATTGAATCAATCAGCCGTTTGAACGAAACAAGTAATTTGTGACTCATGACTCAATGACTCACTCATGCAGTGATTCGATAAGCCTAACCCTAACCTCCTTCTGGCTATTTAAATTTTCTATTTAAAGTTTATTTTCCTCTCTCGTTCTTTTTTTACCTTTCTAAAATCCTTTCAAATATTAGTATTCAACAATTTGTTTTAAAACATCAAAACACTAATAATGTATTTGTAACTGCAGGTTAACTGCATTCCTGCATGTCCTGCATTAAACAGTCAGTGTAAATGCATCTAAATGCCACTTCAGATGCAGATTCTGTGCCACCTCTGCACTGCAAACAGATTTTGTTGATACTAATTTCATTTGATTGGTAACAGTCTCACTATTTGAATTGAATTTACTGATTAAATGTAAGACTTCAACATGAAAGATAATGCATACATTTAATCAGGTTAGATTGGCCTTCGTCGTTTGCATCACGTTCTTTTGTCATTTAATATTTTATTATGGTGCATCAATCTATTTAATTACTTAGTATACTTAGTAAACCATGATCCACATCACAAAAACACCTTCCCTTAACGTTTTATTTTACTTTAATCACCAGCAGGACAAAACACAAACTTTTCAGCTCAAGGCCATCTTCAGTTACCTTATAAATGTACAAATGCCCATTAAAGGTAAATTGTCTGCAAACTATGCTGACAATGCTGGTCACATTGATATTTTTATTATGCGAAAACATTAAATTAAAAAAAAAAAAAAATTTAATATTAGATCATTTTACTGGCTAAAATATGTCCACACTTGTGTGTGTGTTGTTGTTTTTTTTTTGGTCTAAATTATTGTGACTGTACTTTTATATGCCTGTCTGTTATGTGTTTTATTTTGTATTTGTATTCTTTTATATTTCTAATGTTCCAAAATATAACTTTTTGGTATAAACTCCACTCACCGTGTTTGGAGGAAGAAGAAGGATGAGTACAATCTCAAGAACACCATCCCAACCGCGAAGCATGGGGGTGGAAACATCATGCTTTGGGGGTGCTTTTCTGCAAAGGGGACAGGACGACTGCACCGTATTGAGGGGAGGATGGATGGGGCCATGTATCGCGAGATTTTGGGCAACAACCTCCTTCGCTCAGTAAGAGCATTGAAGATGGGTCGTGGCTGGGTCTTTCAGCATGACAATGACCCTAAACACACAGCAAGGGCAACTAAGGAGTGGCTCCGTAAGAAGCATTTCAAGGTCCTGGAGTGGCCTAGCCAGTCTCCAGACCTGAACCCAATAGAAAATCTATGGAGGGAGCTGAAACTCTGTGTTGCCCAGCGACAGCCCTGAAACCTGAAAGATCTGGAGAAGATCTTTCATGTATTGAGGAGTGGGCCAAAATCCCTGCTGCAGTGTGTTCAAACCTGGTCAACAACTACAGGAAACGTCTGACCTCTGTAATTGTAAACAAAGGTTTCTGTACCAAATATTAAGTTCTATTTTTTCTATTGTATCAAATACTTATTTCATGCAATAAAATGGAAATTAATTATTCAAAAATCATACAGTGTGATTTTCTGGATTTTTAAAAAATATTCTGTCTCTCACAGTTGAGGTGTAGCTACAATGAAAATAACAGATCTCTCCATTCTTTGTAAGTGGGAAAACTTGATAAATTGGCAGTGTATCAAATACTTATTTGCCCCACTGTATTAACACATGGCTAATCAGCATTTAAACAAGTTGAATGATCATGTCCACGGTTGCAGACTGTATCCAAATCACCCCACACAATATATGATAAATTATCAAGACCACCACTATTCATAACAGAGTAACAGTCATTCCCTTCCCAGCTCAAAGATATGTCTGAATAAGCATGAATGTGATGTTGAGTGTATAGTGAGTTCTGGCATCTTCAGAGCTTCAGTGAATGAGACTCAACATCAGATCACACACAGAGGACTAATACTATATATACACACATACGTACATTCATGTTTGCTTTTGCTTTTACGTGCCACAGTAGAAATATAATGAAGTGACTGGTGGCCTCAGAACAGTTCATTCAAACATCATTAGTAACAGTGAACGCCTGACTTGTGTTTCTCATTATGTCACTTTGTTTCTTGTGTTAGCGTGGCGTGTGATTAATGCACAGGTACCCTGAGCATGTGTCAGAGCAGCGGTAATAGACGCCGAGTGCAGTCTGCATCTGAGAGATCTCACCGCCAGATGTAATTGCTCTGGTGAAGCAGTTAGCCTTCATCAGCACAGTAAAAAGTGGTGGGAAAAACACCAAACAACAGAAGGAAATTTGATCTAACAATAATGCAACTCACAACTTCGGTTCATCTAATGAGCAACAGGTAGTCTGTTATATTAAAACGTTCTTGTCAAGGCAACTAAAGGTAGTTCAGCATTTAGCAATGCAAGGAGCTACAGACATTGCCATTTAATTTTAATGTTTGATTTTCAAAGACCATTACATGATATTAGCAATATCTGACTCTCAAAACAACAGGCAAACATACAGTATATTATTATTAGTATACTAAATCCATCAGCTGCAAAGAGATGCAATTCAGCACATGTTGATGATCATCAAATGCACTGTAGTCCAAATTCAAAATATGAAAAAGTTATTGTTCCCGCTGCTCCTCCCCAGACTTGACACTCACGCGGGTTGCCAGATTAAGGACATGCAACAGCAACAAGCATATTTGACAATGGAAAGCAACAAGCCTTACACTATAAGTTAACGAGTTGATTTATCAGTGTTTTATAGAGCTTTTTAGAAGGATGCCGAGGCTTATTAGGTTGGGTAGAATCTGCGATCTCTGATCCAGCTCGTTTGCTGGCTTCAATAGCTGCAATACACTGTGCTTTCAGAAAACTGACAACCCTGGCCAACTGGATAAATTGGTAGTGGACGGAGTCACACAGACCAAAAACAAAAAAACAAACATTCTAACACGAATGAACATTTCATTCTGTCAGTAGCATTGTTTTTCAGAGAAACATGTATGTGAACTTAGCATGTTTTCTAAATATCTGCAAGCACCTTTAGAAAGCTGCCAATGGAATCTACATGCTCACATCAAGATTAAATGCTCAGTCATATGAAGTACATGACGGCCTCAGTTAATCGGCCCCTTTAGACGTCTTATCACAGAGACGGCTGGCCTGGCGGTGTGGGCTGATCCGTATCTTCCTATAGGGCAGCAGCAGAGACGGATGGGCCTCATCACTCTAAACAATACTGCTCCAGTGGAGCGTGTGACATGCGATAAGAGCAGATATTATCAGCAGACACCCTGTTTCCCCAAAAGAGCGCTGCACGTCAGGTCTCTGCACTGCATCGATTCGACCTTCAGGTGGAGCGCTGGAGGTGCTGTCATTTGTGTTGAGGAGCCTGCACTGCTTTGTGTTTCTAGATCTGTGTGCCAGTCTTTACAATGCTCAAATAAAATCAAGACCAACACGAAGACCCAGTGATCGGCATCACTGTCTGCAGATTCCTAACTCAAGCCACAGACTGGACCACACAGGTAGCAGCAGCACACTAACACAAACACACATATATGAAGCACACAGGAGATTTGGCTCTCTAAACTACCGATAATATGTACAAATGCAATGCACACATTAATATGGATACAATAGTTCATCTTTAATTCAACTGAATTAATTTTTTCACTACTTTTTGTATTGAAATGATTTCACTGAGCTCAATGCAATGCATTCTGGGTTCTCCTTTTCTTTGAATGATATATGTGACGTTGTCAGTGCAGGGTAGTAACTGGTTACCTGTATTACATAACCAGATTCCAAAAATTAAGTACTTGTAATTAGAGTATGTTACATTTTAAAATGACATATTATTCATACGATGGATTTAATAAATTGTTAGTTTTTTTATCAACTCACAAACCCACTGCAGTTCTTATATTAAGCCCAGTTTGGGAAACCACAGTGTAATGTAATGTTTAATGCATTATATGATGCTGATATAAAAAAAGATATTCTTTCTCTTTGCTTTTTTATGTCAATATGGTACCTTCAATGGTAAGTTAGATAAAAAAGTATTCTAAAATTAATCTAAAAAGTAGTCAGAATACGTAACCAAAAATTAATAACCTAGATTACGTTACTAACAGTTACAATTTTAATTTTTTTTGTAATCTGTAATCAGTAACTGACTACAATTTTTAAGTAATATACACATTAGGATGTCTTAAATGTTGTCAGGTAGAGTTCAGCAGGTTCTCCCTTTTCTTTTTCCTCTTCTTCTTTCACTTAACCTTAATTCTTCTTCATTTAATTTTTTTTTATCTTGTGTTCCATCAACTGTTAAATTTGTTCAGTTCTCCATTGAAATGTAGGCCTAACAATTCAGTCTGATTTTCACATTAGTTTAAAGTAAAATGTCATATGGGCTGAGTGAAAATGCAGATTCACTCTCTGACAGTAGGTGGCGTTTAGAGAAAGAGAAATAATGTACTTACTCAAAATCCTAATATAAAGTAAAAACTGGTTTAAAATATGAATTAAATCTATAATAGTATAAATAAATCAAAAATATGTAATGATGAATTGTTCACAATAAGATCTATAACATGCATTTAGAAAACAGATAAATAATAACCTTCCATTGTTTCATCTAATGAGAGTAAAAAAATATTTTATTTTATTCTTGTCATAATAACGATCATGTTATGAATTCCAATCATTTCTTTTATAAATCTCAAATCTTGTCCTCATAACACTGGTGTTTTTGGCATCAGTCTGAGTTTCTGACCCAGAGCTCTGGTCACCTCAGTCAACATCTGGCCATCAGACACCAAACAGCTGCTCCGCTCACTCGTACCGCAACCCATGTGGCGGCGGCGGTCACACAGACGGACATAAAACATCTCTTTTCCTCACATCACATCTCACTATGGGCTCTCTGCTCCTGTGTATCCGTCAGCATGCACTCTATGTGCGTTCTGCTTTATATATCAATAAATGTGAAGTTAAAACATGCATTTTTCTTGTTTTCCAACAAAAATATCTAAGTTAGATATCTAAAACAACTAAACGAGCTAGACACAAAACTAAAATGTAAGCAAAATCGGTTTCAATAGAGCTGTTTGAGAACAGATTTTGAACATTTTTAAGCTTAAACCTCATCAAATCAATAAATATGTTTAAAAATGTTTTGGTAGATTAAAAAAGAAGAAATATTTTGAACACTAGCCTTATTATCTCACACAATTTTGCTTTTACAGTCAATTATTGTTTACATTTATTCATTTAGCAAATGTTTTTACCCCAAGAAACTTGAATAAACAACTGAGGAGCATCACAAGCAATTCATCATAAGAGTCAGCAATATTCATAGTACACAATGCCAAGGTACGTATTGTCAGTCCTGTGTTTCCCCTCCTCTCGTGCCCATATTTGGTCTTCCTGTTCCTGTCCTCGTTTTGCTTATTAGTTTATTAGTTCCCAGCCCTGTGTTGTTAATTATCTAGTTTAGTCTCCCCTTCATAAGCCTTGTGTTTCCCTGCCTCTGTGTCTGGTCTGATCATCATTCTGTGTACGTCTATGTCTCCAGCGATCCCTGAGTTTGTTATAGTTTTGAAGAAGCTCCTCGCTCCAGAGTGTGGCGTGATGCGTATATAGATGTCAAAGGATTCCCAGAGTATAAAACGGATTAGTAGAGGAAGGAAGAAATGCAGAAGAGAAGAGAGATTCATTTTGTTTTAAGAAATTAGTAAGTGTCTTTTTTTATTTTGTGGATTAGTTACAGAAAGTGCTTGCAAAGAAGGACCTTCAATTTATCTTGTTTTAAACATGACAGTTATTTGCCAATGGGGTAAGAAAAATAATCCACTCCAAACATCTTCCGCTGAATTTATAGTGTTTCACTATCAGTCATTTTCAAGACCTTTCACCTAGAGCTGGGTAGTAGGCAATTAAATGCTATATGTATTACATAATCAGACTCCAAAGATTAAGTAATTGTCACATTACATTTTAAAATACTTGTAATCAGACTGCACTTCTTTATTGATTGCATAATTACATACTATTAAATAAATGATTTATCCTCTTTTTTTTTTTTTTTCTCTAAAATAGCCAATTATACATTGTGTAAATGTTCACAAAACCTGAAGACTTTTTCAAAGACCAGTCACTAGTCTGGTGGATACAATTACACTGAAAATTGAGAGGCCACACATCATTTGACCACTGGATTTACAAAAATAATTTCCATTTTAGGAAGTGTTTTCTCAACATTTCCACATTGCATCAATTATTAACACATTCATTTTAAACAAATTATCATTCAGTAGTTTAGCAATGTCTTTGGAAGACTTTTGTCTACTCCCTCTCTGACTGTATCGCCCCTGCTTTTCTTTTCTCAGTCTTTCTGTTTTCCTTCGCTGCGGTCTGTCATTGAGCTCAGCACAACAAATGGTCCCAATGACACAAAGTTTGCACCTTTCCAGAGAGGCGTCATTAAAGCAAACAGTGTGGAGTGAAATGCGCAGAAGCTAATGATGCACGTGCCAAACACAGAGCAATGGAACAGCTATAAATAACAGTTATCACACAAACGGACTCTCTCAGAGAGATGTGACACAGACGGCTACGTGGGTATCATCCCAGACAAATGGCTTCCATCAGACGGACGGCTCTTTATTTTCCTTGCACATCTGCTAGCAAGACAGCAACTTGCAGCAGAGCAGATCAAGAGCGGCAAATGCAGCATATATTTGAACATACAGCTTTTATTGCAATGAAACCAAGTTCTAACACACCTGGAGTTTTCTAATCACTTGACTTCGGAATAGGACTGCAACAAATTATTTTGATTATTTCGCAATTTCTAAAAATATTGAGGTACATATATTCTATATATAGGCTATTTAAATACACAGCTGCTTTATAACAGAAAGTCAAGATGCAATTCTTACTGAAAGTGACACTGACACTGTTTTTTTCATGTTTAACGCTAGGGATGTCCCAATCAGATTTTCATTGAATATTGAGTATCTGAGTATATTGAGTCCCGTATATTACACTGTAAAAAGTGATAAGTTGACTTAACTTAAAAAAATTGAGGAAACCCGTTGCCTTAAATTTTTTTTAAGTAAATAATAATTATAAAAAAAAAAAAAAAAGGTAATTATTATTTAGTTGATCATTTTAAGGCAAGGGGTTTCCTCAATTTAAGTTAAGTCAACTTATCACTTTTTGGAGTGTATATTATATATTCAATATATTGAATATTGAGTCCCGATCTGATACTTGGTGCACACTTCAAGTAAATTACAGTTATAAAGTTATTAAAATCAATCCAGTTTATACAGGGATGAGAGTTTCTCGAGGACAAGGGCTCAAATATAAAAAGTAATATATTAATATATTAAAATCAGTCGGCTTGCTCAATACTGTAAAGCTGCTTGCTTTGAATTGCGTGACACATTTCAGATTACAATACTACATGAAATTGAATTTATGTATGCCAAAGCATTTGCATTCACACACTCGCATTGAGTGCACTGGAAAGCGATTACAACTGTAAGAACATGACTGTAATGGCTGTGATTTCTCTGATCAGTCGTACTTAGCAGCGTCTTTGCTCACATGCCACAGAATAAAATAACCCTGGATTAGAGAGGAAGTCAATCTGTCTCAGTGGGGATTCGTGCTCCACAGCATGAGGGTCTGTAAGCCCTCCCATAAATCCAGCGGCGTCTCCCTCAGCTAGTGGGTGGCGTCTGAGTATCCCAGAATTCCTCTTTGAACTCCTGTCTCTGTATAACCCAGCATTTACAGAAGCTACACTGTCCAAAGACTTACAGACCCCTGCTATTTCTCAACCTTAAGGCAAAAAATAACTAATTTACGTAACAAAAACTTTTTATGTTTTGCTCTCGGATTTGTGGTTATATTCCTCAAGAAAGTTAGTAGAAGTGATGTGTTTTTGCATCTCCTAAAACATGCCTATACATATAATTCACTCCAGCTGAAACAAACACTTGTACCAGTAAAACAACTGTAATAAAACAACTTTTATTCCTTTTCACGCAAATTATTATTTTTAGCTATTATTTTTTTGCTATGGCACTGAAACCGGTACGGAGAACCGCAAAATTGTACTGGTATTGGTACTGACGACTGAAATGTTAGTACTGTGACAAAATAAACAAGATGAAATAGGTATAAGAATTTTTTTTTTTAAATCTCCATTTGCTTTTTTTTGTTAATACTATCAGTTAAGTTTAAAGATGAAAATTACCCCATGATTTACTCATTCTCAAGCCATCCTAAGTGTATAAGACTTTCTTCTTTCAGATGAATACAGTCAGAGTTGTATTATCAAGCCTCTTCCAAGCTTTATAATTCTGTCGTGTGTCATGTGTTCCCGCCTCTTGTGTCCATATTTGGTTTGTTTCCTGTCCTTGTTTAGTGTGATTATTAGTTCATTCTTGTCCAGCTGTGTTTGTGTCATTAGCCCGTGTATTTAAGTTCCTGCCTGTTCAGTTTTGTGTCGTCTGGTTTACTCGTTACTCCCCGGTGTTCCTGTCTGTGTCAACCTTGCCTTGTCTTGCCCTGCCTTGTTTGGAGTCATTAAAGACTGTTTATTTGAGTTTACATCCTCGTCTCGTGTTCCTCGTTCCTCCCTTCTGTGTGCACAGTAACAATAATAGCAGTGAATGGTGGTCAAGACTTTGATGCCCAATAAAGTGCATCCATCCATCATAAAAAGCATTCCACATGGCTCCGAGGGGTTAATAAAAGCCTTCCTGAAGCAGTGGCGTTCCAGTGGATGACGTAGGATGTAGGTGTAGCGTAACCTCTGGGTAATGAGTATGTTACTTGAATCATAAAATTAAAATAAATTAAATCCAGAATTAGTCAACCGTTTCAAAAAACACTCAACACTGCCAGATACATGTTCATGTGTTTCAGATGAAAATGAATGTGCTTTCATTGGGCATTTCACTTTGACAGTGTCATGAAAAGAGCAAGATGCAATATCATTTTGCAGAAATGTCACCACAGGCACAGTTTTTCAATGAGTCTGGGTTGTTGTTACAAAATCTAACATTTTTGTGAAGAGACAACATTTTTAATCATATTTTTCAAGTGAATTTTTTACTATTTTATCAAACAAAAGTTCTTATAATCAAGCCACAGATTCTATCAAAATGCTGTCTTTATTAAGTGCCTGAAAAGAAAGAAACTACGGAGGACCCTAGACAGTTTTGAGACGCTACTGAGTAAAGATGCTGCATCTCAGATGGCTGGTCCGCACCTCGGGATGTTCTCTCTACTGCAGAGACCAATCTGTCTTGAGCTAATAGACTGTGACCGTTTATTTCACACTCCAAAATCACAGAAGAGAAACATTCCAGATCACCGTAGATGTGCACTCTTCCAACTCAACATCACTAAACAAGTTTCATTATTAGCTTTGAGCTCCTCACAAAAGTTAATGAAATCGTGAATGTAATCTTCATATAATTAGTAAGTGCAGAGTCACCTGGCCAAATCTTTATTTACTCTAATAATCTTACCAAATGAAAAATAATGGTTCATAAAGGGTTCCTGCAATCTGATGGAGCTGCATGAAAAGATGTCATTTAAGATGCGACTTTTTCAGGAAACTCAGTCCATAATTAAAATTATATACACCCTTAAAAATAAAGGTTCAATATTGGTGTTTATGGTTGCATGAAGAACCTTTAACCTCCATTTAACACAAGCTTCTTTATATGGGAAAAAGTTACTTTAGATTAATAAAATGTTCTTCAAACTAAGAAACAAATTTTTCTTTTGGGAACTGTTCACTGAAAGATTCTTTGAGGAGCCAAAAATAGTTCTTCTATGGCATCACTGTGGAGAAATAAAAAATAAATAAAACCTTTAGAGCCTTTATTTTTAAGAGTGCAACATTAAATATGATCTAAATGTACATTCACAGTGCTGGTAGTAACTGATTACATTTAATCTGGATTACATAATCAGATTCCAAACATTATGTACTTGTAATTTGAATATATAACATTTTAAAATACTCATAATCAGATTATAGTTACTTTTTTATGGATTACGATTACATGTTATTCACGCAGTGGCAATATTTATTGATTCTCCCTAATTCTTTGTTTTTTAATCAATGCACAAACCCACTGCAGTTCTTACATTAAACCTAGTTTGGGTTGATATAAAAAAATAAAAAAAAATATTTTTTTTTATTTTTTTTTTTATTACAATTTTCATCATGTAATCTGTAATCAGTAATGGACTACTACAATTTGTATTCTAGTTCAAGTATTCTACCCAGCTCTGCACATTAATTTTGTTACTTTAGATGTGCCACTTGCACTTGCTCAAATGAGGAAATATGAAGGGAAAAAACCCACATTATCCAACTCAATCCCTCTACGGGACAAATACTTAAAATATTTATACTGCCATGACAAATTACATGAATGAATCATGTGAGATAGCCTGTCCTGAAAATCTCCATATATTTCTGTCCCTGACTAAATAATATTGAGATACGATATCAATTATAGATGAACATAATTAAAGTCCTACATTGGTTCTGGTAATGAATGGAATGGGACCCATCTGAATAAATCCCCTATGATGACCCGACCCAAGTGTGCTGAGAGCAGCTCTTCAGACATCTGATGTGTCTAGCGCTCCAGCCACGAGTGCATGAGATTTATTTTGACAGTTGTCACTGTTATCCATGAAGCATGAATCTCAATATGGTAGTTTGTTCTGCTAGTTATAGGATGACGTCTCTGTGAAAACCACATGGCTTCCACTGGTACGCTGAGAAGGGCTCTGTACATGCATCGCTGCATAGGACGCGATAGGAATCAACTGCATTGAATGCATAACACACATTCTATTCTTTCCATATTATGTGTGTGAAATCTGAATCTGAGAACGTTGTTTTGTCAGGCCTCTTGAATGTGATGTTCCTCTAAAATCTGGACTAATAAGATGCCTTTACCTGAAAGTGTTCTATGGAGGCCTCACAGATGCGCAGCTCTGCAGTTAGATAAATAAACATTCACTCCTCCTCCATTTCTAATGAAAAATAAGATGACATATCTAAAAAATATTACATCCAATTTCAATTTCCTTCACTAACTCATTCTCAAGGTATTTATGAATCTGATTCAAGAATTTACGTGCTTGTTCTTTATTCTTTTTTTCCGCTGTGGATCAAATTATTTCAGGTCTACACCACACCTTTTTTGAACTGAATGAAACTTAAGTTGGATTGGATCCATTGTATATACATTTAAATCACACAAATGGCCTATTTTGGAATCCAAATGTCAATTTTCACTGAATGGTGGCAAGTTTGCATTCCTGTACTTCAGCTCTTCCACAGCATCTAATGAGACTCATCCAGTTCACCGCAGGGACATTTTAAAGACAGTTTAGCTCTTGCATGTTGCATTAATTAAAACCTGCATAAGCACAGCAAACGTGCAGAGGGAAATCCAGCCCTGTGTTCAGCCTGCTTCTCTGCGGCGAACAGACAGGACGAATGTGCTAACTCTAGCGTGCTAACTCTGCCATTAAAATATTCACAGACGCCTCGATTAATATTTGATATGGCACTAAATTATTGTTACGCAGCCAAACGGCAAGAGTTGTGTGTGCACCATGGAGGAGACAGAGTTCCTTTGTGTACTGTGGTTATGAATTCATGCCCCATCAATGCCACGTTAAAAAATTGCAATTAAGGAGATTTCCCCCATTACAATTGTTTTTTTCACATTACAAAAAAAATAAATAAATAAAAATTTGAAATTGCATCTGAAGTGGCATTTAGGTGTATTTACAAGACTGTTCTGAGGTGGCATGAATGCATTTACACTTTAATTGCATAAATTATGCTATGAGATTAATGGGTTTTAAATGGACATTAAAAGTAAAAAAAAAAAATGTATATTAAAATGACATTTTTTAGAAAATAAAATTATTCTCTAACTATTAGGAATGTATCGATTCCCTCACGATGCAATACGATTACTGATTTCATATGATTTTACAGTTTTTTTAACAAAATGAGATTCAAGAATGAAATTCAATAAATGAAAAGCTGTCCTCTTATTATTGCTCAGACAAAATGCTTCACATTTCTATGTGAAATTGAAATACGTCAAATAAGAAAACTTAATTGAATTTTTAAAACAAATCCCAAATCAAATAAATAATGTAAATAAAATAAATCTCTTCATAAAAAATGAAGATGCAGATGGACTGAATGAGATGCAAATTCACTCTCTGACAGCAGGTGGCGCTTATGGAACAGCAGCGATACAGAGCTTTCTTGGTTTCCGCTGTAAACCAAGCAGAACTGTGCTTATAAACACTACTTAATGTGTATTATACAGAGACAAGATGAAAAGAAAATACCATCTAAACTTTTCTAAAGACAGTCAGTTCTCCTCAGAGATACAATAATATAAACCCCCACCACCAACTGTATCGCGATTTGTTTAACATCTCAACCGACTTCAGTCGTCACATATGTTTTATCAATTTTCAACTGAAAACTATATAATATGCAAAAAACAGTATGCCAAATCAGTAGTATGTCTGAATTCATATACTGTTCGAAAAACAGTAGGTAAAAAGTACCTGGATGACCTACAACTTCCGGCCAGATTCTGAAGTACGCAGTTGATGGACACTTTGCTATCCTATGAGGCCATGGGAGAGGGTTTATGAATAGCAGAGAAGCAACGCAACTGATGCCGGTAGGTCACGTTATAGTAATGACATGGCAGATGTAGTACGTCCAAATTTCATTCATACTACCTATTGCATATTATATAGAACATACACTTTAATGATCACGAAGAAAGTTCAAATTCAAATTCAAAGGCGATTTGTTATTAAGGCGCACCAGTTGTCTTACTGAGTGAGTGAGTGAGTCATTCAGACATGCATACAACCAATCTGTTCAAACGGCTGATTCATTCTTTATGAATGACTCACTGAATCATTGACTCAATAAATTCATTAAAAACTGTATTCAGTCAGTAATGATGATTCTATATTAACTTCTTACTTATTTTATAAAATCAATATCACATTTGCACAACACTCTTTCTCATGTGATATTGCTAGACCATATCATACATGTCACAAAAACCCATAGAGGGTAATTTTTTCCCCTCATATACTGAATTTTAAAGCATACAGCTGCATCCATGTAAGATGACGTACAGATCTGGGCACAATGGCACAATCATTAAATGTGCTAATAATTAAACACATAATTTTTAATAATTAATTGCATCAAATTAATGTGTTCAATAGACAACAATCGACAGATCGGTTAATATATTTAATTTATAAATTATAAAGTTTAGTTTTGGCTTCAGCATAGAATTTTCATTTTTGGTGGCACTTTATGAACATAACATTGATGGGACATGAATGTATGATATGGCTGAATCAAAATTTTTGGACATGTACCATGATAATACTATGATTTTTTACATGATAGCACCATGATATTATTATACAAAATAAAATAAGTATGTAGTCCCATATGATTAGGGAGCAAACGATCCCGAGACCAAGCGAATACACTACGCACAAGGAAAATGATTGACAAACGACAACTGTAGAGCTCAAAGCCATGCCTGCTTTCACTTCCTCCACCAATGTCCTTCTCCAATGACACAACTAATTAATTATGCTGACCCACTTCTGAAACTTTAACTGATGAGATGGGGTGAGACCCCCTCTCAGGGGTCCATACGATCCTGCCCACTATTACACATGATATTTGCACAAATTGCCCGGTTTGTGTTTGAGTATGAAGTACATTTTTAACAAAAGTATTTCCCAGGAGCCTCAAACGACAGATGAGTGTTTCTTCACTCTGATTTTCTCTCCTCTGCTCACAGGCCTCCGCTATAGAAGCTCTGGGCTTTGAGACTCTCTAGTCTCTACCATATCAAAGTCTTTAAACATGAACGAGGGATGTACTTCATCAAACGGATGGATGTTCATGGTTTCATCAAACATGCAAATCTCCAAAGCTATTATAGATAGAGGAGATGTTCTCCTTTCAAATGAGTTCTAAAATATGTTGGTACAAAAAGACATCAAAAACATGACAATGCAATGTCAATAAAGGTCCAATTTAATCAAAACTTCTCTGTGCCATCCTTTGTCAATGATGTACACCGATGATCTCCAGTTGCAAGCTGGTTAAAAGTGTCATTTCATGACATTGGTTTGTTTACTGTTTGGAAAAGATTGTTTTTTAATGCTTTTCAACATTAAAAAATTAATTGTTGTCTTTGTTGTGTGATCTCAAGCAAATTGAAAAACAATAACAATATACAGTATGTTGGGATAAAGTTTTGCCTTTACATTTACAGGTGACTGAGCTGACGGTGTTCTAATTCATGCATCTAAAGCACTTGCCACTATAAGTTGTATTAGACATTATTTAAAAGTGGATATTTGTGGAAATTTCAGCATTAAACGCTCAGTTATTTGCTGTACAAAATCAGTTCACAATGGAGGATCATTTCTACTGAAAACCTCACAAAACAAATAAATTAAAAGTGAAAATACAAAAGAAACAAATCTATCCTTATAAGGTTCACATCCTGCAACAATGAATTTTTGTTTTTATATTCATGAATTTTGATAACGACAGAGTTCTGATGGTAGAATGGCAGATGCATAAACTGGGGGCACAACCTTAAGTCTTTTTAATAATAGCAATGTAAAATAATAATAATAATAACTTCATATGCACTAAACCAAAAACATGAATAAATCTGCAACTGTTTCCAACATTGAAAATAAATCAGCATATTAGAATGATTTCTGAAGGATCACGTGACACTGAAGACTGGAGTAATGATGCTGAAAATTCAGCTTTACAACACAGAAATAAATTACATTTAAAGTATATTAAAATAGAAAACCATTATGGTAGCACTTTGTTTTACAGTACATGTACTTCCCTGGTACATACATGGTAAATATATTGTACCTACAGGCAAATGAGTGGTAACACAAGATACTTAAATGACATGGTAACAAATAAGAAACACAGCTGTAGTTAACAGTCGCACATGCATGGTAATTAGTTTGTAAATAAAGACAAGTGTGGGTAAGAACGGTCACTTACAGGTAGTGCCCATACATGGTAACTAATTAGGTGCTTACTAATGTATATACACGGTAAATATGTAGTACTTACGTACAAGTGGGTACAAACAGGCCCGTCCTTACAGTATCCGTATATGGTAACTGTGTCTTATTAGTTACCATATACGGATACTGTAAGGACCTGCCTGTATGCACTACATATACTACATATTTACCGCGTATATACATTAGTAAGTACAGCCGTGTTTCTTATTTGTTACCATGTACATACACTTCAGGTAAGTACCTTGTGTTACCACTCATTTGCCTGTAGGTACAAGATATTTACCATGTATGTACCAGGGAAGTACATGTACTGTAAAATAAAGTGCTATCACCATTATTTTAAATCATAATAATATTTCACAAAATTACAGTTTTTTTCTAGATTTTTGATCAAATAAATGCACCCTTGGTGAGAAGAGGCTTCTTTAAAAAACATAAAAAATCTTACTGATCCCAAAATGTTGAACGGCAGTATGTTATATGGATGAAATGAGGTATTGGTCTTGAAGAACAGCATGCATGCAAAGTGCTTCCCCTCAATTCCAGCAGTAGAAAATTTGGTAGGTAAAGTTAACAACCTAGAAAGCACCACAAGCATGTCAAACAAGCTCAGATATACTATATCTGCCCACTCAATCCAATTAAGGAGAGAAAGAGAGAGAGTTATGCTCACTGGTTCACCTGAGCCAGATTCACATTTGCTCATGAATAATTCATTGTTTTAATACTAGCGACATTACAACAAAACACCCCACACCGTACTCAGCGTTTCTGTTGTTATTTTAGTTTCATTGTCTGGCAATGTGGCATCATTCCTGTCATTTCAGAATAACACAGTGTACATGCTAAAATATGTCTTCATGGGGAAAAAAAATTATATGTGCCACAATGAAATCTGGTTAACTGATAAGTAACAAAAAAGAGCAGGACAGCTTTATTCCTACCAATAAATGCTGTTCACACGGGACAAGTCACTTGCTCCATCATTTTGAACTGTGTTTCAGTAGAAACATGAGCTAGATGGGCATATTTAACCTTTGCCAATGGCAGTCAATCAGGCTGTCTACACTGAGCAGCAACAATAAACCCAAAACCATGTCTGAAATTGCCCCTACAACCTTATATAGCGCACTATTTCTGGTCAGATGCTGTATGAAACCATAGAGGAGATTATCTAGTACACCCATTCAGTCCCATAATGCACTGCTGTAAACACACTTAATGGTTTTAAAATACTCATAAGACACCGTTAGGCTGACTTCTAGCAGTTTTATGACAATTTTGAGAATTTAAATGCCATTCATAGCTACATCATGCACTGAACACAATGGTCAATTCTGTCTAAGTGAACATGCATAATGGTGCAGTCCTAAAGCAGCAAATGAAGATGCTGGTAATTGCCTGTCAAATGCAGAAGTGAACAAAGTGACACAATGAAAGGCGAGCTGTTCTGTTACGTGTGCATCTGGGCAATGCTGCTCCATTTGCATATCTGTGAGGTGTTAGAAGACAGCCATGAAACCCTGTAATAACACAAATATATGCTGAATGTCTTCAGGGAGATAGAATGAGGCTCATGCCATATCGACATATAAGAAACAAGACAATAACTTTATATCCCACTGTCTGTGCTAAGCAAAAATAATAGTTAATAATAGTAAGAATCAGACCCCAAACTAAAGTGTGACCATATACATACTTCTTGATAATGACTATGAGTAAAACCACAAATATAGTGGTTTTAGAAGAAAAACCATCAATAATTGACTATTATTATACAAAAAATAATAACAAAAAAATTTGATGTACCGAAATGAAAATTCTGGGCTGAAGCCAAAGCTGAACCCAGAATTTCAGGATGCACATTTCTGTGCATCACTAACATATATATATATATATATATATATATATATATATATATATATATATATATATATATATATATATATATACATATATATATATATATATATATATATACATATATATATATATATATATATATATAGGCTATTATAAACCAACAACCTTTTCATGAAGTACATTGTATTATACCTAAAAGTGGGGAATGGCTCAATGCTGCTGGTATTAATAACATGTCAGACATGCACAGGCATTACACTCACTCTGTTTACTGAGTCATGTAACCCGACGTGACAGTCTCTGATTAATATTTCCACTGCCCCAGAGATATGCAAATACAGTGTGTCCTCTGCAGAATGACACAGAGCTGCAAAGGACTTCAACAGATGAGAGTCACAGCCATGACTTACGCTCCCAGAGACCCACAGAAAGAGCAAATGTGATTTAGATGTTCAGCTCATAAAACAGGCATGCTGTCAGTGAACAAAGCCTCTAAGTTCTGTATTAGGAGGCCAAGCAGTGATTAAATCATAAAACTTTGGCTTTAAACACACACATAGAGAAGAGAGAACGCTCTAGTGCCTCCAACAGCTCAAACTATCTCATTTGTTTTTTGTTTTTAATGATGCACAATATTACTGGAATGTTATCAGAATATGTAAATAAAGGCTTAAAATGTAAACATCGTTATCGGCCCTATATGAAAATGTATGCTGATATGCCTTGCTGATAAGAATAACTCACACGTGCTAGGGTGTGCCAGCAATAAGATCAAGTCAGCAGTGTGCTCATTCTTGAAGCAACCTTTTGCCTGAAGGATGTTTGACAGTAAAGATTTATTTATTTAGGAGGCACAGTAGTCCTTCCTGTAATAAAATAAAAGTAAAATACACAAACAACATTAAAATTATGTTTCTGAATAAATAAAGCAGTAGTGACGTCAAGTTTTGATTTAAAGGTCAGAGGATATAACTTACATGATTAAAAAAATTCACAAGCATGACACTTTATATTAAGTTGTCTTAACTACTGTGTACTTACATTTAAATTAATAATTTGGTACAATGCACTTATTGTGTACATACATGTTTTTACATTGTGCTTATATTTTTTAAAATACCTATATGTAATTACATCTGTAATTCATTTCTGTAATTACATTTATAATTACACTGTTGACCCATCCCTTACACCTTAACCCTACCTTTACCACTTAACCTGTCCCTAACCTTACCCGTATCCCACCTCAGTAGCAGCAAAAGTGTTTTGCAATACAATATGAACACACTAAGTACATTGTACTTATTGTTTGTAGTAGTTAAGGCCACCTAATATAAAGTGTGACCACACTTGTAAATAAATAATTGTATATATACAGAGTTATTTATTCATTAGTGAGTAATATATTTTTTTAATTTATTATAAATACATAAATACAAGAAGCTCTAAAAGATTTTTTGAATTTTTACAACTCTTTTACTTAAACCATCTACAAATGTTAAATCGACAAATAAAATGTTAAGGTTACCACTGCATCTGTCTGAGAAAAAATAATAATAATAATAGTAATAGTAATTGATTTTTTAATAATTATTTTCAAAGCTTTCATTGTTTTCTCACTATAAAAATAACTTTTTTTTTATTGTTGATTTAGTTCTAACAAGTACGTTAATGCTCAAATCAATGGAGCCTGGGAAGTTATCTGTCATCAAAAAAAAACAACCCGTGGCGACAGTTTTGCAATTCGACCCCTCAGTTTATAAACCATACTCATGAATTCTTAAACTTTTCCTTCGGTTTAACAAATCGTGCCCACGGATTAATAAACCGTACCCACGAATTTCCAATCCGTACGCTCAGATTTTGTAAACCGTACTCACAAATTCATCATCCGTGCGCACGCTTTTGCAATCTGTTCTCACGGGTTTGTAAACTATAATCATGGATTTGTGGCTCCGCCCCCAGACAAATTCGGGCCACCTGTTTAGGTGCGAGATGCATTGTATTGTGTTTATTTTTCATAGTATATGAGACCATGATTCCCACTCACAAAATAGTCTTCTTTTTAGCTTTTATTTTACATTAATCACCAATAGGATAAAAAACCGTCACCTGTGTTTTATCCTATTGGTGATTAAGGTAAAATAAATGCTAAAAGAAGACTATTTTGTATGGTAATTTAATAGATCAACACACCAAAATAAAATATTAAGAGACGGAAGAGTGCTGTTTAAAAGTTCTAGGATTATCACAAATAAACAAAAGATTTTGACGCACATCGTTCTTATTAAATCGTTGTATTCCGCCTCGTACCCCCTAGAATTCAGAGAATCACTGTAAACATGCAGTTAAGACAATTTGATATATTCCACTTAATAATAGGCTACACAATAAAACCATATACAATAAGATTTGTTAACACGTACACTACCTGGGAGCTTGCTGCTCTTCTAAAACGAGTCCGTAAATACAGTTTACAAACCCGTGGGAACAGATTGCGAAAGCGTGCGCATGGATTATGAATTTGTGGATACGGATTAAACAACACAGGTACGGTTTACAAAATTTGAGCACAAGTATTGGAAATTTGTGGGTATGGTTTATTAATCCGTGGGCACGATTTGTTAAACCGAGGGAACAGTTTAAGAATTTGTGAGTACGGTTTATAAACTGAGGGGACAAATTGCAAAACTGTCGCCATGGATTATTTTATTTTTTTCTACAGGTGATTTACAAATCTAACCAAAATTAAAAATTATTTGTTTATAATCTCTGCACAGGAGAGACTTGGTGTTATTTCCAAACGAAAGGAAATGTATCGGTATCGGTATCGGGCAAAATTATTTGAAAAGTATAGGCAAAATCAAAATTGTGCATCCCTATGTTTTTTTCTCTGATTTTTTGGGGTCTTGTTTCTCCATTTATTATCAGTGGTTTCAGTAGGTCTAATAATTTACATAATTTTAAATTCATTACAATCGTTCATCAGAAACATTACCAGCAAGAAATTTTTCATAATCCGAACTGTTAGCGTGTAATGCATCAGCTCACTGAAATTAGGCTGTCTTTCTCTTATTAACTTAAACTTATGTGACATCCTGGCACTGCACCCCCTAGTGCTCAAAGCGTAATAAATAACAGCTACATGTGCTCATATGAACAGATTGTCCTAAAATTGTCCTTCTGGTTTTCTGGTTTATGCTTAAAAAATGAATACATGTCTGTAACTGCTGCTCACAGCTACATGTTTTATTGTTTATTGTGTGAGTTGGGAAAAATAACCACAGGGTTCATATTTGTGTTCAGAGCATATCAATCACCATCTTCTGTCCTTCTGATGTTTGAAGTCTCTCTCACAAGCAATCTGTTGTCTCAAAACATTTTGTGCTCCAAATAAATTCTTTAACTTAAGTGAGAAAGGACTTCTGAATATGGTTAGTCAGTTTGTATTTTCTTCTTGTCGTGATGACCCATTTAGGAGAGAGGCAGATATACATGCAACATGGGTTTTGCCTGTTAGATAACTTTACATGATGGTCATTTACACAAACTGCTCCTTATTATTTCTCATTCTAAATGAACTTACATAAATGAGTCGAATCACTCACCAGTTGTTCATTTGACAATATATAGTTTCAAATACGCATTTTGTTCAGACTCGTGTTGAAACAAAGGGTATTGGAAATACACAATGACACAAAAATATTGTAGTTTGCTAAGAATCATTAAGTGGAACGAGAACAGTTAAATGCCTTAAGATTCTCACCGCGACTCACAAGCTCAACTTTGGCCATCATGATTCAACATTATGATTCATTTCTGATGGCTTGCTGATTTGGGTTTCTGAATTTTATGGACTGTGAGCCGTGAAAACTTTATTGGACCCAGGGATAATATAATTACACACCTCTGGAGAGTTATTCTCCAGTAATCTGACAGTGACATATGACTGATACTGCACAGTAATATCTGTCTTTTGCCCTGAATGTCAGAGAGCTACTGTGGATGTATCTGGAATAAACCCAAAGCCTGTGTAGATTATTTCAAGGCCACATAACTAAAAAAAGATATTCTGACGCAACTCAAGTAAGAACCAGACTGTTGCACTTCATATTTGTTCACCCAAAAATGAAAATTCTGTCATTAATTACTCACCCTCATGTCGTTCCAAACCCGTAAAACCTCTGTTCATCTTCGGAACACAAATTAAGATATTTTTGATGAAATCTGAGAGCTCTCTGACCCTCCATAGATAGCAATGCAACTGCAATGTTCCCAGACACAGAAACGTAGCAAGGACATCGGTAAAATAGTTCATGCGACATCAGGGGTTCAGCTGTAATTTTACGGAGCTACGAGATTACTTTTTGTATGCAAAGAAAACAATTATAACATCATTTATTCAACAATTCTCCTCCCCGAGTTACCGTCTTCCACCATTTTGGAAAGTAGAACGTAATCAACATAATCAGCGTTGTTCACGTTCAGGATAAAACATGCACATGCTGAATGCATAAGGCGACACTTCTCATTTTCATTTAGTTTAACTTGAAATACTAAAATATACTAAAACTAAATCAACTAAAACTTAATAAAATTTGTTTCTTAGACATAACGAAGCACAAAGCTCTTTGTGATTATTGGATGGGAATCACACTACAAATAATGTTTAGTGAGGGTAAAACTACAGATCTGGCAACCCTGGCTGGAACTATGGGTGATTTATAGTATCAAAGAGAACCTGCGTTAACTGCATGTTTTCTTCAGTTAGCCTGCAGTAATGTGTTATTATCGCATTAACTTCAACAGTGAGAGACAGTCAGAGACAGTTTACAATCAACTAGTCAATACTAATCAGTGCATCCCTATATAATAGTATATCAATGATAGTAAAATAACACTGGTATGGAGGTTTGTGAACTGGTTGTTAAGAGGGGTGGCGCTGTAGTCAGTTTTCATCTGCTCTCCATTTACGTCATTATTTGATGCTAGTATAGAGGGCCGCTGTTGTAGTTAGTACATTATTACATTATTAGCCGTTTCATCACGTGCATTATGTTGTAATGTGGATGCGACCGATTGGTTTTTTTTAGTTCAAGCCTGTGATCTAAGACTAACAAGACCATGCCTCCGGTTTCCCGAACTCTCCATCTATTACGCTCGGCCGTGACCCAGACGCATAAGCGAGGTGCTGCGCTTTATCGAATTCTCTTCCAATTAGTGTAGAAACGAAGCAGAGGGCTCCTTAATGGGCTTTGCCTCATGATATCATTTAATTCGCGACAATAACAAACCTCTCGCTGTGATTTCAAGGCCAAATGAATCCTGAGTGTTCAGCTGCTGAATGAGGGAGATTTGATTGTGCATTGTGTTTGCCACAAAAGCGCAAGCTTTCTCCTGTCTTTCTTCTTGAGTGACCTTTTCGGCATGCTGCCTGCGGCACGTTATTTATTTATGTTTTTGTGGAAGCCAAAAGGCTGTCAGCCTGCCCTGTTATCGTTTGGTCATCCGCTCAAGTGGCTGGGTGGTTGGGTAGACGCGTGGCGTTCAGAAACTGGGGCAGTCTGATTAATGTCAGCCTTTGGAAGCGAGATGCACAGACATGACAACAAAGAGGCCTCTCTGGAAGGCAGGGAAAGTGAGATAACGCGCCGCGATACGCAGATGCGCACACATGAGAAAGTAACATGATGCCAGCCGCGGAAAGAAAAATCAAGCATGCCATTGCGTGTTTTGTTAAGTTTAGTCCGAAGCCAGTGAATAATTAGTCCCTAAGGGGAAATCAACACATCATTTGCATATTTCTGACACTCTGGAGATGTTGTCTGTCTGTTTGCACCACAAATGATGGGAAACATTTTCTCCAACTGATTTTTGTTAACCTTTCGATCTGCTACGCTCAGCCAGGTGTAACTCCATGAAAGTAAGAGTTCCTTTGCAAACGTAGTTCAAATCCAAATCAACATGTTAAAACATTAAAAGCAGTTCCTCCTTTAACATTGCTGTTTCTAGATAGATAATTTACTTGTCCTCAGAGAGGAAATTCATTTTCACAGAAGGTGCGTATAACACACAAAGACAGCTACACATAATGTACACACTTGTCACAGTACATTCACGAACGAAAGTTACGTCCCTACAAAAAAAAATGTTCTACAAATTATGCATTGAAGAATTCAGGCATTATTTACTCATTTAATGATTAATTTATTACAGGTGTGATAAATACCTGCATAAAAAGACCATCGACGTGTGAAAAAGAAGTACACTTTCATTTACTTTTAAAAAAGTTTTTTTTTTTAAAATAATACACTTTAAAAGAATGTTTAAGTGTGAACTGAATACAATGTTTTCAGACACGTATTTTCTTTTGTATACATTTCACGAGTTCACACTTACATATAATAAATAGATTAAAGTTTATGCGTATTTGGCGTGTTGTCCGAGGGGAGGGCTCAGAGCTCAGAATTTTGCCAGAGTTTCACATTCAAACACCCTTGTATTTGAATGTGTTAGTTTGCTAGCTACAACAGCTCTCAGACAAATCATTTCATTCCAATACAATGGCCACAATGATGTGCAAAGGTTGTTTTTGATTTGGCAAGGTCAAAGCACGCGCTGCAATCAATACAGAAATCATTACCGCTGCACAGCACTACCAGAGACACATAAGTGACATGTGGAGCGGCGCTGGCCAGTTTGAGACACACAACAGCCAATATAATACCTACAATCAACCACAATTCCCTAGTGTATCAACCCATGATCCCAAAGTAGATCCCTAAAGTATCCTTTGGTTTTTCAATAGCCATCTCATGCACGGAGCCACTGATGGACCACTGATTTTAAGACGAACTTAAAGAAGATGATGGAAGCACCCCAGGCTGATGCACATACTAAATTTAAAAAGCAGTTAGCCATTGTTTTTATTTGTGAAACAAAAGGTTTTAAAACAAATTGCAACTTCTTGAGGCTAAAGAAGCAGTTCCCATAACATGTTTGAACCAGAGTGCACAAGCAACATCATTATAAATGTGCAAGTTTGGACTTACTTTGCTTGACTTTATTTTCAGCTCCTCCATATTGCTGCAAAAGAAAAGGGGAAATATTAAGATAAAATTCACAAATATGGGAACAGGCCTATCTGACTCCCAAACAAAGCTAACTATTTCACTGGTTAATAGTAAAGCCTACAGGTTTGCATGTAGTACACCAGAAAATATGAAGTTAAAATATACAGCACAGACCTCTTTACATGTGCATGTCTGATTATGTCAAATGAGTTCCCAGACAGAAAACATGCTTAATCTTAAAATAATAAAATATAAGTTTTGCACAGACTATGATATTAACTTCTGCTGCTGTTTTTACAACATTTTGAAATGTGTCAGTTCCTGTTCAGCCAAAACCTATATTGTGTTAATAATCTGGCATACTGCTGTGTTTATTCGTTTCCCTTGTGCAATAAGGAGTTCTGGCTCAATGTTGTGTTGCACTCGCTGCTGGATATAAAACATGGGTTCTGACGCAAAAGCAATCGAGAAGCACTGCAACATCAATGCAACATACAAGGCTAAAAACTTATGAAGTGGCTACAAATATGGCCACTGAATGCTGGCACTATATATCTATTCATATTTAATACCTTAATAACCTTAATAATAAAAAGCGGGGTTAGTTCGTGGGGTTAGTGTGTTAACACTAGAAGGTTGAGAGATTGGCATGGCGCTGGATTCAGGCTAAGGGCTTTTTACAGCATACGCTCCACTGAACTAACAGCTACACTTACAGATCTCTGTTTATTTTCATACTGTCAGTCTGGGTTCTATACAGGCATGTTTTAAATAAGTCTTTCTCATAAAGCTTAATGTCTGTAAATGTAGATGGTCATTTAGTAGTGTAATTTAGTGTAGTGATTTTTCCCTGCACCACCTGAATGTCGCAAATACAGTAATATTATTATTGGGTCATTCTGTGTGTGCTCAACCAGAGGTCCCCAGCTACAAATTTTGATATTTTTTTCTGGTAAAAGAAATACATAAATGAAGAAGGATGCCAATCTTTGTTGCATTATATAGTATGCCAGTTTTTTTTTTCACCATCATTTTAGATTCTGGTTCTTAACAAACTTTTCTTTTGGCATCTTAATTTTCAAGGCCTTATATATGCCCTTAAAACCAGGCAATGCAGAAATCATTGGGCTAGACTATTTAAATACGAATCCTGCATTTCTGCATGTCTCCATGTGAACAAATGGTGCAGAACATATTGCTATTGTACAGTCTTACTACTAATAATACTACTAATAAATTATAGTGAAAACTTTATTTTTTAGGGACAGTATAATCACAAATTTTCTTCCATGTTTTAATTTTAACATTAAACCTCTGTTGTGCAGCACTTTGTTTAAATAAATAAACTTTGTTTAATTGTATTTATTTAAGACAAATTAAATTAATGTTTTATGTCTTTATTTGATTACCAGAAGAAAAAAAAAATCAGAACAAAAACCAAAACATTTCATAGGGCCCTATTATTGTTTAAGCTAATAACAACTGAATTCAAATAATCACAGATGCTTTTGATTCTTAAAATTTAATTAAACCATTAAAATTGATTTTTTTTAATGGAAGATTTGGTAAAAGATAGATAGATAGACAGACAGACAGACAGACAGACAGACAGACAGACAGACAGACAGATAGACAGATAGACAGATAGATAGATAGATAGATAGATAGATAGATAGATAGATAGATAGATAGATAGATAGAAAAAAAGATTTTGTTACATTTATTGATATAAGTTCCAAGATTTCAAATAATTAGACATGCTTTTTGATGAATCAAATTTAATTTAACCATTAAATCAGAGTCCAGAAAAAAATAAAAAAAAATAAAAAAAGGAATCCGGAAAAAATTAATGGGAAAAAAATGTAATTTGGAAAACAAAATAAAATTAAAAAATACTTTAGTACTTTAATTTGGCAAATGTGCATATGAGTCTGCAATGTCTGTAACTGACCTGCTTATCTCACTGAATCTCACAGGAGCAACAACATGTGATTAACTAAAGTTAACCAATTAAAAAATAAATAAATAAAACTAAATAGCTGAACTATAACACATATCGATCCTGAATTGTTGCACTGGTGTTTAGCTATGCCTCTTGTCATTGTCTTACAGCACTGAGAAGTCATTAGCGATAAAAGTCCCAGCAGGCCTCACAATGAGCTTGACGCCCAGTGTTCAGTATGTGCTTGAAGACAATGATATACTCCTAAAGATCTCATCTGGGACAAACAATTCCTACCACTACATCTACATTAGACATGCCATTTGCAGACTGAAGAGGCTCATTAAGAGCTTTATTAGCCCTTCAAAGATGCTGAAAATTGTTGTCGAGCATTAACCGTCCTGCATCATTTGATGAAATATCAGTGCTGTTTGTCCTGGAAGCCTGGATGTCTAGTTTTGGTTAGTGATTAATGGACTACTTTCACAACTACTCCCACATTCTACTTAATACGGTTCAGGCGTTTCCATCCATTCAGACAGTTACAAGGAAGAACCATTCCTATGTCCATGGATTAAAACAATGAACTGTGTTCTCTGCATTACCATGAATAATACTGAACCTGCTGACATGTTCTTATAAACATATTTTCTTTTCCAAATGTGCATTCTGGATAATAAATACAAATATTTCCCGACTAAGCTGCAGCAGTCCAGTGTCTGTCTTCTCATTAACAGTGTTTTTCACATACTGATCATATTTCATACATTTGAGTTTCCATTCATAAATGAATTTGACTGACAAACTGATTTTGAATGCACTTAAATATTAAAATTTCAAAAAATACTAATCTATGAATGTTTATTTTGTAACATTTGTAATGTTTATTTTGTGTTTTTATCTTTTATATTTAATAATTTTCTGTTATATATTTTATATAATCCTATGATCAAAATACCTGGGGAGGAGGGCTTATGTATATATGTATGTATGTATTTATGTATTTTTTTATGTTTTAACGCCATATCAGCAACAATGGCTATGTTCACGGCAACATAAAAAATATTATTTCAATAAGATTTACAATAATATGGAGGAGGGCTTGTCATATACTATCAAAACATTAAATGTATATCAACATGTATACTGCAATTCAGCCAAAAAACACAGATATAATTTTTTGGCCATATCGCCCAATCCTAACTGAGGCCTATGTTCTCTACTAGACATATTTTTCATTTTATTTCCCATACCACTGTTTCAATTACAAGATATTTAATCAATAAAAAGGGAATACTGTATATAAATTATTAAATGAATGTAATATGTTTATGTAAATTAATAAATTATATAAAAGTATATAATAAATTAATTAAAATTGATTTCTCACATACACTTTTAGTTGTGGTTAGCTTGGTTAAGTCTAAACCTACTCTGAAACTCAAATGTTTGAGTCCCAGAACATGAACAAAAAAAGAAAATGAAACGCACTACTACCTGAAGTCCCTCTTGAAGATCCTTTACTGTAGCTCCAGATCCAGCGCTGGCTCGGACTCCATAAGCCAGCCATAGGGAAGATCCGAGCAGGACGGACAAAGCCCAAACGCCCAAGCAGCCCATCAGCATCAGCCTGTCAAGAGAAGAACATGTACATAATGAACATCGTATACAAACACTCATCAACACTAGCTCATTCAGCAGTATAATTACAGAAACCCTTCACACTCCCAATGCGTCTGATACTGCCACATTCAGTAGACATTCACGTCACTATATTAACGCCAAAAGCATCTCAGTAACCCATTGCTTTAACTGAGAAACCTTTAAAGGACTAGTTAACTTCACCCAAAAGTGAGCATGTGCTGAAAATCTCCTGACCCTCAGACCATCTGAGATGTAGATAACTGTTTCTTCATCAGATTTGGAGAAATGTAGCATTGCATCACTTGTTCAGCAATGGATCCTCTGCAGTGAATGGGTGCCGTCAGAATGAGAGCCCAAAAAGATGATTAAAAACATAACAATAATCCACAAGACTCAAGTGCATCAAATCTTGTTAAGAGAAAATATGCTTTCTTGTAAAAAAAAAAAAAAACTTTTATTGGACACTCATTCTGACACTAACGTACACATAAAGCGAGCGCACACCGCACACTAAATCAGCGCCTGATGATTTTGTATCTAATACTGTTAAAACCACACAAGGTTTATATATAAACGGTTTGTTATGTCTAAAATGAAAGTAAACAGTTGAGAGACAAACGAATGTGTGCAGCTCTTAAAGCGACAGAACTAAAATATGCTGCCGCTTTTCATTAAAGGAATAATAAATAAATTAGTCATTATTTGCTCATTCACATGTTGTCCCAAACCTGTATTAAAAAGAAGATATTTTGAAGAATATGGTTAACCAAACGGTCTTATTTTCTAATAACAAAGATAAAATAATGACAAGGATTCTTTATCTTTGCCCACTTTGGCCTAAATGTCTGCCATTCTTTTTTATTTTATATTTTGTTGAGGTGTTGGAGGTGTTATGTTTCTCCATTTTTAGCAAATAAAGAAAAAACTTGGTCTAAAAAGACTTTTTGTGATGGTTTGTATTTTTTGAGTTCTGCGTGGAACATCAATGCCTGTTTAAGTGATGAACTCCATTACTTGTGTTTGTTTTCAGACATAATAACAGACGTTTTATACTTGTGCTACAACTGTTTGGCCTGTGCTACAAAACTTTCAACCTCTGTTGCACCAGTGCTATGTGCAAAAAAAAGTTAACGTACAGCCCTGCTTCACATATTTTGCAGATATCCATATTTGGTTATTAGGAGAGTTTTGATAAAACAATCATCTGTAACCATCAGATTCACACAGAATAGCGGAGCCGAAGCACAACTCAAGTCATGAACTTTCAGTAGGCAAAAGGTCCATAAAACAAGTTTTTTAACAGTTTATGTAAAAGTTGTGTAACCAAGAAATATTTGCTTCATAAAATGCAAAACTTTCAAATTTGGTGTATAATGATACAAGTATAATGTCTATACTTAGTATGAAAGTGTCTAAATCACTCTGACATGGTGTGGCAGCATTTTCTACAGAGAGTGCACAAAATATCTCAAAAGAGCCTCTCATCCTTGCTTTCTAACGGGCTAACCAGACATCGCTACAGCTGAAGATGTGATGTTTCATATTTAAAACTTGATGTATGATCTATAATACAGCCTTATGCTTTTCATACTGTATTTCACATCTCATACTATTACAGTGGACCCAAAAAGCATCTAGACACTTAAATTTCACGATAAGACTTTACTATAAGGTTCCATTACATTACCTGATATTAACAATGTGCAATGCATTTGTTTAATTTTTAAACATTGTTTTAAACATTAGCTAATAAAATTCAAATTGTTAGTTTATCTTAGCTCATGTCCATTAAATAATCTTACAAGATACAACTTTTGATTTTAATAGTGTATTAGTAAATGCTGAAATTAACATAATTTAAGATAATTGTTTAATAATTGATATTTATATGTTATGGAGCTTTACTGTAAAGTGTACCAATTACACTAAGTAGATGAATATCATAGTACTTGATACAAATATCAAAGCAAGCATCATGTATTTTAAAGGAAGATGCACAAAAACTATTTACAAACAATACATTTGACAAAGAGTCAAATTGGGAAAACCCTTACATTTTGGGGTTGATGTGTCAAATGACAAACACAAACGCAGCCAGTTTAGTGGCATAAGAAGCAGAAATAAACCAAAGCAATGGACTGAATAATTTACCAAATGCTTTACAAAAAAATAACCACCTAAAATCAACTATAGTTGCATATACTACTCTCCCAAGAAATTATAAACAGCAAACTTGATGTCAGTAAAAGGGCAGTATGTCCAAGAGCTGATTTTATTCAAGTCAAAAATATAGCATCACTTAGCCAATCTACATACATCAGTTTACACCAACAAATATTTTTATGGGTTAAATCGGGTAGAAATAATGAAAATATGCTACAGGTTATATTTGAAATTGAAGCAGCTGAGGTAGTCAATACCTGGAGGAGACAAAAATCAATAACGAATAGGTGCCGTTTTATTGAATCCATTTAGAGTTGCTGTCTGTTCTAAAAATTTACTGTTACAAAAAAAAAATAATAATAAAATAAAACGATTTACTCACTAACAGTTAACAAGTTACTGAACTAATCACAAGCTCCCAGATGAAGCTGATAACAATCATTGAAATCAGCAACGCTGCATGAGATAATAGAAATAATACATACAAGCATATATGTGTATAAAATAATATATAACCATACTCCAAGAGGATGTGTTCTTTTTAGTAAATATACAGAACAAATTAATATAAGGGAAAATCTGAAAATAAATGAGTAGTTGATATGAAATGCTTTGGGAAGTTGGAATAAACAGCATGTTGCTTGGTTATAAGTATTATGCATGTGTTTTAATGAATGAAACTACATGGAATGTGGAAAACGGTTAAGATATAGGCTACGCTTTTCTTTGTGCATCATACATCCCATATACAGAGAGAATTCAGCAGCATTTGGAAGCACGCAGACATTGCTGTGGCTTTATCATGAAAACGATAAGGTGATGAAGCGTCATTTCCCACATAATGCTGAGGTATAAGAGTCTTCTGACAGCAGCAGCTGATGCAGGTGATTTATGTACTTCTATTCTACCCGTCAAAATAAAGATCTTCATGCACTTCATCTTGAACATTAGTGAAACGTAAGCTGGCAGGTTCAGTCTTAGCTGTGTTATGGTTTTTGTCTGGAGCAAAACTTTGGATAATCGTTTGGATAATCGCTTCTCTAGATTTATTAAGCATAACAATCTCCAATATTTACCTGCTGGGTATTTATCCTGAAACAAACTTTTTTCATTAATCAATAAATTTTCTGCCCAGTGTTTTACACACACTCTCTCTCTCTGCATTACAGAAATGCTGATGAGCTGAAAACACCAGCAAACATGTAAACTGGAATTTAGCAATCTCTATTGAGATATTCAGCTCAAATGAAAGTGCAATACAGAAAGTCTGTTTTCCTTCAGTCGGTCGTTCGCACTGTGTGCTGCGAATAAATATGCAAGCGAACCAACGCCAAGTTGACGTTCTCTTGATTTGCACTTATGTAAAAGTTCAATAGTTATGATGAAAGGTTGACAAAAATATTAAATGAGTAATCGTGATTAACAATTGTGATTGTATTTTTTGAGCAAAATTATGGCTGTATGAAATGTGCAGTGTGGTCACATGTTTCTGACTGCTAGCTGTGACGTGGTAAACTCAGACAGCATGAGAAACAACTGTTGAAATTGTCTTCATCTAATCTAATTATATTCATCTAATCCACAAGCAATGGTCCTGCCCATGACATGCTCCACATTTAAGATGCACCAACACCTCGTAGGTTTTTTAAAAATAATTTTGTTATATTCTTTTTTGGCCATATCAGTGATGGATACATAGGAAGCAATATGGAGAAAACAGGAGAAGAGCATCAGGAAAGTGTCTGAGCGTGTACACGGCCCACCAAGCTAACTGCATTCACAATATCTGATGAGATGCACAATATCTATAATACCCAGCAATGTATTTAAAGGTCCATTTCTCATTAACTAACAATTAACTATGAATTTTGCCTCAATAACCTCCTAATTTGCTGTTTATTAATAGTTAGTAAGGTAGTTGTTAAGTTTAGTTATGGGGTGCATTAACTGATCTAAAATATGCTCATGCAGAATAAGACATTAATATGTGCTTTATAAGTAACAATAAACAGCCAATATGCTAGTATTATGCATGCTTGTTAATAGTAAGAATTGAGAATAGAAACTTGGTTACCAATCATTTGCATTCAAGTACTACCTTAGATGTGTGAGGAAACATTGAATACTACAGCTGAAAGTTTAAAGTTTCCCTTTCGTATCTTAAGAAGCCTTGTTAGTCACACCACACACTGAAGCAGGGAGCAGCGCTGCACCTTTCTGATTCATCAGCAAACTCGTTCAAACTTCTGGCTGTTCTGTAGACATTTTGTGTAGGATTTCATATGTGAAGTGCACATGTGCATTTTGTAATGTCTGGAAATTTTTAGATGGCAACATGTTGCAGTATTGTTGTGTGTGTGTGTGTGTGTGTGTAAGTGTTAGTGTGTTTCATCATAAAAGCATAAAGCTATAAAGAACGGAATGTAAAATGTGACCCTGGAGCACAAAAGCAGTCTTAAGTCACTGGGATATATTTATAGCAATAACCAAAAATACATTGTATGGGTCAAAATTATTGATTTTTCTTTTATGCCAAAAATCATTAGGACATTAAATAGAGATCATGATATTTTGTACATTTCCTACTGTAAATATATCACAACTTAATTTTTGATTAGTAATATGCATTGCTAAGAACTTCATTTGAACAACTTTAAAGGTGATTTTCTCAATATTTAGATTTTTTTGCACCCTCAGATTCCAGATTTTCTAATAGTTGCATCTCAGCCAACTATCGTCCTATTCTAACACACCATATTTCAATGGAAAGCTTATTTATTCAGCTTTCAGATGATATACAAATCTCAGTTTCAAAAAATGTACCCTTGTGACTGGTTTTGTGGTCCAGGGTAACAAATCTGAACAGTAAATATATTTAATCAATGTGATTTATTATAAATATAATAACATCCACCAAGAGATTCAATATTATACGAACTGATGCATAAGCCGTTAGTTTTCTTTACATATGAATACTGATGAAATCACATCTGTAGGTTGATTAATCTGTGTCATCCTAGATTTTTAGTTATCACTTGTTCATGCGGATAACTAGTACCAACTTACAACTCACATTTCAGATAAAATTGGGTAATGACATAAAATAATTATGTGTTGTACTAATTATATATCTGGCTTTATATAAGCAAACATCTCATGTAAAATGACAACAGCAGTGACAACAGATTATTTCACAAGCTAAAGCTACTCGGTGTGAATATTACCAACACAATTAATGTCTATTACCAAACAAGAGAAATGTTTAAATGCTTTACTGATGTAAACTGGATGAAGAGGAAATTTGGAAATAACACTAGTCTTTTCATGTAAAGTCAATCACAAAGCTCCACTGCAATAAGAAAGACGTGTTAGCTGTTACGGTTCATCTACAGGTTGAGTTTACAGAGGCTTTGCAGAAAAGGTAAGCACACATTGTGAACGAACAAAATGAAAAAAGAAGAAAAAAGCTCCACAATATTTGTGTAATCAAGACCACGGATCCAAACAAACATCTTCAAATATTGCAGCAGGAACGTGAATAGCATTACAAAGGTTAAAAATAACTTGTGTGACATTTTCAAGAGCTTCCTGTTGGATTGCAGGTTACACGTTGAACCGTAGCTGAGCAATTCTCAATACGGATTGAAACAAGTGATGAACTGGGACTGGGAATAACAATCAGGCACTCTGTATGACTGCATGAAGACATCACAATGATGCTATATTCTTCTGCTTGTGATTATTCACCTATATGCACTAGATCACATCTGATCTCCCGGTGAAGCATCATCATTGCGTTTGAATCAGACAGAAATATCACACCATCCCCGTGACTCTATTATCACTTCATATGAGTGTGTAATCCACTCGGATGCTCTACAGCTGCGGGTCGCAGGTCTGTTCTGATGGGGTTTTTGACAGAAGGGAACACAGGGAACAAACAATTGCTACAGTAGGCTTATCACAATAATTAAGGATAGGAATAAAAAAAATTATAATAAAATGAGGGAAAAATGTTTGCATACAATCAAGCTCTACAGCACATTTGGGCAAGCAAACCACACAGATGTCTACATGGACAGGTTGTGTGACGCCCTTATGCTCAAAAACCATGAACAAAAACACACAAAGTAAAAGAAAATACAACCAAGGTCAAATTTTTGCTCTTGTTCAAGTACGTACAAAATTTTCAGGTCAAGTTCTTGGTAATATCATGATATCGTATCATATTACTTGTGTACCATAAACCATTTTGGTTTAGTTCAGTGACAAGTCTGAGTCCTGAAGCTGAAGCGAATGTCCCAACACAACACAGTTTCAGAAGCAATACATACAGTACTATGAGTAATAACAGCATTTCGTATAACAATAAAATAAAAATCACAATAAAATCTAGTGAGACATTTCATTAGCTCTTATGCCAAGTGTATACTGTCTTTCTTCCGATACACACTTGAGATGTTTTTCTCTTAAATTTACGGCAAAAACTGGCCGCTGTGATGGAACATTACATGACAAAATACAATGATGATTTTTACACACATTTTAGAGCCTGAAATTATGTAACGTTAATATACCAACCTATCTGAGCTGTTAAAATCTGTAATAATAACAGATACACAATACAGCGGAACGCAACATGATGACTTCAATTTCAACAAAAGTGACCTCTCCAGTAACCGTCTGTGACTAATAATAACATAAAGACAGAGGAAAGTGTCATCCACACAAACACAAAACAACATCATATTAGCTCAAATAATGATGCATGCTATAAACATGTAATAAACTAACATAAATAACGCATGCAGGGAATTCTGGGAATGATCAGAATTTCTCCAAGAATTAGATGGAGATTCATACCTTTTACTTACAGCAACTCTTCAACAATATTCTGCATGTATCAAATATGTTACCGTTTAACCAGTTAAACGTTTTTACTGTACACTTTTACATTCTTTTCTGTTACAAGAACATTTCACAGTGTGCATCACCTTTTCAGTCACAAAGTTATGTGATTGCACATGTATACGTTTAAAAAGGATGTTAAAAACAACACAACCTGTGCTGTTTCTTAACACACCTCTGTGTCTAGTTAAGGACAACATATACTATTAACTCAACCTTATGTAATTCCTACTTATTTTCTACAAACTAATGTGTTATAGTTACACAATTTGTGTCAATTATGTACTCAAAATAACACAAAACGTGTTAAAATAGTCAAATGTGTTAAAAATTAACATTCTTTTTGAGAGTATATGAAAAAAATATGTATTATATTGCTAGAAATATATGTAGGCTATATATAATAAACTATTCTAATGTTTTAAGGCTATGAATAATGCGATAAAACAATAAATAAAAAGCTTACTCTAAACATGAGCTGTAATAAAACTTGCTGGTCTAAGTGCAGGTCCGATCAAATGATGTTCTGAACCTGGAATCTAGCCGCTGTGTGAGAGTTTGAGTCAGATGCACTAATCAGCTCGGCCGTACCGTGAACCCAGTGCTCGCGCAGCTGCCTAACCGGACCTCACAGCCGGTGCAAACGATGCCCACAGCCGCCCAGAAGTGCTGTCTAGGTAGGCAGTGACACACAAACCAAGAGTCCAGTAAAAAAACTCCTGTTGAGGTACTCGATACAAACAAACGGCGTAAAGCATGTGAATCCAGTTCGGACGCAGAGCGCGATGGAGACGGAAAGCCGCTGGCGCTCACCGCGACGCAGCGCAGAATGAAGTGACTGTAGCTCGTTACCTGTCGTGTTCCTGCGCGGAGACGGAAATGCTGCGTGAAATGCGCCTTATAGGTGTCCAGAGACTCACAGACCCTCACAGTCCAGGCGAAAGGAAGAACACACCCGCTCTCACTCCATCCTTCAACTGAGAGTGACCCGCTATTCCAGCTCACCCTATTTCAACTGCTCTCTCTCTCTCTCTTACACACACACACACACACATACACTGCCTGCGACGTCACACAGCGCATATATATATATATATATATATATATAACACACACACCGCTTTTGAGAAGATCTCCGTGTCTGCTGCACTGCTGTCACACTCCTGTGTGTGTGTGTGTGTGTGTGTGTGTGAACAGAAACACTTGACAAGAGACATGCTAGCCTACTACAGTCATCACCTACTAAAGTCACATTTGTAACAGTACTGTATATACATAGTAAAATAATAATAATAATAATAATGAATACAAAAAGCAGTGTTGTAGACCTGAATGTAGCTTTAAATGTGAATGCATCGTATAAATTTCATTTAATGGCAAAATGTAAAAATATTTTATGAAAAAAAAATTAATTGAAAAGTGTTGCCCAACACAAACTATACTTCCTGTAATTGTATAAAATTATCGCAATTGACAACTTGAAACTTATGAAAAATTTTCACGTTTAAGTTCATTAACTTTATGAAGCCTTTTAATGGTAACATTTAAAACAATCATGAAATACACAAATACACAATATTTAAAGAAGAAAAAATACCTTTAAAAAAGTGTAAACATTCTTGGTAATATTTTACAATAAGGTCCTTTTAGTTAACATAAGTTAATGCATTAACTAACATAACAAAGAGCAATCTTTGCTAATGTTAAATAATAAAAATAGCACTTAATGTTTAGTTTACGCTAGCTCAGGTTGAATAAATAATATGTACAGACACGACTTTTGATTTTAATCATGCATTAGTAAGTATTGAAATTGTCATGAACTAAGATTAATAAATGCTTTATTTTCATGTTAAATAATGTAATTAACTAATGTTCGCTAATGGAACCTTTTTGTAAAGTGTTACCAAAATCATACATTATATATAAAACACAAACTTGCCCTTGAGCTAACATTTATGATTTTTTTTGTTCTGGGAACATAGTTCAACTTTCAAAATTAACTTCAAATTCATTATAAAATGACTATTTATGTCAGTGTGGTTTTATCCTGTTCACTTGTTTTCCAACAGTTCACTGTAAAACAAATGGAACAGACTATCATGTAAAATCACCTAAATTAATTCATCTATGACACAATGAATTTAATATAATTAGTGAAATGTGCTCATTTACTTTAAGTTGTTTCTCAAAATTGTGTGATTTTGAGTGAGGCCTGTTTGTTATTTTGTACATTTAAAAGACTGTATACAGCCAAACAGCTCAAGTAGGAAAATACTTGAGAAATACTGCAAAGTATTGCACTAGCAAAGCTACTACTCACTGAACAAGGCTTAAAGCCTTATAGAAGTAGTATCCATAACCATATGCGCTACTCTTCTGCACAATGGTAACTATTGCACTGAACAATGGAATCTTCAATGTAACAGAAACTCTTTCAAATGTCAAACATAACGGAACATTAAACATTAATAGATGTTTCCCTTCACTCAAAAAATACATAAAATAGCATTTCATTTCAAAAATCCAGCTATATGCAAAGCATGCTGGGAACTAACAATCACCTCTAAAATAAAACCGCAAAATTGAGCTAATTCTCTTCAAATAAATAGGTAGCCTTCTTAAGTTTTTTAGTTTAATCAGTTCCTCAATTCAAGCCTCAAAACTGCTGAAGTGTCCTTTTAAAAAATTAGGAAAACACACCTCTTGGTTTTATTAGTAAAAAGTCCTCAATATTTTCTATACAACACTGAATCACAATTTCTTTAATGAAATATGCACACTATTTTTAAGTATCACCTTCATTTTTTAATGGAAATTACAAGACCCATGATTCATTTTTTACAGTGTAATAAAAATATGATAAACTTTAGATTGAAGGATAGAATTCCCCAAAATTATCTTAAATTAAGTGGCTTTTGTAACATTGTGTTTGAAATTATACACTGCTAGAAAAAAACAAGCTTTTGTATAATTAGACTTTTGACTAAAAACTGTATAGTAACTGAGATACTGTATATGTAGCCCTTGTGACAACAAACCCTGGTGTCATTTGAAATCATTTGAAGCGATGGCACAAAGAAATAACTGTATAAAGAGGTGCTGTATACGATAAATAAAAGAATTTTAAAAAGCCTTTGAGTGCATATGCAACAGAAGAGTGTCCCTGTAAGACTGTCTCCTCCACTTCAGCATCACTGTTTCAAAGGCAGAGAGGAGGTGACACAGTTACAGGGGATAATACGGGTGAGCCATCAAACTTGTATGTGCGCCTGAAATATTCATGCCCACTGTAAGATTCATCACAAAAGAGAAAAGAGCTTTATTAGTGAAGCAGCCAATTGATTCCATGCAATACCGCAAAACTGCAAAGCGACTGATGCAAGTGACAGGTCGTACTGTTTGTTTCAACAACAGATGAAGGGAGCTTAATTAACAGAGTGGCTTGAGAACGCTCTGTTCTAATTACAGCAACTCTGTCAAAAAATAGCATTAATAACCTATTAACAAACAAAAATAATCCTTAACGGATCAATAGTTGTAGTTTTCTGGATACAAAGGAAATGTACACTGCCATTCAAAAGTTTGGGATCAGCAAGATTTTTTAAAGAAGTCTCTTCTGCTCATCAAGGCTGCATTTATTTGATCAAAAATACAGAAAAACAGTGATTTATTGATGGAATTTTGAATGCACAGAGATACCGTGACGAGATCCTGAGGCCCACTGTTGTGCCATTCATCCACGACCATCACCTCATGTTGCAGCATGATAATGCACGGCCCCATGTTGCAAGGATTTGTACACAATTCCTGGAAGCTGGAAACATCCCAGTTCTTGCATGGCCAACATACTCACCGGACATGTCACCCATTGAGCATTTTTGGGTTCTTAGATCTTTGAGTTCAGCTCATGAAAAATCGGGGCAAAAACAAAAGTGTTGCATTTATAATTTTGTTCAGTGTATTTGATTTATGCAAAGTTGTACTACTTAATCATTTGAGTGCTATCTTGTAACCAAAAAATTCAGCTTGGAGAAGACACCACACATCATAGAGCTCAAGATGATCTGTTCGCTAATGGAATGACTGTCAGATTGACAAGCTGAACCAAAACATCTCCTTTGCAACGTCTTAAAGTCCTGATAGTTCTTTGAAATTTCCAAAAGAACCAAGGATTAATGTGCTTATCATCTGAAAAACTTTCACAGATCAAGGCTCTTCTGTTAGTCAACAGCTGTTCAAGGTGCACGAGTTAAACCCTTTGATATGCTCTTTGAATCGAACAAAATTTCTCCAAGTTACAAGAGGAAGCCTTGCTGATGAGAAACACCTGCCTGCACTGACAATCCTTGGCATCACCTGACAAGGCTTTTTTCTTATAACTTTCAGCCTCTTGCCCCAAAACTTTCCTGAGGAAGTTTCTCGTAGGTTTCACACTGAGGGGCTGTTTTGACAACACTGAAACACTGATTGCTGCAAACCTAACATCTCTGGATATGAAAGGAGGCACCTTTAAAGCAATCTGAATAAGGGAGTATATGATAGAGGCAACTTGAGTTGAAGGGTTTACACTTGACAGCAGTGTTGGGGAAAGCAACTTTTAAAAGTAATGGATTATAATATTGTGTTACTCCATAAAAAGTTACTGTGTAAGTAATACTCGTGTTACTTGTAATGTGTTACCCCCAACACTGCTTAAATACTGCTATACCCTGTATCTTCGCTCTTCTCTATCGTAAGCATGTTGCAAGTGTGACCGAATTAGTTTTATTATGGTTTGTGGATTCATTAGAATCAGTTTCCGTTTTAATCTTTGCATATTTCAAACGGGAAGACACGCCTACTGGCATTGAGTGGCGTCTTGTAATTGATCACACAAAGTCGTGGCCTAATGGTTAGAGAGTCGGACTCGTAATCCAAAGGTTGTGGGTTCGAGTCTCGGGCCGGCAGGGATTGTAGGTGGGGGGAGTGAATGTCCAGCGCTCTCTCCACCCTCAATACCACGACTGAGGTGCCCTTGAGCAAGGCACCGAACCCCCAACTGCTCCCCGGGCGCCGCAGCATAAATGGCTGCCCACTGCTCCGGGTCTGTGTTCACGGTGTGTGTGTGTGTGTTCACTGCTGTGTGTGTGCACATTGGATGGGTTAAATGCAGAGCACGAATTCCGAGTATGGGTCACCATACTTGGCAGTACTTCACTTCACACCTGGCGGCTTAATTATTGAGGTGCATTCTAGTGGAGGCCCAGTGGCTTTATAAGAAGCAAGTCTTAAGCGTCATACTGGTCATACGGCTGTTTTCGTATACTGTCAGATCCTACGGTTTCATTGCCCTGTGCATGCAGCTGACTGTGTGGCCATCACGGTGCTGGACCGCTGCTCCTTTGAGTGTGAATGTTCGACGAGCTGTGATACTGAAGCTTAACAGAAGGGAAGAGTGTATTTGTCTTTTTTTGCATAGTTTTTGTTTTTTTTGGTGTGTCACTTGCTTTAGTAATTTATGCACTGATTTTCTGTGTGGTTTGTCCCGTCTGTAAAGCTAGATTTATTATGGCCTCTTAGTAAAACTGTGGGTATTAAATTGGTAAACTGTTCACGAGACCATTATTTAAGAATGTTGTAGAATCAATGATTTTTGTGCAAAATAAAAATGTTATTTTGGTAAGTCACATCTCTTGCTCCTTTAGTAGACTTGAACCTGTGTTTCCTTGAGCAGCACCTGAGGGTGCATGGTATTTCCCTGAGTGCAAGTCCTAGGGTGGCGTAGTCGTCTCTCCACTGTTTCTGTTGCTACACAAGGACCACATATAGTGGCACTGCTATGCATGGTTTTTCATGCAACTCTATTTTTTCCAAAGAAACATATGGCTACATATATAAAATATCATATAATCTGCTGTTGTGGATCAGATCTAGTTTTGGCACGCACTGTGGGATATGGAATATAGGGAATAGCATAGGGAATATGTTACAGGCATATCAGTATAATAAGACAAGGAGATGGATTTGAACACTGATGTTCAATGTACTTGCTCAATAAAGGAATTTGGTTTTAACAAATTCTTCCAAAGTGCAGCTTTAACAACAGGCACATTTTTGTAAATGTAGTCACATAAAGATCGTTTAATCTCACGATTCATGCAAACAATATTTTTTTTTCTGTGAACTTTCATTGTTCAATAGATATTTTGACATTTTATCTTTGTCATGGACAATATTCATCTGAAATCATCTTAAAGGTATAGTTACTCAAAAATGAAAATTGTGTCATCATTTACTCTTCCTCATGTTGTTCCAAACCTGTGTGAATTTCTTTCTTCTGTTGAATACGAAAGAATAAATTTTGAAGAATGTGGGATACCAAAGAGTTGACGATAGCCATTGACTTTTTTGGTAACACTTTAGAATAGAAAAAAACACTTATTCACTATTAACTACGACTTTTCCCTCAATAAATTCCTAATTTGCTGCTTATTAATAGTTAGTGTGGTAGTTGTTAAGTTTAGGTATTGGGTGGGATTAGGGACGTAGAATAAGGCATTAGTGCTAATAAATGGCTAATATTCTAGTAATATGCATGCTAATACGCAACTAGTTAAGAGACCTTAAAATAAAGTGTTACCTTTTTTGTCTCCATACTACGAAATCAATGGCTACGGTCGACTGATTTGTTACCTAGTCTCTTTAAAATAATGTCTTTAGTGTTCAGCAGAAGAAAGTAATTCATACAGGTTTGGAACAACATGAGGGTGAATAAACCTGCCTAAAAGCTAGAATACAGGTACATAACCTTTCAAATCTGAACAGATGTTAAAACTCTAGGCATCACACATTTGCTGACTTAAATGGTTACAGAGGAAAAACGACTCAAAACAGACAAGCTGCTACAAACACAGAAACATGCGTCACAAACCTAGGAGACACAAAATCAGCTAAAAATAACAAAACGTTTGATATTCTTCAACTAAGCAGTTATGTTTGTGTTTCAGTTACGTTTGACCTTGCGTTTAAGTGGTTCTGTTATCTTTCCAATGATCTCCATTGATTCCCTGTGTATTTAAATAAAGACTGTTAACTATGTCAGTTTGTTTTCCCATTTATTCACTGACAGCTCCCCTGTCCTCGTATTGAGAGAAATTGTGCAGAGGCACTTTCTTCAGCCTGAGGCTTATTAATTTCACTTTTGGTGTGAAAGGGCCTTTACAGTTGCCAAAAATATAACTTTTGGGTTTTTTTGTTATCAAAAAAACAAATAAGCAAGCCCAGCCCAGGTGACAAAAAGTAACGTAATAGCTTACTTTCAATATAAAGTAACTAATTGCTGCTTATTATAAGTTAGTAAAGTAGTTGTTAAGCATTGTTGGGGAAAGTTACTTTTAAAAGTAATGCTTTACAATATTGTGTTACTCAATAAAAAGTAGTTACAGTAGCTACTTTTAATGGAAAGTAATGCATTACGTTATCTGATTGAAAAAAAAAACAGTCAGATTTAATGGTTTAACATGGCTAAACAGATTATCCACAGCACCCTTTTCAATCGGATCAAAATTGAATTGAGATCGGATTGTGGTGTTTATATAAAGGCTTTTCAGTCTTACTGAGCCATCAATCCGATAATGGAGGAATTATTGGGTTGCATGTAAAAATATCTAGTGTAGTGTAGGTTATTTATTTATTTTTTATTATAAATACAATCGTTATATTGTTTGGGACAGTATTCTACTTTTAAAATAAAGGCTCTTTATTGGCATTTATGGTTCTGCAAAGAACCTTTAACATCCATTGAATCTTTCCATTGCACAAAAGGTTCTTCATCATGTAAAAAAAAGGTTCAGTTACACTTTATTTTAAGGTGTCCTTGTTACAGTGTAAGTATATATTTAAGTACTGAGTAATATTAATTAGCTACATGTACTTACTATATGGTAAGGGTTAGGATTTGGGTTTGTCTTTTAGGGTTACTTGCATGTAATTATGCATCATTTATTGTTATTTTAATAGTAAGTACATGTAACATGTGTAACAAGGACACCTTAAAGCTTACCAAAGTTCTATTATTTTTAAAAAGTTAATTAATTATTAAAAAGGTCGGTCCCACTTTATATTAGGTGGCCTTAACTACTATGTACTTACATTTAAATTAATCATTTGGTACAATGCACTTATTGTGTAGATACACATTTTTACAATGTACTTATATTCTAAAAAAATACCTGCATGTAGTTACATCTGTAATTAATTTCTGTAATTACATTTATAATTATATTGTTGACCCATCCCTTACACCTTAAGCCACCCTTAAACCTAACCATACCACCAAACCTGTCCCTATCCTTACCCGTATCCCACCTCAATAGAGCAAAAGTGTTTTGCAATACAATATGACCACAATAAGTACATTGTATTTATTTTATGATGCAAGTACATAGTACTTAAGGCCACTTAATATAAAGTGGGACCAAAAGGTCTTTTGAGAACAGTTCACTGAATGGTTCTTCTATAGTACTGCTGTAAAAACCCTCTTTTTAAAACTTTTAATTTTAAGAAATGTCTGTCCCTGTTCTTTTTTATCTGCTCTCATAAGGCTTTCAATGAAAAGAGGTCAGATCAGAAGAACGAGGGTCTTCTGAAGACATTGTATCATTGTCTGATGAGTAATTATGTAATACTTTGCCAAGGGGTGGGATGAACAGCAGGGTGGAACTTTTTCAAGACATGAATGTGGATGTTAATAAAAGATTTTTGTATCAGAGCTGACCAGTCCACGTCGAATCTGTGCGACCAACTTGAACTTATTGTAAAATCTGTGTGAGAAATCTGAGCAGCTTTAAAATAACTGGATTTTGCCAGAGAAAATTCACAGAGGGCAATCGCTTTAAACTGCTCCTGATTTCTCTAAACGTTGACTTGTATGAACATTGCAAATGGCCATGGAAACAGAACTGTGTGTTGAGTTCTCATATGTGAACACAAAGGATTTGTTTAAATGTTTTGTTACAAATTTGCTTCCTTACAAGAAAAAAACTGAGCTCCAAAACCAAACCTTCTTGATTATATGACTAAGCAATTATTTGTCTGTCTGCGTGTGTGTTAGCACTCTCCTCTCTCTATAACATGGAGAATCACGCAGAAAATGTCCTGTGGGATGGGTAATCAAAGCGCAGCGGCGGTGCCGGAAAGCTTTAGGACGACGTCCATCTTCTGATTTGATGCACATTCACAATCTCTGCTTGATGCTCCTCGTTCCTTTTGTTTATCTTGCTTTGCCTTTCTGATTTGATGGCTTTTGGACCCCAGATGACGAGATGAAAGCAAGGGCCTGATGAAACACAATCCAGCTCCTGCGGCTCTTATGGATGATATGTCACTCTTATGAGGATCTGCCCTTCTACTGGGCCTGACCTACAGCCCTAAAGCGCGCGCCTTTTCTCACCATTGCTCTGTTTGCTTATATTTCATCGTCTTATGTTCCCACATCCGTCACATTACCAATTTTCCTTCCCTTGTTTCCTCTCAATTTCCCTCCATTTCTCCCTGTAGCTGCCATTAACCTAGAAAAGGCTAGCAGCTTCCCAAAATAATCCGATTTCATTATGAACCTCCCTAATGCCACCATAAAGCATCTTTAGAGGAACATCCATATTTAACACGGTTTTGCAGATTCATTAAATGAGGAATAACAGATAGCATTCCTGTTTTTAAAGTTAATGTACGGTGACCTCATAAAGTATTTTAAAGTAACAATTTCAATTCAAATAAGACTCCTCATTCATTCATCCAGCATCCACAGTTTCCTAGCTATTTAATAGAAAATTATCATTATCATTATTATTATTAACATTATTGTACCAGGCTAATACAGTATAACACAAAGTATTTTGATATAATTATATTAAATAACATGCATTAACAGAGAGAGTGTGTGTGTGTGTGTGTGTGTGTGTGTGTGTGTGTGTGTGTGTGTGTGAGAGAGAGAGAGAGTTTTTCTAAACTAGATATTAAAACTCTAGTCCATTATTGAATAGACTGGGACTACAGATTTACCCAGGACCATCTGATATGCTTTTGTTTACGTATGGTCTATCATTTTTAGGTAGGAACATGTAAAAGGAGTCAAAAATAATATAAGATAAACTCCATCTAAGACTGGAATAACTTTATTGATTTATCATTCCCAGTTAACAAATTATGGTCTTAAACAGAATTTTTTTTTTTGTCTTGATTATAGTTATTTAAAGGTTACAAAAACAATTCATATAATGTTCAACTAACATTATTTAATGTTTAACAATAATACTAACATATTATTGTTTCAGATTGTTAAAATGTCCAGTTTTCTTGTCATGATTATAATCTTATTTAAAGGTTGCTGAAACGTTTCACACAGCCTTCTATTAACGTTATTTTTATGCAAAATAAAATATTATTTAAACATTTATTTTTAATATTCTAAGAAAGTGAAAATGTCTGGTTTTCTTGTTGCGATTAGAACTTTATTTAAAGGAGACTAAAATGTTTCTTAGAAGGTTCATCAACTAAACTTGATGAGGGAACTGCAGGGCGTTTGTGAGTTAATAAAAAGCTAATCATTCATTAAATCATTACAAAATGTAAAATACAATAAACAGTTTTAAAATAAAAACAATCAAACGAAACAAATCTTAGCCTGCATGTTTGCAGCCGATGCAGATCACAGAGAATTGCAGTTAATTGCAAACTGCCATGATGTTGTGTGTCAGTATATGATTAATAATTAGTTACACTTACATTCTCTGTATTTATTGGAGACGACATCTAATTAGTGTTGGTGAGCACGACCATGCCTATGTAAAGAGAGATACACATGTAATGCACAACATAATGTGTGTGTCATCATTACACCAAACCACTTGAGTAAATTCACCCAATGATCTATCACATGACAGATCACATCACACTGAGCTTGAGATGTACCAGCCCTGAATGTAAATAGAAAATAAAGGTGCTATTATTAATTTTAAAGACCTCACTAACCCAGAAAAGGAGAATGTTTTCTATTAGACACAGAGCATTGAACATATAGCTCCATATTTCATACTGAATGCAATTATGAGCTCCATTATGAGTTATTATAATTATCTTTCTGGTGGTAGTCGAGTATTATGCCCGAAGGAGTTTGTGTCTGTTGAACACAAAAGTTGTTCAGTTGGTCCCCACTGACTTTCATAGTATGGAAAAAAATATGGAAATCAGTGTTGAGCAGAAACTGATTTGTTACCAACATTCTTCAAAATATCTTCTTTTGTGATTAATGGAAGAAAGAAACTCATACAGGTTTAGAACAATTTGAGGGAGAGTAAATGATGACAATGTAATATTTCTATGCCATTTAAACTTCCATTCTACCTTACAATTCTAATCTATCCATCTATCTATCACTAGCCAAGCCTAGTAACTAGCTTAGGACATGCAGCATGTTCTAATTCATGTTAGCAACATGCTAATTGTGTTAAAATGTGCTAGAACATGCTAGAAACTTGGTAAATCATGCTAGCAACAAGCTAAACATGCTAAAATATGCTAAAACATGCTAGCAATGTGTTCAATCATGTTAAAAGATGCTAGCAACATGTTAATCATGGTAATAACATGCTACAACATGATAACGACATGTTAATCATACTATAAACATGGTTATTCCATGCTATCAACATGGTAAAGACCTGCTAATCATGTTTAAACATGCTACAACATGCTAACAAGATGCTACTCATACTATAACCATGCTAACAGCATATAATCATGCTAGTGACATGATTAGCAATAAATGTTAGCAGGATGCTAATCGTGCTAGCAACATGCTAGTGTCATGCTAAACATGCTATAAACGTTATCAACATGCTCATCATGTTACCAACATGTTAGCGACATACTAATGACATGCCAATCATACAAGAAACATGCTAGCCACATGCTTATCATGTTAAATGTTAGCAGCATGCTAATCATTACATGGTAATAATGCTAGAAACATGCAGGTTAGCAACAATCTAGCAACATGTTAAATCACGTTAGCAATGTGCTATCAATATCTGTCTAATGTATCTTTCTAAACTTTCAAACTTCAAAGTTTTACAACTGCTTCAAAGTTTCAAGCTAAGCTTTCTCAAGCCAGCCTCAAAGTTTGTTCACATCCAGTTATACTTTGTTTGAAGTTCAATTCAAAACTATGCTTTTCAATGTTGTGACAATGACAATTACGTTTCACATAAATGAGACAGGTGATATTTTTACTTACTATTTTAATACAGATAACTTATGGAGGCATTTCCCCTTTACAGTACAATGCTGTAAGTTCCCACAACATGCGGTTTCAGTAACGCTTTCTATTAAATTGAAATACAGTAACACAGTAGCAATGCACATTGTTATGCCAGTGCCAGAATAATTCCATCTATTAATATAACCATGGAAATTCAACAGAAATGTATGTGAAATACGATCCGGTCGTGGGCAATGACCGCGTGTTCTTCATAAAACAAACAAAAGGGCCTCAGCTGATGGAGGGCGGGTCAGTTTGCAGATGCGCAGGTGGCAGAGGTGCTCAGCAATCAGTGGCGTTTGCTGCGTTTGGTCTGCAGGGGTGTGATGTGATTACCTTATCTTCACACTCACTAACTCATCTAATTACACAACTCCAGTGAAAGGGCACACTCGCAAAAAAAGGTTAATTGCTTAATTTTCTCACCATATGTACACCCAGATCATAAGTCAAGTTTTTATTGAATAAATATGCACTATTTCAAAACTGCTTCTGAGAGCTTGGACTTTCGCCTTGATTTTATTTATAAACACAAGCGGCGGTCCAAGTCTTCCTGTTGTACCACTGCACTTAATACAGAGGGCATGCTCTTCACCGAAGGACTTTGAATCCTCATAAAAAGGTCATCCGTGTCTGGATGCGCATCTCATGCCAAATAGCGTCGCGCAGAGAGAAAAACATCCGTGGGGAAAGCAGAGCATTACACGGATCATTAGCTCCTGATATAGGAGAGGGAGCGCTGACTGGCTTAATGATGCTTTGATAAGCTGTTTTCAGGAGGTAAACATAATCTGTTAGCTTTTCAACACTTTTTTGTACTCAAGAGCAATTTTTGCTGTGAAACGAAACTGTCATTTGCTTGTTTGCAGAACAATCCACATCTGCAAATATTCATGAGATTCAGTCTTCGTGCTGCTTCATGATGGAAATATGCAATAATTAGACTTGTGCTTAGTTCTGTCCTGTCACGGACCACATGTTCCTTTTTCCTGCGGTTTCACAGACAAGGCTTAAAGCTGCTTAAATATCTTAATTTAACTAAGGCTATTGAAAATAAACTAAATAATATATTGTGTTGATATATTACTCGATATATAAAGATATATACAGTATATTAAGATATGTGTGTGTGTGTGTGTGTGTGTGTGTGTGTGTGAGTGAGTGCATATATATATATATATATATATATATATATATATATATATATATATATGTATATATATACACTAGTCAACATTTGAAGTGGATCAAAACCTTTCATCAAAGTTGTCCTAAAACCGAAAAGCGTTCTTTTCTTAGGTCAACTTTGATTGACTTTTTTCATCCACTTCATATGTTGAAACTGTGTGTATGTATATATATATATACTGTATATACTGTATATCAAATGTTTGATATCAGTAATATTTTTAATGCTTTTTTAAAGTTTATTATGCTCATCAAGGCTGCATTTATTTAATCAAAAACAGAAAAAAACTACACATTTTTCAAATTCAAAGCAGAATTTTCTTCAGCCATTTCTCCAGTCTTCAGTATCACATGATCCTTCAGAAATCATTCTGTCTTACATGTGTTTTCAGGATTCTTTCAAGTGAAGCTTGAAAGTTTTCAAAATAAAAATCTTTCTAACAATATAGGTCTTTACTATCCCTTTTCATCAATTTAACACATCCTTGCTGAACAAAGGTATTCAAAAAAAGAAAGAAAAATTACTAACCCCAAACTTTTAAACGGTAGTGTTTTTTGTTACAAAAGATAATAAATAACTTTTTTTCATTTGATTGCTTCTATTGTCCTCATTTGTTAAGCGCTTTGGATAAAAGTATCTGCTAAATAACTGAATGTAAAGAAATGCTGCCCTTTTTAAAGTTTTATTCAAAAAATCCTGAAAAAGTATCACAGCTTCAAAAATGTTCCAAACAATCATGTGACATTGAAGACCGGAGTAATGGCTGATGAAAATTCAGCTTTGCATCACAGAAATAAATTATATTTTAAAGTATATTAAAATAGAAAACCATTATATTTAAATTGCAATAATATTTCACAAGATTGCTGAGGGAGGAGGGAGGTGTTCTGTTTTTTTGATTAAACAAATGCAGCGTTGATGAGTAAAATAGATTACTTAAAAAAAAAACACAAAATATCTTATTGATCCCAAACTTTTGAATGGCAGTCTATATACAGTAGCTATATGTTGGGTAGAAGACAGGGTGGGATGCACGTACACACAATCTTCCACTGACTACAATTTCTAAAGTTAATTTTGCACTATGGTTTTATCTTTCATGCCTATGCACACTTTTAAAATTTATGCAACATTTGAGATCACAGAGGCGAGTATATGGACTCTTTATTCCAGACGGGAAGAAAAGTCTTTACAATAGGTTAGACAATCCTGTGAAGATCATCAGGTCAACTCCATCATCCGCATCACTAACTCTCATTTTCTTCAGAATATGTAAAGATTTCGTTTTCCATGAAATTACACAAGGGTAAATCCAGCAAACTGAACTCCTCTCAGCAAAGCAGCTGAATCAGTTTCCTATATCGCTCTCGCACATGCAAATATAGCTCAGCTTCATGCACGGCTAGCCCCTTTCTTTCTATTCATCTCTTCAGTCTTCTCACTCCTAACCCAATTCAGAAATTCTACAAAGCTAATTTGTTAAAGGATTCCAAATGAAGAATAGTAATTTGTTTGTGCTTTTAGGCATATTGTGGGTCATTCACTGACAATAATAGGCTGTATATACCAATATTTACAGGAAGTTCTTTGCTAATAGCAAACATGGGCAAACAGTTTGCTTGCAGCCTTCATTAACACTGATGGCCTCGTGTATTAAATCGTTGCGTAGACACACAGTCCAGAGCGTGTACACATTTCAGGCTCATTCTGGGTTTACACAACGTTTATACTGTACATCATGACAGTTTGTAGTAATTAAATGGCATATCCCAGCTATGCAATGAAGGGCAACAATGTACCGCGATTTAATTTCTTCTACACCATTACATCAATGTAGTTTGGCTAGGGAGGCAATTTTATTTAAAAAAATGTAATTAAAAGACAGTACTGAATAAAAATGCAGCTTTAACAGCTCAGATAACAGCCCAGCTAACAACAAAACAAAAAAATTATTATATCATGTTTTTTAAATGTATTAGGAATGTTTGTTGTATAGATGTATAGCTGGGAGAAATGTACATAAAAGTATTTTAAAGCATGATTACATATTCAGTCACATTTGCTTTTCCTAACTGTATGATATAATTCAAATAGTTCAAAATGTAGATCATATCTGACTTATGAAGAGTATTTCTTGTTTTTGAGCAGATCACACACATGCAACTTTCATTAAACAGACACTGAGAGATGACGCACATATATAATCAGACATATCATGAGCTCGGGTCTTTTTCACTAATCGTGCGTATGTGTACAAGTGTTTTCATGCACAAATCATGATTCATTAATAACTCTCATTTAGATGTGTTTTAGGAAAATTCAGGCATGGGCACTCATTATAAATACTCCCAATCAAAATCAAACGGATCAAAGGATCAAAATAATGTGTCTAGGAATGTGTTGTGAATTAGGTGGAAAATTTCTCTTGTGTGTATAAATATGAATAATCCATGTAATTATTAGTGAATGAGACCAATTGTGTTTTCAGCACGTTGTAATGATGTGTGCCAGAAAAAAAGCATAAATTTGTTTTAAAAGTCAATATAACATTGATCTACAGTGACACATGCTTAATTTCACTGGGGTTTTTTATTATTATTTATTTTCACTTGATTTAAAACAACAACAAAAAAGTTTTAAAATTTAAAAAAAAAAAATATATATATATATATATCTATATATATATATATATATATATATATATATATATATATATGTGTATATATATATATATATATATATATATATGTGTATATATATATACACACATGTATATACATTCATTTGTGCATTCAAGAATGTTAATTTTGGTGCATCATTAATTTTGGCAGATGCTTTAATCCAAAGCCAAACGCACTGGGTAAACTATTCCTTCAAGGGAAACCCGCAATACGTAATTACATTATCAATACAACTATTTTTGCATACAATAATGTTTACATTTTTTAATGCACAAACAGATCCCACTTTATATTAAGTGTATGTACCTACATTTAATCATTTGATACAATGCACTTATTGTGCACATGCAAGTTTTTACACTGTACTCAGCCTGTAATTACATCTGTAATTAATTATTGTAGTTAAATCTATTATTACACAGCCGAACCAGCCTTAAACCTAATCAAACCAGCAAACCTGTCCCTAAATTTAACCGTGATTAATCGCTTGACAGTACTACTACAAATACTATGCTTAAACTACGATTAGTGTAGCAAAACCATGGTTAATTTGTGGTGCATTGTTCAAGTATGATAACCATGGTTTTCCAAACCAAGGTGCTCCAAAAGCACAACCCCCTTAAGAAAAAAAAACTGAAATAACTACAGAAGGGGTCAGACATTTTTACCTTGATGACAAAATGACAAGTCTATCAATCTTCCTTATCCGGGGAAAAGTGGAGGTTTGGTACAGCAATCAATAACGTCACAATTAGTCCCCCTTAGCAGCGAATCACAGGAGCAGGCGCAGCTGGACCGGAGCTCCGCTTGGCCTGCGTCGTGCCAGCTGCCCGTCCTGACATTAGCCAGCTCCTCTCGGGACACGCTGACATTTCCTCGAGATCACGGAGGCCACGTGTGTGTGACAGCAAGTGTGTGTGGGCCACTCACCTTGACTTAGTGACCTGGAACTGCATCCAAACCCAGGGACTCCCAAAGGCACCGGAGAGATCCACATGAAGGGCTGAAGTCGAGATGTCTGTCAGCACTCATCAGTGTAGCACGGAGCTAATGACAAGCAAAGAGGCTCTGTGTCCCGAAACTGGGCGGCATGCATGACCGAAGCTTGGCCACCATCTGAGCAGATTGCTAAGACTAACTTTAGCCGGTGGCTGGTGGACATGAAAGTTTAAGCACTTGAGTGGCGTCCTGTAATTCATCCAAATACTGTGAACCACACTTTAATTCCTCTACATGGGTTATTACAAAGGAAATGTACGCTGTTCCTTAAAGGGGTAGTTCAGCCAAAAATGACAATTCTGTCATCATTTACTCACCATCAAGTTGTATGAGCTGTATGGGTTTCTTTCTTTCTTTCCATATTTTGAAGAATGTTGGTAACAAAAGAGTTGACGGCAGCCATTGCCATTTTCTTCCCTAAACTATGGAAGTCAAATATTCCTATTTTATTCCAGTTTTAGTTTTAATTAATTTACTAGTTTAAGGTACTAATTTATTTTAGTTAGCTGCCTAGACAATATTTAAAAATGTGTTTATTTTTTTGTTTTTTTATCTAATATTTACATTTTATTATATTTTTGTTTGTTTGTTTAAGTTTAAGTAAATTTGTTGTGAATTATTGTCGTTTTTAGTAGTTTTTGTTTTATTTTGTATATTTTTTTATTGCAGTTTTAGTTTTTTTAGTACACCAAGTTTAACTAAATTAAAATTAGAAAAGTTCTAGCCGAAAAAAATGTTATACTTTATTTTAATATTTATTTTGTTTCAATACACACACATATAATGATTTTAATTTTAGTTTTAGTTTAGTTCAGTTTAGTTAACTATAATAACCCTGGTTGCTTCATTTTATGATCATGTCTCACATTACTTTTGCAATTAATGAATTGTATTACAAAATTAAGGTACTACAGTTATACCGGTTAATACTTATCATAAGTCATGAAAAACAGATCATGCATGAAATATGATCATGCAGAATAAGCAGCCAATATGCTAGTAATATGCATGCTAATAAACAACTAGTTAACAGTGAGAATTTATTCCACAATTTCACATTAATGTAAAGACAGCAATGCAGAGAGAGAGAGAAAATGGTTTCCTCAAATGACTTGCACACACCAGAATTACAGGACATGTTTCCTAAAGCAAACCCAAACTGTCTGCTTATAGGTCTATTTTGAATAGTTCTGCCTAAAGATGCATTAGATATATATAAAGAAGCATCGTTCTTTCATAAATGCCTTTAAAGACTCAGAGAAGCTCCCATATCCTCATCTCTCCTCGAAACATAACAGATCGATGCGGACGCTAATCGCATCTTTATGACGACAGATATACTGACCATCAATACACTATAACAGCTCATTATCACCATTCACATAGTGGGCTGGAAAAACCGTCTCCCTTCAGACATAAAGAGCCTCATAACCTCACAAAAGCACAACACACCTCACCTTAATAGATACTAACATGCTCCTCTGTCCACTGTCATTTATTTTGTAATCCCCAGAGGAACGTGGGGTAATAACATCTCTATAATATTGTGCTCTTACGCTTGGGGATGTTCTCTTTTCGTCTGACAAATGGCGTTTGTGTTGTATGTCTGGAGATAAGTCAAGCAGATGCATTACTAGCAGCTGGGAAACAATACTATTTAGAAGAACTCTAGCATTTTGTGATCATTTATGCAGTGCAATTAAAGCTAAATCACTGGCGCCATAAGAGATGTTGTTAACACCTTACAATAAGATCACCTTAGTTAACATTAGTAAATACATTTATTAAACTTATCTGACAGTCAGCTATTTGTTTGTTACAATATTTATTAATCTCTGTTAACATTAGTTAATAAAAAAACAATTGTTCATTCCCATACAGTAAATATATATTCAAATATATTTATAATAAATATATTTCAAAATTGTCCAAAATATGTTTACATAGATCTATTTCTACCAATATGTGTTGGCCATTATTAGCATATTAAATAAATATAAGAATATAAATATATATTTTCATAAATATAAAAAAATATATTTTGCCCTCCATATATTTAAATCCAAGTAAATATATTCACATCAGGGTTATTATAGTTTAAAAAAAAAAAAAAATAATAATAATAATAATAAATTATTTCCGCTTCCATTACAGCATTTCTCTATTTCATTTAGTTTAACTTGACATAAACTAAAATTAAATAAAAAAATAAAATTATTTAATGGCATCAAAAACCTATAAAACCACAAAACAAAATTACAAAAAAATTAACAAAAATTAACATGAAAGTAGAAAATATAAAAATGAAATCTAATTCAAAATGTTAACAAAAACTATATAATAGTATCTAAATGATACTGAAATAACATTGAATGTCACATTTGAAAGAAAAAAATGTCCATCTATATCTCTTGTAAAAATAAATGTAGGCAATTGTAAGATTTTTGCCACTGAAATACATTTATATATATTTTGGTATATACATTTTGGAACTAAATATATTTTCCAATTTCAAAAACATATCATTGAGCTTTACTGTTTACAGCATTTATCAAGAAAAAATCAAAAATGCATTTATCAAGCATTTAGCAAGAAAAAAATGCTGTGTTTTGCATGTTTGCTCAGGTCCATTAAATATAATAACAGATACAACTTTTGATTTTGAGTTTCAGCCCCACACCTCTGTCCTGCTATAAAACATACTGCATTACACAGGAGGGATTCACACGTGTATTTAAGTGATCCGTGTTCAGCTGGTCATGTGATGATCTCATCATGGCAGCCACATCAGAGGAGACCAGCCTTATGTAGAGTAAAACGGCTTTAATCAGACTACTCAATGTGAGTGCACTTCATTTAAACACATTCATCAGATGTATTATTCATTTCTTTAGGTGCAACACTTGTTCAAGTGGAAAAGCTGTAATTTTTCGTGGATGAAGTCTTTTATTACTCACTGAAATTATATTAAACTAGAGGTGGACGCTCAGCACTCTACATCAGTGAAGCTTCATTATTCCTCCTGAATCTCAGAGCCACAAAATGTTTCCAAAAGTTTCAATTCAACTAGATCTTTGCATATTCTCCAGGAAACATTCAACAGTGCTTGTTCGCAGGCTATGAAAATGATGTAAGCCCGTTTCTGCCACCGAATAAAAAATTAAAAAGGAATTGGCGTTTTATCTCACAATTCTGATGGTTTTTTTTTAGTTTATATCACACTATTCTGAGTAAAATGTTCTTAAGTCAAAGTTGTGAGATAGAAACTAGCAATTGTCAGAAAAAAAGTCAGATTTATGAGATAAAAAGTTAAAGACTTTTTATCTCAAATTTAACAAGGCTGAGGCAACTCCAGATTTTATTTTGCCGTCTTGTCGTTAACTAACGCTTGTCCATCCGGTTTTAGGTCAGACAGTCTGGATTTTAAATACCGTCTACCAACACATGCTTGAGCTATTAAATAGTAACAAAAATAGTAACACTTTATTTTAAGGACCAATTAAATGGCATATATATTACTAGCATATTGGCTGTTTATTAGTGCTTATTAAGCACATACTGCATTATTGCCTTATTCTGCATTACCATATCTTAGATCCCTTAATCCTACCCAATACCTAAACTTAACAACTACCTTACGAACTATTAATAACCAGCAAATTTGGAGTTTATTGAGGCAAAAGCTGTACTTAATAGTTAAAGTGTGACCAAATAAATAAATATATGTTAATGTTCAAGGTAGTTCAAAGTGATGTACATTTTAGACAAAATATAGTCAATATGGGCTGTTTTGGTCTATTTTGTCAACCATTGTCTCAGATCAACATGGTGATACATGATTCAGTGTTTTTGAACAAATCAATGATTCAGTAAGCCATTCATAAAGACAACTACTACATTTGAAATTGAATACTGGTATACTACTCTTTTTAGCATTTCTTTCAATGGCAGAAATACCAAGAGTATTAGGCCTATACTAATATGCATTTATGAAATCAAAAAGTCACTTGCTTCATTCCTGAATGAATCGCTTGAATGACTGAATCAACAACTCAATCATTAAGACGGTGTCCGGTCGCCACCTGCTGGTGGTTTTAGTTCCATCTTTAAAGAGTAATTTCAGAGTTCTATACTCAATATATTTTATATTTAAACATTATTCTCATAACCTTATTTGTGCAATTTTAACTGTAGTGTAAATGCATCCATAGCCTCTCTGAGCTGCATTAAACAGTCTGTGTAAATACATCTAAATGCCACTTCAGATGCAGCTCCTCAATTCATTTGATTTATATATACCCTATACTATAGTGTCTTATTTAAATTGCATTTTTATATATTTGAATGTTCACACTTTATTTTAAGGTCCAGATCTCACTATTCACTAGCTATTAACTACAACTTTTGGCTTAATAGACTGCTAATGCATAGGATTAAGGATGCAGAATATGGTTATGCAATATATGTGGTTAATAAGTATTAATAAACAGCCAATGTGCTAATAATAGGCATGCTAATAAGGAACTAATAAAGTGAGAAGTAGTCCCTATAAAGTGTTAAGCCCAATTTATACTTCTGCGTTGAACCTATGCCATAGCTAGATGTGTGCAGCACATCTTGAAATTATTTCATATGATCAAACTCAGTGAACTCAGTGTGTGCAGTTAGAGGGTTGTACTACTTCTAGCTTGCCTGTTTGTAAAGGCGTTCCTCAGTGGTCAGTCCTAGGACCCATTTTATTTTCTTTATAATTAAATAACATCTGTGATAATATCACTAATGCTAGGTACCATCTTTAAGCAGATGACAGATTAGGGACACATATTCACTATTAACTAAGAGTTTTACCTCAATAAACTCCTAATTTGCTGCTTATTAATAGTTAGTGAAGTAGTTGTTAAGTTTAGGTATTGGGTTGGGTTAAGGGTTCTAGAACATGCACAATAACACATTAGCATGTGCTTAATAAGTACTAATAAACAGCCAATATGCTAGTAATATGCATGCTAATAAGCAACTAGTTAATAATGGGAATTGGAAGTGTTACCCCCGTTATTTATTGTTGTGCATCATCAGCATCACAAGCCCTTCATTACTTGCAGTCAGCGTTTGATATTATAAAGTCTTTTTTATACCAACGACAACTGGTGTCAAATATGCATAAAACTAAATTAATGATATTTTCGAAGGCTCTAGCTTTGAATCGTTCTAATATTGCATCCTCCCAAGGAACAAAAATTGAATGTGTTAGAACCATCTGGGTATTATTTTTGATAGTTATCTTTTAAGATTCATATTGATTCACAGTGCTTTACTTTTTATAATTGGTTGTAATTTTCAAACACATCACTGTATGTTATATGAAAAGTCTGAGTTAGTATCTCTGTCCATGCAGAGAAGTTTTAACTGCTATTGTTTTATTTACAAGTCCATTCGTGGTTTAACTCCTTCCTACTTGTCTCTCAGTTAATCTTTGGTCAAATGACCTGTTATATGTATTTACCCCAGTAAACTGACTCATGATTGATTTATATTATTTGTTGCGGCCAGGTCACTCTTGAAAAAGAGATTTTAATCTCAACAAGTTGTTAAATAAAGGAATGAATGAATAAAATAAATGCACCGATTCCTTTCAGCAAACGTGCATTTCTGAAAGATCTGGTGCCTTGCAGTGCTTCATTAGCATGTTGCTTTTGTCAATTAAATAACACATTCATTGTCACCTTTGCATGTTCAATTTGTTTAAATTGTGGAGAAATGAGCCTAACATAAATCAAGGCAAGAAGACAACAACTTTGCCGACTAAACGTAATGCCCATGGAGCGCTGGGCACTTGAGCAGAGTGCAAAGTTTTCTAAAATAAACATCATTTGTCAAGTTTCAGTTGCTTGCCACTTTGGGGACAGATGTAAATGGATGAAATAGAAGTTGCTCGGGGCGTTTAAATTGAGAGCTGATCAAAATCAAATGGCAGAATATAAAGTTGACCTGAGCTGTCCTCATATTCAAACTCCAGAAAGATCCATCAGGCCCTTGGCAAACATCCATCACTGACATACTGTCATCTCAGCATTTAGCCTCCAACCATAGATTCTCATACTTACAATGAAATCATAGAGGAGAGGAGAGGAGAGGAGATCTCTCTGCCCAAGGCTTTGAACACCCCTCCAATTACTCCTGCCAAGAGCCCACACATAATTGGCAGTGTATTAACAAGCAAATTACATTAATTAGTGGGTACAAATGGATGAGGAATGATGAAGGATGCTGGCATCATTTGCATTTCTTCAGTCTGGTAGTATAATGGAAGCAAATTAGAGGACAGAATGCTGCAAATTAATCATGATGTGCAAAACTAGTCTAAGCTCAGGCTTAACAGATCAATGAGAAGAATACAATGACTGTTTTTAAGGTGTAATCATAAATAATAATGGTACGGCTAAGAGGACACACAAGGAAGGAGTCTTTAAGATTAAACTCAATGTGTATTGGCATTCGCAGCCCAATTTACTTCAGCAACTTGATTTTATCCACAATTGGGCATATTTTAATTTAAGAAAATAAACTACACACAGGTGAGGAACATCATCAGTAACCAATGGTACAAATACGATGTCAGGATTGTGGTCTGTCTTGTGTGTGTTTTGCTCCCGTGACCCAGTTTTTCCCTCATGTTGATTGTTAATTTGATTCCAGGTGTGTCTCATCGTCTTCCCCTATTATCCTATGTTTAAAAGCCCCAGTCCTTCTGTGAATGTTTGTCGGTTCTGAACGTCTTTCCCAGTGTTCCTGTGTCTCCTATGTGTTTGAACTATTAAAGATGGTGTTTGGAAGTACTCCTCGCTCCCTCGTTCCTTGCTCCCGGGTCAAGTGTGACATACGAATATTCTTAGATAGCATGACAACCAAAAAAAACAGGAACTAAAGACATCCACTGTGAGATCAGGAACAGAGTCCTTGAGAGCAGACGCGACAGAAACATTATAGATTACTAAACCAAGCAATTTGCTTTGTTGGAATAATGTGAACTGATGAATCCTTCACAATATGACCAGGAGCCAGTGTTACTTTATTACTGAGATACTATTATAGTACAGTTTTTTTTCCATATTTCCATTCTCATTCCATTCTCTCAGTATTTAAAAAAAAAAAAAAACAAAGGTCTGTGTAGTCTTTCTTTGCAGCAACAATGGAGAGTGGGAATCAGGATCAAACCAGGAACTGAGACAGGGAAACGCAGGAGAATCTGGAAGGTAAGTAGCACAGGTAAGTATAGCTGGGTGTGGTGACTGTTCAAGGTCGTGAACGGTAGACCGGACGCTGAGTGTCTGTGGGAAGCATGTATTTAAAGGGGAGCTGATGAGTGCTGATGAATGACTGCAGGTGCGGGTGATCAGAAGGCAGGTGATTGTGATCTGGTGATTGTTGTGGCCGGTGACTGAGGTGGCTGTGACTGTGAATCCCTGACACTTACTTATTAATTTTTTTAATTACCAATATTAACCCTACCAGGAAAACATATCAAGAAAGTCTATGGTCAGTTTTGATTTTATGCTGACTTGAACAGCACAGAAACATTCAACAAGCAGACTGTACCATTATCAAGATGACCATTTTGTTACCTGAAAAACTAGATTAAACATGACGTTAAAAACATAAAAAATACGAAAGCACAAAAGTGAATAATTGGGACAATCCTGCATGTGGAAAACAGTAAAACATTGAGTTAGTTAAAACTTAAAAAAAAAACACACATGGTCACTTACAGAAACATAGTTATTGACTGCTGAACAGTTTATCATGACACACTGAATTCAGTTAGGATCATTCAAATATGAGTTTGTAACTCATTTTAATTTCACCAATATTGATGTTATGTTAATTGGAGCTACCAGTAACAGAGCATTTTAGCCATGTTTCGCTCCATTTTGAGATGTCCTCCCAAAATCAGTGCAGAAAATGCAAAACAATATTCTGGACTCTGATTCCGTGATTATGATACATGTAGTTTTAGCTATATGAAGATGTGATAGCCGCATTCATACCAGCACACTGCAATGGGAATGCTGACGTGGCAATTAGAACTAGGCCATTCAGCTCTCCGCACATTAGTTATACACACACAAGCACAGTGATGGATGAAATGTTTGCACTTGAGAAATACATCACGAGAAGCATTTTACCTCAAAGCTTTAGCTGCAGGAGTAAAGCAGAGGGAGTGGCTGCTGTTAAATAAGAGGTTAGTGGTGTAATGCAGCCATTTGTCCTGTTGTGGTTTATCACAGATAACTAATAAGGCATGTTAGGATAGAGTATTATCTTTACACCGCCACCAGTTTCATATCTCACAGCTGAATTCAGTGAGGACTGTTATTCAGGCCAGCAATTTTGTGTAGAAGACATACAATCCATTGAGTTCCCTTTATTAAGCAGGAAGGAGATAATCAGATGATCAGATAAGTGCATGTTAATCAAACACATCACTGTTGGAAGCAAGGACATACTGAGAACCCATGGAAGGGCTTTTCATTTAGGCCTTAAATAATAAAGTAAACGGAAACACTTTAGTTTAGGGACTAGTTCTACTAAGATTGAACCAAGATGGCACCGCAGATGGCAGCTATTGTGCGTTGCTCTCCAGTGTTTGTACTGTTTTAGTTTGTTTTTCCTGTTGTTTGTTTTTCAAATACGATCAGCTTTACCCGGGATGATCTGCTGAACATTCGTCAGAACACACCACAAAATCTTTTACCGGATTTAGATTTTTCGGATGTTTTGCTGGACATTGTAGTTGGTGGAGCTGTAGCTCTGGTCAAACGCTACAGGAGGCGTAGGCAAGGGAAGCAAGCCGGCGCGATCGTGAAGCTTCGACAGCGCGGATTTCGAACGGCGTTGCCTAGCATCCATCTGGCGAATCTCCGCTCTCTACCCAACAAAACAGACGAACTCCTTCTGCTCTCCCGGACAAACAAGGATTTTTCTAACTCTGCTGCTCTGTGTTTCACGGAAACCTGTCTAAATGGCGACATACCGGACAGCGTACTATATTTGCCTAATTACCAGCTGATCAGAGCAGATCGGGACGCGGAATCAACAGTGAAATCGCATGGCGGCGGGACGTGCTTTTACATCAGTGAGAGGTGGTGTACAGATGTAACTTTGTTAAAAAAGATGTGCTGTGCTGATCTAGAAATGCTCTTCATTAACTGCAAGCCGTTCTACTCGCCGCGGGAGTTCTGCTCGTTCATTCTCGTGAGTGTTTACATTCCACCGCAAGCGCACGTGAGCACAGCTTTACCGAAACTCACTGATCTGATCACAGACACAGAACAACAACACCCGGACTCTGTTCTAATCATTCTCGGGGACTTTAATAAAGCAAATCTCTCCCGTGAACTGCCAAAATACAGACAGCACATCACATGTCCCACCAGAGACGGTAATATATTGGATCACTGTTACACAACAATAAAGGGCGCATATCACTCGGTTCCACGAGCAGCTTTAGGACTCTCTGATCACTGTTTGGTTCATCTTATTCCAACCTACAGGCAGAAACTTAAATCTGGAAAGCTTGTATTAAGATCTGTTAAAAGATGGACTACTGAAGCAGAGCAGGATCTACAAGCCTGTTTCTCTCTCACTGATTGGTCTGTTTTTGAAGCCGCTGCCATCGATCTGGATGAGCTCACAGAGACTGTAACATCTTATATCAGTTTCTGTGAGGCTATGTGCATTCCTAACAGGACTCATCTAATCTACAACAACAACAAACCATGGTTCACTGCAAAACTCAGCTCCGTCAGGCCAAAGAAGTTGCTTACAGAAAAGGGGTTAAAGTCTTGTACAAACAGGCCAAATAAACACTGGAAAAGGAGATCAAAGAGGAATTATTCTGACAAGCTAAGGAACAAATTCTCTTTCAGTGATCTTGCTTCAGTGTGAAGGATATCACCAGTTACAAGTCACCATCCCCCAGTACTGTGGAGAATCAACACCTGGCAAACGACTTGAACGAGTTTTATTGTCGTTTTGAAAAATCACCCCACACCCGCCCTGAACACCTCTCCACACAAACATTAACACCTCCAGCAACCCCCCTCTCCCCGACACCTACAATTCAAATCAGCGAAGAAGATGTGTGCCAGGTCTTCAGGAAGAACAAAAGAAGGAAATCACCAGGCCCAGACGGTGTGTCACCAGCCGGTCTGAAAATCTGTGCTGACCAGCTGGCCCCCATCTTCACACAGATCTTCAACAGCTCACTGGAGCTGTGCGAAGTCCCCTCATGCTTCAAACGCTCCACCATCATCCCTGTCCCAAAGAAACCCAAAATTACTGGACTTAATGACTACAGACCTGTGGCCCTAACGTCTGTAGCCATGAAATCATTCGAAAGACTGGTTTTAGCTTATCTGAAGGACATCACTGGTCCCTTACTGGACCCCCTGCAGTTTGCCTACAGAGCAAACAGGTCTGTGGATGATGCAGTCAACATGGGACTGCACTTCATTCTGAAGCATCTGGACAGAGCAGGGACTTATGTGAGGATCCTGTTTGTGGACTTCAGCTCCGCTTTTAACACCATCATAATGGAAACCCTTCAGAATAAACTAACTCAGCTCTCCGTCCCCACCTCTGTCTGTCAGTTGATCAGCAGCTTCCTGACAGACAGACAGCAGTTAGTAAAGCTTGGTAAATTCACATCCAGCACTCGTACCATCAGCACTGGAGCTCCTTCCCTCCCCACTGCTCTTCTCCCTCTACACCAACGACTGCACCTCTAAAGACCCCTCTGTCAAGCTCCTGAAGTTTGCAGACGACACCACACTGATCGGCCTCATTCAGGACGGTGACGAGACAGGAGGTTAAGGAGCTGGCTGTCTGGTGCAGTTTTAACAATCTGGAGATTAACACACTCAAAACTATGGAGATGATTGTGGACTTCAGGAGAAACCCCCCTGCTCTCCCCCACTCACCATCATGAACAGCACTGTGACTGCAGTGGAGTCATTCAGAATCCTGGGCACCACCATCTCCCAGGACCTGAAGTGGGATATTCACATAGACTCCATTGTCAGAAAGGCCCAGCAGAGGTTGTACTTTCTTCGCCAGCTGAGGAAGTTCAACCTGCCACAGGAGCTGCTGAAACAGTTCTACTCCGCCATCACTGAATCCATCCTCTGCACTTCAATAACTGTCTGGTTCAGCTCAGCTACCAAATCTGACCTCAGAAGACTATGGAGAGTAGTCCGGACTGCTGAGCGAAACATTGGTACAACCCTTCCCCACTCTCCAAGAGCTGTACTTATCCAGAGTGAGCAAAAGGGCTGGTAAAATCACTCTGGAGCCCTCACATCCCGCACACTCCCTCTTTGAACTGTTACCGTCTGGTCGACGTTACAGAGCTCTGAGCACCAGAACGACCAGACACAGGAACAGTTTCTTCCCTCACGCAATCCATCTCATGAACACTCAACAATAAACGTGGAACACACAATTATAATACATTATCCATTCACCACACTCACTAATTTTATTTTTATTTTCTCATTTCTAATTTGCACATACTTGACCTGTACATGCATATTTGTCTATATTATATATTGTGTTTTTGCTGCTTTGTACATTGCCTATTTGGATATTTGGATATTATTCTTTTATTATCTGTGTCCTGTCCTGTTGCTGTCTTTCTGTTGCACTGTGGAGCTTCTGTCACTACAACAAATTCCTTGTATGTGTAAACATACTTGGCCAATAAAGCTCATTCTGACTATTAACTAGTTGCTTATTATCATGCATATTACAATAAGCTCAGCCCAGGTGACAAAAACTAATGCAAAACTAATGTTATGCATTACTTCCATAAAAAGTAGCTAACGCAATTAGTTTTTTGTGGAGTAACGCAATATTGCAAAGCATTACTTAAGTTACTTAAGTTACTTTTCCAACACTGCTTAACAACTACTTTACAAACTATTAGTAAGCACCTCACTCCTGATTTCACTCAACACAAGGACAGGAGAGCTGTCAGTGAATAAATTGGAAAGCAAAGTAGACTTACATTTCATATCTAAAAAGTAACATATTTTCCTGTAAATTTAAAAGTAGTGTGTTACTTTACTAGTTACTTTGAAACGTAATCTGATTACATAACTTGTGGTACTTATAATGTGTAACCCCCAACACTGGTTAATAGTGAGAATTTGTCCGGAAACTAAAGGGTGACCATTAACAATGTTCACAAACTAATGACTAACATAGGAGCAGATGTACATAATTAACAAAATGGGAAACAAGAATAGAGGGTTAGAGCAATATGAAATGAAGATATAAGCAGTGTTGGGTGTAATGCATTTCTAAGTAACTAATTACTGTAATTTATTAAAAAAAAGGTAAAGTAAGCGATTACTCTTAATTGTTCCGTAATTTATTTACAGTTACTTCTGATGTAATTAAAATACTGTACACTACAGAACAAGTCTATACGAAACAATGGGTTTAACAGTGAAAGGTAACATTTAATGTTAAAAATTTAACACTTTAGAATAGGTAACAGATAGGTAAATAGGTAAATTCGACTTTTCCTTCAATAAATTCTTAATTTGCTGCTTATTAATAATTAGTAAGGTAGTTGTTAAGTTTAGGTATTGGGTAGGATTTGGGATGTAGAATAAGGTCGTGTAGAATAAGGCATTAATATGTGAATTCATTCATTCATTCATGCTAATAATCAACTAATAGGTGTTACCGTAAAATAAAGTGTTACCATATATAAGGGATTTCCTGGAAAGTCATTTGTTTTATAACTTCTATGAGTCTCGCTTGTGGACTTTCTGTGTGAGGGCGTTGGGTAGGAATGAAACGTAAATTACATGTAAGGGTTTAACGCTGTGTACTTTGTTCATTTTATGATTCTTGGTTATCACGATATATATTGCAACATCTCTAATTAACACAATAACAATATTTCATTTTTAAATGTCACGTTTATTTTTGGTCCCAGTATATCATGACACCTCTAATACGGTCACAAGCTGACTGGCTAAATGTGTACATATGGTGGTATTTTTACCATCTTGTAACTCTGGAGAGCTTATAAAAATGTGTGAAGGAATCAAACAGTGGCACACGGAGTAATTCTGTGACATCACATCCTGTTTCAATGGTTACTGTCAGCTGTTCGATTACCCAAATTCTTTAAAATATCTTCTTGTCAGTTCAGCAAAAGAAAGAAACTCATACAGGTTTAGAACAACTTGAGGGTAAAATGATGTAAATGATGACAATTTTCAGTTTTGGGTGAACGGTCCCTTTAAGCACTCCAAAACCCTCAACCAATGCACTCTCTCACACACACACACACAAATTATCTTCTTCTATGCATTTCACCCCTGATGTAGCTTTTTTCCTAATCTAGCTTTCTAATGAACCTGGCACTGTATACTATGAAATTTGCTGGCTCTGTGCAAATTGCTTATGTTCCTCTATTGTAATTCACTTTGAATAAAAGTGTCTTCTAAATGCATAAGTGTAAATCATAAACCATAAAGGCTCTTTGTGAAATGAGAATTATGCAATATGTACTTTTGAATTCTCTTCTCTTGTTTTTTTTTCTTGTTTGAGGATTTGTGTCATGTTTCACGTTTTTATCACAATGTTGTCATTGAGCTGCAATGATTTAAATGCATCCGTTATCATATAAAATGATCTTTTCTTTGAGTCCAGTTGTACCAGTGTAGCTGAATTTAATAGAGGTCTGTAACTAAACTGTGACTGTAACAATATTGATATGTGATAGATTATAGTGTTTTCTTGTAAACATTATGCAATACATTTAGTGCATGTAAAACAAAATCATGCCTTAAACACTCTTAATCAGGGAATTGTGTGGACTATTTATTTTATGAAGTACCAATATGATAAAAGAAATCATCACATTCATTACTGATGATAATCAAGTTAAGCAATTATTTTACCTCGTAAATTTGTTCATCAGTTGAACAATAAAGTTAGTGAAAAGTTCAAATGATATGCAAATTGACAGTTACACTGACTTTGAATGCGGAGCATCCTATCAAAATGTTTATCTGTTTGACAATCATAAAAAAATAAATAATACAAATATATTTTAAAATATCTGCAAAATGTACAACAAAAAATGAATTGCTAAAATATTTTTTCAAAATATATTTACATTAATATATTTTCCACCAGTATATTTTGCCCTTTCAATGCAAGAAAATACATTCACATCAGGTTTATTATAATTACCCAAAACTAAAACTAAATTCCTAAAAAAAAAAACATTTCCAAGGCAACATTTCATTTATTTAAACTTTTTTTCTGAAATAACTAAAACTAAAACTGAAACAAAATTCTATAAAAGCTATATAGATGTCTTTAAATACAATAAAACCTACCGAAAATGACAAAGCACATATGACAAAATTACGAAACATTAAAAATATATATATTTCAAATTTCGAAAAAAAATATAATAGTATCTCAGTAATACTAAAATAACACTAAATATGTCACAGTTAAAGAAAAACATGCGGGCTACTGTAAATGTACTTGACACTGAGGTTTGCAACTGTATTAAGGTTGAAAATAAATATATTATCAGTTTCAAAAATATATTTTATGGAGCTTCACTGCTTACAACATATATTTAGCATATATAATTTTTTTTTTTGCCATATAGGCCAGGTATTATACACCTGTTTGGGTAGAACAATGTCGTTTTGACTGAAGTGAACATGTATGTTAGTGTTATACTTTTTCTTACAGCACCAGTCTTCTATAATATATATATATATATATATATATATATATAGCACGTGACACAGCCCACCCACCAACAGCACAACATTAAACCTTAAAAATTAGTTTTACTTGTAATGTTTCAGATCAGGTTTTACTTGTTTATTGTAAGCCCATCTGTTTGTCAGCGTGCCATCATCACTGCGAAACCCATTAGACAGCGTGCAGGTACTGGTGTTAATGAAATGTCAGAGTCTCTCTCCTTGTTAGTGTGCTTACACTCCACTGCACCCTAATCTGGTGTGAGTCGCTGCACAGAAAAGGGAAGCGATAGTCTTCAAGGTTCTTCTTTTGCATGTCCCTTCCTCAGGGTAAAGATGAGGTGTTACAGATTCCCGGGGAAAAAAGAGAACTTGTTAAAGACTTGTAATTGTTTCTGCAACAAACCTACTGCATATGCTTGCTTTGAAGGGATAGTTCAGCCAAAAATGAAAATTTTGTCATCATTGTTTTAAACCTGTAGGAGTTTCTTTCTTCTGGTGAACAAAATATATTCGTAATAATAAAGACTATAAAGTGATTTCTAGGTTACCACATTATTTATTTTAATAAAGCCTATAAAATAATAAATGGTTATTTTGAGGGAGCCATTGAAATTGTTGTGAAATATAATTTACATTTATATGCAGATGGTAACTCTTTACAATAGTTATATATTATAGTTATAGTATAACTAAAACTAAAACCATTTAAAAATATGAAAAATATGAAATTAAATAAATTTACACTTTTTTTTCTTAAATGTATTTACATTTAGATTAACTTGTACTAAAATAACTCAAACTAAACCTGAAATAAAAAAATATAGAGACATTTAAAAAAATGTATAATGTAATAATTAAAAAACTAATAAGTGACAAAAACACCCCAAATTGACTTAAACGAATATTAAAATGATGGAAAATATAATAACTCAAAATATTAATAAAACTATAATTGTCAGGCTGTAGTCAAAACGAGGCACACGACGAAGGGATATACAAACATAGAGTCTTTAATTTTATATTCAAAAGCAAGACAACTGGAGAACTCAGGAGACAACCACCACAAACCAAGTTCAACTCAAGACAAGGGAACTGAGGAAATCACAGAACTTATAAACACATGGAACGTAATTAGGGAGAACTGAAACAGGTGAGGAGTAAACAAGGAACTCAGGTGCAAGGAATCATAAAGCAGTCAAACTAAACAAGAACAGGACAAATAACATATAAGGAAAACCAGGAACACAGACAGGGGTAAAACAAGTCCAAAACGCTTGGAACTCAGGAGACAACCACTACAAACCAACTTCAACGCAAGACAAGGGAACTTCTTATTTTTAACTTGTTATTATTGCATATCGCCACCTACTCTACAGGAGTGTGTAGAGGGACTTGACAGATGACAAGGGAACTGAGGAAAGCACAGGGCTTATAAACACATGGAACGTAATCAGGGAGAACTGAAACAGGTGAGTGTTTTGAGATGTTCATTCAAGGAATGCAGGAAGACGAGAGATTCAGAGTAATCAGGTTCTTTAATGGTGCAAACGTATTCAATCACAGAATATACGGCATAAACATAACTTTAAGACACGACAAAGAAGATTACTGAACTCAAGGCTTATAAAGAACACAAACTAATGAGGAAACAAGATGATTAATACAAGACAGGTGAACTGGATGATAATTAACTAAACAAGGACAGGAAATACCAAACAAGGACAAAACGGAACTAAATGGAAACAGACATGTGACAGTGAGGAGTAATCAATGATAATAAGGAACTCAGGTGCAAGGAATCATAAAGCAGTCAAACTAAACAAGAACAGGAAAAAGACCATGTAAGGAAAACCAGGAACACAGATAGGGGTAAAACAAGTCCAAAACACTGACAATAATAGTATCTGTATAGTGATACACTGGTAATTATTTACTTTTATGCAACTGGCATATGCTTTTTATCCAGACACGTATCCTGTCCAACTAGAGGACCAAACACACCGGCTTTTGGCAAATGGGACCATGCCGCCGTTTTTCTAACACCGGGATACAAACAAAGGCTCGTTCAGGAACCTCCGGTGCAGAGAGTAGTGACGCGCTGGTCCTCCCACTCAGAGACTATGCTGCAGGCGGCGCTTGATGACGTCGACTGGGACATGTTCCGGACGAGTTCTTCTGACGTCAGCGAGTTCACGGATGTAGCATTAAGCGTTGTAAACACGCTAACCGAGCAAGCTACAGAAACAATAACGATAAGGACATTCGCCAATCAGAAACTGTGGGTGGACAGAACAATCCGTGCCGCGGTTAACACACGCACTGCCGCTTACAATGAAGCTCTTCTGTCTGGGAATACGAGCGAGTACAAAGCATCGTGCTATGCTCTCCGACGCGCAGTAAGAGCTGCCAAACACAGATACAGAGAGAGAATTGAGTCTCATTTCCAGCTCAACGACTCTCGACGGATGTGGCAGGGACTGAGGACCATCTGTGACTTCGGAAACAAATCCTCCGCGGAGGTGAGAGCAGATCCGTTGCTGGCCGACGAGTTAAACATCTTCTACAGCCGCTTCGATGGCACACATTACAGGCTGTGTGTTCTTCACTGCTGGGATACACACAGTCCGTGTGCGGTCTGCTTGAGAGCAGAGCACGCAGAGTCAGCTCTCGAGTGAGTTTTCGAGGCCTCCGCTTGCTAGAGCTCCGCTGGGACAGTCTGTGAGTGGTAGGCCCCAGGTGAGCCTCCTTACAATATCCCAGCGTGTGGAGCGTAGCAGGCCTCCTCTCGGTTCTAGAGAGTCATTATGCTGAGGCCTCTGCTCCTAGAGTCTGACCGTTTCGGTGAGTATCGCAGGCCTCCTCTCACTCAGAGAGTTTTGGAGGCCTCCATTCGCCAGAGCTCCGCTGGTGCAATTTTGTGAGGGGTAGCTGTACCTCCTCACAGGATACCTAGTGTACTGAGCGCAGCACAGAGTCGTCATGCTGAGGCCTCTGCTCCAAGAGCTCAGCTGTTTCGGCAAGTGTCATCAGGCCTCCTCTCGCTCAGAGAGTTCTAGAGGCCTCCGCTCGCCAGAGCACAAGGAAATTGTACGCCCTGAAGTGGAAGTCTCATTTCATGGTGCGGAAACCGCCAGCTCGACCCAGTCAACTGCCTGATTGGTACAGTTCTGGAGCTCCTGCAAGCCCGACTCTCCGCAGGGCTGACCCACTCCACCTTGAAGGTTTATGTGGTGGCAACTCGGCCTACCACACCTCTCTTGGTGGGCAATCAGTGGATAGACACCCCCCTGGATAGACACCCCCTAGTTACACGTTTCCTCCACAGCATGAGGAAATTTTACGCCCTCAAGTGGAAGTGTCAATTCATGGTGAGGAGGCTACCTGCTCGACCCACTCAACTGCCCGATTGGTACTGTTCTGGAGTTCGTGCAGGCCTGTTCCTCTGCAGGGTTAACGCACTCCACCCTGAAGGTCTACGTGACGGCTATACCGGCCTGCAGCGCCCCTCTTGGTGGCCAGTCAGTGGGTAGACACCCCCTAGTTACATGTTTCCTCCAGAGGCTGAAGTCAGAGAGCTTTTGCTATGTGGTGGATCAGGATGTTATTCCATAACCTTGAGTCCTCTGCTCTCCCCTTTCCTGGGGATCAAGACTCACTTCTCAGAAGTTGGCCTTCGGGACGCAGGCCCCGCCCACTTTAGCCACTTGTGGCCTTTTTTCTCTCGCCCAAGCTGTGCTCCATCCACAGGGATTTGTCAGTCTGGTGGCGTAGGTATCTCGTTCCCCTTGCGTTTTCGGGCGCAGCTCGAGTTCCTGAAGAGGAATATCTCTAGGTTACGTATGTAACCCTAGTTCCTGGAGGGAACGAGACGCTGCGTCTCGATGCCACACTTCCGGCATCTCTGCCAGTGCTGGCTTCATTCCTAGAAGCTGACGCCGGTTCCACCGCACGTGCTTTTAGGCTTCTTGGCCATTACGTCACCCGTCCGTGACGTCTCGCCCATCCTTTGTACAGATTACACTTGTATCAGAGCGCGGTCACGCTGGAGGCATTCCCCTTGCGTTTTCGGACACAGCGTCTCGTTCCCTCGGGGAACTAGGGTTACATACATAATATAGAGACGCTTTTCTCACTCACTGCATTATAAAAATCATAAAATCATTGTTTGGCTAATGTTGCTCTGTTTTGATTTCATCCATTTGATATAACTGTGATGATGTTGCTAAAGGGCCTCCAGAGAGATCAGACCTTGTAGAAATTACTTAATGATTAATATCCTTTACTGAACTCCAGACAGAGCATCAGCATCAATGGATGAGTGCTTCATAATGAGTCTGAGCAAGAAGCAGCGCCTCATCAGTTAAAGCAGCTTCTCTGAACATTCACATCACTGCATTTATTGTTTTGTTGCATGTAAACTGTAATGTATACACATCTCTTTAAATTTACTGTCATTGTGCCTATTGTTGCATGTTAAGCAGATGTGAAATATGACCTAGTTTCTCATACGTACAGGCCAATAAAATGCTTTTTTCTTAAACCATCATCAGACAATATAAATCTGCAAGACTCTCGCATTCTCAGAGTAATGAGTAATGCTCAGGATCTAAATAATAGTGGTGGCTGATGCTTGGGGGAAGCACACGCGTCAGTTAACAGTGCCTAAATATGCACTAAGATGTATTTTGCCATTGATTTGTTTGTATACATCTATTTATTTTTTGCTGCTCCTAAAAGCTACCACTACATTAATGAAAATTGTTACAAATATCTACAAATCTCATTATGTAAGAAACAGCATTATTAACATTAAACTAAATGCCTTACATGACACAACATACTATTCACTATTCAGTTTGTGTGTAGTACAGTAGTGATTTTACAACTTTTATTTGCTTTTAGTTGCAGCATTTACAAGTGCATGCTAGGTATACTTCAAATACATTTACATATTTAAAAATACCCTGTAATTGTACGTTTAGTATACTAAACTGCTATACTTAGTCTGCTAAAAATTGGAACAACTAATTTTATACTTAATGCACTTTTTATTGTGCAGACGTATAGTGCTGAAGTCCAAGGTATATTTGATTGTGCTATGGTGGAACTATTACAAGGATACTTCAGGTACACTTTGAATGTCTTGCATTTAAAGACAAATATTATTCAAAGATCATATACAATCTTCATCAATAGTGACAATAAAACACATTTTAGGCTTAATATTTAGAAATGTGTATTGTACTCTAAATAAAGTTTAATTGTAATTTTTATTGCAGTAAGTCTCTAGTGATTTGTCAGTAAATATGTTAATATATTTGATTTTGAACTATACTTAAATTAAATAAATGTATTTAAAATATATTACTTTTTACTAGGGATAGATTTAACATTTGAAATAGACAGTTTTTGGTTAGTATAAAAAATTTTTTCTTAACAACTGTTATTCAAATAATAGTCAATTTCACATGCTGCATTTATTCACTACATTTGATGATTTATATGATTGTGTTTGCTTTCATATATGTAACACATTTTACAAATCGGAATGTTACTAACAGCAATGATCAGATTTTAAATCATGTGAGTGCTACGACCTTCTCTCGTGCTGGCTGTCGCTTCTAAAAGTCGCTCTTCATTTGTATAAAGTAAAACTTTTCTCAGCTTTCCTGGACATACGGACATCTAGTCTCTAGATTTTGCTGTTGTTCGTGTCGGTGGAAGTTGAAAATGACTGAGATGACATATTTACGGTGGCCGAGAGAGCTCAACGTGCTGCAACTTCAGAAAACACATGCAAATAGACAAAGCACCAGCAAATCAAGAAATCATCTTCATCAGTTTGACAGCAGGTGCTGCAAATGCTCACAACACAAACAAATAAAGAAACGCACTGCAAATGTTCACAACACAACCAAATAGTAGTAGTTAATCAGAAACAACCAAATAGAAGTTGTTTTCTTAATTTGCAGGCGTTTTTTTTCTATTTGCAGTGTGTTTCTTTGTTTGTTGTGTTGTGAGCATTTGCGGCGTGTGTGTTGTCAAATTGAGGAAGTTGTTTTCTCTTTTTGCAGCGCGTTGAGCTCTCTCGGCCACCGTACATATTAGCTATATATATATATATATATATATATATACACATAGTAGCACAATTTCATGTTTGCCTTTGGGATTTGACAGAGCTTTTGAACCGGTAACGTCAAACTTCACATGAAATATAAAATACAATAAATTGAATGAATAAAAGACAAAAGTAGTCAACGACATTTCAGTGTCAAATATGAACAATATCAATATTGCTGAAACTATATGAACACAGGCACACATAAGCATCATAGATATTAATTTATCAGTAATGGTCCTTTAGTTATAAGTTTTATTGTACATATTTAAAAGGGAAAGTTTTAAATGGTTCTTTAAACATTTTTATTTTTTTATTAGGGGTACAATTACTGAAGGCCTAAGCACAGTTATTTCAAAGGTCCTTACAGCCTCCAAAAGCAAAAGAAATCAATCTAGGGCCCCGTCCACACGAAGACACGTTTCGCTGTATACGCATAAATTTTTTACCGTATAGGCGTTTCGTCCACACGAATCCGGCGTTTTTGAAGAGTGAAACCGATAATTTTTTAAACCGGGTCCCAGGGTGGATAAATTTGAAAACGCCGTTTTCACGTTTTCGTGTGGACGGCGAATCCATATATTTTCTGAAACGATGACGTCATCAGCCCACGTCTCGCCCCTAATCAGACACCGCTACGTCACATAACAGCGACAACAACAACAATGTCAGACTACGTGCCTGTGTTCGTGCTGCAGAACCTACTGAGCTCATTAGCTTTATTAAAGCAAAATCTTCTGCTTTGTGTGTTAGTTTGTATTCAGCGCGCAAGGTTTACGCACATGGTCCAAGTCTTCTTCTCTGTTTTTTGTGTATCTCTGTGGCAGAATTACAGCGCCACATATTGGTCTGGCATGTGTACTACATCGTTTTGAGTCGGTTTCAGTGATTCCATGTGTACGCAGATATTTCCTGAGACGACTCCGTGTTTACGGAATTTGAGGCAAAAAAAAAGATTGGATAGGGAGAAATCTGGCTTCGTGTGGACGTAGCCTAAGTGTAGTGAGTGGGGCGGGGCCGAGAGCCGTGGGAACGGAGCGAGGCCGATGGAGTTAATGATAATGAGCAACACCTGCACCACTCACCGGTCTCAAGTCCCACGGCGGTGCTCCGGAAGGATAAAAGGAGGAGTGACGACAGCGGAAGACGAGAGAGGACCAGGCCAGGACTTTATTTTGTGTTTTGTGTGCAGCAGTCGTCCGTGAGGGGCTGCCGCTTTACTTTTGTGTTTGTTTATTTGGATTATTAAAGTCTTTAAATGTTTGCCGGTTCCTGCCTCCTTCCTCCCGTTCTATGAACTTTGTTACACTAAGCTAATAATAACTTTTATAAATGCCATTTGTCAAGTTTCCAGACATGTTTAAATATATTGCTGTGCATTTAAAACATAGAGACAATATTTTACAATATCTCTTTTAAGATAAAATATAGTCCTATAAACACAATTAGTATTTCTTAAAACACTTATTTGCTAGACTGCTAGCACATGAGTAATCAGACAGACAGCTCAACCTCATATAACCTGACTGTGTCTCAGAAGCAACCACTGCCCAAAAATGATGCCATTTACTTACATTTTCTAATATGTGTTGTCTTTATTAATGTGACAATTTGTTCTGTGTAGCAATCATTTCATTGCAGCATTACTATATTACAATTTGTATAAATATAATATGTGACTAAAATATTTTGTGCATCGTTCATAGCACACTAATCAACATCTGCTTGATTTTGCTCACCGGAAGCAGTTTTGTATCCTTTTGAGCTAATAACATATTTAATAAAGTGTTTGGTTGTAGTTTCAGTTCTACAAAACATTTCATTTTAGAGATTCACACAAATATGATCTCTCGTGCTGAGAGTGAAAATTACTTTTTTTTTTTTACTTTTGAAGACTCATGATGGACTTAGATGAAAGTTTAATCTTTCGAAACCTTTGCTGACTTGCAGATCCATACATATTTAATGTCTGCATTTTATCTATGGGCCAGTGCTGTTAGTTGATGACTCACAACAAATCATAATATAACAAGTAACAAACAAGAAGCCCAACAAATGTTATTTTGTACAGTACTTGTCTTCAAGTTTAATTGAAAAGTCTCCCATTTACAGTATAATCTGCTCTTTTAGATCCGACAAATGGAAAGGCCAGCGGAGGAAGATTATTCAAGAATCTCAAAACAGCTTTCACCACTCAGTCTGTCAATCATTGCCCTGATTTCTAGCTGGATTTGGACTGGATTGGACGCTGTCCTCTCGCAAAAATATGCCAGAGACCAATAAGCGGAATGGTGAAAATAATCATGAAATGGCCAATCTCACAATTGCAGGGTTGCTCAATCACTTTGATTACTGATATGGTCCACTTTTCTGATGCCACATGTGTGCAGTAAACATCACTTCAAGTCGACAGGATAAACTCCTCTAGTTACTTCACACTCTCAGAAAAAAAAGTACAAAAGCTGTTACTGTGGTGGTCCCTTTTCAAAAGGTACCAATATGTAACAAATAGGTACTAATATGCACCATTTAGGGGTAAATAAGGTACAAAAGTGTACTTTTTGAAAAGGTACAGCATCAGTGACAGCTCATTAACTAATGTTAACAAACACAACTTGTGATTTTAATAATACAGAAGTAAATGCTGAAATTAACATTTACTAAGATTAATAAATGCTGTAAAAGTATTCTTAGTTCATGTTAGCTAAAGTAGTTAACTAATGAACCTTATTGTAAAGTGGTACCAGCATAAGACTATGGAAGCCCGTTTCTGCCACTGAATAGATATAATAATAAAAAAAGGTAATTGTGACTTTTTGTGACTAAATGTCACAATTCTAACTTTTTTCTTGCAATTACAAGTATACATCTTGCAATTCTGACTTTTTTTCTCAGAATTGTGAGAAAGTATAAACTCGCAGTTATATATTTATGTGGGAAACAGAGTGATACTTAAGCTTTTTCATCTAATTCAAAAGATAAAACCCAACTTCAGCATGTTTACACCCAATACTGTACATGCCAGTACACAATATGTGACCCAGGGGGCGTATTACAGAAAGTTTCTTATCTTAGGTCTTAACTTAAGATATGATGTGTTAAATTAGGATTTTTCACAAATTCGTATTACAGAAGCAAATTTTAACTTAATTTGGGATTCTTATCCTATCTTACAAAATAGTATCTTATCTCTAGTTAGGAAATCTTAAATGGCATAATCAACCTCGGCATTCCACTCTCAGGTCTGTTACCAAGCAACCAGCACTGCCCGAGCTGCTGATGAGGGAAACAAAATAATAGAAGCTACTTCACTTTGAAAATCGCCTTTTGCAAAAAAAACCGTAAGGCATTAGTCACTTGCACTACAACCAGTAATGCTCCATGATGCTTTTGTTGGTCTCTGTAATGGTGGTTGCAGTTCCTGTGCTAACTGTAATATCATGCACAGCAGGCTGTAATTATTTATAAGTGTTTTGTCATCAAAATGTAACACATCTTCAGGGTCCTCCAATAGTCTTTCTACCATTAAACATCTCCGTTCTTATTGATAATTAATAATAATTATTAATAAATGTAATGCCATTGTTGGACAGTGCAACTGTAAGTGATTTTTCCGTTAGCTTTCAAATTATTTTTAAGTTAAGACGGTTTTTAGGATTTTTTGTCAAGTTAGGAGGTTTCTGTAATACCCCTTAAGATAGGATAACACACTTAGGAAATGCTGTTCTGTAGTAGCTTTTGTCCTAAATGTGGTCCTAATTGAAATTACCATGGTTACCAAACAGATAAGATAAGATTTTAAAGTTAGGATCTTTCTGTAATACGCCCCCCTGATAGCACACATACATCTCGGAGACATCTGACGTCTGCAAGACGTATTTTTTAGGGTGTTTGCTCATCTGCAATACGTCTATAGGACATTTCCTTTTAGATGTCAAATAGATGTCTTTAAGATGTTTATGATTTAGAATGTATGTAAAACTGACATCTTAAAGACATCTGTCAGACGTTTGTAGACAGCAGATGCTTTCCAGCTCAAGAGATCTTTAACAGACATCTTGCAGACGTACGTGTGCTATCTGGGCCCCAGGGTCACAAATGTACTTTCAGGAGTAAATCACTCAGACCTGGTAATGATCTTCTCTCATTCAGTTGTCAGTGTTTAAATCAGCCAGGTGTTTGTTCTTCTGAGCCGTTCCCTTGTGTCATTCTCCCTGTGGCGAGGGCAAATCACTCTGATTGTTTCCTTTTGCATGTCCTCATTATTGCAGCTGTGAAGCAAAAGACACACAAACATGCTGTATTCGATGTGACTCCTTAATAACACAAACCCAATCCCTCTGGCATGATTGAGTAGGACAAACCTTATCTCCATCAGTCAATATCATACACCCACTGTTGCTAAACGATTAGCCCTCTCTCTTGAAGATGCTTGTCGAATTGAATGAATGGCGGACTATTGATTAGGTGATAACGGTGGTAAGCAAACAGAAGGCATGGTGTTAGGGATGGGTGCTCTTCAGGGCCGCACTCGCTTATAAAAGGTCATTGCAGCATGCTGATAGCAAAACTATAGCTACTGTAGTGTGTCCTTGGCTATGCTCGACATACTCTACTGCCTCAGCAGCTCTCTTTGACAGGGGTCCGGCAAAATAACAAAATGCCCTAACCTGGGACAACTGTGTTTTAAGGTGTTTGACAAGGTCTTCTGGCTGTTCTGTTTGCCAGCACCCATCTGTGGTGGACAGATGATAGTTCTGCTCCGTAAGGAAAGAGCACAGTGTCTTTCCTCCAAGTGAACTTCACTCCTACACTGTATTAACCCTTGTGCTGCAATTTTAAAAAGTTACACAGAGGTCCTTACAGAAAAACAAATGCCAAAAAATATTATGTTTTTTTTTTCTCACTTTCACTGACTTAGATCTTTTTACCAACTTCTGTCTTGATCATAACTACCAAGAAATAATGTTTTTATGATTTCAACCCTTTAAACACCAGTTTGTTATCATAATTCCAGTGTTGTTTTCATAAAAAATAAATAGGCAATCAGTTATTGTTATTGTTATTATATGCAGTTTTAATGGGTTTTAATAGGACATATTTATCCTTAAGGTCCAGAGTGTAACTATTTTTTGTACCCAGTGTAAAATAGATTTTTGAAGAGAAACTGAAAGTGAAATATTAAAATGCCAATAAAAAAATAAAAATTTGACTAATTGTATCATGTATGCATGAAAAAGATGTGATAATCCAGTGTGTAAAAAAGAAAGAAAGAAAGAAAGTACTGTCATCATTTACACCTTATGATGTGAACAATTGCCAGCATGTTTGCAGAGCAAAATTCGACTGGATAGATAAAATAAGTTAATTTTTACTAGTTTTTCTATCTACAGGCAAATTGCAGATTTTTTTATTTGAATGAATTTGGATGAAACACAGATGTCAATTACTGTACCTACATATGTGCAGCATCATTCTACTAATGATGAATACTAGTCTAATAATCACTTGTTTTGGCTTAATGATAGTAATATTTATTTGGTAGTTACTTCTGTTTGATACTCATAAATTCCAGAATGGCAAAGCATTTTGCTGCTCAAGAGCAAATCACATGACAGCCAATCATGTGGAATTTTGAAAAAGAGGTTTTAAACATGAATTTATACGTGTTTCTCCAAGCCTCTACTTTACCCTTGCTGCCTGCCACACCGTAATACTCTCGCATATTTAATTACAGTGACTATTAGCAGCGTTATCGACCATTATAATATGAAGGACAGACAGAGAAGGATGTTCTCTAATAACGGCTGAATTAAAAAGAGGGAAGTTGAGAAATGATTAGAATAGACATAAAAAGATAAGAAAGCTGGCAGAAAGTCGAGATAAATGTTCATCTTGTGTTGTTTATTGCAGTTTATAATGATGCAAAATAACAAAAACTTTTGAAGCATTATTTAGTGTGAGAAAAACTGAGCATAAAGCAATAAAAATGAATGTGGTGCAGCTCAAATTGTTTTATCTTGGATGAATTTGATGAGAAATCTTTTAGTTCATAGAGATCCGACTTTTGATTGCAGACCCATAAAATTCACAGGATGGGAATTTAACCAAAGTTGCGTATCTGACTTTTTCCAATGCCAGGGCAACACAAAAAGCTTGCCAGTTGGCATGTCTGGCCCAGGCACCAGCAATGACCCTAATAATGGAAATCCATTGTCTTCCATGAGAGGACATTCGTTTTCATTAATGACTATCTCTTACATCAGCTCAGTCACCCTCACCTTCACAACAAGTTGTGTAGAACATGAAGAGGGGAAAAAAGAAATGAAGCCGATTCCTCCATGTGTGATATCAACCCCCATTCACACATTTGCCATTTCTTCCCTCTCCTCCATATTTATCTTAATCATAAAATTGGAAGTTTAATTGCATTTTTGGGTCATCCAGATGGTACCTTTGTGAGGAGATTAATTACTCCGTTGAGCAACATTAATAAAACAAATATTTGCAGGGAAATGTAATTGTGTATCCCGGCATGGACCGTGTAAAAAGGTGAGACGTGTGGAGTCATGCTGAATTCCCTGCAGTGGTGAAACAGGGAGGGAAAGAATGGACAGAGAAACAAATGAGCAGTCGTGCACTTGTCAGTGTGCTACCTAGCATACTGAGGAGCCAGCCTTTCTGTTTCTCATGTGCTATTTTCATTGATATACACTCACACGCAGCTTAATGTGACACGTCAGAGCACTGAATATGAAGATACAGCATTTGTTGTGTAGTAGGAAGGTCACCATGTGGCTATAGCTATAAAACCCACTATATAACGTGGCAGAGACAATAAAACATTTGACATTTATGATGCCAACAAGTCTTTTCAGCTATGGGAACTTTAGCTTGGACAGGTTTGGGGAACATTATTATCGAGTTTTGTTTTGAGAGCTGGGTAGATTGCTTAAAAATGTTACTGATTACAGACTACTTTTTAGATTACTTTATCAAACATGTTTTAAACTTATAAACATACCACATCAAAATATATTCCATTCATGATATCAGCATTGAATTGAAAATGTATGCATTTGTCACTCGTTTCACACATTTCAGACTTTTATCAGCAGTCTCCAGAAATCAGTCGACAAGTAAAAATCGGCCTCAAATCGTGTAGTGTATATAGTGCATTAGCTTTCAGAAGGGATCTGTTCTCAATTAGTAACTTGTTTTGGGTCAGAGTCCATCTTGTCGAATGTGAATCAAGTTTAAGTCCTTTACCAACTGAGTTTGAGAGGTGACGTTGTCATCTTAATTTAGTTTTTTTTATCTTTCATTTTACACATTAAGCAGAGTCCAAAATGTCAGAGTCCATGTAAAGTTACAATTCCACCTGGAGTCAGAGTCCATGAACCCCAACTCTATTAGTTATCATGCAATAAAACACATAAATTACACAAGCAAAATCTTTTGGTGTTTTTAAATTTTCCCTTAAAACTCTCCTCTGGGTAGCTTTTATTTGATTACTTTGTAATTGTTTTATTCTATACTGTTCAGTTACTTCTTGGACAGTTTTTATGTGTATTGTGTATTTTAATGCATTTCTTTTTGATGAATGCATTTTTTATGTCTGTATTTCTCTTATTCTTGTAAAGCACTTTTACAGTAGATACAACTTTTAAAGGAGCTATAGAAAATAGTTGATTGTTGTTGTTGTTGTTGTTGTTACTAAGAAATAATAAATTATAATATTTAAATAATAAAAATATTATTGAAAATAATAAAAAAATATTGGATTCAAAATGCTTATTTAACAAGTTTAGCGTGAGCTCTCAAGACAACTGAATATCTAAATGATTTTGTAAATCAGTGTCTGCACTTCAAATAAACAGCACAACATAAAAATAAGAACATTCCTGTAATAATCAATGCTTTCTGCATTGCAAGAGCAACTGAGAAAACTGTTACATTAGCCTACACTAAGAGCAATGTGATGCAGAGTGACATGACTCAATGTGTTTTCCCATTATAATCAATGAGGCTTTCTACATTCACTTACAATGGGACTGGTTTTCACCGATTTTTTGCATTGCAGATGGGGTGTAAAAGACAGAGCCTAAGAAAGAGTGTTAAATGGTATTTTCACTATTTGCACCAAGTGAAAAGAGCAGTATTTTATCTCTGCACAAAGTGTAAATGGTAAATGTTTCTTGAAATGCACGTGTCGCAGTCGATGTGGCAGCCTGATCACATAGACAATCTCTACATTTAAATTAGTTAACAAAATATTTCACAATAAATAAAAAATAAATAAAATGGCCAATTTTTGTCAATATAAAGCTCTTTAAATGCTGCCTGGATGGCAGAGGACTTTGATGTGAAGAGGAACTGTCTAATCAGGAGGGCTTTTCTTTAAGGTGACTTTGTCGGCAGGCCTCCTGGCAAGCTGTGAGTGCAATCATGATGCTCGTTTGTCCCCGGGCCCCAGGCTCCCCAACCACTGCTAATTAAAACCAATGTTTAAACTGGTCACTAATCTATAAGTCATTGAGGTTGATTCCACACAGCCATTGATTATCCTTGTCATTTCAAAGGCTGCAGGACGTCCAGACTAATTGCAGCTTGTTTTCAAAAGTAGCCAAAATGTAGTTTTGTAGGATTTAACTGCATGTTGCACTGCTGGTTTAAGACAAGTGAGTTAACAGAAGGTCATACTGGAGCTTTGTAGACGTATATCTTAGTTTTTCTTTTATGACAACATACAAAACTCCAAAACACAGTTGAGCATCGCAGCCAGTAAGGGGTTTATATTAAGTGTCTTTACTATGTGCTTGTGATAATCAGTCAATCAATCAGTCAGTGTTAATGTGCTTATTGTGTTCATGCTGAATTGCAAATCACATTTGCTGCTATATTGAAGTGGGATATGGGTAAGTTTAGGGACTAGGACTTGGCTAGGTTTAAGAAGTCAGCAGTGTAAATACAAATTTAACTAAGCAGGTATTTTTATGTAAGTATAATCAATGTAATAAAAAGTGTATGTACATCAGTTAGGGTTAAACGAATTGTTGCTAAATATACAATATGCCAGAAACATTTTAATCACTGCAATAATGATTCAGTTCTAAAATATTAAGTATTTGCTTATATTTAAATCCAAACGATGATTTTCTTTTTTTTGCCAAGATGTATGTTTTGATCATAAAACTAAGCATTTAAATATCACCTTGCTATTATTGGGAAATATAGAGTGATGACTGATCATGCAAATAAGCTTTTTTATTGTTATTAATATTAAAGCATGCAAAGCATTTGCATCATTGTATTGCACTGCGTTGCATGTTTTGAAACGGAGCTTTTATACTACACATTTTAATATCATCTTACTAAGACATATTATCGGGATAAACCATAGATGTAGAGTGATGACCAATATTTAATCATTTTATGTAAGTATCTGCTATACTGTTATAAAGATCTCATTGATTTTCATTACAATCAGAATTTCATTACATTTTTTTGTAAAAAAAATGTTGTTTTGTACAAAATTTGTACATTGTTTTGTACAAAATTTTGTCCATATAAATATCAGAATCTGCACCAAATATATTTTTGCTCAGTTTGGGTCTCTGATGAAAAAATCTAGCTGTTTTTACCTTGATTGTGATACTGTACTCTACAATTGTTTTTTTAAAGTTTGTCTAAAACGTCCAGAAATTGTTCCATTTAAAAAGAAAACAGAATTATTTCATATATCAGACTTTGCAGGGTCAAGAATAAATCAAAAATTGAATCAAATTTAATAAATAAATTAAAATGTGCATTTAATAGAAATAAATAAAGGGGCAAGTTCTTTGGATCTTATTTTTTCTGGTCTCTCTCACACACACACACACACACACACACACACTGCAGCAGTGAAGATGCTGAATGCTGGGGGTTTGAGCACTGACACCCTGTGGTGGAATAATCTTGTATGTCACTGCTCTCTCAGATCGGCTTCGACTGGATTAAAACTTCATGTTCCATTGGGTTTGGAAAACTCTGTATATGGTAATGATCAGAGCATCTCTTCTGCTGTCTTTGAGACAGAAAACATACACCAGCAGAAACTACACTGGAAAAAATATATACTTCAAACCAATTTAATAACTAAACGTGTCATTTTTGCTTATTAGTATGGTTGAATTGGATAATCGAAGGTCTGTTGGTTAATAAAATGGGATTAAATACATAAATTATATTTGTCTTATTTAACATTTAATTATTGCAGGTTTGTTTAATATTCTGAGTTTGAAAAAGTAACTCAGATATTTCCTTCTAAATTCAAAAGTAATGCATTGCTTTATTAGTTGATTTTTTTCAAAAGTAATCTGATTACGTAACTCATGTTACTTGTAATGTGTTACCCCCAACACTGATGGTTTAATATTAATATCTCTTTTTTCCTAAAGATGAAAACACACTCATACTTAATATATTTTCTTTAGATAGAAGCCAAAATATTTCTTAATGTAAGCCAACATAATAATTATATATATTTTACTGCTTTATATCACCATTAATATCAGCCAAATTTGACTTAAAATTAAATAAAATCATTTTTGTTTAATTTAGTTTACTTACTATGAATAAACACCAGAAAAATAAATAAAATGCACAATAAGTGAGTAAAGTGAGTTGTGTTCTGCACATCAACAAGCAATAATACAATTTAATTCAAATGGTCTCTTTTTTATTTATTTTTTTCTATGTGGAATATTATTTGCTTTTAAATAAACTAAACAGAACAGGTTTAAATTGGAAAAAAAGGCTTACGACTGAAAAGACCAGTATAAACATGCATGTGAAATAAACAGTGTCATCACACAAGTAGTTCAGATTCCAGAAGACACGGCGATGGAGTAATCGGAGGACAGCGACATACACATTTCCAGCAATTTATCATGCAAATAAGTTTTATTTATTTTTCATTTTTAACATTTAATATTAAAGCACACAGAGTATTTGCATCATTGTATTGCATTGCATTGCATGCTTTGAACTTTGATCACAATACTATACATTTAAATATAATCTTACCAATGGTGATTGAATAAACTGCCAATTTTGCAAAATTTGGGTCTTTTTCCTCCATATTCTCACTGTATCATACTATATGAATACTAGAAAATGTTTTATTAATATTATTATTATTATTATTATTATTAAAAAATAAAAATAGTAATTTGTAGCCTTAATTGACTGTTTCATTGTTTTTTTGAATGCATTCCTCTATATTTTGTGCTGGTTGTGTAACTGTTTGTTGTGTTGGATCTCTACCACACGAGCGATGATGCTTTTCCACAGCAATCTCCCTCTAACATTCACTCTCTGGAGCCGTTCTCACAGATTGCCAGAGTGGCTTAATTTTCTGGGAGGAAGGCTATTTTCTCTGCTCCATGTCCCTCAGCAGAGGGCCGGTGTCTATCGGTCTCCTGGCAGCGTGTCGTGGGAGTTGTCTCAGGACAAAGGCAAGACACGGAGGAGCGCAGCGGAGGGTATCCACGCTTACTCAGAGGAACCGAGAGAGAGCAGAACAATTGCTTTTATAAGACGAAAGAATAGAAAATCATCCTGTGGGCCTCTCCCTTGTGTGGTCATTGATCTAACGGCGGTGATTCTGGGTGGGAGCAGAGAGACCCGTGCGTCTCACCTCATTGATGTTTCCCTCAGTGCTCACTGTAATGGAAAACACTTCACGCTGAGTGCCAGCAGACCTGATCTCTACTCAATCCTGTGGCACATCACAAACTACTCCCACTTTCCTACTCAAACACATTAGGTATGCTCAGAAATAGGCAGCTTCTATTAAAGTTCAGTGACTTCAGTGAGCTTTCTATCCGTTCAGTCCTGTATGTGCTGTATTTGAAGCTGTTTGAGAGCTGGTAAAGGATTACTTCCTAAACAGACAATTACAAAACAATTACTGACTTCTGATACACTCATAGTGTTTGGATGTTTGTTTGACTCAGTTTGAGCCTCTGAATAAGTGATCTCACTATATCATATTAGACATAAAAGTCTGATGCATCAAAAAATGATACAAAACACATTTTTTAAGAATATTTTATGTAAAAGTTCAATAAACTATTAATAAAAAAAAAAAAGTTTTCAGCCCATTTGCACTACTGAATAAATATAAAAAATGTAATTGTGACTTTTTATCTCAAAAATCTGCCTTTCCTTTTCACAATTGATAGTTTACATCTCGCAATTCTGACTTTTTTTTTTCCTCAGAATTGATGGAATTAATGTTGCAGTTGCAAGAAAATAGTCAGATGTTAAAAAGCCAAATTAAGTATACACCTTATTGATAATGCATACTACAGTCCCCTCCAGAAGTATTGGAACAGTAAAGACAAAATTGCTCTGTTGGCTGTGGAGTCAAGACATTTGCAAATATGATTAAAAGATGAATATGAGACAAAACTACAGAATGTCACATTTTATTATTAGCTGATTCAACACATAGATGTTTTACCAGCTAAGAAGTTCAGCGCTTTTAGAGTTTCATCCCCCTATCTGATGTGAACATAAGTATTGGGACAGTTGCCTCACAGGTCTTTCTAAGTGATAACCGATAAGTTGTATCGGTTATATCCATTACTTCTGTATTCTGAATCTTGCATGCAATGATGACACACACAAACCAGGATGAAGATGAGGGAGCTGACTTTGAGAGAAAAGTAAGCAATTTGGATGCTAAAAGAAAAGAGGACGTCAAATATATCTATAGCAAAAACAAAGGGCATGGAAAAATCAAGAGTTTGGAAACCACCAGCGTCACCAACAACGACCTGATCGGCTGATAAAACAACAGTAGTTGATGACAGACAAATCATAAAAGCTGTGAAAATGAACCCTAAAAGACGTGTCTGTAAAATCAGCAACAACTTCCAGAAAGCTGGGGTGATGCTCTGACAATCTACTGTCCTCAGGAGACTTTGACACAGAATTACAGATGCTACACAGCAAGATGCAAACCTCTGACCAGCACCAAAAATAGAAAGGCAAGATTATAGTTTGCAAAAAAGCACAAAGGTGAGCCACAAGAGTTTTGGAATTGTGTTTATGGACCGATGAGACAAAGATGAACCTTTATCTAAGTGATGGAAAAGCAAAAATGTGGAGAAAAAAAGGAACTGCAAATGATCCCAAGCATACAGCCTCATCTGTAAAGCATGGTGGAGGTGGTGTCATGGCATGGGCATGCATGGCTGTCTCTGGAACAGGCCCTCTCAACTTTACTGATGACTTAATGTATGATGACAGTAGCAGAATGAATTTGGAAGGGTACCAAACCATCTTGACTACCAATATTCAAGAAAATGCCACCAGATTCATTGGGAAGTGCTCCATATTGCATCAGGACAATGCCCCAAAACACCCTGCCAGTTCAGTCAAGGAATTTATAAGGGCAAAGAAATGGAAAGTCTTAGATTGCTCAAGTCAATCTCCAGATTTAAATCTGATTGAACATGAATTTCACCAGCTGAAGAGAAGAGTAAAGGCAGAAACTCCCCAAAACAAGCAACAATTGGAATCGGCTGCATTAAAGGCTGGGAAAAGTATTTCAAAGGATGAGAGCAAGAGTCTGGTGATGTCTATGGGTCACAGACTCACTGCTGTGATTGTGTGCAAGGGATCTGCAACTAAATAATAGCTTTTAATCTTTTATATCTGCCTTATGTTCAACTGTCCCAATACTTATGTGGGATGAACTCTAAAAGTGCTGTTCTTTTTATTTGGTAAAACATGTATGTGGTGAAAAGGCTAATAATAAAATGTGACATTCTATAGTTTTGTCTCATATTCATCTTTTAATCATATCTGCAAATGTCTTGACTCCACAGCCAACAGAGCAATTTTGTCTTTACTGTTCCAATACTTATGGAGGGGACTGTATATACAGGCAAGCAGATGAACCCAGAATATAAATGCAATAAGCAAAGTTTCACATTCAATGTTTTCCCATTAAAAACCATTATAAAGAAAACACTTTAACATTTAGCGCATAAATATAAAATATACATCATCAATAAGGTGTGTACTGAATTTGATCTTTCTTTTTGTTTTAATTTCCTGTTGTTTAAATGAATTAAATATTGCGTCTGGTGCTTTATATGGATTGCAAATGGCCAAAACTTGCATTTTGTTCACATATCTTTGTTTTATTCTTTTGAGAGGTGATCGTAATATTTGTGGATTGTAAAACAGACAGAAAATTGGCAGGCATGTTTTGCCCTCCAGTCATAGGAAACCTATGATTTTTTAATGACATGCACTGGATAGCATTTATGTGAACTATGTTAAAATAATACTTGCTTTAACATTAAAGTCTCTACATGGTATCCACTTGGTAATTTGGTTTTATTGGTGACCCTTGGCCAATCTATGCTAGGCAACAAGTGTAGTACAAAAAACCATTAACCTCTGATAAATACAGAGATCAAAGCTCACTGAAGGTGTTTGCTGAAAAGCCCAGGCAGAATTATAGATATCAAGGACGTTCAAAGCATCATCAATCATCTTGGCAGTTTTCCAGTCTATAATTGGGCAGCCGTTTCAACTGGCCTCTCGCACCTTTATTTTCCATGCTCAGGTCATGAGAAATTGGTGGAACAAGCAGCTCCTGCAGAAGCGTAATCCTAGAGACTAGCTCAAACCCCACTAATGAAGGTCATCGGGTGTATGAAAGAGCTGGGCAATAATATTCTGCTATCAAGTATACAATATTGATACATTTCAGTTAGAAATGCATGCACAGTTTACGTAAAGGATTTTCACTGTACACTGAAAAAAATGGTAACATCTAAATTAACTGGTTTTATTCAAGAATATCATTTAACTTCATTGAACCAACCGATATACATCAATTAAGACCAACAAAACTCATTTTATGGTTTAAATGTTTAACTCAAGTAGAAGTCGCTAACTGCTGAATATAGTGTGTGTTAATTAGTAACTGACAGCCCTGCTGAGACGGAACTGATGTACGGTACTGCGCAAACGTCACGTTAGATGACGATTAATTATCTTCTGCTTTAGCATGCCAGATGGACATAAATTGTATGTCTACAAATGTTCCTTTTGCAAATATCATCATAATCCAGCAAGATTTTTGTGTGAATGAGAAGTCCAATATATAATTAATGGTTGCATGATAAATATGGTCTTGATTCATTGATGACCATCGCAGTCTGCTGTCACAGAAGGAGCTCCACACAGGAAGAGTGATGGGGATGGATTGACAAATGCGGGGCGACCAAGAGAGATTTTTGTCACACACATTGCTCAAACATTGAACATAATAGAGAATCTTCTGCAAAATGCACTGGTCTGGATTCAATGTTTCTGTGCGGTTACTCAACACGAGTAATGCGCTTATATAGTGAAATTAATAAATACAGAAATAAATGCTTTGTTGTGACAGAAGTATGTCAGTCACACAACCTACATTTAAAAGAAGTCGCAACCCTTCAGAACAGTGCTAAATTCTAGCATATTTAGAAATGAGTTCAGTGTGTGCCATCTAATATATCATTATGAGAAATATGGAAATGTGTGCTTATGTAATTATTATAGTTTAAAAATCATCTTACCTAATGTGGTAAGTGTTAAGGAGCGCATAAAGAAATGCCAGATCTAGAGATGCACGATATTGGCTTTTTGTCAATATCCGATATGCCAATATTTTTCAGCTCATTTTGGCCGATACCGATATATTTCCTTTTTGTTTGGAAACAAAACCCAGTCTATCCTGGACAGAAATTATAAGCAAAATATTTTAATTTGATTAGTTTTTAACAAGAACTTATTTGTTAGAATTAAATAAACAATAATGAAGGTTTTTTGACAGCACATGATTGAAGCTTTGAAAATAACTATAAATAAACTATAAATCAATCACTGCATTTTTTCCAGCAGAAAGATACAGTTAATCCTAACATTTTTTTTATTTATAAGATTAAACATTTGTAAATGGTCTAAAGCAGGGGTGCCCAACCTTGTTCTTGGCGATCGACTGTCCTACAAAGTTTAGCTCCAACTCTAATCAAACACACCTGAAGCAACTAATTAAGGTCTTCAGGATCGCGTGAATATTAAAGGCAGGTGTGTTTGATTAGAGTTGGAGCTAAAATTTGCAGGACAGTCGATCGCCAGGAACAGGGTTGGGCACCCCTGGTCTAAAGCAAAAGAGTTATAAAAATCTTTTAGAGCTTAGGATTTGTTTAAAAAATAAAACATTGCACATTAATCAATAAATCGGTATATATAAAATTTTTTCATTTACAAGTGTCATGTTTGTGATTTTTTTTTTCATGCAAGCTAGCTTCTGACCATTAAATCAAAACAATGCTTTATTTAATCAGAAACACAGTCTAAATGTTACTTGTGTAGGCTATTTTACTTTTAATTTAATTAGAAGTAGGCCAACAGCGCCCACTACAGATTAAAACACCTTACCGAAGGGTGTTAGGACCCGGGGAGGCTGTCACTGCTGCGCTGCACGTGTTATTACTGTTTACTCTAAGTGCTTTCTCAGTTGAAGGCGTACTGCTAGCAACTCTAGGCAATTGATGTGCCAGTGCAGTTGGGGGCCCGTCCAAACCCCCGACACTGCAAGCCCGTCGAACGTGGCACCCCAGCCGGTGGTGGAGGCATCCTTGAAAACCACAGCATGCTTGGAGACCTGTTTCAGGGGCACCCCCGCCCGATGAAACGAGAGGTCTGACCACGGGGTGAGGGTTCGGCGGCAGGCCGGTGTGACTTTGACCCAGTGAGTGCCGCGTTGCCACGCCCATCTCGGGACTCGGCCATGGAGCCAGTGTTGAAGCGGTCTCATATGAAGCAGCCCCAACAGCATGACTGCCGCCGCAGCTGCCATATGCCCCAGGAGCATCTGAAATTGTTTCAGTGGGACCGCTGTCCTGTTCTTGAACGTATTCAAGCAGTTCCACACCGACTGAGCACATTCCTGCGTGAGGCGTGCTGTCTGATTGACCGAATCCAACTCCATACCTAGAAAAGAGATCCTCTGCGTCGGGGAGAGTTTGCTTTTTTCCCAGTTGACCCGAAGGCCCAACTGGCTGAGGTGTGAGAGCACCAAGTCCCTGTGTTCGCACAACTGGTCCTGAGACTGAGCCAGTATGAGCCAGTCGTCGAGGTAGTTGAGAATGCGAACGCACTGTTCTCTCATGGGAACAAGGGCTGCTTCCGCCACTTTTGTGAAGACACGGGGTGACAGGGACAGCCCGAAGGGCAGGACCTTGTACTGATATGCCCGTCCCTTGAACGCAAACTGCAGGAATGGCCTGTGGCGCGGAAGGATTGACACATGGAAGTACGCATCCTTCAGGTCGATCGCTTCAAACCAATCTCGGGGACGGATGCACCCGAAGATGCGTTTCTGCGTGAGCATCTTGAATGGAAGCTTGTGAAGGGCCCGGTTCAAGATGCACAGATCCAAGATTAGTTGTAACCCACTAAGGGTTGTAAACCCTGTCTTCATATCGGCTGGAGGGACCGGCTCCATCGCGTCCTTCGTCAGTAGGACAGCGATCTCTCCACACAAGACATGAGCATCAGCTGCCTTCACTGCTGTGAGGTGTACTGAATTGCATAGCCAAGTCAGATGGTCCACCGGAGCCAGCAAGATGGGCTGAGTAGCGCTACCAGGCACCTAGACACCGTACAAGCGGACCAGCGGGACCACCAACGTACACGCAGGAACACGGCCCGTGGCGGACCAAAGAGGGGTCTGAGTGTTTGGTGCACGCTTACCTGGTTCCGTGGTTTGGCAGAGGGTGCGTGAGTAGGGCCTTTGATGACGCTCTCGAATCGCCCACTGCTGCCAGCTGGCGAAAGAGGAGGATGAGTGTGGTCTGGTGTTGGTCCGTCTGTGACTCTCCATGCCCTCTTGGGACCCAGAGGCAGAGACAACCGCTTCTTGTCTAGATTTTTCAAACAAAAGATTCTTACTCAGCCCTTCTCCGGGGGAGGTGCATCCACCACCTCCTGAAGCAGTCCTCTTCTTATCTCTGGCCTGTCTATGCCCAGCTCAATGGCACCGCTTCTGGAGGCTACTGCGGATGCGGTGCGGGAGTGGGGACGGACGCAGAGGGCCGCCCTCGGTGACGAGCAGGCTGGGGGTGCTGCAGCCAGCGGACGGGTGGAGGCAGCAGCTGCCCGCCGAGGCAGGACGTGTTGGATCGCCTCAGTCTACTCCTGAGCAGCTAAGAACTGCTGGGCCATGTTCTTGACTGTGTCTCCAAAGAGGCCAGTCTGGGGCACGGGGCCCTTGAGGAGCCGAACTTTGTCGGCATCCCCATGTCAACCAGACACAGCCAGGGGTGATGGTCCTGGACCACAAGTGTGAACATCGCACGACCCAGAGACCGCACAATGACCTTCGTCGCTCGTAGCGCAAGATCAGAAGCGTTACAAAGCTCTCAGAACTTCCGGATCATGACCACCCTCGTGCATGTCCCTCAGTGCTCTTAGCCTGAAGAACCTGCAGTAACGCCGTAGCGTAAGGTGGAGGCAGCTTCTACACAGGCCACATAAGCATTGCCGGACAGACCAGACAAGTACCTACAGGCCCGGAAGAGGAGGCATGGTTTTAGACAGTATTAGGACACAAGTGCACCGCAACCGACCGTTCCACCAGGGGGACACCCGTATACCCCTAGCTACACCACCATCGAGGGTGGTGAGGAGCTAGCTGGGCAGTTTCTGGCAATAAAAGGTGCCGTCCATGACCTGGTAAGCTCCCCATGCACCTCCGGGAAGAGGGGCACTGGGGCAGGGCGCTGAGAACCAGCACAAGCTACCCCAAGAAACCAGTCATCCAACCTTTTACTCAATCGCCTACCAGTATGTACACATGTTATAAATGCATACATAATTAAGATTTTGTGTAAGTAAACAAGGTCTGGTGTGTGTGATGAGTAAGCTAGAGCAGAGCACAGCATGGAAAAGGTTAATTGGGTTTGTTGACCATCTGTTTCTCTAACAGCAGTGAGGCCGCACATCAGACACATGAAGACAGGCCTGCATAATGGACTGCAGCAACCAACATTAAGTAAATCAATTGGCAGGACTAGCAGGAAGCTGCCAATTGTTTAATGGAGCAGAAGTGTATTTCATCAAGTTTCTTGGCTTTCTCTCCTTCATCTCTTCCTGCTTTCCTCACTGGAAGCACATACTGTACTTTGTGTCATCTCTAAACTTCGATGTAAACTGGTGAGCTCCACATAAAATTTCATAATTATATCTATTGTCTGTTGACATATGGTTAAAGTGTATTTCTCAAGTGAATGTATAATGAGCATTTATGGTAAACTAAAATATTGAAACTTTTATGTACTTAAACTATGGTTGCAAAGAGGCGGAATGTTTTGAGTACATTTCCAGAAACCAAGTTTCCAACATTTTCAGAAAGTTTTAAAAAAAAAAAATCCCAGAAAGTTTCCAAATATTTGCATTTTCTGCCCTTTTGAAACCCTAATTTAAATATATTTATACTTACACATTTGGGTAACACTTTATAATGACTTTCATTAATAAATCATTAACAAACATTACATGATCTTTAACAGATCGCTAGTTAATATATCAAAATACAGTAGCTACAAATATGAGATAATGTGCTTGTAAATGTTTATTAATGTAAACAATTGTAAATGCTTACAATGTTAATAAAGTTTCGATTTATATGATCATGCACATTTAAAAATCTACACGGATGTTAAAATGACTGATTAATGGCTTATTATTAATGTGCATTTGAATGCTTAGAAAAGCCATTAAACTGGTTGTTTAATCTGATTAAAATTATTTATATTTTTACTTTCTTCCATTCACAAACATAAAAATGTTAGCAATTTGAAGCACTCACTATTCGTTGACATGAATCATTACACGTAACCAGTCTGTAAAGGTTACTGTTTTTTAAATTTTTTTTTTTTTTTTTAAATTTTGAGACATTTGCATGTTTTTGTGGTGTGCATGCAGACTTCTACTACTTGCACATGTTTTCAAATCAATTAAAAATTATCAAATATAATCAAGTGCTCAATCTAAAGTTGAAACTATTAATCATTTGTAAAATGTAATTGTTTAGGACATTCAATATGTTTATGGGAACTGGACTTTTAGCTTCTGTAACAAAGTTTGAGTAACAGGTGATTAGTTAAGAGTATTAATATTCTTACTAAAAACATAAAAACAACAACTTATTGCATTTGTTGACTCAATTACAGATTTATTATCAAATATGAGGTTACACTTTATTTCGATAGGCCCTTCAGAAACTCTAACTATAACTTTGTAATGTCAACTAACTCTCACTAGAGTATTAGTAGACTGTTAGGTTAGGTTAAGTTTAATAACATCAATAAGCATTTTAATTTACATGATCACATGTAAACAAGTTCATTGTTCTCTGTACAGAAGTGCGTTTGTAGGCTGACCGTAAATGTGTTGCCTGGGAAATGCTGCTCAACAAGGACGTCTCGCAAGGAGGACAAAAGATTTCCGAAGCTATTTACAATCAACTGAATAATTCATGTGCGTATGAAATATTCACATTTGAGTCACAAAGTCAGGATTTCACCATAGAGAGAAAACGGCAGTAACAAACCACGGCCAAAAAGCAGCTTCAATTCAGGAAGTCAACAGAACATAGGTTTTTTAAAGGTAGCATTTATTAGTTTAGAAGAAGCCCCAATTATTTTTCAAACAGAGCTTGCATCTGTGCATTAAGTAATATTGCAAGCTAATGAACAGTAAAGGATTCCCAGGGTAATTACAGGGATTTAGATTAATGGAAAGGAGATACTGTTTTGCAGCGATAACACAAATAAGGTGCTGCAATCCCAGAATTATCATAAATCACAGGATATGGTGCTCTATGAAGGCCAAAGTTTTCCATTCTTTCACAGGGCAACAGGAACATTTCACGAATCAGACAGCTGGTTCATCTGATGAAAGTGATTGCATTGTTGCTGAGAGAAATACAGAACAGTACTTGAAATATTTTAGATTCAATAAAATATACAGTGGCCTCAAAAGACACTTTTGGACCTGAAGCCCAATGTACACACAATGAACAAACAACCTTTCAAAGTTTCCTCAAAGTTTTTATTTTTATTTATTTTTCATAAAATTTCACCCTAATCCAAAATGCAGTACCGTGTCGTTTGGGTAAATAGAGCATATTACTGAAAGTATACAATTACTGTAAGGACTGACTTTACTGTAATCTTGGTTAGCAATTTTAATATGATGTTCTGAACAACATATACACTATAGATCAGGAGTGCCCAACCCTGTTCCTGGCGATCGACTGTCTTGCAAAGTTTAGCTCCAACTCTAATCAAACACACCTGAAGCAACTAATTAAGGTCTAATTTAGAAGCAACTGAATAATCCTGAAGCAACTAATTTAGGAGCTTGAAAATTAAAGGCAGGTGTGTTTGATTAGAGTTGGAGCTAAACTTTGCAGGACAGTCGATCGCCAGGAACAGGGTTGGGCACCCCTGCTATAGATAATTGAGTGATTTAGTTAACTAAAATGCAGCGATAATACATTCAGTGGAAATAAAGAGAATAAGTGGCTGTTCACACAGAATGCGTTTCCAATCCATTCCAATGCACTACTTTTCCGAAAAACAATGGAAAAGTCATTAGAATGGAAAAATGATTTCTATGTGAACGGCCTCTTATTGTGACTCACATCAGCACATCAAATGGGCAAATTGGGCAACAAATGGGCAAATTTAACTTAAACAGCAAGCAAGCTAATGTTACACAACTGGTAGCAAGTTTGCTTTGTGGAGAAATTGTCAGTCAGGTGAAAATGCACAGCAAAGATCAGACAAACTTCCAAACCTACTTGTTCAATAATTACTTGCACCCAATTAACGTGTTAAATCGATAGCCTTAATATAATGCAATAGAATACAATAAATAATGTCCTGACTTTGTGTGGGGGTGGGGGTGGGGGTCTCAAAACTGCCCCAGGCTATGCATATAAAACATTTTCTAAATGTTTGACTATTGTCTGAATGTTGTTGCATGCAGTTTTTTAACAGACATATTTTACTCAATATCTTTAAATTGTTTTATCAGACTGATCGGTTGTCTTTACTCTGCTTATTACATGGTTGCTTAACAAATGCATGAATAAATGAACACTTAAATATTGATTTAAGGATGAGAGCGACATGATGCACATCTTCATGCTTAAAAATATAAAGGAGATCACTAGTCTGGGACATCAGTTACTTATACAGTTTAAAGCCATTTAAACTGGGGGACGCTCATTTAAAAACACATACAAATACACATTTACATAAGAACAAAAATGTCATGCTGTACAGTATTTAAAGTCCCACAAGAGGCTTCTTGATGCCCTGAAGAACGCAAGAGCAATGAGGGAGAAACAACTTGATGGTGATGGGATTGTGCTGATGAGAAATTATGCCAAATCTGTTCCTAAATATTTTTACATTTTTGTTAATATTTTGATGATTCTCTCGGACTGGGAAGAGATTTGTTAAACAAACACAGCGTCCTGGGGCTCAGTTCAATTTGGCTCTCGCTGCAGTAGTGTGTGCACCAGTTTTTTGTACTTCACTTTGGTACCCAAGAGTATAGCATGGCAAGCATGCCAACTGCTGCCCGTTTTCTCTTGCTGGAGGACCTGAAGAGTCTTTGCATAAAGCAAGTGTATAATTAGCCCACACTTTCTCCCACCTTTGCTCCAGTTTCAAATCACAACCATTAAAGAAGCACGAGGGACTGGGAAAGAAAGAAAATCAAATGTTCAGAAATAAATGGTAGTGTTCAGTCTGTTGTTTAGATTAACTCAATAACACATTATTTTGATATTTTTGTTATTATTATTATTAAAGGAGAGAAATCCTGTGTTCCCTGATGTATTGCAGTTGTGGTAAATTGATACATTTCTTTACCATTGCAATAGTGTTACATGTAACGCAAGTTACGCAATCAGATGACTTTTTTTTTTTTTTCATTACTCTTTAATTTACAAGATAACATCTGAGATACTTTGTCAAATAAGTAACGCTAGTTCCTTTGTTTTCCATGTATTGAATGACAGCTCTACTGTACAGATGTGAATTTAGATTTCCTTCAACCTGACGCTTATTCATTTCACCGAAACATTTGCCAAAAATAGAGCTTTTTATATTAAAAACAAGTAGGCAAGCCCAGCCCAGATGAGTAATGCAAAAAATAACATTACTTAAAAAAGTAATTAAGTTGTGTAACAAGTAAAGCAATATTGTAATGCATTACTTTTAAAAGAAACTTTCCCCAACACTGAATATATCAGTGGTTCTCAACTGGCAGGTTGCAGATCTGTTCTGATGGGTCACAGAAAGCTGGGGGGAAAACACATGTAATAAAACATGTAAGAAAACTAAAATCAATTAGGGAAGAGAAACACTTTATCATTAAGTTTTGTACCATTTATTTGTTTGCACTTTATTTTACAGTACATGTACTTAGATTTACTTACAGGGGTAGGTTCAGGGTTAGTACTAAATAAATAAAGTGCTACCATTTATTTTTGTACATCCAGTCCACTATATGGATGCCAATTTGGACAGCTTGCATGTTTTTGGCTTTAACCTTAAAATTCTGAACAAAAGTATGCAAAAAACGTTGCCTGGTAAAATTACTCAAAAAGTTACCCCGTGTATCATCAGCCTAACAGTAGTCAAAAACACACTACTAGCCAAAAGTTTGGAATAATTACTAAGATTTTTAATGTTTTTTAAAGAAGTCTACCGTATTCTGCTCACTATGGCCAAAAATACGGTAAAACATTATATTGTAAAATATTTTTACAATTCAAAATACCTATTTTATATGTAATTTAATCTGAAATTTCAGCATCATTACTCTTGTTTATCATCAATGTTGAAAACAGTTTTTGCTGCTTCATATTTTTTGGGGGGGAAAATAATTTCATAAATCTTAATGAATCCAAACTTAGTAAGGTTTTTATCAGAAACATAATTTATCATTATTGCTTTTATATTTTATGCATATATATGAATAAAATAAGGCAAATTGTGGTTGAAGTCTCAGCATTCAAATCTGATGTTGTCTGAAGATTTCAGAAGCTTTGATGGAATCCAAAGGCGAGTCTGCCCTGACCTGAACATATGTGTAGGATTGCTGGGGTCTATTTACATCATCTGTCAAAGATTGGAAATGTCAAATATTTAAGTACCTCAAATTATTGGGAATGTGCAATAAAAAATACAAAAAATTGCAGTGTTTCACTGTCAGGATGAGGTCATGACAAGCATTGCAGCCTGTGCTCCAAAGCCATAATTGACCTGATGACTCCACAGTTCAAGTCAAATAAAACACCTGATGTGGGGCCACTTTGGCCTCTCTTATAAAATCACAGAGTCTGGCAACTGGGCCGAGAGACTTTCTCCCAGGCTTGGACCCTGTGCCGATGACAGAAATTAGTTCCCATCAGCGACCGGGCTCATTGATTGAATGCGCTCACTATTAAGGGCACAGAAAAGAGTCAATTGTGCTCTCTGGATATTGATCGTCTGAGGGCAGTAAATATACACATTTGCTGCATCTTTTGCTTCATCTGGATTTAAAATATAGTATATTGGAAAAATGAAAGAAATGGAAATTGGTTACTTCTGATGCTGAGAATACAGCCTGCCTAAAAAAAACACTTTAATGCCAGTTTTACTCTGAATTCAAGTCTCAACCAATGCAATCTGAATATCCTTCAGAGGGGAAAGACACGCTGAGAATAAGTGCATATTTAATCAAGAAATCAGCTACAGTGTGCTCTCTACCCTAGTATAAAAGAAGTGCACTTAATTGTAGTGTCTTAAAAGAATATTCTTTTAAAATGTTTCATTTTAATTATTTATATATATATATATATTGCATAAAAGGCAACTTAAGTGGGCATTTTTGTTTTCATTTTTTTATATATAATTTAGGTTATATAATGCAAACAGCAAACATTTAGCCAAATGTGTATTTTTATTGAAATTTTAATGTTTCACCCTCATTCCCATTCATAAATCTATTTTACATTAGGTAAACATAGTTGAAACCTGTTAAAACTGCAATATTTAATCCCAGTGCCATAAAATCATAATAGGCTTTCACTCTGCATTTTTGCCCTTTTTATTAATAAATAAAAATAAAATGATTTATTTATTTTACTTTTACTTTTTAATTTCCTTTTAACAACATTAATATTGTCTCTAATCAGTAACTTCTCCAAAACTGTTTAAATTATTAAACAAATAAAAACCATGCTTAGCTTTTATTTTAAGAATGCTAATGGAATTTTTTTTTTCCATAAACAACAACAGTGGCATTATGTAAACAAACTAGCATTTAAAGGGTTCCTTCTGAAAATGAATAGATTTTTGGCAGTTATAATCAGGACTGATGTTGGTAAAAAGATCTCTTATGTTTTGTTGAATTAAAAATTGTTGTTGTTGTTGACATTTTTGTCCATATCAGCCATGCATTTCTAATGATAAGATCATTGATGGACAGGCAAGGGTTTTTCTCACCTGCTTGATTGCATACAATGATGATGCCTGTCAAGGGACGTATCAAGTGAAAATCGTGACGTCACATTTACATTTTTACTGTATTTTTATGGAACAATTTTGGCAACCACAGCTGTCAGTTTTTTTATGTTTGTTTGTTTTCCCAACGCACTCGAGAGTTTAAATAACATTTGGTATTTGTGGCACATATCTCAGATTCTCTTTTGAAAGTCGAATGGCAAGGTGAGACCGTGCACATTATAAAAGCGTCGTAAGTTTTTCAGCAGAAGAGATCTTGTGTGAAATGTGGATTGCTTAAATGCCAGACTTCTAGGCAGAAATCAACTAGGGGATTTTAAACACTCTTTATAAAATATAAATAATTGTAAGACACCATTAAGGTCTCTATCTGATTTAGACAGATGGAGCTATTAAAGCTGAAACCTAATGAAGTGTCTTTTCTGGTCTTCCAAGGTTCAGCAATAAAGTTAAATGAGGAACAATTTCTTTCTGTCCATTACATTAAATTACTCACTCCATTCTCCTCTCTTCTGTCTCAGGGCTCAGTTAGCTGCTAAGGGACCCGCATTAGTGTTTTATGGCTTTTAAGGGAATGAGTTCAGCTTCCAACTGCAGGAGATCTACAGGATGTGGACATTATTTATTCATTGTTGTCTGAACCTTGCGAAGATTTCTTCCTCTTATTCCTCGTTTGTAACAGAATTCCAAAGGATCCAGCTTTAGAAATTTAAAATGCAAATGATAGGGGCGTAGACGTCTCTTGGTTTCTCATTAGAATTGTGGGTAATACTATAGTAATACCCACAGTTCCAATGAGAAACCACGAGAGTGCTTGAAAGAAATGGTGTGTTTTATGGTTTCAAGCGATCAGTGATAACGGCTATGAATATTACATCAGAATGACAAGAGATCTCGCTTTCACATTCTGTTACAGATTTTCAGTATTTCACAGGCTCATAAGCTCATTACTTTCAATTAGTTAAACAGATCAGTTCAAAGGAGCCAGCTGTCAAAATATTCTCTATTAAGGTCTCTCAGAGTAAAAAATGTTCCTCTAAATGAATATGAAAATTATTCATAAGCGTTCAAGTGTGTAATAATCATGGTGAAGACACACCATGGCAAAAAAAAGCAAATGCAATAATATTTGCCGTTGCCAAACTCACCTCCTGTTCTGCTCTCTAGATGTGGCCCAGTGAATCTGTGGGATGTTTTCACCTGTATTGATTGATTGATTGATTGTCCATCATATTTAAAGCTATGCATTAGGCAGACAGAGCCAGCAGCTCATTCCACCGGAGAGGAGCAGAGAGAGTAAAGGTTCTGGAAATGGAAAGTGACTTTCTAATTTTCTATTCTAATTTAAACTTCCAAAATGTTTTTTTTTTTTTTGTTTAAATAAAACAGTAAATTTGTGGCCATGCAACCATAGTGTAGTTTGTTTGTAGTCTACTTTTTTATTTTCTGACAATTGTATTTAGGCTTCAAAATGTATAAATTTTATGTTCATTTGTTAAGATTATCGTGATGAACAATACGTGTAACGATCATAAACTTATGTTGGACCAGCTTAGGGGACTGTACACGACACCGTTTTCAACTAAAAACAGAAAATATTCTGGTTGTTTATTTACACAACAGCAGCGTTTTGGTCAGAGCAGATTGGCCCTATATGCTCACTACGCAAGTTGCTTAGGGCCCCAGAAATTACGCAAGGCCCCGCGTCCTCGTCATGTCAAAGCAGCGTGGCACTTTCAATCTGCTGCGGAGACGAGGAAAAATAAGAAAGAAAGTGAGCAAGATAAGGGTAAGTGATGGATTTTATAAAGCTGATGCTGAAATGGTAGCTGCTGCATTGTGTTTTGTCGATTATGCATCATTGATGACTTAACACCACTCGTCATTTTAAATGCTTACCTCAATCATTTAGTGAACCCCACCAACTGTATGTTGTAAAAGATGATCTTGAATGTTTTTGACTTTGTCAAAATAAGAACTCTGCTCATATACTTTATTCTGATATTAATACCTCCGGATCCTCCTCGACGTGCATTGTAATACCCCTCTCCATTCAGCAGGGACTGGTTAACCATTAATGTCATAAGCATTCATTCATGATGAAAGTCATATGTAGAAATATGCAAAATCCATAAGTAGCTCAGCTTGAGTCTTAACTGCATTGCATACATTTGTATATCATATTAAATTTGATGGAACATTTTGTGACTGCTTTAATGCAAACTGGGACGATTACACCTTTAGAAAGTATTATGCATTAAAACACATAACAAACAAGCCTTCAAATATTATTTAACAAAGTTATCATTTTAACTTTGGTTGCAATTATTTATGAAAAGATGCATTATAGCTTATATTATGACTAGCTAATGCATTATATATAAAGGCTTTAAGTAAAGTGTTACCGAAATGTTTACTGCAAGCTGAGCTCTGTCAATATAGCGTCTGTTGCCTGCTGTTGATGTAAAAACTTTGCAACAATAGAGGTCTATAATACCTGCAGAGATCTATGCGTTGACATTTTTTGCCGTAATGCACATGCAGCAGAGCAACATCCGAATCTTTCCAGCAGCTGGCAACAGAATGGATGCTTGAAAACAGAATTATTCATAATCCCGCTGAAGGTAAACTACTGTGAAGTCTGATTCTTTCCTGGTTGCACCATGTCTCATATATTCAGCGCTATCTAACAGATGTGTGTCGACAGGAACAGCAGAACCTCAGCACTGCCAAAAGAGACAATCATCTACTCACACCATCGCTTTATTTGCGTTGTCATGAGAGAAAATCCTGAAAATTGACAGTTGCTGCAGTGAGCATCTGTTTCCACCATCTGCACAGCACCAACAAAACCAACAATGAATATTCAGCCTTGACTTAAGCACAACTGTGCTTCCTCCGGCTTTAGCACACTTCACTAACCAGGGACCATCAAAAAAAAAAAACTTTATGTCTCCCAGACTCACAGCAGCCCTGTTTAATGGACATATGACTTGTGTTCAATGAATGCTCAACCGCTTTAAAACAATTGATGAAATGAAAATGACGGCAATTTACATCATTTGGAGTTAAGTTTAGTGTTTTTCAGTGTAAATTCAACGGATTTTCACTGTTTAACCATCAAGAAGAGCTGCATAATATGAATCAATGGAAAAATCCTCTTTCTTTATGCATTTATGCCGATAGGTCTGATCTTAAGCAGGATGAGTGAGATGTGTGACAACAAACAGAGAGAACAGATTTACCCCAACAACAATTAATCAAATCTGTTTAAATGAGTGTAACAGAAGTGCACACTGAATGTGTGACGTTTGCTCATTAAAATCTTTCTCTTACTCTTTCAAAAGGTGGGAAGGGAAATATTGCACAGAATAACAATCAATGATAAGCATCGGTGTAGATCATGTCTTGGGTTTTTATTTGAAATCCATTCTGCCTCCATTTGAAACTGGTTTCACAGTTGTGCTTTATTAAATGAAGTAATTACACCATCTCACAACAATGTTTTGTTTCACCTTTCATGTTTTGATTAGTTAATACAATGTCCCAGTCATATTAAATTCTACTGTATGGTTAAATCTCTTACCTGTTCATCATGTCAGTCACAGGTGGATCACTGGGAAGAATGGCCCGAGTGTGACAGTGAATGAAGTGTGAATGAACTACCACATCGTGATCTTCTTCCACTCACGGTTAAAGCAAGTTACATTGTCGGCTGTGGTAAAACTATGTTGTATTCTCAGTTTCTTTTTGCCACAACTGTCAGCCTCCTCCTCAAGAGCCTTTTTCAGACAGGCAGCAGAAATCTTTTTAGGCATATCTGACTCAAATCTCTTTACTGTTCACACTGAAAAAACTAGTCATCACTGATCTGAAGGCCATAAACCCAAATGCAAACGAATTATTAACGTGTATCGCTTGATAGCCCCAGTGTTCATATATCATGTCATTTTACAGCATCTTTCCTTAAAGCATAGAGGAACGATAAGCACTGATTTGGTTATAAATCTTCTGTTTTATATCCCAGCACACAGTGGGCAGCATCCTCTTAAACATCATGCGCAGATTAATACAATCTCATGTCAGATCTCTTGGCAAACCTCTAATATCAGTTGCTGAAAGGACCGTACACTTTCTCCTATAATCTGACATCACAGATGAGGCCTCTTTAGAAATCACTGCAAAACTTTCCTTTTTATTGCCATTTCATTGTTGTTATCTCGTGTGTGTATGTGTGTGTGTGTGTGTGAGCAGTTTATGCTCCCTTAAGTCTATTTCCCTTTAGATATACTGTAGGCATCTACTGGCCCATAAGCTCAGATCAGAGCCGTTTGCCTTGAATATTATTAGTATGGTGGCAGATCAGTTATGCAGATTCTTTCATACACATAGATTCATGGATAACAGACAGCACAGTGTTCATAAGATGTGTTTTGCAGAGTTTGAATCCAAAAATATTAACGCAATCAATTTTTTTTTTTTAATAAATGCTTTAAAACGCCACCAACAGCACACAGACTTGCCTTTAATTTTCCTTAGCCTTTATCTGCTGGAAATAACACTATTAAACCAGTCCTTTCAAATGAAAAAAAAAAAAATACTGGCATTCACTGACAGTAAGTAAGTTAATAATCTGCTTTTCTGGCAAGTATTGGCTGCTGTAGAGGCTGATGATGAGAGCCAAAAGGATCAAATAAAACTTGGACAAATGAAACAGGAACCTGATGAATACTAAAAGTACATGAAAATGAATATGACAGAACATAATTCTGACAGCTGGAGGAGTAAGAGGCTGATTTATAAAATCAAGAATAAATAAAGACACACTGTTAAATTACTGAAAATAAACTGACACCTGAGGTGTAACACTACAGTAATGTTCAATAATTCAGGAGCCTGTAATGATTCCATTATCCCACAGTTACCACATCTCAACAGGTTAGATTAATGTCTTGCACTACTTTCTATCATCACTAGTTTGAAGGAGGGACTCAAGCTTCAGTTATTACTTCCACTGTGCCATTTTGTAACTTGTGACAGATTCTTGAGCTTTTCAAGCAAAAAACAGTAAAGTTTGGTGTATGGAAGTGCTGCTGAAGTGGAGATTTCTGGCCTAGTGCGGCATAAAAATCTCAGTTTGAGAAAATGACCATTAAAGATATATATTGTAATTGAAATCTACAGATGCAAACAGATAAAAGTGTGATAAAAGAAATACTTAAAAGTGGTGTTGTGCATGTTTTTCTTTCTTTCACTAGTCTTAAAAAAACACTTTATGAAAAGCCAAAAAGCTCAATATTGACCAGTGCACAAAAAACAATGTTTTTGCCTGTAGTGCCTTGCCTTAAAGGGATAGTTATAAAGATTTATAATTGCAATAATGTTGTAAATAATGTTCAGTTTCTTGCACAGTCTGATTGTTTTGCTTCATAACACCTCGATATAGCATTAACTTTGTGTTCCTTGTGCTTTTTTTTTTTAGCTTTTTTGTTCTCAAAAGTGAGCAGCCACTGATTTGCATTGTTTCAGCTAAAAATCGTCTGTTATACTGCAGAAAAAAAAGTCCAACTTGTCCAAAGGTGAATTAATTAATAACAAATTTTCATTGCTGGGCAAACTATTAAGGAAAGTACACAGGGACAAACAGGAGAGTGACTTACCTATTCTCTAAATGATATTATGATTTAGACAATCCTGTATGATTGCGATTCATATCAGATGTTATGAGGACATTATTTCTACTGTGAACTCACACAGTAAAGACAATGTTATCAAGTATCCTATGAAACGTGCTGACTGCGTAGTGTTGATGGCTAAGACATCTGGAAGACAGGGAAACTCAGTGTGTGTTGAGTGTGAGTGTGAACGCAGACAGGCTGACAGGCGCTCTCATCTCTATCAGAGCGCAGTGATGTGCGGCAGATGTTTGTGAACATGCGTCTCGTCTCATCATGAGAGCATCAGAGGACTGACAGGAGGAAACTCTGCCAGTGCCAGATCACAGCAGCTCATGATATAGGGAAAGGATTATAGTGTGCATGTTGCTGAATTACTTTCTGTCATCATTCCAAGCCACCACTAGAGGGAGACTATCAATTACACTGATAATAGAGCTCCTTGTGTTACTGCACTCTCACGTCATCATTTGTCAGCTTCTCAGCTTGAAATGACACCAAATGTGCATCAGTAAGCTTAAACTGAGACACTTGTGCAAGTGCACGGTAAAAATAATGTCAGATTGTATTTGGGAGGAAATCTGCTCTTGGGTTCTGGAGGGACAGTGTCCTGCAGAGGTCCGTAGCTAATCAAACACATGCAGCTGTCTGTAATTAGGGTTGCAGGACACTGGTCCTCCACAGGGTTCCTACGCACTTTGGTAGTGATTTCCCGGTCTGGAAAAGTATGGAAAAAAGAAACCTTTTTATGATTTTTAAAGATTTTTATGTGCGCATGAGAAACTATTACACTTATCATAAGGGACATTGCACACTGAGCCACCTATTGTACCATAAGCCCATTTCGTGGCGTGGTGTCTTGGCCACCACAGAATATGCGTTAAAGAGACCTAAGGCTTTGAAATATGACATAATGCCCTAACGAAAGCCACATTTTGAACACTTTTTTTGAACAATACCCATCTTTTTTTATTGACCCTTGTCAATATGCACACATCAGCCCATTTCGTGTCATGGTTTCTCTGTAAGAAGAGCACAGATAAGCCTGATCCATATTCAGGAGGATAGATAGGATAGCAGTTTCTTTAATTGTGGATCAGTGGGAGAGTGTTGTGGTTTGATACATCACTAAATCTCAAACCTAAACTGTTCAGATCCAAACAGCCCGCTGTCACTGCTCTCAGAAATGACCAATCTCATGCTAAAAAAAGCCCTTCATCTCAGAATATTACAAGGTCCCCCGCAAAGTTTAGAAGGGAGTGAATTATTAAACAGTCATTCTATAATTTAGGGTACATCTCATGTCCGCTGATGATCATTTGTACAAACACACACACTGAATAAAAAGTTGATGAATAAAATGTTTAAAAGAACAGCATTTATCTTTTGTAAAAATATACACTACTGTTCAGAAGTTTGAGCTCAAATGAAATTAATACTTTTATTCAGCAAGTATGTGTTAAATTTATAAAGTTATACTAAAAACTGATATTGTTACAAAATATTTATATTTTTTAATAAATACTGTTCTTTTTCACCTTTTGTTCATCAAAGAATCCTGAAAAAAGTATCACCGGTTCCAAAACATATGAAGCATCATGTGACACAGAAGACTGGAGATTGTTTTTTAAATCCTCTATTTTATATTATACTATAATCTCATATATTTTGCACATGCTGTTTTTCAATTTGCTTGATATTGTCCTTATGTCCCTTAAATTGCAGTTTTTGCAATGTCTGCTTTTTAAATGATAAAAGCGTCTGCTAAATTATTAAATGTAAATGTAATGTAATGAGTCTTGAGTTCAAAATAATACATACAAAATATTAATAATATTAAATATTAAGATTATCTAGCTATATTAAACTTATGTCTACAGTCCAAATACCTTAGAAAAATAGGGTTAAAATTAAATAAGATATATTACATTTTTCTCATGTTTTCAAAAATGGTCAAATGTTACTAACCAAAAACTGAAAATGACACACACACAAAAAAAAAAAAATTATATCATAAAACCATGTGACCAGTCATTTTCTTTGGTGGACATTTTGAGCACATTAACCATGTTAGGTACATTTTTATGATTAATATTTGTGATTCAAATATTTGAAATTTGAGGTTCACCTGATTAAGAAAATAACATTTGTTTGGCCAAGCAAGACCTGCCATTGAAATTTTGAGTCAAAATGTTGAAACTGTAAACTCACCAGCCAGGAAAACATCTTTTTCTTGTAATATCAAAATTGTGTGTAATGATTAAGCTTGGCAACAAGCAGACAAGTTACACTGATAAAATACATCAACTGAAACCAGTAGATGATTAATTAAGAAAGCATATTGTTTTTAAACTTTTTTCCTGATGTGAAATGTACACTAAATTATAGAATGTCTCATAAGATGCTGAGTTGAACACTATTGGGTTTCTCAGAACTTGTGAGTCATGCAGGTCATGCTGAAACGTTAATGACTAAAACAACACTTCAGTGCAGCGCTTCTGAAATTAATCAAAGGAAAATGAATGCAATGCTCCCACACCACAAGCAAATATCATCATTATTGCATCAATGCAACTAACATCACGTCCTCAGTCTTTTCTCAACCTCGCCGCCAGAGGTCACAACCATTCATGCATTCTGACTGTGATTGGTCTCAGGTTTTTCTTACACATTCTTAAATATGATAGTTAAACATTTTGAAAATATACAACACATCCCTTACTGTGTAAATGAATATCAAGTAAATGTCTGCTGTCACCTCAGGAGGTGTGGGCCTGTTTACACTTCTTGTGTTTTCTCTGATCAGATAGCCATCCAATTTCTTAAAGGAATAGTTCACCCAAAAATGAACATATGCTGAAAATTTACTCAGCCTCAGGCCATCAATAATGTTTATTTCTTGATCAGATTTGGAGAAATGCATCACTTGTGCATCAATGGATGCTCTGCAGTGAATGGGTGCCGTCAGAATGAGAGTCCAAACGGCTGATAAAAACATTCAAATATTTTCAATAATCCACACCACTCCGTTCAGTTAACATCTGGAGAAGACAAAAGCTGAAACAAATCCATCATTAAGACATTTCTAACTTCAAACCGTAGCTTCTGGTTTTTATTAGACCTTTGGACATTCTGACGGCACCCATTCACCTGATGTGAGAGTGCACACTAATGCAAAAGCCCAGCAACCAGAAAGATGCTAAAATACATGAAAGTATTAATCTAATCTATATTATATAAATGCTTGGCAAATTTTGACTTCCTTCAAGTGGTTGCTTGCAAAGTTTTAAGTGGTTTATAGGTGTAGTTTGGCAACGTTGATGTGCATCCATAAAAATATTATCTTAATCAACCATACCAGATTTATAAAGCATTCATAAATCAGCCAGAGAAAAGTTTAATATTCAGAATATCTCAATGTTTGGTTTGAAACATTTTATTATTATTATTTGTAGAAACATGTTCATGAAGACATTATTATTCCAAAGGGAAATAAGGAATGATGCACGCTCCTTGTTATTTGCCCGAGGCTGAGGAAGCTTGTTTTATTTTTGAATATTTTCTTTGACGTGTTTCTCTTGGTCAGCACCCCTCAGAAGAGAATATTCAAGTAGGCCTATAGTATTTCCTGCATGTGGATACAAAGCTCAGTATCACTGTTAGCTGAGCCACAGACACACTTTACCCCACAGCTGCCTTTTGGGGAAAATGTTCCAAGTAATTGTTCATGACTAATCTTTAGTCAAATAACAGTCAGGGTTTTCCACACTGGCAATTTACCAACATGCATGAGATATTTTTAAACCTTGAAATTTGCATTTAATACGACAACAGAAGACCATGATAGTGCTTGGCTGGCTTTATGTGCTCTTCATGTTTGCTTCTTAAAATGTCCTTCATATTGTTCTTGGCGTTGTGGTTTTCTGAGTTCACTGGGTGAAACTTCAATCAAAATCTGATGTTTGCCTTGACCAAATGGGTTTGGGTATGTGTGACGTTCATACACTCTCAGAAAAAAAAGTACAAAAGCTGTTACCTAAAATGTAATACTGCGTACAAGTTTGCATATTTGCATTGACGAATGTGTACCTTAAGTTACCAATATGCACCCTTTAGGGGTAAATAAAGGTACAAAGGTGTACTTTTTGAAAAATTACTGGTCCACTTTTGTACCTTTTTGTCTGAGAGTGTATAGTAATGACATTTTCAGTTTTTTGAAGGAAAGGTTATAAAAGTGTCAGACGTGGTACCCAGTAGTCAAATAGAAATAAAAGAAAATAAATAGTTTCTGAAAAAAATGTTTCAAAAAACTGACCACTGCACACAAACATCAAATGATTTTAAAATGTTTAAATCACCTTTAAAACTCACCTATCATCAGGAACATTCAAACAGTAGAAAAAGAAAAAAAAAACACTGTAAACATTTGCCTCTATTGACTAATATTTGTTAGCTGGGATGCTGCATTTTACAAAAAAAAACATGTGGACGACTCAATTGGCAATCCTGCTCTGATTAGAATGAATAAAACACTTTGATTTATCAGACACAGGAAGTGAAAGAAAACATCAGAAATCTCTACATGGTGTTTTATCAGAGCCTATCTCTCTAAATCAAAGCGGGTTATTTGTGTTGTTTCACATCCTTCTGCGGCTGTTTCTCCATCACTCATCTTGAGGCCTTTTTTTCACCTGACCACAATCAAGCCCCCATCAGCAGCTATACTACTCCGGCTGGAAAGCAATTTCCTGCACCCCTGCAGATGTATTGTGGGACATGAATGATCTCATTAAGAGCCATGCAAAGGGCCCGGAGATGTCAGCTAGGGCCTGCGACAGATGAAAGCTGGCCCTCGTGCCCTCCAGACAGGAGACGCGCCGGAGCGTTTGGGTGAACGGCTCAAAGCACCCACTGGCTTCAGGTCTTGATTCAGTGTTTCATGTCTTGGTCTTCCTAGAGCAGTGCTTCCCAACCTGTCGTCCCTGAAGCCCCCCTCCTTGCATATAATCAAACCTGAGACCAGATAATGACCAATTAAATGCAACCCCTAGGTGTAAAAAAAAAAAAAAAAGCAAAATTACCTTTTTAATTACAAATAAAACTTTAGGTGAATTCAGAGTGCTTTTATTGTTTTTATTCAAAAATATCTCAATATTTTATATTGCACTATTTTGTTTATACTAAATTACACTTGCACCTGCCTTTTAATTTTGTAGGATATTGGTAATCCCATTTCACCCAAAAATGAGCATTTGCTGAAAATCTCCTCACCCTCAGGTCATCCAAGATGTAGATGAGTTTGTTTCATCTTCAGATTTGGAGAAATGTATAATTGTGTAACATAATAAAAAAAACGTAATATTAATATGTAATTTAAAGAACTAGTTTAATTTAGCTCAAAGGGAATCATTTATGGTTTTATAGGGATTTGAACAGAATCAGTGTTACGGCGATTCACTGAACGGAAAAGAAAAGAAAAGAATAAAAGGATGTAAAGACTAGGTTGGTTTTCTTCTCATTATGGTAGCAGCTGGCACGTGAGTCAAAACGCGGTGGCAAAAGAGAAGAAGAGGAGAAAGGAAAGCATTTTTAAGAAGAAGAGATAGTTTGATGGTGTCCTGAGTTTTTAAGCTCTGCTTTCAGACCGTCCCACCTGGACGTCTTGACCAATTAGATACTGTCCTTGCTCGGGGTATTGCTCTGTTTCTCCACCCCACTAATAAATCAACATGTTATCTGTTCAGTCAGAGGTCTTGCAAAGTATACTTTTGAACATGGTTTCTATAACAAGACTATGATACATTTGACAAAGAATTGATTGGAAGAAACATTTAAAGCATGATTATTCAAACTCATACATACCAAACACGCATCTGAATCCTTCAGCTATTCAATAATGATTAAAAAGACATACATAATATTTGATTAAAACATGATAGTCTAATATGTGGGTTACAAACATAATATGGGGTTCTGCATAGAAATGTCCTTTTAGGATGATTTTATGTGCATTTGAAAAAGAAAGTCTTTGTGTGGTTCTATGGAGAACGAAGGCATGTTCTTTAGACAAAGGGATTTTGGTTTGGTCTGTCTTCTATGTGTGGGAGAAGTCAGTCTAAGGAAGCTCGTGAATTCAATCGTGGAACATGTGATGGCCATCTCTTTGACCATCAGTCTTGATTATTTGCCCCAAATTTGACAGTCTCCTTCCTGAATGGGAATTATATAAGTGTTCTTTTGTCTCAAGGTTGTAAGCTGTTCTGTGAAAAAGTTGGTTAGTTTGCTTGCTTCAGACTAGTGGTGCCAGAATCTAATTTATGACATTGTCCTGTTTCTTTGGGGTCTCTCTGAATTCCAGCTTCTCAGGTTTCAATGTTCTGATGCATCTTAAATTTGTCTGATTCAGTCTCTGATATTCTACAATTGCATCAGTGTCTCAGCAATGGATGCTCTGCAGTGAATGGGTGCTGTCAGAATGAGAGTCCAAACAGCTGATAAAAACATCACAATAATCCACACCACTCCAGTCCATCAGTTAACATCTGGAGAAGACAAAAGAAACAAATCCATCATTAAGACATAATCCATAATGCTTCCTCCAGGGAAAAAGACAATTTCCCGTTGTCTCTGATATCAAAATCCAAACATATATTTGTTTAGAGCTGTTTTGGACTGATCTGTGCAGATTTCTCTCCTGATTCAACCCAGACCACTTTTCACTGGAGGAAGCGTTTTTATGGATTATGGACTCTTATTTTAGCCAGAAGCAATGGTTTGAAGTTGAAAACAGTTTAATAATGGATTTGTTTAAACTAAAGCTTGCGGATTACTTACAAATCTTTGTGGATTATTGTGATGTGTTTATCAGCTGTTTGGACTCTCATTCTGACGGCACCCATTCACTGCAGAGCATCCATTGCTGAGACACTGATGCAGAGACACATTTCTACAAACCTGATGAAGAAACAAACTCATCCTAATCTCAGATGATCTGAGGATGAGTACATTTTCAGCACATCTTCGTCTGTGGCTGAACTGTCCCTTTAATGAAGAGAACATGTTTGTCTGATGCATGTGTTCAGATGAGAGAGGAAGGATCTCTGTGGTGTCAAATATTTTTTGTATAATGTGCGTTAAACTCTTATCTAGGAAATTGGTTCAATAGATAGCTGTCTGTCATTTAACTCAACTCTCCATTTCTTCTTGTGTAATAAACTCAAATCAGTATTTCTGATTTCTATTTATACTGTCTACTAACACAAAAATGTACAAAATTAGCTACAACCTAAAAAAATAAATAACCGATCAATTTGACCTTTATCTCTAGCTGTGATGAAGATAAAGTTCAGCTGAATCTTTCATTGTTCCTTCCACATTGAAAAGTATAAAGTAAAATTAAAAATGTCACATACAAATATATGATTATAGAGATTGATCGTCAACTGTACTGTATATCATACTAAACACAATACCAGACTTAAAATGAAGCATCCAGATTTATCAGGGGTCCGACGGTCACATCTTAAAGTTGTGATTTCAAGGCCTGACAACTCATTTAAATGAAAATCTTGGAAAAGTACTGTATAAATGCATTTATGTAGTGAATACTAACAGCTTTATAATATTTGATCAGCTAACTATTTGTTTGCAATATCTATATTATACAGATTTTTCACAAATGAAGAAGTTATGGGAATGTATTGGTCAGAAGGTTGTATAGTCCTGCTCTTATACAGTATCTAGTCTCCTGATCAAAGCATGCTTGTTTCTTGGACTCTTCTGCCCTCCAGTGGCTACTCACACACACACAATTCAACACCTCAATAAATCTGTAAATTAGAAGATTATTTTTTTTTTTTTGCATAGCATTTTCCCCCTTCTTTTTTCATTTGCATTTATTTATTTCAGTATTTATTCATGCCTATGATTTTAGGAGATGCTAACACACAGTATCATATACAGCTACTGACATTTCCCGACTGAGGTTAATCAAGCCACCAGATGAGCAGTTGTGTAACTTGAATCGGTTAGAAATAAACTCTAAAGTTGAGGTGTTTCAGCTTTGGGGTTTCGACAGGCTGATGATGTTCACGTGAATATTAATTTTAAATCTGAATTTATGCAGTAATCATCACCTAAACTCATGCGTCGATATGTGCAAGCTTAGTTGAATAATAATAATCATCCAACATATGGCTGAATGTGATCGAAAGCAAAAAAAGTTTGTTTTGTGTCATGCATATGGAATAATTTGTTGATATGCATGTGTAATAAAGTGTTAACAAAATCCATTGTCACCATAAAAGAGACACTCAGTGATTGTGTGCATATGAGGTGCTTTATTGATGAACATAATTCATACTGATTGAAGAATAAATCAATATGCAGTCTTCATGCAGAGACACAAGCTTTATGTGCTCTGATGGAAACCAGAGATGAAGATGCAGTAATGTGTGTTATTACTGTTATAGCTGAAGCAGATTTGCACACACATACTGATATATAATGCCTCTGGCTGCTATTGCTGCATGCTTGATGGGGCAATGCTTAAAGTGAATTTAAAAAAATAAATAATAGGAAAACGTAAAAACAGTTGCACGCTAATTTCCCATTAATCTCCAGAGCTTTGGCAACGGTGGACCCGGCTCCTATAAAACAACTTCACTGAAGTCATAACACAAACAGAAAGGGGACCATCCCAAAACGGCTGCACAGTAAACACACATCTAACGCTGTACTGGAGTTAGCATGGCTTCATATGAGCTGAGCTGATCCTGCCATGGACTCAAAATCATCATCCGTATTTTGTTCTAGGCTTCCACTCTTAAAAATAAAGCTGCTTAACAGGTTCTTCACAGCGATGCCACAGAAGAACCATTCAGTCTTCATTTAAAAGAAAAAATCTCTTAACTTTTTATAATCTGAAGAACCTTCTTTTGTGAAACAGAAAGGTTCTTCAGATGTTCTTTATGGAACCATTTAGACAAAAAAGGTTCTTCTATGGCATCATGAAGCACCTTTATTTCTAAGAGTGTACATGACAGACAGCAGGTTTATAATCAAATATTTACAGAAACAGACCTTCATTTGCTTTTCTTCAAAAATTATTAAAAGTTGCTTTTATAGACACAGAAGAAAACACGGAGAACAAGAAGCAGAACTGAAGACCTTCTGAAGAGAGTGCACACAAACACAATCTCTCCTCCCCTGATTAAATAAGACACAATGTGTGAACAAAATCAAGTAATCAACTGTTTGCATTTCTTTAAAAGACGTAATCGTTGGTCATCTTGAGCGAGGGCATGGCTTCATTGACGTTCTGGTCGAGCCGGTGATACTCCACCCCGCGTGAGCAGAAACCGTCCCGCCAGTGGCGACTCTGAGCCAACAGCATCAGCTGCAAACACAGAGCAGAGGTCCATCATGATGACCGATCATTCACACCATACGCCTGCCTCTGACAGAAACCACGCTCCACGTGCTCATTTATGTGCCTTTCATCTCCATCGTTTTACATACTGCGTGATCTTATATAAATGTACACTGGTGGCCAAAATTGTTAGAACACTATATTTCCAGCAGCTAAAGAATGGTTTTAAGTCAGTTATTTCTATCTTTTGCTGTAGTGTGTCAGTAGGAAATATCAGATTACATTTCCAAACATTCATTCTGCCATTAATTGTAATAATCCAGTGAGATGTTAGTGCTCCACACAGAGATCTGATCTGATCATCATCAGTCTGTCTGGAATGACATGAAGAAACAGAACAAACTAAGCTATAATTCCTAGGGCTGCGATGATAGGAAATCGTTGCAGAATCGATTCTGAGATCTTTCTTCCGAATGGAATCGATTCTGAGCTTAGATTTTACCAGCAGATGGCGCTCTTCTCTAGTTTTTATTCACACACTCAAATGCTCATGTCATTTCGCTTTTATGACGTGACATTAATGTAAACAGCCCACTGTGAACACCCTTGTAATTCACTTCAACCTTTTCGAATTTTATGCATGATTATTTTAGGTTCAAGTGTGTGTAAGGATTTGGAAACAAGCAGAGTACGGCTGTTTCTAAAGCATGCAGCGCCACCTGCTGTTCAAAACTAAGCTCAGAATCAACTCGCGATGCATTCGGAAAATCTAAGAATCAATACTGAATCATTTCTCGAGCTTTGTTGATAAGTGCTTCTCATTAGAAGTTTGTTTTGGTGCATGCAAAATCATTTTTCAGTTAATCGTGGCATTGACTTTACATGCTTACATTCCCCTACAACTATCGCAGTGATCTCAAGAAACTGCAATTAGATCGAATAACTGTGCACACGTGAAGCTTACCTTCCTCTTGTTGTGGTAGGTGATGTACACGATGGCCACCAGAAAGGCGATGATGACCAGATGAAAGAAGAAGTGGGAATCTTCATCCTGGGTGTAGATGGTTGTGTCTTTGCTTTGAACATTTGTATCTTCAAGGCTGTGAGGAGGAAGAAGGTCTTTCCTCACATCCTCACTTTTTTTAGGTGGATCAACAACAAAATTTTCGTCACCATCGTCACCGTCTCCAAAGTCCACGTCTGTTTCTGGAGACGTGCGGTCGCCCATGTAGTCTGAGGTGCTCTCAGTTTTGTCAGCCGCAGAGGTGGAGACGGTGGTGGGCTTGTTTGCAGGTGGGCTGGTGGGCTCTGGGGGCTTGTGTGTGGCGGGTGTAGTCTGGTCTGTAGTGGTTTCGAGCAGGTCTGCAGCAGCAGTCGTAGGTGGAGCGGTGGGAGCGTCTGCTGCTTCGGTGCTGATGTCAATAGTGGGAGCAGGAGCTTGCGTTGGATTCATCACCTGGCCCGACTGACTCTGATGACTGTCGTTCTGGACGCTGGACGCGTTCTTATCAGGTGCTACAATTGCGTTTTTAGTACTATTTCCTGTCACCAAAGGCTCACCATCTGCGGATGAAAAACAAGCCACATTAAAAGCAATTACTGTGATGTTGTTTCCACTGCATGGCTATCGTACAACAATACAGTGCTTTAGATTACTTACAAATTAGAGTCGGTTACCGATTCCAAATTACATGATAAAAATAGTAACTTAATCCATTACAAAATCTAATCAGACTACTTTTTAGATTTCTTTTAATCCAACTCATTAATCACATCGATTTAAACAGTTTAATCTTGTACTATATTGATATAAAAATACAAAACAGAAAGAGAATACATTCCATTCATTAAACATTACATTACGTCAAGGTTTCCCAAACCGGGATTCATTTACATTTAGTTATTTAGCAGATGCTTTTATCCAAAGAGATGTACAAATGAGGAAATTAGAAGCAATCATAACCAACAAAAGAGCAATAATATGTAAGTGCTATGACGAGTCTCGGTTAGCCTGACGCAGTACACGTAGCAAGTGTTTGTTTTATTATAGAAAACAAGTAGAAATCTAGTGTTAGAGGGTACAAAGAAGACTAATAAATACAAAGAAGATAGATAAATAAAACAGAATTAGAATAGAGCGTGCTAGAGTTAGGGTCAAATGAAGATTCACGAAGAAACTGCAGGGTTTGTGAGTTCAATGAAATGCTAATATTTAATTACAGCATTTTAAAATAATTGAGTACAAAAACCTTCCAAAGTCACAGTAATACAAGGTTAAATGTGACCCTGGAGCACAAAACCAAAGTCGCTGGGGTATATTTGTAGCAATATCATGTTTTTAATGCCCAAAATCATTAGGATATTAAGTAAAGATTATGTTCCGTGAACATATTTTGTAAATTTCTTTCCGTAAATATATCAAAACTTCATTTTTGATTAGTAATATGCATTGCTAAGAACTTAATTTGAACAACTTTAAAGGCGATTTTCTCAATATTTAGATTTTTTTCACATCCTCAGATTCCAGATTTTATCTCAGACAAATATTGTCCGATCAAAACAAACCATATTTTGTTTCACACAGAGCACGAGCACTTTTTGGCAGATAAATGCCAGCACTGGCTGCAGGGAACAAGCGGTTAATGTTTATGGAGAAATCCTCCACTAACCTTGTCCTACAGATGCGCAGCTCACAGAAAAGATCTGCAGTGACAGTAAAACTGCGAATATTGCCATCGCTGAGTCTCTGAATCCCGTCTTCCGCATCGCCGCCATCTTCGGTGCTGACGTCATCCGCGCCGTGCCAAGCCGCCTCCCTCCGCAGACAACAACATTGATGCATTTAAAAGTGAATGAACAAACGTATCATTATAAAAGTTCACAGTGTTGCTGCAGATGAAATATAACGCGGATAACATTAAATAAATATTTTAAAATCAGGTTAGACGTTGATTATTTATCACTCAAATACCTTTCTCTACCTGTCCGTCGGTCGCCATGTTTGTAGTTTTTTAACACTTTTTATGCGTGTTTGTAGTTCTAATCGAATTGTTGGCAATATTGAGTGCGCATCGATCTGCGCTTCGAATTTTAATCACAAGTAGTAGACCATCCGGGAATCTTTGGCATACTCGTTTAAACATAATATGATTTGGGACATACTAATTCTATTTTCGAATACTATTTAGGACGCAGCAATCCTTTCTGTTCAGATTAATCACTCATTCACCCATACTGACATTTGAGTGCACTACTGGAAGAAATGAACGAAACTGTGCATCGCTGTCGCAGAAAAAGCTTCGTCCCCTTTTTAAAATTGAATCAAACTCACTTCTGAAATCTCTTCATTTTTTTGTAACCTTTTTAAATGTATTATGTGTGCACATGCGTTTCTGTGTTAATTATGTTTCATTTATTGGTTATTATTTTATGGATTTGTGTGTAATCCCTTTAGCAATGTTTGTTTTTTGTATTGATTGTTCAAGCATTAATAATAATAAAATAAAATACAATTTAACAACAAAAAAAGACCCTTTGAACTTTTCTTACCCTACTTGTATGAGTATGATGTGTGTTCAAAATCAAGCTCATTAATCTAATCTGATTATCATGAGTCAGGTGCCACTGTAAATTCATAGCTAGCACATTTTCTGTTTTTAAAGAAATTGAGGATTAGATTTCTACTAATTCGTGTAAAATGTAAAAACCGTTTACTAATGCTCTTTAAAATCTTTTTTTTCTTCTTCACTATGCACTTTAATATTGTTTGCTGCCCTTGCTCTCTTGGCATTAATATATATATTGCTGTAATGATTTGTTGTTTAACTCACATGGCAGTCAAAATATATTAGTTACATGAAATTAATGTATTATATTTTTTTTATTAGTATTTTTAGGGGACTTTATTGCACTAAATTATATGCAGTAGTTATCCATTTATTAGCGGTTAACCACTTTTTGAGCATAGATCTAAAAATGTAATTTCCAAATGAATTCTGAATGCTTTGGAGCACTGATTTAAGTTGTGTCTCTTTTTAAACACACCTGGCTGAAGTGAAATAAAAGTTTATTGCTATGAAAAATGCACAAATCATTTTTTCAAAATTTACATCAAATATATGTGTGACTATTTTGTTCAGGTCCATTTAACCTTTCTTAATCACGACTATGATTTTGTGCATGTTTGCATTGCGCCAAAAACTTTACCAAATTTTGTACCTTTGCGATAAAGTAAACATTTCTTTAAAAAAAAAAAAAAAGGACCAAAGGAGCACCAAAGGGGTTAAAGCATTTTAAATAAATTAATAAAAATAAAACACTTCATTTTTTTTATTAACATACCTCAATGCCAGCCCTGTGGTTTTATCAATGGCATAAATACAATGGATATTAATTTGGGTAATAGAGCTTTTTTTGCTCTTCACCTTTTTTTTGTTTTTTTTTTTGTGAAAACAGGAGATTTCTTTACATTTAGTCATTGAGCAGATGCTTTTATCCAAAGCGACTTACAAATGAGGACAATAGAAGCAATCAAAATCAACAAAAGAGGTTCCTTTCTTTAAAAGGAAGTGTATTTTCCATACACCTTGAATAAATGCAACTGCATGCATCTTTACATTGACAAAATAAAAAAGCAATGCCAAAGTCTTTGTGTATGTACTTCAGCTTTTTAAAAAGTTAAAACGGCACATTTAAGAAAAAAATACTAGGTATTATATGCAAAAAGACAGATTTTCAGAGTAAGAAACCAAACTGTACAGTCGAGTATGTGGTCCAGGGTGAAATGTTTTATTCAACTGAAAGTATCCATACCGTTAAATCCACAGTATTCTAATCCTACATTTAAAAACAGAAGCCTACATCCGCCTATTCAGATCTTTTCTGCTCTCCCCGATACGTCAGAAGCGTGTTTCCAATCTCCTTTAGTTCAGGGAGAGCTGAAAGAGTTGTCAAAGGTACAGGCAGTATGCAGCGAGAAAACAATGACGGACAAGATACACGTGGCTTCACTCACACAGACGAGACAAAAACACGAAACGCACCCAAAACTCTGGTGTCTACAACTAAAGACGTGACGTGTCATCTGTTACATACGGGTCCTTTCCTTCAAGCTTTGCTGGGGTGAAAGCCACCGGTCAGGAATGTTGTGGCCTAATATTAGTGTTGTCTGATGTAAACGTCTCCGTTTCTACCCAACGCCTTCCCAAAAATTAAATATTTTGTCATGATCAACATTGTAATAAATAACATGGAGTGTAGTGAAAATACATTGGTCAAGCCATTTATATAACTTTGCAAATGCTCTTCTTTCATTCTGTGTGAGCTAGTAAATACACAACTGTTGAACTCTCTGAAGTTAGCACCACTAATGCATTATTCGACCGAGTATAGTGCGCTTCCTTGGCCAGGGCATCTAAGAGAAACAAGGTGTGTGAGGATAGGTATTCAAAAAAGGGAAAAAAAAGACAAATCAAGTCAGGATTGCAATCCTCAGCTTCCTATGCCTCGAACTCCAGACCCAAACCCAGTTTGTGGCCACCGGCGTTAATGTTCTTCCCATCCAGAAGAGCAGAAAGGGTCAGCTTAATACCTGGACCGAGAGAAGAGGGGAAAAGTCAGACAAGGAACTATCACATCCAAGAGAGCTTACTGGAAACAATCGGGATCAGCAAGACTTTTCATGTTTTTAAAAGCAGCCTCTTCTGCTCATCAAGACTGCATTTATTTGATCAAAAATACAGAAATATTATTGCCATTTAAAATAGCTATTTTGTATGTGAATATCTGTTAAAATGAAATTTATTTCTGTGATCAAAGCTGTATTTTCAGCGTCATTACTCCAGTCTTCAGTGTCACATGATCCTTCAGAAATCATCCTAATATACTGATTTACTGCTCAACAAACATTTCTGATTATTATCAGTGTTGAACATTTTTGTGAAAACTGAGATTATGACAAAATATGGTTTTTAATTATTCCCATGTACATTTATTTTAAAATGCAATAATATTTCACTATATCAAATTAATGCAGCCTTGGAGAGCATTAGAGACTTCTTTCAAAAACATAAATAATAAAAAAATACTAATAATGAAAATAGACCGGTAATGTATGGTCACAGTAACAGTAAGATTGTCATTGGAATCTAATGATTATAATATGCAATTGTAACATTTATCTTTATCAGCACTATGAAAGTGAACATCAGGCACAACAATACAACTATGATGGATATCTATAGGTACAATGTGTCACATGACTTCATTTTAAACACTTCTGTTTTCACAGTCCAAACTACAACATGACAACAGACTATTCAAATGTACCCACTTGAGAAAGCTTCTTTAAAAAGCAGGACAAAAATGTCTCAGTATGGACAAAAGTCAAAATGTCTCCAGGTTAATGTGGATAACGTCCCAAACACACTTTCCCAGAAGCTTCCAGCAATCCACGAAACGGGTTCAGCTAAACTCTGCAGGACAGCGGTCGTCCAGGAGCAGAGGAATGGGCATTTGCAATAAACTCACATCTACACACACTCACCAGGCTTCAAGGTCTGAGTATATCCCAGGCCGATGAGGCTAGAGTTATTCACTTTGGCCTGCAAGACAGACAAAACAAAAAAAATCCCTGAAAACAAATATAATAGCACTAGATTTCAACTCCTTCAGACAGCATGGGCTTATATTTGATGACCAAAAGACCTTTCCTAACAGAGCATGCTTCACAACATCTCATCCAGACCCTTATAATGCATAATAAATACTGGTTTCATAGAAAGTGTTACCACTTACATAGGGCATTTTTTTACGCTCACATCTTGAATTTCAGGTTCAATTCTGATTGCATTCTGCTAGGCTACATCACACTGTGTCAACACTGTTGTAAATTTCATATGTACAAATATAAAGGTTTGGTGCAACCGGTCATCATTATGCCAAGAGGTGCCAAAAAAATGACTGCTTGATCAGTGAAACATTTAGAAAAAAAATAAAAATACAAGTAGCAATGCTAACATTACACATACCGAGAAGGAAGCATCGGCATCGATCTGATACTTGGCTGCGATGCCAAAGCGGGTGTTGCTGTTGCCGGCGGTCCAGGCCAGGTTGACCCCCGTCTCCAGGTTATCGTTCACTTTCTGGTAAATGGAGCCACCGAATTCTGTTCCATCATTCCTGCAATTTGAAAACACATCGCGACATCTTTTTATTAATAAAATGCACTGAAATGCATGAAGTACACTGAAAGTTCTCTAGGTGATCATTTGTTTTGAACAATGAATTTTACTAAATCACATAACAGCAAAACAACATTCTGACTATACTTCTATTCCAAAGGATATTTCGATTTTAACCACATCTCAATCAGCTGAGATCCACAAAAGGGAAAACATACACAGGGTTTCCCCACTGGCAGATATTAGTTCTTGTTTTAAGCATAAATTGACTTAATTTTGTTCAGAGTCTCAGAAAACAAGACGTCATATCTTCAGTTTGCATCTCAAATAAACGTAGGATGTTTTAAGGCAATTTTATAGATATGTGACCCTGGAGCACAAAAGCAGTCTTAAGTCTCTGGGGTATATTTGTAGCAATAGCCAACAATACATTGTGTGGGTCTAAATTATTGATTTTTCTTTTATGCCAAAAATCATTATGATGTTAAGTAAAGATCATGTTCCATGAAGATATTTTATACAGTTTCGTACTGTAAATATATCAAATTAATTTTTGATTAGTAATATGCATTGCTAAGAACTTCATTTGAACAACTTTAAAGGAGATTTTCTCAATATTTAGATTTTTTTTGCACCAGATTTTCAAATAGTTGCATCTTGGCCAAATATTGTCCTATCATAACAAACCATACATCAATGGAAAGATTATTTATTCAGCTTTCAGATGATATATAAATCTCAATTTAAGTATCCAGGTTTTAACAATAAGCTTCAAGTTTTTTAGATGAAGAAGAAATTCGGGAACACCAAATTCAATATTCTAAAGTTCAAAAATGCTAAGTTCTCAAAATGCAGAAATTCAGACTGTATGGGTCATGGAAAGTGGGTCAGAGGTCATGGGTCAGAGGTCAAGCATCTCAAGCGGGGGGGGGGGGGGGGGGGGGGGGCTGAGACAACCAGTGAGAAAGATTGTAATGTTTTGTAATGCATGCAACATTTAATACCAAGACTTTATGAATCTAAGACTTTCAGTTCCATCTTAAGGCCTTAATTTATAGATTATGACTTCAAGACCCACATAAAGAGTAGGGTTGCAGTATTTTTACAAGAAAACACTACTTCATAAAAAAGCATGTTTAATTCATTGCCTGTCTTGCCATTTCTACCAAATCCTACATCAAATGCATTTAGTGTAAGAATATAAAACTGCAATTAACTCAAAACAAATCTGTTGATTACTGCTTTAATTAATCTGATTATTAAAATGATAATTTTTAACTGCATTTTTTTTTTATTTTAAAAAAGCTGAAGCGAGTCTTTACACAACTAACTCACTCGTTAAGATTTGAGCTTCAATGATATAAACAAGCTCCAGACATCAGCGGGCCACTTCCTGCTGCAAAGCCCTTCACAAATCCAATCGCCGGGGAATAAACGCATATATAAATAACCCACCTTTCTAACCTTGAGACTGCTGGAGACAGACAACAGACTCGATGTAGGTCTGAAGATATTGCGTTTGGTACATACACGTTTGTGTGGAGCTGGAACTCGTCGGTCTTGTAGCCCACCGCGAAGTTGCTCTGGGTGACCCGGTTCCTCCCAGCCTCGAAGGTCATCTGGTATCCGGCCAGCCAGCCCTCGAAGCCCACGACCACGGCTCCGTGCACCGCGGTGCCGTTGATATCATGGTCCACGTCACAGCCCAGGTTGATGTGCTCGTGCTGGTAGCTGCTCTTGATCTTCCCACTCTTCTTGCTATGGGAAGTTAGGAGAGAAGCCAGCGAAATGTCAGAGGAAAGTGTGTTGAGTTTGTGTGAAAAACCACAACACTGAATGCAAGTCTGTCATCAAGTGATACAGTATTAATACAACGCTTGAGTCTCATGCGCTCGTTTAACTAGAGCTACACGACTAATCGAAACAAAACTGAAAACGCCATAAGGCTTCGTGTGATTATCAAATCGTGAGGCTGAGATTTAATGAAATACATGTGCATTTCTGTGTTCATTCACACGTCAGCAGCTCATGATCCGGTGTTTTCAGCGTCTCAGTTCAATGTAAATGATCCCGAGTCGCTTTAACATGCATTTGGAAACTAAACATGTAGCAAACTTCTAATGAGAGGCGCTTATCAATGAAAGAGGTTTACTGTAAAAAATTATGTTTGGTGGTTTAGCTATAAAATGAAGAAATTAAGACAATACTAAGATATTAGTCACTTTACAAAATCATGCCATCTTTTCTATCAAATACAAATCTTTATTTTACAGTGAAATATTAGCATAGTAATTCATTTAATTTCATTTTGTTTTTAGAAATTCTTATATTTTTATTTAGTAATAACACCACCAAGTAATATTTCTCATTTAGTTTTGTCATTTTTAGATTTTTTTTAATTTAGTAAATAAATAATAACAATATTCATTATTAGAATTATCATCATCATCTTCATATAATAATCCTAGAGCAAACCACTAAATTTTGGCCAACTTGTGAATCCCTGCAAATGTTTTTAAATTGCATTTTAAATCACAATTACAATTTTTTATCAGGAGACAGAATAAAATAAATTTAAAAATGTTAAATAAAATAAAAATAATAATAATAATCTGCAATTCTCGATTACAACAGTTATATTTATTTTTAGTAGTTTTTTTATTTTTATTTATTGAAAAAATTAAATAAATTCTTATTATTACTGTTGTTGTTGTTGTTATTATTATTGTTGCTGTAAATCCTAAAGCATATCATAAAATTTTGGCAAAATTAAAAACAAAAACAAAAACACGAATAAATTGCAATTCTACAAATTGTGCAGTTCTAATTTAGACTCGCAACCAAAAACGAATACATCCCTCCATTTATATATTACTGGAAATGCCAAACATCAATACAGTGGCATCGCCTGTAATGGAGCACAGACATACTGAACACGCCACATACCCAGTGTTCGGAGAGAAGGAGGAATCAAATGTCAACTTCAGCCCTTTAGCCAGCTGAGGAAAACAGAACAGCATTCGTGTTAAATGACAAGAACGTAATTCATATCCAATCAAGTGTAGCTCAGTTTTGCGGGTCTCGTACCTGGTCCTCCAGAGTGATCTCCGTGCCCAGAGTGTTGTCGGTGTTCCACTTCTCGATGAAGGTCAGGCCGTGTTCTGCCCACTTGTACTTGGTCTCCAGCGTTCCTGCTACCTTGCTGGTCTCTGTGTTAGCCGAGCCGGAGCTCTTGAACTCCTACAGCACCAGGAGAACACATGCGTCACACTGCATTTAGAATTTAAAACTTTAGGGGTTTAGAATTTTAGAATTTAAAACTTTAGGGGTTTAGAATTTTAGAATTGTGAAAAAAACTGGATACTTGCAGTCTAAAGGCCATTGCACACAGAGTCCGAAATTTTCACACGTTGAAAAATAAATACGAGCTACGAGCTGTCAAGTTCATCCACTTCGTCTCGCAGCACAAAGCACTGTATATAGAGCCTTGCACACAGAGTTCACAGAAATTGGTGGTCTTCTTTTTAATATGTGGCCCTAGCATCGGTAGCAAAGCATCAAACTGAGCCACTGACATCCTGAAGTAAACACTGAATCGCTCGTGATAATCCTGCTGCTCCTTAATAAGGAGGGGGAACTCTTCTTCCTCTCTATATCTCAGGATTGGATGGATCAATATTTCCTCTGTTTTTTTTGTGTTTTTTTAAGAAGCGAGAGGACAACAAAATCATCCTCACTGCTTGAAGACTCCATTTAGCCCTATTTTGCTAATTTTTTCGCAAAGGATTAATTAATACGCATCGGACTCAGTGTGCAAGGTTTCTGGACGTAACAAATTTTTAGGATGACGAATACGAAAAAACGCATACAAAAATTTTGGACTCAGTGTGCAAGGCCTTAAGAATTCAGGAAATCAGTTATTTAAAAACAATTAAAAAAAAAAAATACACATCTATAAAATTGCCATAACATTTTTTACATACCAAATGTACAGAGTTCGGGTTGTAAAAAAAAAAAAAAAAAATTTTTAATTTAAAATCATAAAATGCATTGTAATATTAAATTTTGCTGACACTTGTCTATAATTCAAATGTACAGAACTGTCATATTTCTGGCTGCATATAGACTGTATATAGTGTTTGCAGTGCTGGAGTCAGACGAGGACATCCGCCACTGCAGAACAAACACACACACACTTTTCCCAAGATAAACATCCATGGGTCAATTAGTGCAAACAAGTATGAAAAAACGTGGAGCACTTCCATGTCCGTGTGATGGTCAATATCTGCTTTTGAGGGCCACAGATTCATGCTATCATAAAATGTGATAATGTAGTTTTGGGTTATTATCTCTGACAATATCAGTTAATCAATATTCATTTTGATGCAACTGTATGGATTCTTAAATCCCAAGATCGATCTTTGAGTCTATGCTGTTTTCCGTTGATGAACAGAACTTCATGAACATTATTTGTAGCACCTGTCATCCAATAATCACAATGAGCTTTGCGTTTTTTCACTTTTGATATGAAACAAATCTTTCAAATTCTGTCAATTTTCATGAAAATAAGAGCTCTAGAAAGATGCATTTTGCTAAATATATACCCCAGGGTTATTAGAGTTAACAAAAACTAAAACCATAAAAAATGTGTAAAAAAAAAAAAAAAAAAAACTTCAACTTTGTATTTTAGTACATTTAACTTGATATACTAAAATAGCTAAAACAGAAATAAAAATGTATTAAAATTGTATACATATTAAAAACAACTCAAATTAATAAAAAAAAGATTACCAAAACTTTACCTAAAATAAAAATAGAAAAAAAAAAAAAAAAAACACTAAATATATTATATAATAGGATCTCAAAAATACTAAAACACTGATATGCACTATATTACATATTAAGGTTATATTTAATCAACCTGTTTAATTAGTATATTTAATTTATCATATTCACGCTTATACGTATATTAAGTGAATAAATCACTCATGAAAACAAGTTATTACAACCACTATTTAAATTTCTTATTTCAAAAACAAATTGGATTAGGAACAATTATATTAAATACACAAATGTGCAATTTAAATATTTGCATATAACTTTTTGTGTGTTGATTACTCCATTGCAATTTTGGCTCTGTTGTTAATTTTAATCTTTAATATTACAGTAATGCTTCCCTGCATAGTTTACAGCTTTAGCGGAGATATTTTTTCCTAAAGAATCTAAACAAATCAATTTGATTCATAAAATTTCATGAGTGAAATATTCACATCTGGACAGAAATCACATCAATATTTCATCATGTTTGGCAGAAAGATAGTATTGTTGATTGAGTCTATGACTGAAATCCACTGGCTACTTACCAATCCATTCTCTGACTTCGTTTTCAAGTCCAACTTAATAAGACCAAAACCTGCAAATGACATAAACATCACTAACACGCAAAACAACACCCAGGACTTCATACCAGAAACCGATTAGTCGACACAGTCGATTTTATAATATGACTTTATATAGTCTTGCGTTTTTCCATGTGAAGTGAAGTGACATACTTCCAAGTATGGTGACCCATACTCAGAATTAGGCTCTGCATTTAACCCATCCAACGTGCACACACACACACACACAGCAGTGAACACACACACACCGTGAACACACACCCGGAGCAGTGAGCAGCCATTTATGCTGCAGCGCCCGGGGAGCAGTTGGGGGTTCGGTGTCTTGCTCAAGGGCACCTCAGTCGTGGTATTGAGGGAGAGAGAGCGCTGGACATTCACTCCCCCCACCTACAGGCCCGAGACTCGAACCCGCAACCTTTGGATTACAAGTCCAGCTCTCTAACCATTAGGCCACGACTTCCCTCAATGTCTGCTTATAAGGAGTTTTAATAGGAGTGCAACAGTCGGGTTTCCAAAGAAAAAAATCCCATTGGTTGTCTCCATAGGGGAATTGATTTTTAATGTTAACTTGTAATTTACGAGGTTGTTAATAGATGGTATACGCTTGCCTGAAATCCATAAGAACTGAGTATTGCAACTTGTTTTTTTAAATAATCATGTTTATCAGTGGAATTCCTGGTAAAAAAAAAGATTCATGATTCTACCAAAAAAAATCTCTACCAATCAGAGAAGCGAAATCACACCAAGAATACTTTTTAGCTCCGCCCACTGCCATAAAACACTAATCAAGTCACCCTGCACTCTCAAACCTATCTATATGCATAATTTGCAGTAAATGTTCCTATATACTGTACATAATCAACATCTTTAAATGAATAGTTTTATATTTCTCTATTGAGTTTATGGGATTGTAGTGCTTTCCCCTCACTAAAGCGGTTCACAGTCTTGTCTTTTTGTCTGATTTTTAAATACTTTTTTGCTTTAAAGCAACATTTGTGACATTGTGATTGGCCTCATAGTAGGGGTGGGCAATATGGCAAAAATATCATATCACAATGGTTTTTTTTTTTTATATCACGATTCTTTGTCATGTTGGTTTTACTATTTTGTCTGAGCAGTACAGCCAAACTAATTTCCCTATTATAAAGACAAAGCCTTTCAAGGTAACAAAATATAAAAAAAAAGAATGGTCAATATTTAGGCCAAAGTGAGCAAAGATGAAAATCTGTCATTATTTTATCTTTGTTATTAAAAAATAAGAACAAAGATACACATTACAAATACACAAATAAATATAATATAATATAATATACAAATAAAGCAAACAGTGTTTAATTTTCAGGTACAACAGGTGTATTTAGCAGAGCATTCATGAAACTGAATGAACAAATATAAAAGTAAAACACTATATAGATTGATTGCTATTAAAGTAACTTTTTTCAGTCAAGAGTAGAGAGTTATTTTTTTCTCTTTGTGTTTTGTTGTTTGAACATTAAAGAATACTGTCTGTCTGTCGATTCTGTCGTAGCGTTTCATATTTACACCATTTACTCACTCAAAAGTTGTTTTAAACCTGAATGAGTTTCTTCTGCTGAACATAAATGCTATTTTGAAGAATGTGGAAAACCAATCAGTTCCTGGTCCTCAGTGACTTCCATAGGATTTTGAATTTTTTTTCCTACCATCAAAGTCAATGTGGACCAGTTTGGTTATCCACATTCTTCAAAATATCTTCCTTTGTGTTCAGCACATGAAAGAAATTAATACAGGTTTGGAACAACATGTGAGTGAGCAAATAATGACAGAAATTAAATTTTAGGGTGAACTATCCCTTTAATGACAGTCGGGTGCATGTTCAGTTCTGTCCCTTTAAGAGCTGCACGCATCCGTTTCTCTCAGCTGTTTACTTTCATTTTAGACATAACCAACTGAGTCTGTATATAAATCTTGTGTGTTTTGACAGTATTAGCTCAAAAGATAACTTGGTTTAGTAATCAGGTGCTGTTAGGCTTTTTAGTTCACGCGCTTCGGGTGTACGGGCTCAGAAAAAGCGCGCGTCAGACCAGCACGTGAATGAAAAGTTTAACCGGCAAGGCTTTAAAACACACGCAAATAATGTACTTTTGTGATTGTGAATAAGTGCAGTGTCCCGTGAGAGTAACACTGAATGTATGAGGTGTTGTACAGTACATTGATACTGCGGCTCCAGAACTGTAACTGATAGAAGGTGTGCTGTATTGATATTTCTTCAAAAGCAGATCGTGGAGACATTTTTATCGTCGTCATATCGCACACCTCTACCTCATAGCTGGTTGGTTTGGATCATGTCTTATAACGCTTTAACAAAAACGTTTCCCTATTGGATAAATGAATGGTACAATTCTGAAACAAAAGCTGCTGATAAAGTGGGCGGGCTCTTCTATATTGACTGACGTTTAGGCCTCTGATGATTGGCTCCTGAAATGTTTGGTACATATGCCACATCAAAGTGAACAAATCGCAAACTCAAAACATCAATACATCAAACAAAATGAATGAAACAATATGAGGAGTTTTTAATGATTTGATTGATAAGGTTTAACTTAACGTCCTCTGCATATTAATGCTTCTGTGATATACATACACATGTGCATGCATGCGTGCGTGCGTGTGTGCGTGTGTGTGTGTGTGTGTGTATATATATGCATTGTTCTTTTTTATTATTTATTTATACATGCATGCTTAGGTTTATGTGTGTATTCCGCTCTAATATAAAACCAGATGAATTCATACCATATCCTTTGGTGAAGATGTCCCTGGCAGACTTGCCCAGGTCTACATATGTTGGAGGAACAGCCATTGTCTGAAACAGAGGTGAAGAAGGTCAGCCAGAGGTCACATCTAGGATGGACTCCAGTCAGCAAATCATAATCAACATCATAGAAAAATCACTGACCTACTGATAAACATACTGCATTTTCAAAATGTAAGAAAGTCAAATGGCATTCCACCTGCTTCTGACAGACCGTGCATGTAGAAAATCCACATCATCTTCTAACTACAGAGCAATAGCCGCTCATCTCAAGGACATCACACACACATTACAATCAGACCTGCTCCACATGATGCATGCGAACATTTCTCCGAGAAGAAACTAGATGAGAGTGAGCAAAACACAATGCAAATGCTGATGTAGGCGTGAATGAATGCATGAGATGAGGATCACTGCACAGAGCAGAGCCCAATGGCGCAGGTTTAGGCCACTATCACAGCAGATCGAGCACAGAGGCACCTCTCCACTCATGCAATGTTGCAATATTCGGTTTCGATCACCTGATGACAGCGTCGTACATTTAAACAGCACTTGCACGTTTGATTACGCGCAGACACCCGATGCACATTCACAAACGCGACAAGGGCATTTAACGTTAATGCATTAGTCCAGGCTGCATCTCCAGCACACTCGCTACAGATTCCCCCGAGGCCTCGCTACTTTGAAGTGCAATGCAGGATAAATGTCTCACTTTTGAACCCACCTGTGTAAAGTCGTGAGGACAGCGCTGGGCAGGACTCAGCCGAGAGGATGAGACGTGCAGCAGAGAACGACGCCAGACTCACGCAAGAGCGTCGCTTACGCAACCGACGCCACGCCTCTGCAGAATAATCTTGAGCATCGCCCCAGCAGATTCACATCATCCCAGCACCTCCAGATCAAACTACATCTGGATTTAGTCAATTAGGTTTTTTTTGTATCATTATTTTTAAATCGTAGTTATAATTTACGCATCACCTTGAAATGAAACTACATCTGGATTTTTTTTTTTAAATGAGGTTTAATTTGCTTACCTCTTCTTCATATTACTTATTTTTTTCATTTCATTTCAACAACATCTTAACAGAACAATATAAGCTAATATAAGCACAACTGTAAGTTCTCACAGACTGAGACATTCATATTAATCATACAACCGCCATACAAGACATTAATCAAAATACAATTAAAATAAAATAAAATACTTTCGTGCAAACACAAACAATGTGGATTAAACAAAATCACACTTATTAAACAAATCTAATCATTTCTGGGCCTTATCACTTCTCATAATTTTTAAGACCTCCATATACATGGCTAGCTCCTTTTAAAGACATTAAACTAGTGTTTTCAAAACTTTACATTTGTGAATTAAGTATTTTAATATGAGAAGTAAACAATTTACAACAAAATCTACCATGTTGTCCCCCAAGTGTAGGCCTACTCCAGATTTCAGCCGAGATGGAAAAATAGATATTCTTTGTTTTATCCTTCAGTCCAAAATATTAACCACATTACAAATTAAAAAATAAGTGTTCAACAGTTTCTAAATCATTATTACAGAATTGACAAACATTACAATCCACATTAAATCTTCATCTCAGAAATTCCTTAGCAGGGTAAATATCATACATAATCTTAAAATGCACTTATTTAGCCTATATTTTGCACTGTAAAAAAAAAAAAAAAAAAGTTGAGCCAACTTAAAATTTTAAGGCAACCAGCTTCAGCAGATTTTTGAGTTCTCTCAATTTATTTTTGTAGGAGATTCTCAACTTTTTGTTGTATAAACGTAAAACAAGTTTAAAATAAACAAAAAAAACAGCTATTCTTATCCATGTGACAAAAAGGAAAGCAAAAGTAATGTAATGCATTACTTTCCATAAAGAGTAACTAAGAAGCGCAATTAGTTACTTTTTAATGGAGCGACGCAATATTGTAATGCATTACTTTTAAAAGTAGCTTTCCCCAACACTGCCATTCAATATGCGATATTACCTCCCAACAACCAGTTAGAAAGGAATGGAAGAGAATCCAGATAGCATGCAGATAGCATCCACTTAAGGCAATGATATGGCACTGCTGGCCTTCTAATGGCCCGTACAAAATATATGTAAGCCTGAAGTGGCCCACATATAAAATAGCAACAATGGCCCAAATATATCAAATCACACATGGGCCTCTGTAGGCAAAGATGCAGTGTTCACGACAATGTGGAATCTGAACATGACCTTAAAGTGGCCCATGTGGTAAATAGTGAATATGGCCAAAATAGTGCCAACCAAATGTGCTCCACCTTTGGCAAAAATGTGGCACAATCGACAAAGCCTAATCACGCTGTAAACCAAATGTGGTCCACATATGTTTCAGCAAATGTAGTTTTGGCAAAGATATGGCAGAGTGAGCACTGGCTAATGTGGCTGTGAGCTTAAGGTGGCCCGTATATTAAATGACAAATACTGCCCAAACTATTTGGGCCACTTTTGGCAAATATATGGTACAGTCAGCATTGGCTAATCAGTGTGTAAGCCTAACTTATCCCACATTTGACATGGCAAATATGCTCCATATATTATATGAACAGACGAGGGCCACTTCTGGTTTGGATGTAGCACTTGACACTGGCTAATTGAAAGTTTGAAATTGTAAATATGGCCTAACAGAATTCGGCTGTTTTTAGTGGGATGCAACACAGTTAACTGATGCAGGATGATCTGGATATGAGTCTTAAGAAGGCTACATACCAAGCCATTTATTTTTTGAAACATGTTTTTAATTGCAGTTTTTTATATGTGTACTGTGCAGCATAAAAACTGAAGTAATATAATGATAGCTCTTACTGTTTTCCTTTTGCACAGTTTCCCTTGTTGTGTTGATTGTGTTATTCTGTTCAGGTGTGCCTAGTTAATTATTCTTGTTTGGTCTGAGTACTTGTGTTCAATTTGAGTTTGTCTGGTCTTACATCTACATGTCTTAAATGTTGCTGCACAACATTGTGTTTGGAGTTACCCTTGTTGGATTAAAGACTTGTGATAACCTTTCATCTTCGTTGTGTGCTCTTTAACACCGCGTAGTTGAGACACTTACAGACTTAATTTGTAGGTAGAGTCTGAGTGAGAAGCGTTTAGGTTCAAACTTGTGAAGGACTATTTCTAAAGTATTGGAATGTGTCTTTGAATATTTGTCTGTGACATTTGAATTGTTGCTCGTGCAAAGCCTGGGTCAGGATGATTTTACCAAATACGACACGTTTCTGGAACGTATTTGAACATTTGGGGAATACATTTTTAAATTTCTCTTTACAATATGTTTAGTATTGTTGATGCATTACTCACTTAAGGCTTAGTGTGGCCCAAATAATGTATATTTATGGTTTATTTGGTTAATTATTAGCTAAAATGTGGCTGTACTGTGGCTTGCTTGTGGACCACAGCCAAGATGCTACCATTCTATGCAGCATGTGGGCCACATGAGGAATGTGGGTAGACCAGAGTTAGAATAAAAATCAACTGTGGCCCACATTAGGGTCAGTTTTGCTTTATTTGGTTGGCTTACATGTGGCAATGCTAAGGTTTACTTGAGGCCCAAATCTGGCAAACAGGACTGGACTGCTCAAATGTCATGGAGCAAGGTGTTGGATCTGGGCCAGAATTAAAATAAATTTGGGTCAGATCTGCTTTATTTTATTTATTTATTTTCATGGCTGACATGCGGCCTTCGTATGGCTTGCTTGTGGCCTAAATCTGGCAAATAGGAGCGGACTGCCCAAGTCATTCCACGTAATGTGTGGGCCTGATCTGGGCCTCAGGAATTTTGATATCTGGGAAGGTCCTGCTCGGACCTTCAGCTTTTTCTTAAGAAACCAAATGAACCTGAAGTTCTCAGTGATGATCAGGTACAGCTAATGTTAATTAAGTGGGCTTTGAAGAACATCTCTAGTGTTTAATTTGTTGAAGAGTGCAGGTTTGTATGGTCAGATCTAATATGCAGTGTTGGGGAAAGCTGCAATGCTCCCTAAAAAAAGTAACTAATTACATTATTTAGTTACTTTTCACAGAAAGTAATGTCTTTTGCGTTATTTTTTTCTCATCTTGGCTGGGTTTGCTTGTTTATTTTTAATATAAAAACTTATATTTTTTGCAAATGTTAAAAAGTACCCGGTACCCGGACTCTCTTTTAATCATTCTTGGATATGTTAACATAGCAAATCTCTCCCGTGAACTGCCAAAATACAGACAGCATGTTACATGTCCCCCAGAGACATGTTACACAGCGATAAAGGACGCATATCACTCTGTCCCACGGGCAGCTTTAGGACTCTCTGATCACTGTTTGGGTCATCTTAGTCTGTCCTACAGGCAGAAACTTAAATCTGCAAAACCTGTATTAAGAACTGTTAAAAGATGGACTAATGAAACAAGCCTGATTTCCAAGCCTGTTTCCAACTCAGATGCTTTCTTGAAAATTAAAAAGTAATGCGTTACCTTACTTGAAAATACTTATAATGCATTACTTCAACACTACTAATATGGAGTGTTGCAAGTATAAGGGCTGATGCCTGCCTGTATCTGAACTGTGAGGGAAGTAAGTGAAGCTGAACAGAAGCTGGATCTCTGATAATTCTGCAGATATTTGGTCAGCCCTCGGTTTTAGGTGGGTTTGAGTAACATTATACTCTCATAAGGTTCTTCTGGCTTCTTAGGATTTGAATAGTCTAGCCTATCTTATTGTTTGCTCTCTCAAATTCAATCCCTGACTGAGTTTGGATCTCATTTTTGGTGTCATTGTGCAATCATCTGATTGTGAAAGTGAGAGGACGTCTGGAACGTCTGTACATCAGGTGCTCAGAATTACAGTCATTTTCCTGTGCCTCATGTAGTTTTCTTCTCATTCCCCCTCTTTGCCAGAAGACTGCAATGCTCTAAATAAAGGTTCTGATTTATCACTGGAATCAATAAAGAAAATTTGGACTATTCAGAAGCTTTTGACGCCTGATGATGCTAAACTATAAACTATATCAAATTCAAAAGAGAACTTTCTCAAAATAAAACCTTTTTTTATTGTGGCATGTTGTCAGTTTGTGTATTTGTCTTCCATTTTAATATACTTTAAAAAGTTATTTATTCCTGTGATGCAGCGCTGAATTTTCAGCATCATTACTCCAGTCATCAGTGTCACGTGATCCTTCAGAAACCATTCAAACATGCTGATTTATTACGTGTTGCTTAATATTTTTATTTGGAGCCTGTGATGCTTTGTCCAGGATTATTTGATGAATAAAAAGTTCAAAAGTAAAAAAAAAAAAAAAAAAAGAGGGAAGAAAGAAATCGTCGTTAACAATATAAGTCTTTATTGTCACTTGTTATTGATTTAACACATCCTTGCTGAATATTTTTTTTTTTTTAATTACATGGTGTCAACTATAGTGTGTGTGTGTGTGTGTGTGTGTGTGTGTGTACCTACTTAACCATATTTTAGGGACAAATTTGTACCCAAAAGTGAGGTAATTGACAAAATCTCCAAAAACCTCCCTTTGGGAACGTCCTCATTGTGTGTGTGTGTGTGTGTGTGTGTGTGTGTGTCTGTGTGTGTGTGCGCGTGTGTGTGTGTGTGTGTGTGTGTGTGCGCGTGTATGTATGCAGGTGTGTGATTATTTTACTATACAAAGGTCTGTTGTACAGTATATGCATGAGCAGCTCCACATGATGCTGTTATTATGAAAAGCATCCAGATGATGGCAGCATTTTGAATATAACTGGACAGCAAACTGAGCTGCAGCTTCACAAGTACAACACCTTTTTTTAAGTAAAACACTCAATATTAACCGAGCGAAGGAGACTTATTTGCCTTGGCCAGCATGAAGGAGCTACATAAATGATGTGCATTGGCCTTTCTGTTCATCCATCCAGCCACAGCCATATCACCCTGCAGCCCAAGACCGGTTGCTCACTGAAGCTAAGCACGGTTGAGCCTGGTCAGTACCTGGATGGGAGACCTCCTGGGAAAACTAGGTTGCTGTTGGAAGAGGTGTTAGTGAGGCCAGGCGGGGGATGCTCACCCTGTGGTCTGTGTGGGTCCAAACGCCCCGGTATAGTGACGGGGACACTATACTGTAAAAAGCACCGTCTTTCAGATGAGACGTTAAACCGAGGTCCTGACTCTCTGTGGTCATTAAAAATCCCATGGCACTTCTCGTAAAGAGTAGGGGTGTAACCCCGGTGTCCTGGCCAAATTCCCTCTACTGGCCCTTGTCTGTCATGGCCTCCTAATAATCCCCATACACTTGATTGGCTCTATGACTGTCTCTCCTCTCCACCTGTAGCTGGTGTGTGGTGAGCGCACTGGCGCCGTTGTACTGTGGCTGCGCTATATAAATGCATCATTCATTCATTCATTCATTCATGTGAATGTGTAAAATGGTTTCTCTGAAAATTCCAGTAGTTTTCAGCAGAAATTGTTTTGTCTCATTGTTAAAGTATTGTTTAAAAAAGAAAGTTAGAGTGATAGTGATGCATTATTGTTCATTTATTACATTTACATTTATGCATTTAGCAGACGCTTTTATCCAAAGCGACTTACAGTGCATTCAGGCTATACATTTTTTATCAGTATGTTTTTAATCAGTATTTATTAGGTGCATATGATGTGTGGACAATTATAATGCAAATAAGTGCATATAATAAGCTATTATTTTGGATTTCTTAAAATGGAATCAAATCTATAATCCAGTTTAATGGGTTTTATATGTCAAAGCATGAATCCACTGTAATGTGTCACTGATCGATATGGTTTAGTCTGAGTAATTGTGATTTGAGCACTGATTTCCTGTTGGTTAGTGTTTAGTTGGCGCTTTGACTTTGATGCTCAATATGATGTATGTTCAGTCTAAACAAGAGTTTGGCTTCATCTGCAGGGGTTCGTGTGCTGAGCATCTGATTAGTCAAAGACGGATGTCTGGTCATGTTTTTCTAACCTCGATTACTGTTTACTATTACAATAGATGAGAGAAGAGGATGCATGTGAATAAGCTATGGAAATATTTAAGTGTGCTAAACTAACATCTCACATGCCTTACAAAGACTCAAATGAATAGATCCCATATAAATGTCCTTTGCGAAGCAATGTGTTTGGTAGGGTTTTTTCCTCATATACCCTACAGTGAATGTCTAACCACCTTTTCTGCATTTGTTGTTTATGGCCCGTTAAATCATTTTTGCATAAGAGCCCAGGGCTGACCTGCTGTGCCACTGGCCCTTCCTCAAATCTGCTAGCAAAGAGTACATACAACAGTCACTTCAAGGAAGGCATGTTATCATTTACTGTGTAATCATATGGGTGGCAAGCCCCCTGCGATTCATTTTAAAGCTATGGTTGAGTTAACAAAATAAAGTTGTTTTGTTGTGTTTTTAATATATTACACACATTTTCATCATGCATTTCATATTAAGTTTAAACAAGTTTCATTGGCAATAAATGTGTTTAATTATGTGAGAACCTGCAGTGTCCAAACAAGAGACGGCAAATTTCAAAGTTGAGAGCAGAGCATATAACTTACATATAAAATGTATATTTATTTGCAACAATTATAGTAACAGCAATAGTAAGAAATAGGTCTGCACAAACAGCTAATGGTGTGATGGATGCTGCTCTACATTTCAGGTGAGGATAATGAGGAAATGACCTTGTCTTTCATTGCTCCCTTCACCAGGTGTGTTCCAGATGAGACACTAGTGACCTGTTCCCGCCAACATCCACACTTCATAGGCATCGAAGTGAGTAGTGCATAGGGATGCTCACTGCCAGTTGTAATTCACACATAGACTAACACAACATATAGGACTAATGAGGGGGAAATTAGGAACTGCACAAGACTACAAACTAAAAGACTGCAAACTAGGAGCATAGGCAGGCAATGGGATAGTATTGGGTGTTATATCCTAACACTTGTATGTCAGGCTTAGTATTAAGTTTTTCATGGTAAATCACTAGAACTGCTGCTTCTACTACTACTATTACTACTATCTAGTCTGTTCAGTGTTATAGGTTTAAATGTTATTTCATGCTGTAACTGTAGGGCTGATAGTATGCTCTCTATAAGCTACATATGTCAATATTATGTATAAGAATAGCTCTATTGGAAGGGTTATTGCAGGTCTTACAAAGGTCTTATTGCAAAGTCTTAATCTTATATCCATAAAGTCAAGGTATTAAAAGTTGCATGCATAGCAAAAAATATATATATATATTGTCTTGTTTTCCAATACAAATATCTAAACATTCTTAAAGTCAATATACATTTTGAGATGCAAATTAAAGATGTGAAGTATTGTGGGCTTTTTTTTTTTTTTTTTTTTTGAGAAACTGCACCAAATTAAGTGAGTTTATGCTTAAAACAAGAACTAATACCTGTCAATGGGGCATAAAAACTTCAATTTGAACTTTGAAGTTTTGCTAATGCGTTTACCAAATGTTAATGTTAGCAAAATTTAGAGAACATAGAGACATATTGAGTTCCCTTTCATTTATTTCTTACTCTTTCTTTAATTGGTCTTCAAAAGGTCTTCAGAAACTCTGTATTATTAAAATTAAATTCATGCTTTAATTTAATTTCAAAGGTTCAATGCATGCAACCATAAACACTTGCGTTGCGTTTCAGAGGCTGTCTTTGCTGACGGTATTTTATAATCATGAAGTGTAATAACAAAGAGCACTGTAAAATAGTTGTATTATATAATAGTATTATTTTGTTCTTATTTTATTCAAAATGAAATACAGAAAGTGCAATAACGCCCTTATTACTATTATTATGAATCATTCATTATTTTATTGCTTATATTTAATGGGTCACACTGTGTGCAGCGTCCAGGTGCTCTCATGAGAACCAGACGGAAAAACTGATGTGCATCCCTGTCTATAACATCACTGCATTTTAATAACACACTGTCATGAAAAAGAAAAGACCACATCTACACTATATTGCCAAAAGTATTGGGTCGCCCCCTGCTAATTAACAGGTTTGACTACTTTAGTAATTTCTTTGAGTGCAAATCTTAATGTTTAAGCATATAATGATATTTTAGGGAATCGTGTGCTTCTAATTTTATAGCAACAGTTTGGACAGAACCCTTTTCTATTCTAACATGACAGTGTCTCTGTGTATAAGACACGGTTCAGAAAGACATGATTGATTGAGTCAGTGTGGAAGAACTTGACTGGTCTGCAGAAAGACAAGTCCTGATCCCAGCTGAACTCCTCTGGTGTGACTTTATATACAGACCTTGAGCCGAAAACTCATCACCAAACACCAATGACTTGTACATAAGGGTACAGTTATTTTAGACACGTCCAAAACTGTTGCAACAGAGATGGAAATACAGTTTTTAAATACATGAATAATGTTTCCATCTTTGTTGCCACAGTTTTGTTAGTGCCTTCTTCTGTTCTAAAGAAGGGGGTGTCCCAACACTTTTGTCCTTATAGTGTCTGTACAAGTCATTGATGTTTGGTTACTTGTCTTTCTGCAGACCAGTCAAGTTCTTCCACACTGACTCAATCAATCATGTCTTTTTGAACCGTGTCTTATACACAGAGACACTGTCATGTTAGAATAGAAAAGGGTTCTGTCCAAACTGTTGCTATAAAATTAGAAGCACACAATTCCCTAGAATATCATTATATGCTTAAACATACTCATAGAAATTACTAAAGTAGTCAAACATGTTCATTAGAAGGGGGTGCCAATACTTTTGACAATATAGTGTATATTAACATGCAGTCCATTTTCGACTCAGCTCTTCGCCGTTAATGTGTTACGTCAGCGACAAAAACATAATTCTGTTGCCATCAACTGTGATGTAGTCTGTTCAGGGTTTCATATGTGGCGCACACCTCCACAATCAACACATCTGCTGTAAATAACACAACAATCCAGTCCACCTCTTGATCTGAAGTGTCAGATAATGCTTTCCACTACATTAATCAAGTTGTTGACATCACAAAGAGAGCAAGAAACAGCTTGCTTCCTGCCTTCTGAAAGGTATCACAAATGTCAAGCGTTTGTGGTTTGTCTTTAAATGAGGTGAATCACCACACACTTCAGCATCTTTGTTCTGCTGCCTTTTGTTTTGCTTCTAGCGAGAAAGATGATTATCAAAGCCGAGCGAACGTGAAGACGAATGCGCTGCTGTGGAGAGATGTGTGGCGATAGGCAGTCTGTTGACAAACTGTGCTTCAGTCTTACACAATATACTGTTTATCAGTGCTGTTTGGCAAGCATCGCTAGTGATTCCAACTAAAGCTTCAGTCCAAATGTCATGCTTTTTCATTACTCCACTGTATTTTTGTTTATGCATCTTTTTGCATGCTGTTGTAGGGTCACAGAGGTCGTTCCCGTGAGTGTCTGAGCTCTTTGTGCAGTTTTCTGCGATTGCTCAAGAGTCGCAGGCAGGAAACGCTCAGTGCCATGCAGGTAAGAGTCTGAGCATGTGTGGAGGTCTTCAACACCCACTCAACTCTCACCCGGCACGACAGCGTCAACATTTTCCACTCACTCCCCGAGAGCTTAATGCAGCTAACGAATCTAGGGCAGAAGTGCTGGTCAAAAAATAGCTCTTATTTTCCACCACATGCATAAATTATGAATCTTTTTTATGCACTGGTAGGATACAGTTTTTCATTCAAAACACATTGTTGACAACATCAGAGTCTGACGGTTTTTGTCTGGTTTGCATTGGTCTGGCCTGGCTGGAAGTCTTTAAGTGTATATAAAAGTGCAAGTGTATATCTAAAAGGATTTGAGTTTTTCACAATTTTCAAATACTTCAATAGTTGTTTTAAATGGTCATGCAACATACATTTCTGTGAATACAAATACTCCATGCAGTCTCTTGATAGTTCATGAAAGCTGCATTAATAATAATTATGGTAACACTTTATTTTAGCGTCTCTTAACTAGTTGTTTATTAGCATGCATATTACTAGAATATTAGCCATTTATTAGTAGTAATTAAGCACATATTAATGCCTTAGTCTACATCCATAATCCCACCCAATACCTAAACTTAATAACTACCTCACTAACTATTAATGAGCTGCAAATTAGGAGTTTATTGAGGGAAACGTCATAGTTAATAGTGAATATGTGTTCCCTATTCTAAAGTGTTACCATAATGATAATGATAATAATAATAATAATTGCAGATGGAGATTAGTGTGTCACCCCGCAGGACACGCCTGTTTCCAAACAGTTTTTATTCCCATGAACCTTTTCTGAAGTCATTTTCAGTCTGAAATGCCTATAAGCTTCACAAATAATTACAAAAGAACTGCAGAAATTAACATCAAATTTGATATGAAATTTTGAAGTTGGAAGTAAAATTTCAGTCTTTCTATTTCAAAATTTTACGTTTAATCCAATGTCTCACTTGCATTTTTTTATTATTATTATTTGTTCAATTTACCTGCAATTTCGGAGTGCTTCCTTGCTGTTTCTTTTTAAGTAAATCCTACACCAATTGTTTTTTTTTTATGTAATGGCTTTATTCAAAATGAGCAGATAAAGTTGCAAAAAAAAGCTGTTATAGAAAAAAGAATGAGTGGGTGGGTGTCAAATCTTGCCTTTGGACCTCAAGTGCTAAAACAACCAAATATATATATATATTTGAAATAACTCCTGTGATGGGAAAAATATGCCTCTACCCTTTTAAATCAGGACAGGACCAAGTTGTGTATGCAAGGTGTTGTATAGACTGTAGACAGGCTCATGGGTGTTTATTAAAACATGATCTGAACATTTATGGATACAAAGTAACTTTAGTGAAAATAAAATACCAAAACATGTTCCATCATCATTCAGTCTAACAGATATATTTATGTAAAAATGTGCATACTTATTCAGACCTGTACTTATTAAAATATATAAAAGAATAAGTGATCATACTCAATTTTAATATATTTTAAATGATTAAAACATCTTGCTGACAAATGGGTAAAATCTAGTGGTTTGAAAGAAAAGTGGCAATGTTATATATATATATATATATATAAATCATGGTAAAAAAAATTTTGATTGTCATTATGTTTTGCTCAGAAAAATAAATTATAACACAAAATAGTAATAATAATAATAAAAACATTTTATTTATAATGCACCCAAATCTCTAATGCATTCTAATGTATGGAGAAAATAAAATAAAGCTATATTAAACTTTAGTTTTTCTGATGCTTGAAAACCTTTTTGACCCATATAAAATATTATCATTTGAATTATACAATGTCTGTATTAATTGTGTTATTTCTTAAATGTTCCATATTATGGGCACAACCACAGCCAATTTAGTCCACTAGATATTAGCCCTAGATAGGGTTTGTATCTGTCCTGCAGAGGGCATCTAGAAGACCTGTCATATTTCACTTGATCAGTGTAGAGAGAGTCTCTGTGGCCAGCTGCATAAACTGCTTATTATAATCTTAAAAGGGTTTTTTTGTTTTTTCTGCTATAACTTTTTAGTCAGTTACATAAAAAGGTAGATTGGTCTCATTTGAATCCGAAAAGTAAGAATGATTACTTCTTGGTTCAAACTAGTTCTTCAGACCCGGTCTTAACATAATGACTGTTTATGTAATTGATCTCTAGAGTCATGCAACCGATGAGCTAGACTACAAAACGGAGGAACAAAGATCTGCTTTCATTGTGCAAAACCAATCAAATACTTCTTGGGGGTCATACTCCATCAGGTATAATACAAATATATATATTGCAAGCATTTTCATTTTAGCTCACAGAGTTGACCAGCAGCGTCTCAGTTTGACATTGGAAAGTCAAAACTCCTTCAATGTGGGATTTTTGCACATTTTTTCTGACTCTCCTCAACAACAACACACATGATTTGAGGACTCCTTCACGTCCGGAGCTCAAACATGGAGACTGAACTTCAATCCTTGGTGTTTTTCGTCCAAATATGAGCAATCGTGCCGCGTCACTTCTAACAAACAGACGAACATGTGGGACTAGGACTAATAAAGCATCTGGGATGCCATCATCTCTGCCTTATTTGATCCGTTCGCTTCAGAACGAACAAAGAGTCCTCGGCTTTTAATGAATTGCTTCCACTTGAGTGTCGTGTTATACAAATCACAAGATTATTGTGAAGCAGTCATGTCTCTGTGGTGAGCCTAGTGTCTCCATCTTTATGGCATCTCTGTAATCAGTGCCAAGGAGAGAAGCATGTGAGGGGCATTTAGAGGCTGTGATGCTGGGAATGATGTGGAAATGGAGATGAGCGTTTGTTCCCAGCATTGATCCGCAGCCAGAGATTGATGGTGGGAATGGATGAGTTGATTTGTTTTCCCACACTCGTGTACATTTACTTTCCTGCGCTCAGAGTTTGATTTGTTATCATGGGAAAACAAGATGGTGGATGTTTCTGTGGTTTGGTGGAGCTCTAGTGTGAACGGAAGCATTTCACCCTGAAAATAATTTCATTCGCTTTGTAAATAAAGAGCATTATATGAAGGAAGTATTAGGCTATTTATTGTTAAAAGAATAAATGTTCAGTGAAGACTCTGTGTTACAGCAACAAAACAATAAGGAACATTAACAATTCTTTGCTTTCTTTTTTTCTTTTCTTTTATTATTATTTATTTAATTATTTTATCTTTTTTTTGTAAATTTGCATCAAGCATAATACTAATTTGTATTTATTTATTTATTTATTTATTTATTTATTGTAAATTTGCATAAGCATAATAATAATTTGTATTTGTTTATTTGTTTATTTATTTATATTTTTGTAAATTAGCATCAAGCATAATACTAATTTGTATTTGTTTATTTATTTATTTTTTTATTGGTAAATTTGCATCAAACATAATACTATATTTTATTTATTTATTTATATTTTTGTAAATTTGCATCAAGCATAATACTAATTTGTATTTATTTATTTATTTATTTATTGTAAATTTGCATAAGCATAATAATAATTTGCATTTGTTTATTTGTTTATTTATTTATATTTTTGTAAATTCGCATCAAGCATAATACAAATTTTCATTTGTTTGTTTATTTATTTATTTTTTGTAAATTTGCATTAAGTATAATGCTAATTTGTATTTGTTTATTTTTATTTTTTTTTTGGTAAATTTGCATAATACTATTTTTATTTATTTATTTATATATATTTGTAAATTTGCATCAAGTATAATGCTAATTTGTATTTGTTTATTTTTTTTATTTTTTTTTTTTTTTGGTAAATTTGCATAATACTATTTTTATTTATTTATTTATTTATATATATTTGTAAATTTGCATCAAGTATAATACTAATTTGTATTTGTTTAGTTATTTAGTTAGTCAGTTAGTTAGTTAGTTAGTTATTAGTCATGTTTTTTGAAGATATGTTCTGTTCTTTGGATTTTAAATGAAAGATCTTGATGAACTCAGACATTTCCTCTCATTCTCTCACTTCTCTCAAGTGTTCTGAGACGCAAGTAAATAAAGATAGTAAATAAAGAGCATTATATGAAGAAAGTATTAGGCTATTTATTGTTAAAAGACACAAAACATTTCACAAAAAAATTGTTAATTGTTCTAGACAAGGACAAAATGTATTTAGTCTTTTCGTCTTTTTGCAGACATTTTGGCAATGACCTGCTCTAAAGATACACGATCAAAACTGCATTTAGTAACGCAATCTCAATTTAGGTCATGTATTCTGACTACTTTTTAGATTACTTTTTATCTAGCTTGTTTTAAAATTACTAATCATAACATGTTTAAATAAAAAAAAAGTTTTTAAAATTTTTTGATATCAACATCATAAAATGCATTAAACATTACATTACACCGGTTTTTCCCAGACTGGGCTTAATGTAAGAACTGCAGTGGGTTTGTGAGTTAAAAAAGCGAATAATTAATGAAATCATAAAACTTGACCGCTCAAAATGTTAATATTTCATTTGTTTACCTGTATGTCAAAGTGACCATCAGAAAACTGTAAACATGCAAATTGTTTAATTATTGGAATATTAACTTCCTCAGAGATATTTCAAGTAAACATTCTATTTTAAGGAGTTTGGCTGACAAAAACGTTTGGGAATCCCTGCATTACATAAACAAACATTAATAAAAACCGCAATGACATACACGCCCAAAGTCTTCCAAACCTGAAATATTTTGGTCCAGATTTCCAGAATCAACAGTAACTTGCATAATTATTTGTTTCACTCATGGTCTAAAAGCTTGAGATGTGCTTTCCCCTCAAATTCAGAAGCATGGTTTGCAAATTGATTTATACGACAGACATTTGTGAATATAGTTCAAGCTAATTGGTTTGACACACAACAGGATATTTAGAAAGGAATATGTACAAGAGAAGAAAGAGGAATTAGGGAGATTCATCAATAAATGATGAATAATTTACTGCCGCTTTGTGAATAATATGCAATCATGTAACGTTACTGTCAAGTTACTGTAATCTGATTATGAGCATTAAAAGATGTAATATTTTCTAATTACAAGTACTTATTTTTTAGAATCTGATTCCATAATCCAGATTACATGTAAGCAGTTACAACCCAGCTCTGGCAATGACTTGGTTTGTTTTATCAATTCAAACCTGAACTAAATTTCTGTTTTTAAAATATTTACATCTTATAGAAATAATATACTTTAAAATAATTAATTAAATAAAATGCATTTATATTAAGTGCAATTACTTGTATTGTCTGAAGTGCACTATACTGAATATTGACAAGCATGCATAAAAAACTAAATTACATTTACAGTGAAAGCACATTTCAATGTTTAACTCTTTCTGAATAGATTATCTGAAGTGCTTCATCTGAATGTAATCAGTTCTGGTTTTTAATAAAAAAAAAGATTGTTTCCTCCTTATTCTAGACTGGTTTCAGCCACACTGCCACTAAATGATCTGTAACTAATACTAAACTATATTACAGCATATAATACAGCATGTCAAGTGTTAAATGTGTTTAAAATCAAAAGATAGGCCTACTGTGGTTTTACATGTAAATGTATTTCACATGAATCAATTGTTTTTTACAGTGTATGCTACAATTTTTTTTCTGATTCTTGTGATAACATAATTCATTGATTTAATCCAAGTTTATCAATGTCAACCCTAGGTTACACTCAAGGAAGTCCTTTAGTTCAAGCAGAAATAGATCCTTGAACAGTTTCAGGTGACCCCCTCTTTCAGTGTTTTAAATATGAATTAAAATAATCATTGAGTCAATATTCAGGGTCAGAATTCCCCTCTCCATCATTTCATCATTCTTTAATGAATTTCTGCTGCTGAGATTGGTAGAAAATGTCCTCAAACATGTGTGTTGAAATCAAATCCTGTTGACTTGCTGTTTCTAGAGTTTTGTAAAAAGAAAAAAGAAGAAAGAAAAGAAAACACACAAAGCAGCATGTTTTAGTGTACTGAGAAAAATGGAAGTCATACAAAATATGTAACATCTCTGAAGCAACCAACATACATCAATATCAACAGAACTAATGTTTATGGGCTAAATCAGGTAATGTAACAATTTGAACTCTTTAAGGTAACAATTGAACCCTATTTCCAGCGCGTGAATGTGTGTGCTGACAGTGTCTGAATAAAACAGCTCAGATCTGTTCAGTGAAGACTCTGTGTTACTGCAACACAACACTGGAACAAGAACTATTCTTACTTTACTTACTTTTAGTCATTTAGCAGAAGCTTTTATCCAAAGCAACTTACAAATAAGAAAAATTCTTTGCTTCCTTTTTTCTTTTCTTTTCTTTTTTCTTTCTTTCTTTCGTTTTTTTTTTTTTTTTTTTGTAAATTTACATCAAGTGTAATTCTAATTTGTATATATTTATTTATTTATTTATTTATTTGTTTGTTTAGGTAAATTTGCATCAAGCATAATACTAATTTGTATTTAGTTAGTTAGTTGTTAATCATGTTTTTGAAGAAATGCTATGTTCTTTTGATTTTAGTTAGTTATTTAGTTAGTTAGTTAGTTAGTTAGTTAGTTAGTTGTTATTAATCATGTTTTTGAAGAAATTATCTGTTCTTTGAATTTTAGTTAGTTAGTTGTTAATCATGTTTTTGAAGAAATGTTCTGTTCTTTGGATTTTATTTATTTAGTTAGTTAGTTAGTTAGTTAGTTAGTTGTTATTAATCATGTTTTTGAAGAAATGTTCTGTTCTTTGGATTTTATTTATTTATTTAGTTAGTTAGTTAGTTAGTTAGTTAGTTGTTATTAATCATGTTTTTGAAGAAATGTTCTGTTCTTTGGATTTTATTTATTTATTTAGTTAGTTAGTTAGTTAGTTAGTTAGTTGTTATTAATCATGTTTTTTAATAAATGCTCTGTTCTTTGGATTTTAGTTAGTTAGTTAGTTAGTTAGTTAGTTGTTATTAATCATGTTTTTGAAGAAATTATCTGTTCTTTGGATTTTATTTATTTATTTATTTATTTATTTAGTTAGTTAGTTAGTTAGTTAGTTAGTTAGTTAGTAGTTAGTTAGTTGTTATTAATCATGTTTTTGAAGAAATTATCTGTTCTTTGAATTTTAGTTAGTTAGTTGTTAATCATGTTTTTGAAGAAATGTTCTGTTCTTTGGATTTTATTTATTTATTTATTTAGTTAGTTAGTTAGTTAGTAGTTAGTTAGTTGTTATTAATCATGTTTTTGAAGAAATTATCTGTTCTTTGAATTTTAGTTAGTTAGTTGTTAATCATGTTTTTGAAGAAATGTTCTGTTCTTTGGATTTTATTTATTTATTTATTTATTTAGTTAGTTAGTTAGTTAGTTAGTTAGTTAGTTAGTAGTTAGTTAGTTGTTATTAATCATGTTTTTGAAGAAATGTTCTGTTCTTTGGATTTTATTTATTTATTTATTTATTTATTTAGTTAGTTAGTTAGTTAGTTAGTAGTTAGTAGTTAGTTAGTTGTTATTAATCATGTTTTTGAAGAAATTATCTGTTCTTTGAATTTTAGTTAGTTAGTTGTTAATCATGTTTTTGAAGAAATGTTCTGTTCTTTGGATTTTATTTATTTATTTATTTATTTAGTTAGTTAGTTAGTTAGTTAGCTAGTTAGTTGTTATTAATCATGTTTTTTGAAGAAACGTTCTTTGGATTTTAAATGAAAGATCTTGATATGATATTTGATATTTCCTATCGAATTCTCTCATTCTCTCAAGTGTTCTGAGATACAATCCAGTGCGTGTGAGCGTTTACTCTTAAGAATAAAGGATGTATTTCTTTATTGTCATCAATGGTTCCATCCATGAATTAACTTTAACATCCATGGAATCTTTCTACTGCACTAAAGCTTCTTTATGTTGAAAATAAAGGTTTTCACCCTTTTTTTTTTTAAGTAAGGTTCACAAAAAGGTTATTTGAGGAGCCAGAAAAGTTTCTTTGGCATCACCGTGAAACCCCCTTTTGGAAGCTTTATTTTGAAGAGTGCAGTATACGGCTGCTGAACCTGAAACTCCTGCTCTGCACCTAAAGGGGTCAGTCACATTCAGCTTTCCTCTCAGAACCAGAGTCAGAAGAGCTTTACTGTCCTCATGTGTCCTTATACTCTCAATCAATGAAGACTACTGTAAGGGACAGTGAGGCACCTAATAACAGTGCTATACTAATAATAATTAGTATCATAATTATGTTAATATAAACTATGTCTTTACTTCATGCTGAGCCTAAACAAGAAACATTAACCAAAGAGCTATTTCTAACTGCTTTAACACATACAACTAGTTTGCTTGGTTTAAATCAATCTATGTACTTCAGTGATGTTTAATATTATTTTAGACCTGAATAAAACCAGTAATTGTAGATCTAATCATTTGTTTGTTTGTTTGTCTGTTCAAAACATCCATTCAGAATGTTTAACTCTTTAATCTAATGTTAATTGCCAGGAAATAATGATCAGTTTCTCCAGCATTCATATACAAAGAGTTTAAAAATAAATCAAGCATGAGCATTCAAGCTGGATTTCAATAGATTAGCTGGTGCTTTTTGCTCAATAGCAGTACGTCTCTGAATTCTTCTGCCTCCTCGTCTTACAGTCTGATGCTTTAGTAACTGGATTATTAATAAATGTCAAATGCAATCAAGGGAGCATGAATTAACACATAATTCCCAGAGCTTTTGCAGTTTGAAAGGATTTTTTTTTCTTTCCCTTGTCCTGCTTAATGAGGGGAGAATTAAAAAAAATACTTACCACATTACAATATTCTTTCTTTCTTTCTTTCTTGTTTTATTGTTCATAAATCAGAAATAGAAATAAACAAATATTGCATCTTGTACTACATTTTCTGTGAAATGAGAGAAACCATAATAGTTTAAATAAATACCACTTTTGACTTCCAGTTAATAATCATCACACGGAGAACACATAATTAACATGTGCATCAGTCGTGAACACAGACATGTTCACACACGTGTTTTTTGCCACGGAGGGGACTTTCCATTGAATTTTTTTTTAACCTGAGCTAATGTTATTTTCTATCCTGTAAGCCCACAAACAAACTTTTCTCAATCAAAAAGCAGTTTTAAAGAAAGCACGAATTGGTTGTAAAGCTGTTGTCGGAGCTGATTTCAGCTCTTACTATCACATCGGGGATGTTTGGTCTTCACAATGTAGACAAAACCTGAGCCCCACACACACATACACACACACACACACACACGCGGTGGTTTGTGTTCACTCAAAGACCTAAACAGTTATCCATCATAAGAATCTACATCCTGTCCAATGCCACATCAGTGTCCCTGTGCTCTGGAAACACTGGCCCCAAAGCCGCTGTTAAACATCGAGTCCTCGCCCTCTCACCACTACAAACACACCACACCAGCTCGACACGGCTCTTCAATCTCCTCCAAGGAAAAAAACAAGTTAGCAATTAATGCAGTGAATCAAATCATATAGCTGCCGCTCGTTCTTCAAAATCCCACCAGAAGCTGAGCTTTCCTGAGAATCCTGTACAATAATAATCTGAATTTTAAAATGAAACTAGAAAGCACGACATTAATGTTTCATAATTACAGATTTAGATACAGGAGTGTTTGGATCATGTTAACAGTGAGGTTAGATGTGATGCTGCTTCAAGTTTTAAAAGATTCTGAATATTTTGTTAAAATGATACAAATGTTTGTTACAACTGTTTGAATTATTTGCATTAATTATAAAAATGAAGGCATTGTTTAGCACTGACTATGAAGTTCTGTCAGCCAGCTAGTTATAATGCTCAACTATTTTTAAACTAATTTTATCAACTCATTATTAAATTCAAATTTAAAAAATAACCATAATATTAAAATGTATTTAAAAACCAGATGGCAATAATAAATGCTGTGATATCAATCCATGCATTCTCCAAATCTTATAATATTAATATTAGAATAATATAATATCAAATCTATAACATCAATAGAATACTAAAGTCAGAAACACATGTCAGTGTTATTTTAGTATCATTGAGATTCTATTTTGAACCTTTTTTTTCATTTTAGTAATTTTGTTCTGTGTTTTTGTCATTTTCAGTTGTTTTTGTTTGCTTTATATTTGTCTACATAGTTTCATAAATTTTATTTTAGTTTTTATTGTTTTAGTTTATCAAGTTCAACCTAATTAAAATGACAAACCTTGGAAATTGGATGAAATAAAATGTTTATTATATTTTGTTTTATGTCATTTCGTGATTATTTTGTTTCAAGAAATGGAAATGTTTTTTAGTGGTTTTAATTTTAGTTTCAGTTTTAGATCACTGTAATAGCTGTGATGATCTGCATCCATTCGAGCTGCTAACAAACTTATCCCACGATTACACAGTACTCTCTGCTAACATCTGAATCATTTTAATGCATGGTGATGTGTGTAGAACTGATAAGAATCCAGTGGCTTTCAGAAGAACTGATGCAATCACATATATTATCAGAAGCATGAATCAGTTATCTGTAAACAGTAGTCTTGACAGTTTCACAGATGTGCTGATGTAAAAGCAACCTCAAGTGATTTTTCATTGTCAAGGTAAAAAAAGAATATGTGACCATGGACCACAAAACCATCATAAGGGTCAATTTTTCGAAATTGAGATGTATACATCATCTGCAATCTGAATAAATAATCTTTCCATTGATGTATGGATTGTTAGGATCGGACAATATTAGGCTGAGATGCAACTATTTGAAAATCTGGAATCTGAGGGTGCAACAAAATCGAAATATTGAGAAAATCACCTTTAAAGTTGTTCAAATTAAGTTCTTAGCAATGCATATTACTAATCAAAAATGAAGTTTCGATATATTTACGGTAGGATATTTACTAAATATGTTCATGGAACATGATCTTTACTTAATGTCCTAATGATTTTTGGCATAAAAGAAAAATCTATAATTTTGACTCATACAATGTATTGTTGGCTATTGCTACAAATATACCCAGCGACTTAAGACTGCTTTTGTGCTCCAGGGTCACATATCATGCTTTAATGAACCCTTATAAAAGCATATACATTCCACATATAATAAGTTTGATGTGGTAATACTTCATTCATGTTATTGAACATTTAATAGAGCATATGCATGAAGACTGATGTCTCTCTGGCATCTAGTTCTCCCTTTTTCTATGCTGTCATGTAGTGAAACTATTGATCCCCAAAGAGCCATGAATCAGCTTCTCGATAAGAAGAGGGATTTAGTGTAGAAGCGATGGACGTGCCGGGGTGGAAACAAATCTCATTTCTGCTGTCAAATTGATACTGACATTAATAGTTCATGCAGCCAGTGTTTGCTGTAAAAACAACAGAGCATTTCAATTATTTCTGCTTTTCTGTTTGTTTTCACAAAGCAAGGCATTGAGAAACCAACAGGAGACTTCACCGCCAGATGAACCTCTTTTATTCTTCTACTGTAAGAAAAAAAATCAGAGAACAGACATTATCTGGTATGTTTTCTTCAATTCACTCAACCCAAACTGTTTAACCCTACAGTCAAAAAACAGAAACATTCAGTTCAAGAAATTGCTTCATTAACACAGTACATTGTGACATTTTTGTTTCTTGTAGGATCATTTTGTCGTGTGCAATGGGACGACATGAATGTGCTTTTTATTCAAATGTATATCTTTGCATAGTAAAATGTGTGCTCTTTTAAAGGGCATTAAAATATTGCATTTTATTTCCACCTCAGGTTTGGAGATCATGTGAAATTTACTTCTAAAGCAGTTGCTCTCAAAAACAGGTCTCAAGTCTGCTCTGATCAGTTCATGAACAGCAGAGGAAAAATGATAAATGCAAACAATAAAATGCAATTAGCCCTATTATTATGCATGGTATAAAATACAATTTTAAAACGTTTTCTGTTTGATGCCACTTCATGATCCTGAAGCCAAACAGCTAGAGAAGCAAATTTCAGTAAATGCATTTTATTTAATTTTTTATTTGCACCTGATTTAGTAATTTACTTTAACCCTAATAACACTCAATTAACCCCTTTTTTCCATTTTGTAAATCTGCTCATGAAGTTCGTGGAAAAAGTAGAGATTGCATGGAAAATACTGTTTCTGTGAAAGCAACCGAACGATGCTGCTAATGCTCACAAAGTAACATTTATAAACTGAACTTTCCACTGAGGTAAACTGCAGCAGTGCAGCACGTTTTTGCACGATCAAATCTCGCGCATCTTAAAATAGAAGCCCCGTGTCGGTTTACAGGCAGAAGGCAGAGAGATTATGCATTTTCATTAATGTGTTATGCACACGTGTGCAGATGTCGGTTTGTGTGTCAGTGCAGGTCTTGGGCGTTGTGTGTGTGTGTGTGTTACGTGTGTGAAGCGCAGAGGCTTGAATGGTTGTGCTTCACATCAAAGGCTCAGGCAAGTCTCTGCATTAACAAGCCCCTTTGTTTCCTGCCAGAGAGAGAGAGAGAGATTACAACAACAGGTCTCTCCTGAGCTGAGCTGAGCTGAGTTTAACACCATGATGGAGATGCCCTTGAGAGTACGCTTGTGTATTAAAATGTCCAAACTTCGATGCAATCATCATGTTTCTGAATCCCTCTGAGGCAGGAAAGCACTGACCGTTGTGTATCTGACAGCAGAAAGCGCCATCGCTCGAAGGGTGCGGCCAATAAAACACACAAGTGGCTTGAGTTAAACTGTGTTCCTTTGGATGTGGCTCAACCTCAGTTATAGGATGTGATTTAATTAGTTTGCTACTTAAATGTGCCTGGAGATTATTTAGGAAGCGCAGTATGTAATTTTTAGGAACTGCATTTATCCTCGAAACCATCAAAGCTTGCAGTGCCACTGAAATGAAGCAGAGGAACGCAGCCTGATGCTGGTGTTTTACTCCACTCTGAATGTAGCTGGAAAGCTCCCAAACAGCATTTTAATCTTCCTCTCTTGTTCCTCTTGTTATATTTCTAGGTTTTGCCAAATGTGTCACCTACCAAAATCGTCCCTAAAGTAAAAATAATTGAGAAAATATTCACAAGGATTTGAGATTGCATTCATTTCTCACTGTCCCTTTCTATTGCACCATCACAAATAAATTATTGCATCCACAAACAAGCAACAGAGAGTTAACCTTTGTGCTGTGCTGAAAATATTGATGTTCCTAGACAAAAATGACTGGCTTTTTAAAAATCGCTGGTTATGCAATATTATTACCAAAGAGTGGTATGAAACTTTCTATCAACTTGCTTTCTTTCAATTAGCACAGGTTTAGTATTTGTTTTGAGCTGATTCAGTTTTTGAGTGAAAAAGCATTATTTGGATAACTTTGACAATGTGAACAAACTGAGATGCATAAGCTCAATGAGGCCTACGATCAATCAGCTCCAAAAAGAAATACGAATGCCAGTCATTTTTGACAGGGAACAGCTCAAGTGCAACAATGTCTGGAAAACGGTCACGCTTTATATCAGGTGGCCTTAACTACTATGTACTTACATCAACAACAAAAAAATAAGTACAGTGTACTTATTATGTTCATATTGTATTTCAAAACACTTTTGCTGCTATTGAGGTGGGATACGGGTAAGGTTAGGGACAGGTTTGGTGGTATGGGTAGGTGTAAGGGATGGGTCAACAGTGTAATTATAAATTTAATTACAGATGTTATTACATATAGGTATTTTTAAATATATAAGTACAATGTAAAAACATGTATGTACACAATTAGTGCATTGTATCAAATGATCAATTTCAATGTAAGTACATAGTAGTTAAGGCCACCTATAAAGTGGGACCTGGAAAACAATCCCAAAAGAGTACAAAAATTATCACAATTTTTGGGGGGAAGTTACTATACCCTCTGTGAGCAAAGTTAGTTGATTTTATTCCAGTGCAGGAACATTAACTAGCATTTTCAGCAAACATGAGGTTCAGGTTCTTGCAAAAATGTAACAACAGTTTGTGCTCTCTAAGAGTCTCAGTCAACATGTTACCTTTGCGTTTCCTGTCCCTGTGGCTTAGAAAATGGTAACATACACTCTGACATTTGAAGTCACACAAAAGACAAATGCTAAAGAGAAAGAAATGGTCTAGGCCAGCTGTGGAACAGACCCTAAATCTGACACTAGAACATAAACCAACTTATTGAGTCTGAAACAAAGAGTAAAAACCAGAGCGCTATCTGTCTGACAGCAAGCAAATATGAGCTAAGATGGCAAAATAACATTGAGAAATCATGATGTAGAAAAAACGCTTCCATGATAAGCAGCTGTCTATATTTAATCAAGGCAAATAAACAAGGTCTCATTTATAATTTAGATTTGCATGCATTAAACAGGCCGTTTTTAATCCATTTATTAATATGCATGGAAGATATTGTATAAATATGCAGTCTTATGCAAATACTAGACACATTTTTGTTTGTCTTTAATTCTTATTCCCAGCTGTAGCTCATGACAGATAATGTACTCAAATATTATTGCGCAGCATGGCAAGGCATAATTAAAAGTCAAAACACTAAAAGAGCAGAAAACTAAAAAAATAAGTCATGCACAAGAAGGTGATTGCTCAATAATTTACAAACAATTCCACAAGTGTGTTATTTGAGAGAGTTATGTCATGCTTTACATTGCGGTCTTTGTTTTACTGTGTAATTCTAATCAAGTACATGTATTTAGTATGCCACTATTCTGTGTACTAACCTATATGGGTAATTAGTAACCGTAACATGTAGCAGCTTTTTACTCAGTGTAATAGCTTTTTTATGATTTCATGATTTCATCTGTTGCAGTTTCTTCATAAACTCCAGTTTGGGAAACCTTGACATAATGTAATGTTTAATGCACTTCATATGGTTAATAACAGCAAATGGAAAATATTTTCATTCTCTTTGAATTTTACATCAATATGGTACAGAACAACCCTATTTAAATCAATGTGATAAACAAGTTGGTTAAAAAGTAGTCTGATTATATTACCTAAAATGTGCAATGTAATGGATTACCTTACAGCTACAATTTTTGTCATGTAATTTGGAATCAGTAATAAATTTGCAAGTAATCTACTCAGCACTTTATGTATATATATATATATATGTTTAGTTGTTGCTTTCCAAGTATGTTGACTGCACACTTGGGACAAATACTTTTCCAATGCATGCAAACACCTGTTTTCTGTCACTTCAACACTGGAGCTCTTCTTATTGTTTGCAGTGTTGGGAAAGTTCATTTGGAAATGTAATAGGTTTAACCTTACAGGAGTATTCAACACTGATTACGGTCGCTTTCGAAATCCTCCATCACTTGAATTAAGATTTTAATAATTTAATTTAAAGCACAGCCACCACAAAATCAGACTTGCTTTGAGATCATTCTGAGGTTAAATACAGATTTAAAACCATAACAAGAAATAGTTTAGTAGCTGTGAGACTGTTTTGGGAATCAAATCTTTGCATAGCTATGACAGCAAACACTGACATCTAACAATGGCTCGGAAAAAAACAGTTAATCTTAAAAAATAAAGTATATACATAAACCCAAATAGGAAATAAAACAGTTATCGAATAAGCAGGTGTCTCATATTTTAGAGCAGTCAATGCAATTTATGAAAGAAATCAATTAAATCTGTTTGTGTGTGTGTGTGTGTGTGTGTGTGTGTGTGTGTGTGTGTGTGTGTGTGTGTGAAATTCAGATGTAAACCCCTTTGTAATCATTTACATAATTAACTGTAATTGAATTACACATTTTTTCTCAGTAACTGTACCTGATTACACTTACATTTATTTTGTAATTAAATTACTTAAAATAGTTACATGTAACTAGTTACTTCCCAACACTGATTGTTTGTTTGCTAAAACACAATAAACTCCTTGATGATGGGTTGCCTCTTGGTCCATTGTTTTCCAATGAACAGAATTATTTACACGCCAAACTCTCCACGTTATATTTCAGAGTTTCCACATTTAATTGAGACTGGTGTAAAGTATTTTCCAGTTATCTCAATTATTCTAATTAACTAATAGTGTCAACATCAGGTCTTCCATATATGTGACCCTGAATCACAAACCAGTCTTAAGTAGCACAGGTATATTTGTAGCAATAGCCTACAATGGGTCAAAATGATCAAGTGTCCTTTTATGCCAAAATTCATTAGGATACCGTAAAATATATCAAAACTTAATTTTTTATTAGTAATATGCATTGCTAAGAACTTCATTTGATCAACTTTAGAGGCGATTTTTTTGCACCCTCGGATTCCTAATTTCCAAATAGTTGTATCTCTACCAAATATTGTCCTGTTCTAACAAACCATACATTTCATTTCCAAAAAATTGACACTTATGACTGGTTTTGTGTTCCAGGGTCACATATTTTATTTGAAAGTATAATTTTTATTTCATTTTGGTGCGGATACGATATTTCTAACGTTGTGCGTCCTGCATCAAAGACCCCGAAACTTAAGAGTGTCGTGTTCCTTTAAGAGCGGCCCCCCCTCGGCTCATCACAGCTGTCAATCACGCGTCGGTCTCTTTGATCTTCGCTGTTCTAAAGCGCGACTGTTTGTTACTTTCAAGTCGCGCCGATCGTCACAGCATAAAGAACTTTTCCTCTCTCCCGCGAGTCTCAAACGCTCATCTGAGCGCCGAAAACAGCGACGACAACAATCAAAAGTGCATTAATAAAGTTCTCTCGAATATGCCGCAGCTGAACGGTGGAGGGGGAGATGATCTCGGGGCGAATGATGAGATGATCGCGTTTAAAGATGAAGGGGATAACGAGGAGAAGATCCGAGAGAGCTCGTTTACGGAGAGCGACTTGGCTGATCTCAAATCATCTCTGGTCAATGAATCCGAGATCAGCCAGAACTCAAACTCTGCCGTAAGACCCCTCCAGCGCATTCATGTATGTGTGTGTGTGTGTGTGTGTGTGTGTGTGTGTGAGAAATAAAGTGTGTTTGTGATGAGCAGGTGATCAGAAGAGGACAGCAGGAAGATCAGAGAATCTACACCGATAAACGAGAACATCTGGACGACGGTGAGACTACACACACACACACACACACACACAGTCCCCAGAAGAGCTCAAAATGATGTAAAGTCCCCTCAAACCATGCGCGTTTGTTTTGTTTTTAGTTTTTGAGGTTTTGAGGCGTTATCTACAAGCAACCTCTTGTTTGTGTCTTTATTTACACAAATCTGTGCGCGTGGCTGTGTTTAGTGTTGTTTGGAGACTTCTCATTTGGAGCAAAAGTTAAAAGTTGAATTGGGGAAATTAAAAGCTTTCATCTGGGTGTGATATGTAACTGATGGACTTTTCTTGGGGAAAACCTGAAATCTGCATCATTAAATACGCAGTTTTTATCTCAAGCCTGTTTGATCTGTATTCCTCCAGAACTGAAACTGCTTTGAAGGGGATCTGTGATTGATCATCATTATATATTTACAAGGGAGTCTATAAATACAACAAAACCTAAACAGTTCAGTACTAAAGCGGAAGTTCATTTTTTGGTAATTGCACATCTTACACATTCAATAACTTCACAACTTAACTTTTATTGTTCTGTCTCGCTTTCTCACTTCAAGTGCCCAAACATCAAGATGGTGGAATGTATAAAGCGCCGTATTCTGGATACCCGTTCCTGATGCTGCCCGAGCCGTATCTACCGAACGGACCCGTCTCACCATCTGTAAGTTCACCACAGCACTGCTGTCCTTCCTTTAGCATTTGATCACTAGAGTCCAGGTGTGTGGGAACCGCGCTGAAGGTCTGGTTAGTTTGGGACAGGCCTGTAATTACACTACAGCCTGAAAGGGCCCTGGAGAGTCCCGCTCGATGCAATTTGAATCTCAAGCTCAGTAGACTTTCATACATTACTTTAGATGTGTTAAGTCTTACAGCGATGCATGTGCTTTTCAGAAAAGCAGTTTTAAAATATTTGGATATTCAGACATGGTCCTTTAAGCCATACGATGCCTTAAAGTCATTGTTTACATCAATATTAACACAATTGTGTGTGTGCATGTGTGCAAGCTTTGTCACTACATACTGAATGCCTTTTAGCTCGTACAGTGGTTAAATTCCTTCTTGAAAAATGTTCTTATAAAGTTGTAATTGCACAGCTGTAACACCAGTTCTTCATCATCTTTTGAGATTTTTCCTGCACGTGTTGTTTTATTGAAACTATGAGATGAGTAGAATCGAGCTTTAGATAAAGTGTTTTGGACAGCAACATCGTCGACAGGTATAAGTGCACAGATATACGGAAATGCACTACAAATCACTACAAATGTTGTGTCTTTATGAAATCATCAGTTGGTGCGGTGATGATGGCTCTGAATGTCTGTTGAAGTATCTTCCAGGTCTTTCTTAAAGGGATAGTTCAGCCAAAAATGAACATTCGGTCATCATTTAGTCTCAAAACCTATATGAGCTTCTTTCTTGTGTACAGAAGATATTTTGAAGAATGTTGGTAACAAAGCAGTTGCCGTTAGCCATTGACTTCCATATTGTTTTTCCATACTAACACAACGGCTACCGTCAACTGTTTGGTTACCAACATTCTTCAAAGCATCTTTTGTGTTTAACACAAGAAGAACTCAGAAGTTTGATTTTTGGGTGAATTATGGTTTTAACTTCAATGCTGCTCAGTGAATGTGAGTGCTCTTACGGGAAACGGCTTGATCGGTGGTCACGTTTTTAATGCTATTTTCAAACATCCCAGCTGAACGGAAACCATAACGTCTGACAAATTCAAGAACTGTGCTTCGTCCCTAAAAAGTGAAGATTATGTAGTTCTGTACTGCATTCAAACTCAGAGGCGTGTAAAGGACGTCTCTTTACACACAATGCACAGCTAAGCTGTTGATTTTACACAGTATTCAGGGATCCTTTATATGTTTATCATTCAAACTCCAAGTGTATTTCATTCCCAAAGACGAAGCGATTGATTGAAGTTAAAGCGGTGCATTCTCGAACAAGCCCCGATCGACATGAGCTCATGGTTCAAGCCGCCTTTAGTCTTTGAGTAAACAATAGAAGAACATGGGCTTTGTGTCATAATCCATCCAGAGCAGCTCTCTGACTGACAGCGATAAGTAACAGACACTGGATTACACCCTCTTTAAGGAAAAAGCTCTTTAACCCATTCTGCCACTTCAATCAGGACACAATGGGCTTCTCGCCTTGGAAAACCGAAGGCATAGTCAACACACGTCACTACTGCAAAGAAAGCAGGGTGCGATCACTGCCGTCTAATTCATTTGTGTTTAAGAAAACCAAATCTTGTTGAAATACACAAATTGATAAGAGAACCTATTTGAGCAGTCTTTGAAGCGAGCGCCTGCGGACGAATCTGCACAGCTATTTATGGAGCCGGAAATATTTGGGAAATTATCAAAACCCGTCGGATCCCCTCAGGTGTTTATAGCTGTAATTATTGGTGCGGTCGTGTCTGTTCCGCTGCGAGAGAGAGGGACAGGTGTTTAAAACTGTCTCATCGTCCTGCTCCAACATGTCGACGCAAGATCAGAACTCAAGGCAGAACTGTTGAGCAAATTCTTCTCGGATAGAAAAGACTTTTATCGAGGTGTGCGGCAGATGTTGCAGCTGTAATAGTGTCTGGACAGTTAAAGATTAAAGTCATTTGTTCATCAGTTATGCTTTTTTCTGAGAATTGATTCAACCAATTTTCCTGTCTGAAAACTAATTTTGTGATTATATTTGGTGAAGAAATGGTTCACCCAAAAATGAAAAATGTGTCATCAGTTACTCACCATCACACCTGTATGAGTTTCTTTCTTCTGTTGAACACAAAAGATGATACTTTGAAGAATGCTGGTAACCAAACAGCTGACGGCAGCAATTGACTTCTATAGTAAGGAAATAAAATACTGTGAAAGTTCAGCAACTGTTTGCTTACCCACATTCTTCAAAATATCAAACAAATATATTTGCTTGTAGCCATTGACTTCTATAGTATGGACATAAAATACTATGGAAATCGGTGTGGATTTAAAAATACCTAAATTTTCCCAAATATTTTCCAAACAGTTGCTGGCAGCCATTGACTTCCATGGAAATTATAGAAGTAAAATAATGGGTCCAGTCAATGTCAGTAGGGACCAGAAACCGTTTGCTTACCCACATTCTTCAAAATATCTTTGCTGGTAGCCATTGACTTCCAAAGTATGGAAAAAAATATAATGTAAGTGAATGGCTACCGGCAACTTTGTTTCCCAACATTCTTCAAAATCTCTTGCTTTGTGTTCAGCTGAAGAAAGAAACTCATACAGGTTTGGAACAACTTGGCTGAACTTTGCCTTTAATTAAGTGCAGGAAAATGAGCTTTGATGTAGAAACACAGATGAATCAAAAGCAAAGAAGGATTTATTTGAAAAGTCCCACTTCTTTAAATTAGCGTTCTGAATTTTCATTAGATGACATTAGTTGCCTGGCACATATTTCATATCGGTGTTTATGCTACTGTACGTTTTGTCGTCAAGGCTTTCTCTTAATGAATCAGACCGACACTTGTCTTGACTAAAGCGCAGTAAAAGTGAAAGAAAATCCCCCACCTCAAGACAACCATAGGCTTCTGACAGTCATCGATGTCAGTCGCGACACAGCCAGTGACGCATGTGTGATGTGAGCAGGTGTTTTGTCTAGTGGACCCTGGCAGGAGTGTATCGGCTCGTTCTCACCCAGGTGTGTGAAGACGCCCGTGGGGTGGGAAGAGCCTAGATTGACACCAGAGTGGCCATTGAAAGTGCTGACGGTCACATTGTATTCTGATGAAATCATGGTGGTGGTGTTCACTACAGGGCTGGAGATTGATACTGATTTTGTGAATCATTCTGATTCACAGACTCTTGATTCCATTCAATTTTCATTTGATGTGAGTTTGTTTGGATATATACACATACATATGCTTGTCAGTCACAATCTCTGAACTTAAGATGTAAACTATACAGTACCCTGTCAGTTAGTGCATCGATATTAAAGGTTAAATTTAATTGCTATTTATTTGTAGATATGATTAACACCAATGCTGTAAATTGTTTAAGTTTTGAGTTTTGTATATGTTTTTAATCCAATTTGGTGTTAAAATATAAACATTTAAATTGTGGCTGCCATAAACTTTTTAAAAAAAATTTTTTTTTTTTACTTATTAACAAACAGAAACGCATACCAAAAGTGAGGAATAAAAAAATAATATAATATAATTTAAATAAAATAAAAAACTATAATTACAATAATCAAAACGGTAATTCAGAATCAACAGTTTAAGTGAAGATATGATGAATGTGTAATATATTGCATATATTTAACAAAATGTTCCTCTCTAGAAGTATTTTTCTAGCTAACTAACAAGCTTATAGACATTGAATGGCTTTCATTGTAATGTTACCTGACATTGATTGCCAGTTGTTTTAGTGACGTCTTTCTGCAGTTTTTCTTCCAGCGGATCTGAATTTGAAAGCTGAGGCTTTGTTTCATATCAAAAGTAACCAAGCACAAAGCTTATTGAGATTATTTGCAGGTGAGCTACACATAATGTTAGTGAAGTTTTGTTCATGCATCTATTGAAAACAGACCAAAAGCCTGATCTTGGAATTTAAGAAAATTGATCAAAATGAAGATTGATTCAAAAATCAGTTCCTGTTTTTTCAGCCATACCATTCAATGCAAACAGATCAAAACCCCAGTTTTAATAGTAGGCTTGTGGAATACTGTTATGTTGTAAAGTTCATCCCATTTTACATCGGCTTCATCTAATTAGGACGAGGTTTGATTCCTGCGTACTATTGACGCAGTTGTTGTGTCCTAGATGAGTTCAGAGCAGTCATTTGTGAATTGCCCCGTTTTCCGTCACGCTGCCGTTCTGTTCAATCATTTCACCGTAGATTCCCACTGATTTGTGACGTCTCGTAGTTGTTTTGAGCAAGGTTTCAGTGGAAACGAAGAGTCTTAAACCTCCTGTGATAGCGTGTGTGTGTGTGTGTGTGTGTGTTGGGCCGTACCCAGCTGTGGCAGTCGTGCTGCTGGTAGATGGGTATCAGATGGGAGCGGGATTAGGCCGTGTGATCACACCCATGTGTGCCGCCCCATGTGGCTGCTGAGGCTCCAGTAGGTCTGGCCCGGCACTAATTCGGGGTGCTGGGGGCGTTGGCTGACCCCAGCAGTGGGAAGTGCAGCACAGGCTCTTGTGGGACAAACTCAGCATGTGCCCCAGAATTCATAGTTCCTGTTCTTTTGCTCTGGTTGTGCGTTTATGAGGGGCAGAGACCTTAAAGGACAGGTCTGCATGATGTAGGGTGTCCAGACGTCCCGTTTTTCAGCTCTATTTTTAGCATCCCGACTAATTTTGATTAAAATCATGTTTTGTCCCATAAAATTTCTTTACGACTGAGTTAAGCCAAAACAGCCTATAATTAAAGGTAACCAAGCTCGTCGTAGAACAAAATTACCATCCCATCACGATTCATTATCGATTAACATGCACGATCAGTTCACCTTGTGCCTGAATTGTCAAATTGAACTGTCAAATGCACACACAGTTGTATCTCACATAAATACAGTGTTTGCTATGGCTTAAGTGAACATAAACAGGTGGGGGAATGTGTGTCATATGTGTCAGTAATTACAGTCCATGCATTCGGTTTTAAAGGGACAGCAGCCTAATTAAATACAAGTCTGTCATTAATGTTAATCAAACAACAAAATGTTATTCATACATGTTAAATAAACCTATTGTATTTGAAAAACGAGGTTATTTAAACTGTATCTCTATTGTATTTGTCTTAGTTTTTGTAATTTTGTATTTATAATAGGCCTATATAGATCTCTAGATTTCTCATATCGTGTCATATTGTCAACCATAAGAAATCTGGTCACCTTAGCATAATGTCATGATACGACGGATGTTACATCACAGATATGATGTCTGGAACAGAATGTTGGTTTCTGGGTGAACTGTCCCGTTAAGATAATCGATCACAACTGGAATCATGTAATCTGTTTGTAAAGCTGATGATTCTGTAGCACTGATCTGTCTGGAAGATTTGGGTTTGATAAAAAAAAAAAAAAAAAAATATATATATATATATATATATAATAATTAAGTGATTTTAAAAATTCAAGTTTTTAATTTGAATTTAAAGTTTGTTTTTGTGAGAGTAACTGAAGATTGTTCAGCATTTAGCGCGCTCTTTTCTCTTTCTTTCTTTCCACTACATGATATGAGCAGAATTTGACTCTTAAAGCTACAGGCACATGTACAGTATTACCCTGACAGGTGAATATAATAGATCCATCCGTTCATCATTAATCATGTCCATTCAGGAAAAATATGAACCAACAAACACTGACAAAGGCAGGAGCAGCACAAATTAAGCCAGCAGAATATAAAGCAATTTTGCTCACACTTTAGTTTAGGCATAAATTCTCACTATTGACTATTACTTTTGCCTCAATAAACTCATAATTTGTTGCTTATTAACAGTCAGCAAGGTAGTTGTTAAGTTTAGGTATGGGGTGGATTAATGGATACTAAAATATTATCATGCAGAAAAAGACATTAATATGTGCTTTATAAGTACTAATAAACAGCCAATATGAAGCTGGTTAATTAGTGAGGATTGGTCCCTAAAATAAAGTGTTAACATAATTTTTTAGCAACAGATACCACCTATTTTTTTCCCAAGCAGCAATGCATGATGGGAACTTGCACAACATTACGTCAAATTGTTTGTTCAGATGATTCAACTCAGAAAGTTCAATACAAACACATTTGGAGCATTCTTGTTTAGTTCACACAAAACACCTCTACTAACTGTTTAAGCTACTTGGAAGTGCTTTTTGCAAGTTGTAATAGTTTTTTATAGTTCAGCAGTTTTCTGCTCATCTCTTTGTCGTCAAGTTGCTTTACATGAATGTTGGTGTTTTATATATAAAGCCATTAAACTGATCACTAACAGACAGCCTGCTACTTTGATCAGGAGAGCTTTCTGTAGTACTTGCTGTTGTCACCTGCTTATTATTGTGTTTGGTTTCCATGTCTTTTGGGACAGAGGTTAACAGGATGGGTGACTAACCTACTTGGCCACCATGTCAGCACTCTCTAGTGTGTCCTGATCTGTGGCGCTGAACTGTCGACCACATCACTGGGCTGCTCCTGTGATCTCGGTGTTATGATGTTTAAGTCCGTGATCAGACAGCTTATTTGATTTTTTATGTGTTTTTACAGCATTGCTAATTATAACCAATCACACACAATTCTGTTGAGCTTAGGAATGCAGTGACCAATCGGAGGCATTCAGATTAGTCATCGCTGAATTTCAATATCAACCACAAATGTGATGTTGATTGAACTGTTGTATAGGCTAAAATCAATAAGTTAATATTAATAGACTTACGTTTTAGACACCATATTGATTATTTTTGCTCTATTTCGACAACAAAAATAATTCCAAACACAGCCACAGCGCTGTTTTGCATCTCTGAGCAACATGATGGTGTTTCGTTCCTGAATGAATCAACCGTTTAAATGATTCGGTTCAATCGCAATAATTCACTTATTCACTTGCTGCCACCTACTGGCGGCTTTAATTTCACATTTAAAGTTTTAAAATAATTTCAAATATTCAACGTTTTAAGATTAAAATATGAAAACATTATTTCTGCTTTTGTAACTGCAGGTTAAATGCATTCATGTCCTGCATTAAACGGTGTGTAAATACATCCATCTGAACGCCTCTTCAGATGCAGCTTCTGTGTTTCCTCTGCATTGCAAAGATGAATTTTGTTGATAATGATTTTATTTGTTTGGTAACACCCCAAATGTCTTATTATTCTAATTGACTTTATTGATTAAATGTAAGAATTTGACTGACCACACAGAACATGAAGAATATCAAAATCTTCAGGAGTCAGCTGTCCATGGCTTACAACACTTTGTTAATGAATGCTACGGCATACTGTAGTATTAACTATAGTGAACTGATAAACTGTAGTATAGTTTTTTACTGTATAGTGTATTGTAGTGTAATATACCCTATAGTTGTAGTAAACGTAATTTGTTTGTATTACTATAGTTGTTATATTACCACAGCAACTATAGAATTACCACAACAAATTAATTCAAGTACTTAGTGTTTTTGAACCTTACTATAGCGTAGTATTTACTATAAATTACTCTAGTATTTTTTCATGTGACCTTAAACTAAAGTGTAACCGGAGTAACTAGTAACGAGTAATAAATGACATTTTTTGATTGCTCAGAAGCTGTAAATCTGGTTTTGCTCACAGGATTGTGGATCGTTAGAGAGAGGAAGAGCGTTATGAAGGCTCTGTACCTGCGGCCCGTGGAAATGCAGACAGCTGGAGGCGAAACACTACCGCAAAGCGATCGCTTTAAAAGTAGGGACATCCCAGATCTGCTGCCCGCTGCCTTTCAGATGTTATGGAAACGTGGTTTTCCGTGCGGTTTTTCCCCCCCTTATGATCGCATCGAGCCAACTGGAAAGCATTTCGCTGCTAAAAATAGCCCTGCGCTTATGGGACCGAGGTCTTGGATCTTGAGGAAAAAAAGAGGAACGCATAATGTTTTAACGACAAACATAAAAGTAAGTCTCTTCTGAGAAGTCCCCGTTTTCAGGGTGCATTTTTTTTCAGGGAAACCCCCCGCTTCTGCCTTCATGAACAGTTATGTAGCTGCATGACGACAATGGCTCGTTGGGCGCTCTTTCAAACGGCGTGTGCGTTTGTTTTCATCAGCACACGCGTTTACTTGACATACATCCTACATCCTGTGCGCAGTGATCTCAGAGCTTTCTCTGTCTCAGTGAGAGTGAGGTGTGCTGTGGTTATGCGTGTGAGTATTTGTGTGTGAGTATTTGTGCAACTGCGCTTTTACTACAATGCAAACGCTGGTGCAGGAGCCGCTGGAGGAGGAGAGCGCGAGTGTTTCCCTCCGTCTCTCTCTCTGTCTGCGTCTTATCTGATGCTCGGAGGAGCTGTGGGTGGAGGGGTGTGGAGTAAACACGGTGTCGAGCTGCCTGCTTGCGGAAGGGAGTCAGCAGTAAACACAGAGGCTGGTAACCACGCGTCGCACCTGGTGCACCTTGTTGCGAACGACTTTAAACAGTCACAGGCGCTCGCTTTTCTTCCTTAACCGTTTCACGGCTGGAGGACTGCGAAGTCTGCGATCGAGTGTCCGCGGGCCGATCGAGCCTTCTGACTGGAAAGTTTCATGGATGTTGTTAACCCAATACTTTATACATAGAACTCGAAATTAGTTTATTTGTAAACTGCACATAAATCACTTTTGTGTACATTAATTTAAAAAATTACAGTTTTTCATACACATCTATACATCTGTGTATAGTGCATTATTTAATTTTCTGTTTTTCTCATATGTGACCCTGGAGCACAAAAGCAGTCATGAGTAACACAGGTATATTTGTAGCTCTGATAATGCATTGTATGGGTCAAAATTATAAATTTTTCTTTTATGCCAAAAATCATTAGGATATTAAGATCATGTTCCATGAAGATATTTAGTAAATATCCTACCGTAAATATATCAAAACTTCATTTTTGATTAGTAATATGCATTGCTAAGAACTTCATTTGAACAACTTTAAAGGAGATTTTCTCAATATTTAGATTTTTTTTGCACCCTCAGATTCCAGATTTTCAAATAGTTGCATCTCATCTAAAAATTGTCCTATCATAACAAACCATACATCAATGGAAAGATTATTTATTCAGCTTTGATTTCACAAAATTGACCCTTATGACTGGTTTTGTGGTCCAGGGTCACACTTCAGTTTAGGGACCAATTCTCACTATTAACTAGTCGTTTTTCAGCATGCCTGTTATTAACATACTGGCTGTTTATTAGTGCTTATAAAGCACATATTCTGCATGACCATATTCTACATCCCTAATCCTAAAGTAACAACTACTAACTATTAATAAGCAGCAAATTAGGAGTTAAGTGACTTGTTAATAGTTAATAGTGAGAATTAAACCGAATATTTTGTTAGTAATTTACTAATATATGAAACGTTACTATAAAAAGCTTCACTTGATTATCCAGATATCATATTTTAGAAAATCCAGTGAGTCTCAAATATGATCATCAGGCTTTTGAGGAAGGCTTATTTGCTCATCTATCAGTCATTATTGCATTGCATTATATGTTCGGATCATTTAAATCTCATCTAAGACATATGGGAGATATAGAGCGACAACTAATATTTCTATCATTTTATGCAAAGATCTCATTGATTTAAATTGCAAGCATCAGAATTTCATCTTACTTTATGGCCATATAAATTTCTGCTGCTCTTTTCTGTGACTCTGATTGTTGTCTTAAACAGAGCTGATTCAGTTTAAAAGGCTTTATGCCGACTCCCTGTTGTTTAACGGCCGATGAAGCTCATCTCCTGACAAATATGAGTGAGATTTACGGCGGGGTGAGCTCATCCAGCCTGTGTCATCCCGGCCAGCTTTAAAGACTAACGTGTCAGATCCAAACTATGACAGTATTTGCTTTTGATTTAGACCCGAGCCTCACTCTCGTGGTTAATTTATGCCGATTCCTGCTTTTAATTATATCTTCTGCAGCCAAATGTTCTGCATGTGAACGCTCTGCCTTTCTGATGAAAGGAAACCAGAGAGGCTTTTGGGACAGAACGGTTGTTGCTGTGTGACTGGGTCTGAGGGTCTGCTCGAGTCTGTGGGATGTGAAGGGTAGGTGGGTGTGTTTTGACAGACCTGCTGAAGGCTTTGTGTATGTTTGGTTGTTTGAGTACAGTTGTGTGCGGTAAGATCTTGTGGTTTACCATGGAAAATGACTGAGCCTTCACTCCTCACCTGAAAAACAAAGCAGCCTGCAAACACAGACAACAAGATGCAAGTTTTCACCGACTCTTGTTATAGTAGTAGTACAGCTATTGAAGATGTGTAGTTAACTCCACTTTTGATAGGATGTTTGTTGGTAGAGTAATATCAGTCATTGTAAGGGAACTGTGCTGTTTTTATCATGTCGTTTGCACTGCTAAACTGCACAGTAAAAAATGATACAATTGTAAAAGTAATAACATTTTCAAAGTTGTATGTTTATTCGAGACAATTCTATTTCAGCCTTCTTTTAGTTCACTCAAAAAATGATTCATTGAATTTACTAAGTTAAGGTAAGTGGTTGCAATCAATTTATTTTAGCTACATTTAAATAAACAAATTTAGTTGACTAACTTTCAACATTTTTTTTTATTTAAATGTAACTAAAATAAATAGTTTGCAACCACTTACCTTAAAAAAACTATTTCAGTGTTGCAGTTTCTCTGTATATATATATATAGTAATATTAAAGAAGCCTGGAAAAATGGATAATGTCCCTGCAGAAAATTAGCAGCACTTTTTCTTTCAATCCTAAAATGCAATATTCAATGCATAATTTAAGATATGGTTACAACGCCTGTAAAAAACAATACAGAGTATTCCTCGATATTAACACCGTTATACACAGTTACACTGGGGCTGTATTTTTACAGACATTTCTTATAGTGTATCTAAGAACAAAACTGTTGCAAATTAGTACTGGAAAAATGTAGTGATGGACACTTGATTGAGGTTTTTGACCCTCGGCAGTGTGTTATAGAAGCGTCCCGCCAGTGGAGGATGAGGATGATGTGTTTGTCTGTATGACTCTATGAGGAGCGCGGTGGGCCACAGCTCTGCATGCTGCTCTTTCCCATGTTGCTGTTGGCCTTTAATGAAACGCTGCAGACTCCCGCGCTGCGCTCGACGTCAGACAGAGACATTTACTGGCAGCTCGGAGCTGCTCTCCATTAGCGTCTTGGCTCCGGGATGCCGTTCGTGGAAGTCACTGGCAATTATGGGATGCAGGGGCAGGCGAATCCAGAGCCGGCTCGCTCGGAGGAGGCAGAAAACCTCATATTTACATTACAAATCATCATCAAACAATGCGCCTGACCACAGGACAAATAGGATGCAGTGTTCGGAGCGGGACAGAGTGACTGGAGGGGAGGGTCACATCCCGTTTCAATGGACTGCAGTCTTTAGGGGCTTTGTTTTATCCCAAAATTATATGGTAAGGTGGCTTGCTGTGTTATTTGTCCAAATGATCGATTTGCTTGATACCTCCTTCGCTGAGACCGCTTGGCCACATCCTTCTCCAATCCCCATGCGCTGAATTCAGTCGACGGATATTTTAGTGCAAACCCCGCAGAATGTGACGCAAAACTTCATCTGCTACAGATAACCGCTTTTTAAATTATGAATTTTTAAATTATCACAGCAGTTGGTGATTCTACCTATTTCAACTTAAAAACATAAGTTCAGTTGCTGCCTTAAATTATTAAGTATAATCAACTTGGTCATTTCAAATTAAATTACATTAAACCAACTTTAAAAAATCAAGAATTTAAAAAGTTAAACAGTTTTTGATGAGTTAAAATAATGCAAAAACATTATTTGCCACGACTTTGCATGAAATTTTCATACAAAAAGTAAATGTGTAATCTGTAGGGCTCCAGAGTAATATTTGAGGACACCAGTGCCATTAAGCTCTACAGAAGGTGGCACCAGCACCTGACAGTAAAGCGCTCACCCTAATCGCACATGTACATCTCAGAGATGTCTATTTGATGTCTGCATTTACATATGCAAGACGTATTTTTAGGGTGTTTGCTCATCTGCAATACGTCTCTAAGACGTTTCCTGTCAGATGTCAAATAGACATTTATTAGAACGCATGTAAAACTGCTTCTGAGACGTTCATCAGATTACAAGGCAGATGTTTGCCAGATTTTTAGCAGACGTCTTACAGATTTACTTGTGCTGTCTGGGTAGTTCAGATACAGATAAAATTAAGTTTTATTACTGTCATTCGTAATGTCTATAAAAAAAAAAAAAAAAATATATATATATATATATATATATATATATATATATCACCATCAGTGGCGCTTGTTCTGATATCCGTAGCTTTAACAGAATTCTGCGCTGAATTTGAATGCTTCTGACAATATTTGACAGTGATGTTATTGAGACTACTTTCTTCACTGTATCTCCCAGTGCTGCGTATAACGTGTCACGTTATATAGCGATTCGTTTCGCTTTCGGTTCGTTTGTCCTGTAGCTCTTGTAAATCGGGCATGATGAGAACACAAGGCTGTTCCTTCCATTCTTCAAACTGAGAAACAACCTTTCTTTGACTGAATGTGCACTGCGATGACGTCACGGGACACGTCTAAAATTTGCGAGCTCTTGCAAAAATTGCGGAGTTTGCTTGATTTTGCAATAAATTCAGCGATCACAGAATCACAAAATCTTGTAGGGACTGCTAAACCTCTGTTGTGCAGCACTAGTAAAGGAATGGTTCAATTTTAATTTGATTAACATTTTAAAGCATTAATTAAACTGTTAAAGTTTCATGCATTCATCTTATTAACACGGTTTTTGGTAATCATTTTGTATTTAAGCACAAAATCCATAAAAATGAAAGGAAGTAGCATTTTTGAAAATATAAAATATAATTTGTACTTATTTCATAGGGCCCTATTGTTGTTAAAAAAGTTAATAATTTGTTAAAGATGATTTCAATTGATTATACGTTTTTTGATTTATAAAAATGCATTTATAAAAACAGAATCCAGAAAAAACTAAATGCAAAACAACCAATAAACCGAATTGGGGAAAAACTCAAACTGATTTCATGAGCTACAGACAAGTGCTTTCTCTTGTGCGTATTTGTTTTTGTGCTCTGAAGAGCGTCAAAGGTTTCTGTTTGCAATGTGCTTTTGCAGCGTTGAACATTGTAGCCAATCATAGAGATGTTTGTTGAACACATGAATGCAGTAGCCAATCAGGGGTCAGAATTGTTTTTCTTTTCTCTTTTTGTTCATTTAAAGCAAGATTTACTTAATTGAAAAATATTCAAAGCTTCATGCTAATAATTAAATCTATTTAATTGTAAATGCATTATTTCAGTATTTGAACATAAGCAAATATTAGCATACATAGTTTTTTTGCATCGAAATTTGTATTGTGACGCGTGCTCTTTTACTGGCTTTGGTAGCGACTACTGAAGTGTTAGTGACAACACTAGTGTACTTGAAGCATCTACATCCCTATTTCAGACAAAAATTGGCTGGTTAGTTTGTATATTTCATCTCTTCCAATCAAAATAGTGGCAAAAGAAGCCAAAGCATCAAGCTTTGCATTTCACCAGGCAATGTTTACATCAGCACTCTCGAAACACCAATCGGCCAATCAGATTTGAGGAGCAGAGATGGCAGTCGTAATGAATGATTTACAGGTTTATGTTTATAGGTTTATAGTTAAGATTCACCTGCAATCATGTCCGTTATACCTATATATGTGACCCTGGACACACAAAACCAGTCATGATGGTAAATTTTGTGAAATTGAGATTTATACATCCCGAATAAATAATCTTTCCATTGATGTATGGTTTGTGGACAATATTTGGCCGAGATGCAATTATTTGAAAATCTGGAATCTGACGGTGCAAAAAAATCTAAATATTGAGAAAATCACCTTTAAAGTTGTCCAAATGAAGTCCCTAGCAATGCATATTACTAATCAGAAATATCTTTACTTAATATCCTAATGATTGTTGGCATGAAAGATCATTTTGACCCATACAATGTGTTTTTGGCTATATACCCGTGCTACTTAGTTCCAGGGTCACATATACAGTAGAAGTGCTTGTCTTCAGCGATGAGGCCGTTGTCGTGTAACTGCGTGTATCTAATGTATCCAACCTCCGCAACATGAAAGGGTTAAAGAAGCTCCATAACACGAGCCCTCTGAGCCGTGGGAGATGAAAGTCTGAACATCAAATCAATACTCCAGTCGATAAAAACATGACGAGAGATTAAAGAGCAGAGGATCAGGCTGCAGCGTGCTAATAGAGGACACGAGAGCCAATCGGACGAGGCTTTAATTGATGCGAGGAGTGAAGGTGTTATAATGGTCACGAGCAGATCTTCAGAGAGCTCAACATGCTCCTTTAATCAAACTGCTCTTCAGACACATTAGAGCTGGCTCCTTCACTAGCGGCTGGCAGATGATGAACACCGTTGTGTATGATGTTTGATATTCAGTCAAACTATTTTACATTTTCACCTGCTGGAACATAAAACAGGTGAAGAGATCCTATAACCTGAACCACATCTACAGATCAGAAGACCACAGAGATGTGAAGATGCAGGACTGTTTTCACACCAAACACCTGTTTCTACTGTTGAACACAAAAGATGATGTTTTGGAAAATCTTGGGTAACAAAACAGTTTCTGGTCCCTATTGTCTTCCATAGGATTGTTGTTGTTTTTTTCATATTATTGAAGTCAGTGGCTACCAGGAGCTGTTCGGTTTCCCAGATTCTTCAAAATATTTACTTTAAAAAGAAAGAAACTCATACAGGTGTAGAATAACATGAGGGTGAATAAATGTTCATTTTTAGGTGAACTGTCTCTTTAAGAAGGATTTGAATTCCAGAGCAGACTGTTATTACAAACCATAACAGACTGTTATTATTGTTAATTATTATTAACTTGTCTTAAATCCCCAAGGTGTTTAATGAATTTATTGGGTTGTTTCAAAGGTAAATCATTACAACATAACACTAGCTACATATAACAAATATGACTATAACTAGAGATGTGAACAAGTGCTCTAAAGTGACACTGATCATGTAAATAATGATGCATTCTCAGAAAAAAAGGTACAAAAGCTGTCACTGGATGGAACCTTTTCAAAAGCTATACTTTTATACCTAAAGTGTCTGTATTAGTATCTTAAAGGTGCATATTATTACCTAAAGTGTATATATTAGTACCTAAAAGGTACAAAAGTGACAGCTTTTGTACCTTTTTTCTGAGTGTAACGTGACATTTTGCTAAATTGCACATTCATCTTCATCCCCAGACAGGATTTTTAGAAATTAACTATTTAAAAAACACTACCACCGAGTATTGAACTCATCACAGCCAGCTGCCATGAAAATAATGTGTGTTTGAGTTACTCATCGAGCAAGATCCGCCATACAATCAGAAAACACCAGAACCCCTCATATTTTCAAGAGAGAATGATTTATCATTTTTCAAAAACTACACTAAGGAACATTCTTTTCATTTATCTTAAGAGATTTAGTAACTTGTTTAAGAAGATTTTGTGATTTCTGCTATTTTGGAAGTTTTAATGGATTATTTATGTATTATGTAATAAATGTATTAATTACACATGCTATTAGCAATTCTATTTGTTTATTTTCAAATAATGAAATCAAAATGTTATTGTGAAGCGTGCTCTTTTACTGGCTTTGGTAGTGTACTTGAACCATCTACGTCCCTATTTCAATTTAGTTTGAACTCTTCCAATGAAAATAGTGCCAACAGAAGTCAAAGCATCACGCTTTGCATCTCACTAAGAGACAGTTTATCTGAAGTTTATTATTGAGTTGATCAGCAAGTCTCCAAATACATCCCATTTTCTCAAAACACCCCGGCAAGCAGCCAGAGCACCTCGTCTGGCGTGACTGAGATGGTCGTCTTGACCTGTTTTCTCTGCAGCTTGGAGCGTGTGGGTGTTTGACGTCAGTCCAGATCTGCTGTCTGTGGCAAAGGCACAGATAATAACCCATGTCAGGATGTATTATCTCATGCTGCAACAGGAAGTGATGTCACAGATGAAAGTTCCTATGACTCTTCCTCTTCCCACCTGATCAGAATTTAGTGCTCTGTTAGGTTTAAAACACTGTCTATATATATGTATATGTATGTGTGTGTGTGTATGTATATGTGTATATAATATATCTATATATTACACATACATAATAACTTCATAACTTCCCTATCCTGCTCATGATGGCAGTCTTTATTTCTTGTGCAGCGTAAATCAAAAACATGGGCCTTTGCCATTGGGAGTTTGGTAAGCAAGCATACAAAGCATCCAAAAACATTTTCTTCATCATGAAGCCACAGGATCAGGCCGCTTCAAGCTGCCTTCCTCTGGTTTAATATGATTGATATCTGCAGCCACATCTGAGACGGTTTGAGCTCAGCGCCGATAATTAGAAAAGCATCTCTGAGGTCCGTGAGTAACGGCGTAATGACGTCACAGCTTCAGGAACTTTATCACAGACTAAACATCACGTCTGCATGCTGTGAAAAGGAAGAAATGTCAACTTTTAGAAAAATGCAGACTAAGAAATGTCTGCAGGCTCCCTGTGTAATATTCTCCTGCAGTTTATTCAGTCATATCCACTGCTGGGCCTACAAGTCTTTTTAATCATTTCAGTGCTTCATTATGTTTTAAAAGATAAACTTTCATCATTTACTCACTGTTACACTGACTACACATGGTACAATGGTTTTGAACCATTTTTGTCCTTTTTGGAGCTTGACCGTGTAAAACAGCACTTGGACAGCTGGGCTAGTGATGGTCCTTGTGAAAGCTGCAGGAGTGGGAACGCTTGTGAATGGGACTCCTGCACGCTCCTGGTGTCACCGAGCTCAGGTTTGAGGACGGACCCCACAGGCTGCCGTAGCCATGGGAACGGGGCCGTGTTGTGTGGGGTGCGAGGGCCCATCCCAGCGGGTGGCATCCAGTAGAGCGACGTGAATTAATCAGAGGGAATAAATTACTACATGAAAGGGCCTGGTTCCCCCGTCCATGCATATTTGAGGCTGTGCTGCTCTCTGATTTCAACAGATCTGTCTCTTCCACGCTCAAACCACATTCCTCATGATTCCATCTTGAAAATATGATTTCGCTCTGTGACAATCAAAGCAGCTTGTTTTTTCATAGGATTGTGAAACGACACAAGTCCTGTTCTGACCCCTCTGGTCATGAGTTTCATGAGCTCTGACAAACATGACAGCTGGAAATACACTCATAACCTGCTCTGATGTCTCATGCGTTCATTGATGTCTCTTCATAATGCTTGTCATAGGTTTGCACATCAAAAAGAGCTAGGAGCACAGTTATTAATGTAACTTTTTATTTTGGTCACACTTTAAAGTCCAATTCTCAGACTTTTGCTTCAATAAACTCCTAATTTGCTGCTTATTAATAGTTAGCAAGGGGTGGATTAATGGATCTGAAATATGATCATGCAGCATAAGACATTAATATGTGCTTTATGAGTACTGATAAACAGCCAATATGCTAGTAATATGCATGCTAATAAACAATTAGTTAATATAGTGAGAACTGGGGTCTAAACTAACTTTGACATTTTTCTGTAAAGGATCTTTTGTCAAGCAGATCATTTCCCCACGGATGAAATCCAGTCCTATAGCTGTTGAACGCTGTTTGAGATTTTTCTGCAGGGTTTGATCGACAGCTTTTTTCTTGATTGGGTATCTGAAGTACTAGTAAAATCAATGTGTTTTACCAAGTTCTAAAATATTTTGTGTATGAATTGAGTAAAAATTATATATATTTCTAGTTTTGCCAGTCTCCAGTATTTCATTGGGTATAAATTGAATACAAATATTTTAAAGAAAATCGGACAACTGGGAAAGCCATGGACCTTTTGAATATTGTTGTGGACAACAGGAGGCTTTGTTTTCATTAATATTATATTATCTGCAAGTACAGTTATTTCAAAAATAAATGTAAGATTTGAAGTGTACTGCACATTCAATGCAAGTAAGCACTCTTTTTTATGAGAAGGTGTAAGTGACGTGAACCGGAAAGAGGGAGTTTTATCTGTTTATGATTGCAGTATGATATGTATGGATGGAGCGTGATAACCTCGTCTGAGTTCAGTGTTAAAACTTTGCTGTTTCTCTGTGTTTTGAGGGTGTATTAGGTGTTAGTCTCACACTTCCCCCCCGTCCTTTTTCAGGCTCAAGCCTTTGATGTTGTAGCCATTAGTAAAGAGCCGTCCAATGATACTTCCTCCACACACACACACACACACACACATGCACACACACACACACACATGCACACACACACTCCTGTTCCCAGAGGCATTACCACCAACAGTTCCCGTCTGCCTCACCTCAACTCGTAGAGTCTCTGGTCTCTTTCATCTGTGGCTACTGCGCTGTTGTGATGCTGTAATTATCATCATCGTAACTGCTGGCAACAGAGCTGTGAAGGAAAGGTGTGTGTACGATAAGTCCAAACAGCCACGGGTCTCGTGATGCCTTGGGAAGCTCCAGCACACGAGATAATGAAGCCGTAATTATGACGTGATGCACGTTTGAGCGATTTGGGCTGTGAAAAAAAATCAAGAATCGTGGCAGAGGAACAAAAGTAAGAGTATGGGAAACATAGTGTAGTTTGTGTTCTCTCATTAACCTGCTAAATGGACAGTCCTTGCAAGCTTTATTGCTTTTCTTCTGCAGCAGGATGCAACCATTGCAAATAACCAATAAAGAGAAATTTGGTAACACTTTATTTGAAGCCCTTGTGTATAATGCATTCATAATGTAAGTTGTAATGCATTGTATGTTTTCATAAATAATTGTTAAAATGCATTATAATATTTGAAGGTTTGTTTAAGTTTTAATGCATCATACTTGAAAAAAGTGAATAGATCATAATCACGATTATTTTGGTCAGTATTGTAATCACAATTATTTAACACGATTATGAGTGGGCCATATGACCAAATGTATGATTTATTTTAAAGATGGCGATATATACGAATAATCTAATTTAAAATAAAACTGCATATTCTTCACTGTAAGAATTAAACTTCATTTGTTATTTATTAAAGCTACAAAAGTCCTTAGTGATTTTGTCTTTGTCTTTTGTTGTTTGATTAATATTAAGCACACATTCGGCAGCAGGAATATAGCTCGCTGTCTCTTTAAGAGTCGCACGGATCCAATTTACTCTTACACATGTATTTTCATTCTCAGCTGTTTACGTTCATTTATTACATGACCAACGAGTGTTTACGCGAATAATCACTAAGCGACGCATTTTGACCCATTTTTGCGTGTACTTGACCATTTAGGTGCTTAATTAAAAGTTGGCTTTACGTGTCCATGTTGTGTTCGTCTGAGCGCATCACAGAAATCCTCCTGAGGAACAGCGCAAGATCACCGCTTTTAAAAATATTAATAAATCTAAACAACTTGAATAAATCAAGCATGTCCTGTTTTGCAAAATTCATGTTTACATGATTTTACTGATTTTGCACGTGAATTTGGGCTTTTATGGAGGACAATGGGGCGCAATAATCGTTTTATCTCAATTATTGTATTTTCATAATCGTTGGAGGCCGAAATCAAAATCGAAACCGTATTTCGATTACTTGCACAGCTCTATTATGTAGGGGTGCTCCGATTGATTGGCTACCGATCACTATCGGCCGAAAATCGCTTTGGGATGTTTAATCGGCCGTCTCTATAAAGGCCGATCGCAAAAATGACACGTCTGCTGTGAGAGGTTTGGCACAACGTGCAGCAGATGTCCAGTGTGGGTAAAATAATTATAATGCTCAAGGTGAGGTACAATTCATATTTCTTCATTAAACAACTTAAAGTAATTTGAAAACTTTCTGTGAAACATAATTTCACAAACAGCATGAGCGAATCACCGAGCGAATCACTCTTTCGTTCTCTCTCAAAATGCACAAATGGCTTCAAATCACATTGTGTCTGGAGTATAAGCGAGCTGCACAGTCGACACAGGAATTGTCGCTTACACAATTGAGGAAGTGTCGCATCGTCACTAAAGTTAACAAATTGCATTTCTTTTTATTTCTTGCTAGTGTTTTTTAACCATTCAGCGCTCGCGCAATTCCTGGAGACTATGTGCGCATAGCAGCACAAACACATAACGTTCACTCCATTTGCGGTGCATATTTTTTCCACGCTCATGATAACGGATTAAAGCGTTCACACTGCACACGGTTGCGGTCCGGCAGTGCGTCCCAGGAGCGGTGCGTCTGCAGCAGTGCAGAGATCGAGTCAGTTTCCGCTGCAAGCGCTGAAATTAAGTGTGAACATGGATTGACACGAAAATGTAGTAATTACACCATAAATGCATATAATTAAAGTCACTGTAAAAAAAAAAAAAAAAGTTGAGCAAACTTAAGTTTAAGGCAATCAGCAGATTTTTGAGTTTTCTCAACTTTTATGTTTTGCAAACTTAAAACAACAAGTTAAGAACTCACAAATCTGCTGAAGCTGGTTGCCTTAAACTTTTATGTTTGCACAAGTTTTTTTTTTTTTTTTACAGTGTACTGTGTTTCACAGTCAACACATAGTCTTTGGCTTTTTGGCTAGATTCAAAGGAAAATAGCACTTTTAGATAAACAAGGCAACAATAGATGGCACTCGTTGAGTTCGAAAACAAAGTTCTTTACGAAGGACTGCTTGCAATAAAAAATTTAATGCAAAAGAAAATGCAGTAGAGCTGACTGTTTCTGTCAATGATAATTAAGAAAAGTAGTTTAAATGTTTTGCCAATTGCTTTAGCAACTTAATATATAAATCTAGAAGTAAATGCAAAAAGCATTTTCAGTAACAATGTTTGGATTTGAAATCAAAATAATGGATAAATGGTGTGTTTGTGGTAAACAGCCATGGATCAGTAGTGGACTCCTGTGTGAAAGCATGCACGATCTGATGATTATGTAGCGCACGTGGACTGCACACGCACTGCAAACGGAGTACGTGTGAACCAGGTGTGAAAGGCCACCTCGCACACAGCTCACTAAATCAGGCTTGTGCTGGGTGTAAGCTATTGTGCAACAATTGCATGATAGTCAAAACTAAAATCCAGTGCATGATCAAACATTTAGGTGAGATAAATATAAATGTTTAAAAATGTAAAAAAAAATACATAACTCCACCCCTCAAATTAAAAAAATCCCATCTCACAAGATTTACCTAAGAGGGGAATTCATTTTCAATGAAATTCAGGCCCTGAATAAATGTCTAAAAATCTTGATTGGAAGGCTTTAAAAAGATCGGTATCGGTGATCGAATCTGCAGATACTGCTTTTGGCTTCAAAAATCCTGACCAGAGCACCCCTAATATTATGATATATTATTATGATATATTATTATTATTATGATATTATAACTGTGGTTACTCGTGAGATCATGCAATGCATTATAAGGCATAATTAATGCATTAAAACTACTTTTATTATGCATTATATATAATGTGCAAAAATAAATGCTTCTCAAATATTTTCTTATTTTTAATGTTGCAATGCTTAATATTTGAAACGATAAATTTATTAAGCATCTCACCTTTGGGGATTTAAGGCAAGTCGGAGGTTATTTTAATTCCAAGTATTTTCTTCAGACAAATCTCAAGGAAACCGATAAGAACATTCTTAAGGTAGTAAATAAGAAAATGTCAGTTCAGATCAAGAGATTTAGCTTTATTTTCAATATAAAACCTCCTCAAAAAAACCTAGAGAAATACCCCGTAGACTATTTCAATCATCACTTTTGTCACAAACATTTTTAACGCATGTCAGTGCGTAAGCAAATTAATTTTTTTCTGCATTTCCAAGTAATATTGAGTGTCGAGATGGGTTTTTTTGCTCTGGCGAGGTGTTTCCCTCTGGCACCGAGGCCAGCTTCAGAAATACCCGGCAAATTCAAAGTGTTTCATTTTGAATAATCAAGTCTTGACTTCATTGTGTTAAGGTTAGCTTTATTATCATACACGTTTGATCTGCGACGGTTTCAAGAGTGTTTCGTCTTTATTTACTGTCTGTTTATTTAGTTGTTTTTATTTGGCTTCTCCATAAATAGTTTTGTCTGGTTTTAAAGAGATTGTTTTAATGTGACTGTGTTTTTATGATTTATTTCAATAATAATGCTCTATTCAAAGCTTACTTGTGTCAGATTCCTCCAGACCGCAGGACAAACAATCGTGGAGTTGTTTTATAGCGCAGGGAGGGGAGTGTTTTGATCGGATTGGGACTCTTGTGGGTCTGTGTGTGGTTATTTGTCTTCATGTCGTCTCGTACACTGTAAACAAGACGGAGTTATTGCTTCGAAGCGTCACGCTGTAATGAATAAGCTCTTCTTTGTCTGTTAGCACTTCATCACTCATCTGGTTTTAGCAAGCTAAGTTTTATTAAATTATTTTGAAGAACACATAATTGAAGCCATTAAATCTTCGTCTCTGTTGTATGAAGATGGACTTTATTGTTGCTGCCTATAAATTATTATGCAATTATGTTTATGCTCACAGACTTTTACACAAATTCCTTATTAATACATTTAATATTGGTGTGTGTGTGTGTGTGTACCTACTTTAATCATATATAAACATATACATCATCATAATATAGTTAAATATTAATGCTAAATAATATATTTTATTCCTGTGAAGCAAAGCTGAATTTCCAGCATCATTACTCCAGTCTTCAGTGTCACAAGAATTGAGCTAAACTTGACAAAACCTCCTTTTGTGGACATCCTCATTCATAAAAACAGTATACAAAGAAATTCAGTTTTTGTTGTTTTTTTTATTGTAAAGATGTAAACGTGTTCTGTTAGGGTGAGGGTTAGGTCATAGTGTTTATAAAAGCAATAGCAGTATATGTAATTTCCCCATTTAGATGGTCAAATAAGCGTGTGTGCGTGCATGTGCATGCATATGTGTGTGTGTGCACGTGTGTGTGTGCGTGCATGTGTGTGCACGTGTGTGTGTGTGTGTGTGTGTGTGTGTGTGTGTGTGTGTGCACCTGGTATTCATCACGTGCTGGGGACCAAATGTCCCCACAAGGATAGTAATACCAGTAAATCTTAATCTTGTGGGGACATTTTTTGGTCCCCATGAGGAAACAAGCTTATAAATCATACAGCATAAAGTTTTTTGAAAATCTAAAAATGCAGCATGTTTCCTGTGAGGGCTAAGTTTAGGTGTAGGGTTGGTGTAGGGCAATAGCACATACAGATTGTACAGTATAAAAACCATTACGCCTATGGGATGTCCCCATAAAACATGGAAACCCAACATGTGTGTGCGTGTGTGTGTGTGTGTGTGTGCGTGCATGTGTGTGCACGTGTGTGTGTGTGTGCGTGTGTGTGCGTGTGCGTGCATGTGTGTGCACGTGTGTGTGCACGTGTGTGTGCGTGCACGTGTGTGTGTGTGCGTGCGTGTGTGTGCATGCATATGTATGTGTGTGTGTGTGTGTATACAGGTTTATATATCCTGAATACACACAGACGTATGGGGACTCGTGTCACGGGGGGGACCTAAACTGAGGTCCCCATGGGTACAAAAGCTTATAAATCATACAGAATGAGTTTTTTTGAGAAAGTAAAAATGCAAAAATGAAAGTTTCCTGTAAGGGGTAGGTTTAGGTGTAGGGTTGGTGTAGGACGATAGAAAATTCGGTTTTTACAGTATAAAAACCATTACGCCTATGGAGAGTCCCTACAAGGATAGCTGACCAGACTCTGTGTGTGTGTGTGTGTGTGTGTGTGTGTGTGTGTGTGTGTGTGTGTGTGTGTGTGTGTTGCTGCAGTGATAAATTCATAGCACTTTTTGGACTGTGCACTTGTGAATTTGAATTTCTGGTGACTCGCAAGAAATTGAGTAGAAATGACATGAATGCAAACAAAGAGAGAACAATATTGAGCATATAATTCATGTCTATGAATTGCTTTTGTAATAATAACATCTACTAAATGCATAAATGTAAATGGAGATAAATGATAATGACACTATTTGTGTTTTGGATTTTTAGAGACTTTCCAAAAGTTGCACGCAGGCACACCTCTCTGCAAGTCTGGCAAATAATAATATGCATGAACAGTTATGAGATGAAACCAGAGGTCTCGGTCTCTTCATGTTGACGGAGGGGGCCGGCGGCTGGGGGTTGAGTGTGTTTAAACGTGCCTCTGTTGTTATGTCTGCGTCTCCTTTGAAGTTCGTCAAACCTCCAACTAAGTGGCACTCATTTTCCCCATCTCACAGATCTGGCAGAATTATTTCCAGATTGCGGTGCGGTGCCACAGGGAGACGTGGTGTCAGGCGTAACGTAGCTCCAGCAGCATCACAATAACCTCTTGTCTGATTTTAGTCTCTTTAAGAGGCATCGAAATGAAATTGACCTCGATTCTAATAAACCACTCACATTTACCCTCAAGACAACAGGAATAGATGCACAGCCTTTAAAGACCACTGTGGAAATTTTGCTTATCTCACTTTCACTCAGTCAGGAAATGGAGTTTTTTCTCAGTTACAGTAATCTGAAGCACAGATGAGCGCCACAGTTTGAGGATCGAAACGACTTTCTCAGAGTGTTCATGTCATGTTCCTCTTTATTCATGTGTCCAGTGCCTGAAAGAATGACTAAAAAAGATCTGATGCTTGTGGAAACTCGTGCATCTCACCGTCTTGATGTCTTCATGGTGAATCAATGGCATCCTCTAATGTGGTGATGCAACCCAATATTTTTGGGGGCCTAAGTCATTGACAGACACAGAGATGTTCAACTAGTGTTTCTCTGATGCCGTGTTTTGACTGTGTCAGTGTCTGTTTTTATCTAAATGGAAACTTTAATTTCAGTTTTGGTAAAAAATAAATTTTGTTGCATCACTGTTTGAATGGTGTCAGTTTAAAATATCACGATAAGATGTTTTTTTTTTTCATTTAAACCTGGAAATAAATAGTTTTAGGATGCATAAGCGTTCTCTCTGTTGGTGGCTAATCGAATGAGTGCTCTTTGGAGAACATGAGCGTCATGTTTAATTCCTGTAGCTGATAAAATACTGACAAAATATGAAATGAATGCTCATTTTTCATCATTTATAATTTGCACCCTAGCACAGTAAAGCTAAAATAACTTTCTTTTGTTCAGGGATGTTCCTGCATATGGTGTGTTGAATGGTTTTTCTATTGGGTTGTTCTGAGTACTACACCGCTCCTAAATATACTTCCTCCAGGCATTATCATAGAGACCAAAGGTTCATCTGATTCAGCGTTCTTGACCACATCAATGGCAACATAAAGTGTGTAAAATGATCGCACCCCATTCAGATGCGTCAAACACATCCGTGCTCAAACAGGAGATTAAAGACGTAACACTCAAAAGCGCTCGCTTCCAAAAGGTCCTCTAATTTCCGCTTCAAAAAAGCACTTAGATTTTTAAAGCAAAGAATACATTAGACGGGACAGCGTTTGAGACCCGAGGAGCCCACGGGTCGTCGTGTCCATCAGTGGTCAGTATTAAAGGACCGAACCCTCAGAACAAGTCATGCCTGCATTGTCGTTCAAAGAAACGCCGGATAAAAGGAAAGAATCGCATGCAAATAGATTTTGTGCTCTGATATATAATAGCCATGTTTGTTTGATGCCATATGAACACTGGACTCACGCTGCAGTGAATTCATTTGTATTTGTGCGGGGGAAATATTGTGTTGTTCATCAGCAAAATGATGCAAAAATGGCACCTAAATGAACAGAAATGCCTCCCAAATTAAAGAAACTGGGGCAAAAAATGTCCCTGCTAAATAAACTAAATAGCCATTAAAGAGAAATGTTGAAAAGTGTTGATTGCAGCATTACATTTCGATCTGCTTATGTTGCATACATTTTTATCCAATAGTTTTTGTGCAGCGTTGAGCATTATAACCAATCACACACATCTATGTCGAGCCAATCAGAGGTGTTTAGAGTTCTGTCTAGTGGGCTAAATTCTGCACTTTAGTAAAGTCTGTCATCATGAAAGACAAAGAGATTGATGCTCCAGTGTACACTTCTTCATGTTTTTTGCTCGCTTTATTCCCAGTTTAAATAGCTGTTTTATTTTTCATGCTGGTAATGTAACCAATATGAAGTCTTGATTTTATGATACATTAAAAACGCAGTAAACTAATTCATAAATGTTCTCAACTTTTGTCTGTGTATAACCTACAAGATTATGATGTGCCTTTTTCCCCAAACATTTTAAATGCATTTTATTAATAAACAATAATAATCATTATTACAATATCAAGAGCAATAAATTGCAATAATGGTGTAGCCAAGCTTCAGGAATATGATTTGACTTGTCACAAAAAGTTTGTTATTTAAAAAAATGCACTTGGTTGATTATTTGTTTGGTTGACTGATACTTTTTTTGCAATGCTTTTAGTTTTATTTCATAGATTGAAAACAGATTGAACATTATACTTACTGGCCATAGAAAATGCTATTGGTCTCGAGTATTGAAATGAAATGACAGTATATGGAATAGCTTGAAAATATCTATCAGCCAGAGGATTTCTTTATTGTGGCTTTAATCCCTGGGTTTGATTACAGGTGTTTAATGCTGAGCACTCATTATGAAGAAAGGAGAAAATGGGCTTTGCACATAAATGTGGCCACGCGTGGCAAATCTTTCAAATTCTGTAGGAAACGCAGTCTGAAAGTCTCTCACACATGTGCACAGATGAAAAGACGCTCGTATGAAAGGCGCAGCAGTCAGAAGTTTGGCCAAGAAATGCAGCTACTTCCAGCCATGCAACCGCCATGACACATCGTGTCAAACAACATGCTGTTAGCATTAGCAAACTGGATTTCACATGAGTTATTGAAGGCCATTTGTAAACACAGACATGAAAGCAAACAAGCTCTTGTGCTGCTGGCCTTGATCATCAAAGGCGTATCGATCAAATGGCTCCTTCCCATTGATTCCTTCAGTAAATGTATTCAACATCTGACACGCTCACACGCCGCTTTCAAGCATCAGACTTCAACTGAGCAGCATCTTATTGTGTGTGTGTGTGTTTCTTGCAGTCCAACAAAGTGTCGGTGGTCCAGCAGGGGATGCATCCTCTGACGCCGCTGCTGCCTTACGATCACTTCAACCCCAGTCCTCCACACATTCCCACAGACGTCAGCCAGAAACCAGGTAACACATGATCTAAAATCTCTCCGGATGAGCTGCATTCAAAGCAGTAATATAGCTAATACACACACCAGTGTTGTTATTTTCTCATGATGTCCGTCCAAACCCATGAGCTGTAGTTTGTCAGTGGAACACAAAAAAAGGGTGTTTTTGCAATATGGTTCCCTAGTGAAAAATAAACATACTAAAATGTATTTGAAATACATTTATTTCATGCTAAGTATGCTACAAATACATATTTATGTGATTAATAAAAATACCCTGCAATTGTACTAATCTGGTATACTTAAAATCTTCTAAATTGGAGCAACTAATTTTTTGCTTAATGCACTTTAATAGTGCAAAAGTAGTGCTGAGGTCCATCTAAAGATGCACTGAAGGATATTTGATTGTGCTAAAGTACAGCTATACTTCAGGTACACTTTAAACATCTTGCATTTAAAGACTGATATTATTCAAAAATCATACAATCCTCATCAATAGTGACATTAAAACACATTTTAGGCTTAATATTAAGAAGTGTGCATTGTGCCCAAGTAGTACTCCAAATAAAGTCTCGAGTGATATGCGAACTATACTTAGTATTAAATAACTGTATTTTAAATATATTACTTTTTTACTAGAGTTTATAGTGAAGAAAAGAAGAAAACTGCAATAATGGCATTGTTAATATGTATTATAAATAGGGCTGTTGAGCAATTCATTTTTTTAATCTAATTATTTACATGATGTGCCGATTAAATAATCAAATTAACCGCATGTCAGTCAGTTTTGGCTGAAAAGTTACCCCCCAAAAGCATCATTATTTAAAGTGATTATTGTGTAAAATGAGCAAAGTGTTAAAGGTGGGGTAGGTGATTTCAGAGAGGCTAGCAATAGCAAGCTATCTTTGAAAGCATAAGATCCCACCCTCCCTGCAAATCAGTCTCCAAAGCCACGCCTCCTCCAAAACACAGACAGAGCAGAGGCTAACCAGCGACACCATGAGAGACAACATTAACGCTGTCAGATTAGCTCACGTCTCATTCACCGCTGAGACATTACAGTACAAAGCGCATAAAATTACAATAATAACGCCTTCCATTCTCGCTCGCTCTGCAATAGCGTAATGAACGCGCTGATGACGAATCACATCTGTGTGAACGGGGTGCATGGAGGTATGCAAATACATAGGCTGACAGGCAGGTAAGACAACCTATCAGAGCCCTCGGACCGAGGAATATGATTGGATGAATATTTTATAGTCCTACGGCTTCCACAGACGATATAAATGCATATAAATATATTTAGAAAACTTTGTGATTTCTATCGGGATTTGAAGAGACTTTCAACCAACATAACAAAAAATGTTTTTGAACCAAATCACCTACACTGCCTTTAAATAGACATTACAGGAAGTAGCTTTAGAAAGACATATTTTGATTCAATCAATAATGATAATGAATGGGCATTAGTTGTTTGGGCTTAAAAAAAGAGAATGAAAATATACTCTCAATATGCAATTAAAACTGCCAGGATGTGGCAGCAACTTCATTCAACCAGTTCCTTCAAACAGCTGATTCACTCAAGAATGAAGCAGGGGGTTGTCTTATGAAGGAGTCAGTGAATCATTGACTCACTCGTTTCAATCAAAAACAAGGATTCATTCAGGAATGAATCACCACTGTGTTTCTGGCATTTGTGAAGCAATACTGTGTCTAAAATATAACAATATTAACTTCTTGTTTATTGAACTATTGTATTAAATTGATATTGTGCAAATATTCAGCAAATTACAGCATTAAACTATATTATATGATATAAATATAATAAGAGGGGCATTTTTTTGCCCTCATATCTTGGATCACACAGTCGTCAGTCATCCTGCGTCATGTTCATCAGCTATAATCACACCAAACAGCCTCAATTATAAATGTCTACACCATATTTTTCTGAAGTCACATGATGCTTTGTGTGAGGAACAGACCTGCATTTGATTCATTGTTCACTAATGATCTTCCCCTCCGCTGAAGCACAAACCCGCTTACTACAACTATTATAGTGTTTTAGTCTTTACAGCTGTGCTCAACATGAGCTGTTATTACAAAGCAAGAGCTCCTTAAAGAGTACTCAGAAATATAATTGACATTTTGTGAGTGATTTAAGTGTTCAATTGTGAATGAACGATTCCTTTAATGCGGCAACTGTAAACAGCCTACAATTAATGTATATACAGTATACTTAATGTCATGTTTAATACACAAATTTCTAAGGCCTTGATCATCAAATTAAGCACAAAATATCATCTTACTGAGACATATTATTGGAGATATAGAGTGACAACTGATATTTATATCATTTTATGTAAGTATCTGCTATACTGTTATAAAGATCTCATTGATTTACATAAAAAGAATCAGAATTGCATCACTTTTTGTCCATATAAATATCAGCATCTGCACCAAATTGCATTTTTTTTTTTTTTATTCTCTGAATAAAACTAAGCTGTTTTTTCTTCCATATTCTCACTATATCTTCATATATGAGCCATAAAGGCCTGATGTATCAAATATGATAACTCAAAAACACAGAAGCAAACCTGGCCTTGTTTGTTGGATGTCTAGTCAAGTGTTATTACTCATCTTTACTACAGCAATGAGTTCACTGCACCTTCTTAATAACTTTGAAATTGATTGTTGATAAAGTAAATTGAGTAGAAATGACAGAGGCTGGCATTACCTGTAGTTTAAAGGGGTCATGAAATGAGAAACCAAAATTCCCTTGATCTTTTGACACATGTGACCCTGGATCACAAAAGCAGTCTTAAGTCGCTGGGGTATATTTGTAGCAATAGCCAAAAATACATTGTATGAGTCAAAATTATAGATTTTTCTTTTATGCCAAAAATCATTAGGATATTAAGTAAAGATCATGTTCCATGAAGATATTTTGGAAATTTCTTACTGTAAATATATAAAAACTTAATTTTTGATGAGTAATATGCATTGCTAAGAACTTCATTTGGACAACTTTAAAGGTGATTTTCTCAATATTTAGATTTTTTTTTGCACCCTCAGATTCCAGATTTTCAAATAGTTGCATCTCCGCCAAATATTCTCCCATCCTAACCAAGTTTATTTATCCAGCTTTCAGATTATGTATAAATCTCAATTTTGAAAAATGTACCCTTATGACTGGTTTTGTGGTCCAGGATCACATATGAGGTCATTGTACTATAAAAAAACATCCTGTAAGTTTCAGAACTCAAAACTTTGTTGTTAGTCTAAAATCAGCTTATATTGAACCCAGTCTGCCAAAATAACAGCTTGTGGAATGTTCTACTCTGTGATGTAATAGTGTGGCTAAACACTGCCTCCGCAGAAGATGATCAACACTTGCTTCTACATCGCTGCCTGTTTAGCCCCACCCACCTATTCAAAATCACTGCCTGGTTGGCTCCGCCCACCGATTCTACATCACTCTGTTTAGCCCCGCCCACCAATTGTACATCACCCTGTTTAGCCCCGCCCACCAATTCGCACATGTAGCGTAAATAACGAGAGACGCGTACGCAAGTCTACGCAGAAACCAAGCAATAAAGATGCTCTGAAAACACCAAGACGCTGTGCTGTGCCAAACTTTGCACTGCCTTTATTCTGATCCTAATGTTAGGAAAGAGTGAATGAACTTTATATTTAATAAAGATCCAGAACGCATCAGTAAGAACGTGGTCCTTTGTTCATTTTACCACGGGTTCGTTTACAAACAAGGCATAATGCGATGCAGGATTTTCAGAAAGATTGAAACTAAAAGACGACGCTGTGCTGACTATATTGGATCCAACAGTAATGTCGCATCACGTGTGAGTAACTGTTTTTATTACATGCTCACTATTGCTTTGTCTGGTAGATCGTTTGATATGAGTATTATATGCGTATTTAACCTAAATCACAGCAGCATCCAGCTATGAGGAATGGAGACTGTCAAACATTCACAACTATTAGCCAATCACAGCAGTGGGCGTTTACTTCTGAGTCTACAATCTGCCACACCTATTAAAAAAATGATGTTTTTTTGATGTAAAAAAAATCTCGCCAACATTATAAGTGGACCTCAGAGAAGAGTACAAAATAAAAAAACAGGCAGTTCATGACCCCTTTAAGGCCTGTTTTAAGAGGTTGATGGGCTCGGCTGTGGTCAGACACCTGTGCTCATGTCAACTCACTTCATCGTGTGTAAATCAGTGAACTGTGCCAGACTCAACCACCATGACCCGACACGCTCACATGACGATGTTGACACGGTCTGAAATGTGTCATGACTGTACATCCAGGTAAAGTACACGGTGGAGCACAAAGAGTGAATGTTTGAACCGCTGGCACTTACTGTATGTGAAGGGTTTACGTTTTACTGTACTTTGTTTGATATCTTGATGGTGTTTTCTCTGCGCTTGCGGTCCAGTCATCTCAGGCATCGGTTTGATCGGTTTCACTTTCGCCATGTGGATCGTGTCTTATATTGAAAAACTGTTTTAAAGGCAGCCCGTCTGCCGTTCATGCTTCTGTCGGCTGCGCTGGGAATGTTTTGACGGCTTGTTTTGAAAATGAGTTATTATAAGAAATGTTAACTTGAAGTCATGACCAATAACTGGGGTTGTGTGCCGTCAGAGAGGATTCACACATGATGCAGAATTGAAGGAGTTAAAATTAAAATGGAAAGAAATTCACACTCTGTGTGTGTGAGAATCTTGATCTTGAGTATACTGTATTTGTCAAAAGTTTGGAAACATTATGATTCATAAATGGTCTGAAATATTATTACGGGATATTTTAAAACTCTTTCCTATAATCAACGCTGGATTTTCAGCGTCATTGCTCCAGTCTTCAGAAAATGCTTTACACAAAGTAGCAAAAGCATGATTAATACCATTACCATAATAACTGAGCAGCAAATCAGTATATCAGGATTTCTGAAGGATCATGTGACACTGAAGACTGGAGCAATGATGCTGAAAATACAGCGCTGCAAAACAGAAATAAATCATATTTTAGAATACATTCACATAGAAAACTGTTATTTTAAATTATAATAGTTTTTTACAATATTACTGCTTTTATTGAGCACATAAATGCAGCCTTGGTGAGCAGAAGAGACTTATTTAGCATAAATTATTCATACATTAAACATAATAAATATTAGAATATATAAATGTTGGCCCGTTTAATTTGCATTTATGTTTTAGTCTGTAGATACTAAATTTAGTGCATTACTTTTAGATATTTCAGTTCATCTTAGTGTCATTATTATGCCACAGTTAACCAAATTTTTAGAAAAATGTAGTAAACTAGGTCTATTTTTAGGATCATCCACATTTTTTTCTTGTGAGATTTTCATGGCATGACAGTTGATTCAGTTGTTATTACATATTAAGTACAACTGATCAGAAAAAATAACATTAATGTAATTATTAAACATGCACAGTGGATTGTAGTTGATAAGCTCTTGTTCAGTGATATGCAAAACAATTAATATTTTATAGCTCTAAAGTGACTTTTTTAGTCATCTGCCTCAATAATGCATTTTCATTTACTGTATATATGTATCCATATATACAATTATTTATGTTTAATTTGCTCAAATAATTAAATAAAATGTTAATTACACTAATGGGCTGTGCTTGTCTTAAAGTCAAGATAAACCTGAAGTAGTGACAGATAAGAAGATTGATTAAAAGTTATGTTGTCAAGAGCTGTGAAGAACAGACACGGATGAATCGTTCACAATAAGATGCGTTTAGAAAGCAGCTTTTGTCTTGAGGTTTGGAGAGGAGCGTGAGCTGCAGGTTCTCAGGTAAAGCCCAGTGACTCAGTCACATTCCAGCATGGCAGGTTTATTGAGGGTTCGCTTCACAAACAGGCCCAGAGCAAATGCAAATTACAGTCATCATGCAGCATTCTTCAGCAAACACAGGTTACTCGGGGTCGCTCTTAACTGAGGGGTGCTGCTGACAAATGACTTCCTGCAGAAAAGCACAGTGACGCTACTGCTTTGTTGTTTTTTACAATTATAAAATCACAGAATGCCATCAAGATGATTTTACCTGCAGACAACATGCAAATTCAGTCATAAAGCCATAGATTTACTCGAAAATATGAAGCTGTTCAGAAGAAAACCTAGACGGCATTACAATGAAATCAAGTCCTGACCTCTGCAATCTCCTCTAGAGCTTCAGAAGATGTCTCAAAGTGTGCGCAGATTAGCCAAAATGCCAATCAAAGGTCAGAGATCTCAATATGAGCTGTTCTGCACTCCTACTGACTCATCTAGCAGTCATTTCCATTTCTAACAAGGCATTTTTGGAGAAACATCTGTTTATGCTTTTATTAATCATAACTGTAAGTGTCCTGAAAATATGAAAGAGCAGTCTATAAGAGGTTCCTGAAGCAAAGAGAGATCTGTGCTGCTTCTGAATGCTCTTTACTGTGTTGTGTAACTAAAATCACCCAAGAGTAGGACTCTGTGATTTCCGTGATGCTGAATCCAGTCATAAAAATGGCATTTACAGTATAATGCACAGAATTTCCCATCTGCGTCTCAATATATGAGACCATGAACACATGAACTTCATCTCCAGAGCTGCTCTGAGAGTCACTTCACCAGCTTTTCACAATTTCCTTTGAGAAAAACTACCATTTTAATACTTTATAATACTCATTTAATACTACATTACACACTTAATACTCCAAGCTCTTCACAGCAACCCGTCAAAGTCAAAGAAATGCAGATACAAATACATTACTGTTGTGCAGTAGACTGTAAAATGATAATGTAATAATTTCACATTTTAAGGCATCTCACAAAATGTTTCTTCCATGTTTTAATTTAAATGGTAAACCTAAATATAAATGCCACAAATCAAAGGAATCATTACATTTTCATTTGATTGCATTTTAAAATGTTAATTGTTAATGTTTTATTTTATTACCACAGTTTTTGATAATAAATGTGTATTATACAATAAATCCAGACAAATTAAAAAACATAATTTGTAATAAATAAAACATCATATGGCTCTATTTTTGTTAATAATAATAATAATAATAATTTGTTAAATTGTCATGTTTTTTTTTTTAAATCAAATGATTAGACTTGCTTTTTGCAATTGAAATTAAATTAAACTATTAAAAATATTAATTTGGGGAAATTAAATTAGGCTTTATTAAAGTTGTTTTCATTAGGCTATAAAAACGTATTTTTATTCTATAATTTAAAGACTATTTTTAAAATATTTATTAACAATTATAAATAAATATTATTCTATTTTAAATAAAAGCTGGGGTGTTTTTTTCTTTTTATTCATCAAATAATAAGCAGCACAACTGTTTCCAACATTGATAATTAATCAGAATGATTTCTGAAGGATCATGTGACACTATGTAATGATGATAAAAAATTCAGCTTTGCGTCACAGAAATAAAATATATTTATAAGTATATTAAAATAGAAAACCAGTATTTTAAATTGCAATAAATTTTTTCCTGTATTTTTAAACAAATAAATGCAGCCTTAATGACTTCTTGATACAAACATGTACTAAAAATTACAAAAACATTATTAAACTCTGACTGATTGCAATAAAAATGAAAACAAGATATAAAAACAGATTCATAGTATTAAGAAAGCTATATGAGACCGTATCTCAATGATACTAAAGTAACACAGGTCTGAGCACATTAAGACCATGCGTGACGGAGGAGAGACACCTGGGCTTCCTCTTCCTCTTCCTCTTCTTCCTTTTTGATATTGAAAGTCTTTCTGATGTCCTCTGGGGTTTTGAATGGCAGTCTATATAAATAAATAAATATTCAGAATAGTGGTGGCTCAGAATTGGAGTTTAATGGCTGAATTTTGAATATTTGGTTTGCTTTCAGGGAAAAGCAACTTGTAAAAGTGCAACTGCATTTTTGAATAATTTCTATCAGCTTTCACATTGGCTCCATGTGCAGCGTCATCAGTAGCAGTAACTGTGGGAAAAGACGCTGGGCTCTTTGTTAGAGGCAGGTTCCCAGCGTGTTGATAACGGCCGTCCTCCTCTCGCTGTCTTACAGGTGTTCACAGGCATCAGTCGCAGGAGATCTCCGGTTTCTACTCACTGCCTCAAGGCCAGATCACTCCGTCCATGAACTGGTAAGACCTCTAAAGTCCCTTCGGAGTCCACACATCTCTCCTCATATCTGCTGATGCAGGAGAGCATCTTTTAATGTGAAGAGGCCCAGTATTTTTTGAGCCACTGTACATTTAGCTGTGCAGCAATTTAATGTAATAACTGCACTTGTGTAAAAAGCTGTATTATTAAAACAATGGAATTGAATATTATATATAAATATTAGTGCTGTCAAGCGATGAATCGCGTTTATATAAATACAAATACACACACATACATCTTGTCATTTCACATTATTGACACTATTTTGATATTGTGCAGTTGCTTCGACACAATTTGCATAGTTAAAAGCGCTTTATAAATAAAGGTGACTTGACTACAGTATATATTTTTTAAATAATTGCATGTTTGTACATTTATATATTCATATTCGTATATTTTATGTTATATATAAATATATTTAATATATATATATACATAACATGTTTTTCTTATATGCATGTGTTTGTGTTTATAGATACATAATAGACACAGTACACACACATATATAAACAAAATCTTTTATTTTGGATGCGATTAATCGTTTGACAGCACTAATAAATATATAATTTAATATAATGGTCATAATGCATTAATCTTCTCCAATCTTGAGCTCATATTGTAGTTTACCATAGCATAATAGGTTATTGCATGAGAAACGTATAATATATTCATAGTTTGTAATGTTATAGCAGCACATAATATACTGTATAAATGAAACGGTGTTTACGATATATTAATTCTCTCTCAAAACTTTAATAGTTTATTACATTCAAATTAATGTAGGCTTCTTTGGCTACATTGTGAACATTTTAGTTTAAGAAATGACTAATTTTGTGAATTTTTTTAATTTTTATTATGACCAGTGCCATTAATTTGTGTCGCTTTGTGTTCCAGTTTTAGTTGTACTTGTTTATTTACTACTGTTTTTTAAAGTTACTGATTTAAAAACAAATAAATGATGAATATTTAAGTAGTCAGTAAGTAGTTCTTAAGATGAGATTTAGATTTAAAGGAATAGCATTTTTTTATTATTTCATTAAAAAGGTGATTATTAAATATGACAATGTTTTAGCTGCACTCATTATGTATTTCTTGCAATGTAAAAAACTATTCCTTTTTGAGTTAAACATTTTATTATTCAAAATATTACTTTAATATCTTATTTACTATTTTACATAATGTTCATCGCTGATATTAATCTGCATGGTGTTCTGTGTGATGATAAAGTGGCGAGCTGATTTGGAGAGAATCTCTGCTGATGTTATGAGTGTCAGATTGATCTGTCGCTGTGTGTGTGTGTGTGTGTGTGTGTGGATCTGGTGATTGAAGTGTTTCTAGAGTCATGCTCTCCGTTAACCTGATGTCTGTCAAGGCCTGAGAAAACAAGCTGTCACCTGGAAACATTTCTGCCAAGAAACATGAATAATTCACCGGTCCTTGTACTGCCGTAACGTGAAGATTTGAAAATATTCTCGCTGGGTTACTGTGAACCGTATAGCCCCGCCTTCTTTGATTTGATTGGTCAGCTGGAACATTTAAGCAGACCAGCCTGGAAATGTAACAACAATCATCAAGAGTGCAATCAATACAAATTTAGGCCTAAATTTAAGATTTATGTTTTTGAATTGCATATGAATTGTGCATCCATTTGCTGAAAACTAATATCTTTTGTAGCATTTCCTTTGTCTATTTGCCTCTTTAAGATGAACCGCTTGATGTATTCCACAATTGTAAGTGGCTTTGGATAAAAGCATCCGCTAAATTAATAAATGTAAATGTAAATTTGGATTACACATGACTAATTCACTAAAAACAAATAAACTTAATGTGATTCATATCTGTTTATCGTACATAAATGAAACGGGTATATAATATAAACTCAAATGTGTTTTAAATGCTCAATAACCAGGTTTATGTATTTATTAGCAATAAACCTAGTTCGTTTCAATCCCATGCGTTTAATGACTTGAATATTGTTTGTTTCACAGCGAACCATATTTTAACCACATGCATACTTTTTACTTGAATAAATTGAAGCATCACAATGAACAGATTGATTCTGATTTGAGGTGAAATCTGATGATTGAAATAAAATCAAACAGATGCAAATAGTTCATAACCTATGCCCTGATTTGTTTGAGTGCCCGACTTAAAACAGTTTTAACAAACTTGTATTTTGTTGTATCCAAGTGGATGAACATTTTCTATGCAATTCCAATACATAAATCATAAATTTAGTCTGAAATATTTTGCATCATTTGAATCAGTGTGTATATATATATATATATATATATATATATATATATATATATATATATATATCCCTTTTTATTTAATTTATTTTATTTTCTTTCTTTTTTTTTTTTGTGCATCAGGTTAATTACACACACACACACACACACACACACAGTGGTGTGAAAAAGTGTTGGCCCCCTTCCTGATTTTTTTATTTTTTTGCATGTTTGTCAAACTTTAATGTTTCAGATCATCAAACAAATTTAAATATGAATCAAAGATAACACAAGTAAACACAACATGCAGTTTTTGAATTAAGTTTTTTATTATGAAGGGAAAACAAAATGCAAACCCACATGGCCCTGTGTGAAAAAGTGCTTGCCCCCTAAACCTAATAACTGGTTGGGCCACCCTTAGCAGCAACGACTGCAATCAAGCGTTTGCGATAACTTGCAGTGAGTCTGTTACAGCGCTGTAGAGGAATTTTGGCCACTCATCTTGGCTGAATTGTTGTAATTCAGCCTCATTGGAGGGTTTTCGAGCCTGAACCGCCTTTTTAAGGTCATGCCACAGCATCTCAATAGGATTCAGGTCAGGACAAAGCCTTCATTTTGTTTTTCTTCAGCCATTCAGAGGTGGATTTGCTGGTGTGTTTTGGATCATTGTCCTGCTGCAGAACCCAAGTTCGCTTCAGCTTGAGGTCACGAACAGATGGCCGGACATTGTCCTTCAGGATTTTTTGGTAGACAGCTGAATTCATGGTTCATTTATCACAGCAAGTCTTCCAGGTCCTGAAGCAGCAAAACATCCCCAGACCATCACACTACCACCACCATATTTTACTGTTGGTATGATGTCCTTTTTCTGAAATGCTGTGTTACTTTTACGCCAGATGTAATGGGACACACACCTTCCAAAAAGTTCAACTTTTTTTCTCGTCTGTCCACAGAGTATTTTCCCAAAAGTCTTGGGGATCATCAAGATGTTTTCTGGCAAAACGGAGACGAGGCTTTATGTTCTTTTTGCTCAGCAGCGGTTTTCGTCTTGGAGCTCTGCCATGCAGGCCATTTTTGCCCCGTCTCTTTCTTATGGTGGAGTCATGAACACTGACCTTAACTGAGGCAAGTGAGGCCTGCAGTTCTTTAGATGTTGTTGTGGGGTCTTTTGTGACCTCTTGGACGAGTCGTCGCTGCGCTCTTGGAGTAATTTTGGTCAGCCGGCCACTCCTGGGAAGGTTCACCACTGTTCCATGTTTTCTCCATTTGTGGATAATGGCTCTCACTGTGGTTCGCTGGAGTCCCAAAGCTTTAGAAATGGCTTTATAACCTTTTCCAGACTGATAGATCTCAATTACTTTCTCATTTGTTCCTGAATTTCTTTGGATCTCAACATGATGTGTAGCTTTTGAGGATCTTTTGGTCTACTTCACTTTGCCAGGCAGGTCCTATTAAGTGATTTATTGATTGCGAACAGGTCTGGCAGTAATCAGGCCTGGGTGTGGCTAGAGAAACTGAACTCAGGTGTGATCAACCACAGGTATGTTTTAACAGGGGGTGGGGGGGGTTGTTTTCCCTTCATAAAACCCTTCATTTAAAAAATGCATGTTGTGTTTACTTGTGTTATCTTTGATTTAATATTTAAATTTGTTTGATCTGAAACATTAAAGTGTGACAAACATGCAAAAAAAGAAAAAATCAGGAAACTCTCGACTGCTTTCAGAGGAAGAAAATAAAGCTGCTAGAACGGCCAGCCAATCACCCGACTAGAATCCAATAGAAAATAAGAACTAAAGGTCAGAGTTTATAGAAGAGGCTCACAGAACCGTCAAGATTTGAAGACCGTTTGTGTGGAAGAATGGGCCAAAATCACAGCTGAGCAATGTGTGCCACTAGTTTCTGCTACAGGAGGCGTCTTGAAGCGGTCATTCCCAACAAACGCTTGTGTACTAAGTATTAAACACATTTCAGTAGTTCAATACCTCTTCCCCGGTGTTATTAAATTTTATTCCACAACTTAATTTCTGAACGTATTTATTTTGTTTTCTTTGTATGTATGGATTACTTGGGTTGTTACCGACTTCTGGTGAAAATTTCATGTCAACAGCACCTTTAGAAATATATTTACTGAGAAAAATGGTGACGTGTTCAATACCTGCTGTATAGCTGTAACTTTAGTTTCAGTTGTAGTTAAGTACAGTCAAGGCCCTGCGTGATCAAAAAAGCGCTAGTATTAAAGTTGAGCGTGTGCGTTGCTAGAATTGTTTTCAGAGAGGTTTCCTGCCTCCATTGGTCAGACAAACAGTTAGTCCCGCCCCAAACACAGTGTTCAGTGTTTGGAAAGCAGTTGAGTCTTCAGCAAATGCACCGCCGGAGGCTCTAACTCTGTCCCCCGACCCACAGGCCCAATCAGCCTGTCTATCCTCTGCCCTCCTGCGGCTTCAGACAGTCCTACTCCTCCAGCCTCCAGAGCAGCTCCTCCTTCCCCAGGTACAGTACCAGACCTCACCTGTGCTTCTGCCGACCGCATCGCGACGCTTCAGCCCTGTGTGTGTCGCCGCTGAGCTCTCGTCCAGAACCCCGAATACTGCTAAACTGAGCCTCGCTTACAGGAACGCTCCGGGATCTGCTCTACACCGCTCTGATTCTGACTTTATTCAGCTAAAACATGTGCATTCAGCTTATAAGCAGTGCGTTATAGTGGTTTTACACGGCTGTGACTCGAGTGGAAATATGTGACGCTGGAGCACAAAACCAGTCATAAGGGTCAATTTCTTCAAATTATAAATAAGCTTTCCATTGATGTATGGTTTGTTATGATAGGACAATATTTGGCTGAGATGCAACTATTTGAAAATCTGGAATCTGAGGGTGCAAAAAAATATTGAGAAAATCATCTTTAAAGTTGTTCAAATTAAGTTCTTAGCAATGCATATTACTAATCAAAAATTAAGTTTTGATATATTTACGGTAAGAAATTTACTAAATATCTTCATGGAACATAATTAATATCCTAATGATTTTTGGCATGAAAGAAAAATGTATAATTTTGACCCATACAATGTATTGTTGGTTATTGCTACAAATATACCCCAGCGACTTAAGACTGCTTTTGTGCTCCAGGGTCACATATTGGAAATAACTTCTGGAAATAATATCTGACAAATGATTAAAAGATGGACCCTTTTCACAAAAATTTGATGACGTGTTTAACGGTCATCAGCTTCATAAATCCTCAAATGTTTTTTATATTTCTAGTGTTTAAATTTTTTTTTGCACATTTATAACACTATAATTTGTATTATATCACCTTTGCATCAAATTACAAAAAGACTAGTTAAGGCTAATGCAGCGTCTGTGGAAGGGAAGGTCAATTTGACATCGTTCTCTCTTCTGAATGATGTTATCAGTCTCTTTCAATTATTTCCTTTTATTGAAAGACATGAAAACACTATCGAGGAGTTTTACTTTTGCGATTTGAGCAAATGGAAATGCAAAAAATGTATTTGTGGTACTCTCCCATTCACTGCTCTTGAAGTTAACCCAACCGTGATGACTTCCGCTGCTGAGATGTGAAAAAGGTCCATTGCCAGCCAATCAGAATCCATCCTGCTTTAAAGAGCTTCAGCTATTAAGTTTCAGACATCAAAACTGCAGCATGCTTGCAATAAACAATGTTACTATGATGTTGGTTGCTATAGCTATCATTATTTGTGTGAACAGGCCTTAAGTTAACGAAAAAATTTTCCCCTGATTTTCAAATAAGAGTTGAAACGAATGCTTTCAGCAGAGCTTGAATTGAATGAACCCGGAACAGTGCTTTAATTACGGGTGCGAGAGGTCATGCTATACTGTGAATGCAGGCATAGCTAACGTGCATTAATATGCAGAAACACATTAAATGTTGTCCTTATATTGGTAGATCTAGTGCTGGTATGTAAACTAAGGAACTCTCCTATTGTGTCGGTTTTAAAACAGCTTGAAACACTGGTTAAACTTGTTTGTTCTTGAATTGTTTTCTTATTTAGTCATGAATGTCAAGGTTTTGACCCCATAGGTGTGTTTTGGAAAGAGCGTATGCATTTTGGTGAATACGATTGTGTTGGGAGTCAAATTTCCATGCACTTTGACAGATTTTTATATGGGCCGTTTAACAGCAAACATTCAGGTAAAAAAACAGAAAACTGTAAGTAGTAAAAATGGGATTTTATACGCTGCCATGCAAAAGTCTGGGATCAGAATTTCTTTTATGCTCATAAAGGCTCTATTTATTTGATCAAAAATACAGAGAAAAAATATGTAATATTATTACAATTTAAAACAATGGTTTTCTATTTTAATATACTTTAAAATATAATTTATTCTTGTGGTCAAAGCTGAATTTTCAGCATCATTACGCCAGTCTTCAGTTAGAGATCTATAAGCCTTTACTATCACTTTTTATCAATTTAATACATCCTTGCTGAATAAAAGTATTAATTTCTTTCAAAAAAACTTTTCAATGTTAGTGTATAGTATTACAAAAGATTTCTATTTTTTATAACATTTTTAAGATTTTATTCATCAAAGAATCCTGATAGTAAATCAGTATATTATTATGATTTCTGAAGATCATGTGACACTGAAGACTGGAGTAATGATGCTGAAAATACAGCTTTGATCGCAGAAATAAATTATATTTGAAAGGATATTAAAACAGAAAACCATTATTTTAAATTGTAATAATATTTCACAATATTACAGTTTTTTTCTGTATTTTTGATCAAATAAATGCAGCCTTGATGAGCAAAAGAGACTTCGGTAAAAAAAAAAAATATATATATATATATATATAAAGCTGCAATAGAGATCCAATTTGTGCATGACTCTTTAGTGTTTTTTGCAGTGTTGATTCTTGTCAAAGAGCATAGAAACCAGTAGGGCCTGCCCTCGTTTGACACAAATGCCGTACCCACAGCACAACATGAAAGTTAATAGTTGGTCTCTGTGGAAATACGCTGGACTGACTGATCATATGGCCCTCAGCTGTACGCTGTATGATATTTTTGTTCCTTTTTCATGTTGAAGTACTTTCTTGTGTTTCCACAAAACACACACACAGACACACACACACATAACGTCCAGTCAGAACGTAATCCAGACTCCTCTATAGAGTTCAGGTCCCCTTGCCATCTCTTCTCGAGTGTTCTTCAAGCCGTTTGTTTGGTCAGCTCAGTCTCAAAGTGGATTGTGTGAGGCACCAACCCATCGCTTTGGCTTTTCCCATCAGACGTCAACTGTGATCAAATCCTTCCTTTGTAACCCAAAACCCGAATTAGATGAACAAATCATGTTAATATGCTTACATGCAGTAATAAATCCAAGCTGTGGAGACGGTTTTATTCGGATGTCAACAGACGACGCACATCTTTGTTCAATTCTTCTCGTGTCAAAGGCACAAATCCAAAACAGGGTCTGGAGCTGCGAGTGTGTCGGGACGCTTTGTTGAGCTGTAATCCTTTCTGCTGTCCTTCTCCATCAGGATTGGCTGTTCAAATATTAGTGCTGCTGTAGAGCCGGCTTTGTCTCGCAGAGATTGAAGAGTTTTTATTGAATGCTTCAGATGGCGGGCTTGTTTTCCCTCCGGCTGAACGAGGTCGTGTGTGTTTTGCAGTATGTGCTTGTGGTGCAGATAGAGCGCCAGCTGCTGGTCACATGACGCATTGATGCTTCATTACAGGTTTTTTCTTGCTTGCACGCAAAATCTTTACTTGTTACACAATTTCTGAAAGCTGACACACAAACAGCAGAAGCACACACCAAATCTGCAAAACCAGACACTAATTCTCTGCCTTTGACTCAGTTTCATAAAACACACACAATTCTCTATGTAACACACACAAATCTATCAGGAAGTTTCTTGATTTCCTTTAAACACAACCAAACAAAATGCCACACTAATTCATCAGCGCTTCACACTAACTCCTCACATGTGCTTTATTGAACACCAACCAATCAATAAACACACAACTACACATGCTTTTCTTTGGTACTGTGTAATACTGTGTTCACAGCCACAAATGATTACAGTAAAAAAAAATAGCTTTCAATCCTGCTTTCGTGTTTACCATGAATTTTCAACATCTCTCTGCTACTGTCAATCTTGTACAGAAATGCACACAGGAGCTCATGAAATAAGAGCTTTAGGTTTGGAATAACTGTGTGTATATTATACATCCAAAAATATAATATTACGGCAAAGGTGTTTGCAACATAAGCCAAATGTTTGCTTTTGAGATGTGTTTGTGATGCTTTGAATGTGAATTAGATGTGAGGCAATTTGCATTTTGTGTGTGCAATTCTTGGATTTGTGTGCAAAGTTTTGAAAAAAGAGGCAAAGTTTTGAAAACGTGTGTAAGCAGTTGAAAAAAAAAACTGTAAAAGGGAACTCAAACCAACACTTTATTTTTTGTCATTGCAAAGTGTTTTCTAATGCATCATGTGTTTATCTGATGTGTTGGGGAGTTCCCTTTTAATACAGACAGAGCTAGAAAATCTCATGTTGTGGGCTGAAATAACTGGCATGTTCGTGTGTGTGTGTGTGTGTGTGTGTGTGTAGGTTCTCTCATTCTCTGATGCTTCAGTCCGGCATGCACCCTACAGGCATCCCACACCCCGCGATAGTGCCTCCCTCCGGCAAACAGGAGCACAACCAGTACGACAGGAACATTTACACGTAAGCTCTCCTGCAGATCTGATGCTTTCAGTGAATAGAGTACAGAACAGACCTGGGGCCTCGCTTCTAAAACATGCATACGCACAAATTTGATCTCAACGCCACGGGAACGTTCGTATTTATTAACACAGTCATTGCATGGAAAAGTGCTTAGAGCCTCGTCAGGGTCTGAGCAGACGTACACGTTTCCTTGTCAAATTGGAGTACTGTAGGTATTTGGAAATATAAGCAGCAGCCATGATGATGATAATGATGATAATAATAATAGTAGTAGTATTAGGGATGTGCATTTCAGTTCAGAAAAACTGAATCAAATTGTATATAATTAAATATATAAACACGAAATATGTTTCACTTAAAACGGGAAAAAAAAAAAAACGTGTTTCTATGATTCGCTCCATAAATTAAAAAGGCATCCTGTTTTTCTTGATGCTACAAATTAAAGCACAGTATTTTATGTTATTGTAAGTATTGTGTCACTAAAGCCATTCTCAAACAACGGTTTTCGACGCTTTTCTATATGCTAATGATATTAATTAGGGGGTCAGCAGCGCGCACGTTCGTTTTCCGTTTTCTCTGAATCACACATTTGAGAAACGGTCTTAGAACAAATTTAGGACGGTTTACATGCAACTTTTTATAAATGAGGCCCCTGGAAACTCTTGAAGCTATTTTTCTGAAATTCAAGCACACGCAAATATTATTCCAGTAGTTTTATTGTATGTTTGTGCCATTTTTTTAAGTGCCACATTTTGGTCTCAACACCAAAAAGGCAACATCTGAAAACAGTTGAAACCTTGATTCGGACGGGACTAGTTTTCCTGGAGGACGTACTTTGTGATTTTAATCCCATCTGAATCTGTGTTTTTCTTCCATAACCTCTCTAGAAGTTGTAGAGCAAATTGCCTTCTGTTTGGTCCTGTGAGATCTGGAATTGTCTTGTGAGTTTGCACTCCTGAATATAAATACTTAGTATAGAAATACTTGATACAAATCTGATTCTCATAATAAACTGTCCATGTCTTTGGGACTCAGTTCTAGAAAAAAAGTTATTTTAATTTTAATACCTCAAATACCTCTGTTTGTGTGAAATATATCCAGTGCTGGGTCCGAGTCTGTTACTGATTCCAAATTGCATGTAAAAATCCATATGTAATCCATTACATTACATATTAAGGTAATCTGACTACTTTTGGATTACTTTTAGATTACTTTCGACCTAATGCATTAAATATCATAATCTTGTACTATATTGATATAAAAGTACAAAGAAAAAGAAAATATATTATATCTGTTGAGCATTAAACATTACATTGTCAAAGTTTCCCCAAACTGGGCTTCTTGAAGGAACTGCAGGGGGTTTGTGAATTTAATGAAAAGCGAATATTTAAAACCATCATAAAAATAAATAATTTGAAAATAATTCAGCATTTAAATAAAAATATGTGTTCATCAGTAGTTGATGCATTGTTGAAATGTTGAAGTAAAACTCAAACGGAAAGGATTTTTGTAAATCTAGTGGTCAACTGTTGTGTGGCGTCTCAGTTTGTGTAATAATATCCGTCTGACTTTGTGTGAATGTCCACAAATTTTAAGAATGCAAAACTTATAGGCTATCTTAGAAAGAAGAATTAGGGAGAATCAATAACTTATGAATAATTTATTGCTTTAATAAGAATAATATGCAATCTCATGTAATTTATGATTACGTAATCCACATGTAATCAGTTACTACCCAGCACTGAATATATTTGTTTAATATTAAGTGTTTTCAGTTGAAAATGCTTGTTCCTATCAAATGTCAGATCAAGTCTCCACATCAGAATTTCAGATCTGAATCCTGCCACAAGATTTGTCTCGTATCTGAAACGCAGTCAGCAAAGTCTGACACCCAAAACCCATATTAACAGTCTTCTATCAGCCAAGAAGAAGAAGACTGAGAACGCCAGAGAAGAGCAGAAGCAGGAGACAAGTGAGGAAGATAACAAAGGAGCGGCGTTTATCGAACAATCATAGAACAAGTGTTAATATACCACGATTGAAAACTACTGCTTCACAACAACGTCCCTCTTATCTCTTACTCATGAAGACAAATAAACCACGCAATCATAAATGAATGAATGAATCAACAAAATGAGAATATAAATGGTTTAAATGATCATTATAGATGAGATATAAACATGGGCTTTGTGCCTTTGTTGATTTCGAGTAATGGGACGCCCATCCAGAGATGTTTTTAACCATTGTTATTTGTATAATAAAGTGTTTTTCTCTTTCTTCTTCATGGTGTACCTCAGCAAATCTCATCCAGAGGTGAAGAAGGAGCCCAAGAAACCGGTGATCAAGAAGCCGCTGAACGCATTCATGCTCTACATGAAGGAGATGCGGGCCAAAGTCATCGCTGAGTGCACACTGAAGGAGAGCGCCGCCATCAACCAGATCCTGGGCCGACGGGTGAGTGAGTGTGTGTGTGCCTGCTATTTATCATGTTATGGGGACCAAATGTCATGTTAAAGGACATTTTTTAGCTCCCCATGAGGAAACAAGGGGTAGGTTTATGTATAGGGTTGGTGTAGGACGATAGAAAATACGGTTTGTACAGTATATAAACCATTACGCCTATGGAGAGTCCCCATAAAACATGGAAACACAACGTGTGTGTTTGTGTGCATGTGAGCGAGAGAGAGAGAGAGAGAGAGAGAGTTTGTGTGTGTGTGTGTGTTAGGGTTGGGTTAGGGGGATAGAAAATATTGTTTGGTCAGTATAAAAGTAATAGAAGTCTATGTAAAGACTCTACAATCCACAGAAACCTAACATCTGTGTGTGTGTGTGTGTGTATTACAGTGGCACGCTCTGACCCGCGAGGAACAGGCCAAGTACTATGAACTGGCGCGGAAGGAGCGACAGCTTCACATGCAGCTTTATCCCAGCTGGTCGGCCCGAGACAACTATGTGAGTGCTTCTCATTACTCTGCAGCTAAGTGAGGAAAATCAGGATCATTCTGACATGTGGGATATAAACGTGAGCAGATCCAGTGTCCAAACTCTCATTACAGATCAATCACAATGAGATTATTCTGGCCGTTCATTCAGACTGCATCCGCTGGACTGTCAACTATGACTAAATTAAATATATTTCTTAAGCAGGGGTATTGTTAACTAGAACTAAAACAATCAAAACATATCAATTCGTTGAAATAAATCTGCAATAAAATATAAATATTAGATGATATTAGCTTATGTTAGCTGCCAAGGCAAGATTTCTATTTTTATTAAGTTGAGGCACTAAAATGACTAACTAGAAATAAAATAAATTAAATTAAATTAAGCAAAGAAAAAAAAGAAAAAAAGCACATAATAAAATTACAAAACATGAAAGGATAAAAAGAAAAGAACATTCAAAATATAATAATATATAAATAATACTAAAACACTCTTATGTTTTATAGTGCATGTTAGTTTTTGTAGTCTTTTATTACAATGATTATTAAAAATACAGTCACACTTTACATTAAGGTTTAATTAATAATAATTTATTACTACATTAATAAGAATTTTACAGCATTTTCCAAATTAACTGTGGTACCTGTTAACATTAGTTAATGCACTAATTGTACAAATTGTGTTTCTGTCAGCTAACATTAACAAAGATTAATAAATGCTTTCAATAATGTAATGCTTGTGATTTGTGGAAGAGGAGGAAATTATGCTTTTTTCTCTTGCTGACTGGGAAATCGTACAGTGGGCTGCAAATGCTGGATAATTTATCACTGATGACTTCTCATATTACTCACTGAGTGTGGCATTAAATGGCATTAAATAGGAATATTCCTGCTTGGATGAACTGAAGAGGCTGTGTTTCCTTCCATCCATATATTTTTATGTGCATTTTGGGATATTGCATAAAAAAACACTGGATGGAAACAGCAAGATGTGCATAAAATCTTAAAATGTGCATCATTTTGTGTCAGATAAGAAGACTTGCTTAAACTACAATGAAATAAATATATCAAAATAATAAATGATTTTATAAAAAATTATAAATTACTATTTTGTATGTAGAAAAACAAGAGCTGCATGTTTGCAACTATTCCTATTTTTATTATTTATGCATTGCATCATTTTTCCAGGAAGTGACGATTTATTTTTATTTATTTTTTTGTATTAGTTACATTTACTTTGGAAAGAAAAATAGCTATTTGAACGTTGAAGAAAGAATATATTTTGAAAGAACATATTATTTTTATAATATATAAATATGCAAAATTGTGTACTTGATACTTAATTAGATAATATACAAATAAAAATACAAATAATAAATGTCTTTCTGTATAAATGTATTTATCACCCATGTAAATATGTAAATATTAGTTATTTTAGTTAGTTGCCAGGACAAGATTTCTCTTTTCTAAAGTTGAGGAAATAACTGGAAATAAAATAAATAAAAAAGAACTAAAACTAAAATATAACTTAAAATAATACTTAAAAAAAAAAACAATCACATAAAAAATTGCAAATAACAAAATAACTAAAATGAAAACTGAAAGTCTAAAATAAAAGCTAATTAAATTATTATTTTTCCTTTTTTTGGTAAGTTCAATATTTGAACATTTTCAGGAAGTAACACCTCTCTCTCTCTCAGAGATTGACACCCATCACATGCGAACAAAAATTTCACTTACATTTAGAGCCGTCACCTGCACGTAAACAGGAAACACACAACCCACGCAGAGATATTAACTGCAGCGCTGCTGTGCGGATGTGTCTGTCCACACACACACACACACACACACATGCAAGCACACACACACACACACACACACACACAAACGCAAGCACACACACGCACACATGCAAGCACACACACACACACAAGCACACACACACACGCGCGCGCGCGCACGCAAGCACCCACACACACACACACACGTGCGCACGCACGCACGCAAGCACACACACACACAGAATGTATTTGGGAAAGCAGGGGGTGGAAGAAAGCAGAGACATGTGCAGAGATCAGACAGATTTAGAAGTTTACACTGAGTGACCTGTGTAATTAGCATGATTCAACACGTGTGTGTGTGTGTCTGTGTGTGTGTGTCTGTGTGTGTGTGTGTGTGTGTGATGGTCAGTGTGCTCACTCTGATCTCTCATCACCACAGGGCAAAAAGAAGCGAAGGAAACGAGATAAGCAGCAGGACTCTGGCACAGGTAGATTTCTGTGTTTTCACATGCATTGAGCGCATTAAGAGCGACTTCTGTACAGATCACGAGGAACACTCACTTACAACAATATCAAAGATAAAACTGATCATTGAGACTGAATTCTGACTGGATGAGCCACGTACAGATCACTACACTACTGCACTGTATTACTCAGCAGAAGAACAGTTATTTCTAATAAATGCTAATAATTCAGATATTCATTGAACTCTGGTGTCTTCTCATCAAACTGGCAATTCAATTTTTTTTGGTGATTATATCTCACAATTCAGACTTTTTTCTTCAAAATTTCAAGTTTGTATCACACAATTCTGTTTTTTTTTTCCCCCTCAAAATTCAGAGTTTATCTCACAATTCTTATCCCAGCTTTTTTTTCTCAGAATTGCAAGTTTACATCCTGAAATTCTGACCTCTTTTCTCAGAATTGTTAGGCATAAACTTGGAAATGTCAGAATCTTTCCTTGACTTTCCATTACAATTGTGAGTTTACATCATGCTATTCTGAGAAAAGAAGTGCAAACTCACAATTGTAAGAAAAAAGTCCAAATTGTGAGGTAAGTTACCTTTATTTTTTATTCAGTGGCAGAAACAAGATGCCATATTTTTGTGTTATTTAGCACTTTTCAAGTGTTTTTACAGTACAGTAGGCAGTATGCATGGACTAGCAGCTAATATGATACGAGGGAGCGCTGATGGTCTTGACTGTGATTGCTTTTCTCTTTCTCCTGGTGTTTGGACGGCTAACCTCTCTGCCTCGGCGGCTCTTTCCCTTCTTCTCCTCCTCTCTCTCTTTCTCTGCACGCATGCTGCCTTTCGCTCAGACCCCGGCTCGCCAAAGAAATGCCGCGCTCGCTTTGGCCTCAACCAACAAACGGACTGGTGCGGCCCCTGCAGGTGTGTACGTCTGTCACTAACACCGCTTCAGCTCCAGCCAGTCTGCTTTTATCAGACACTCACCTCTGGGTTTCATCTGACTTTCTGCAAGGGTTTGCTCCAAGCTGTGCATAAACCTTTGAGTCGTAGTCCTGTTTGAACTTTGGCACAGTGGTGGAAGAAGAAGTGTATAAAAAGTACTTATCCATTATTATTAATTCTAGCCAACACTAGTCAGTCAGATGATTATTGCAGATTAGGGTTGCATGATTAAACTAAATAAAATTAAAATCACAATATGGTGTGATTATCAAGTTACAAAGGCTGCTATTTAATTCATGCTCTAAGTTTACTGTTTAACATTTGAGGAATGACGTAATAAGCTATAAATATAAGTTTTGCAAATTTACATTTAGAATTTAATTATATTATTATTTTTCTTAAATATTTTTTATTTTACTGTGAAATATTACAATATACATTATTTTATTTTTATTTAATTTTGAATTGTGATCGTAATTGTTGTTAATAGCCATATTGATATAATCACAAACTTGGGTTAAATTGTGCATTAGATCAATAGTCATTTTAATATTATTTAGTTATGCAGTTATAATTATAATTATTAATGTTGTTATTATTGTATATCCATATTGATATAATCACAAAATTCTGTTGCCTTACAAACAAGACATTAAATTATAATCACTTTTTTTTCCTCAGAAAAATTGCAATTAAATTTTTCCCCAAATAGTGCGGCCCTTTAATATTATTTTTTAAACTTAATATAGGTACACTATCAAAACATTAATATATAAAATGTAAATCAAAACATTCAAATAAACTTTAATATACTAAAATGTCTGTTTAAGTTCATGGTAACTAAAGTGTGTAAAAAATACACTATATTTAAAAAGAAATGTAAATATGTGGCTACAAATAGCATAAAAATCAAATTCATAAACATCAAAATGTTAACATTTTAAGATGAGCGTTATGCAAAAATACTCGTTTTCATTTACAGTAATCTACTCAAATTCAACATTCCACTCTTAAAAATAAAGGTGCTTCACGATGCCATAGAAGAACATGGTTCCATAAGGAACCTTTCCGTTTCACAAAAGAAGGTTCTTCAGATTATAAACAGTTAAGAAAGAGATGGTTCTTCTGTGGCATCGCTGTGAAGAACCTTTTAAGAGTGTAGCACCTTCATTTTTGCGCACGAGTAACTTACCAGTGACTTAGTAACTTTAGTCACACGCTCGAGCTCTGTTATACTGGTTTGTGGTCATTAAATCAGTGACTCAAGAACTGCTGCAATTCCTTCGAGAATGAAGTGATTCCTGAAGCAGTTGATCAGATTGCTTGTAAAGAGTCAGTTTGTTCTCGAGTCAGAGATCGCTGAGGATGAGATGAACTGTAGCTCTGGCCGAGAGTCAGAGGAAGGCTGAGACTTTGATGCGGCCGAGAGCGAGTGTGTGACTTTGATTTGTGTGTGAAGTGACTGATCTCCAGCGTTTACTAGTGCTGCGGTTTCCAGTCAGTATGGCTTACGTGTTGCAGTCGCTTTCAACTTCAAAATTCAACACTATTCCTGAAGGCAAGACACTGCTGACAAAACCACTGTTTGTCGAGCACCAGTCAGTTCTGAGATTCAGTGGAAGGAAAACATCCAGAATACACATTCAAGTTTTTATCTTCATCTATTTTGCATCTGTAGATTTCAATTACAATACATATTTAAAGGCAGATTTTACCGAGGATTTTGTTCATCGTTCACCTGATTTATATAACATTTTATTCTCCAATATGCAGACAAAATGAAACAAGAATTTTGAACCTGGCTTTATTCGAGATTCAGATTTCCATTCTGGAAAAGTATGCAAATTAATGCATTTTAAATTGGATAATTCCTCATTTGCATAACAGAAAATATGTGGAACTGTCGAATAAAGTAATTTCACACGTGTCTTACACTGTATATTCTGGCATAACTGTTTGTTTTGTGTGCTCTTTATTTTGTGTCATTGTTGTGCAGTTCATCTTTGTGACGTTTCACATCCACGCTTTATTCACAGATAACTCTCTTGACTGTTCCTAGGAGGAAAAAGAAGTGCATTCGCTACCTTCAAAGAGGACGCTGCGCCAGCCCCCATTCTTCCGATGGAAGTGCTATAGACTCCCCCCCTTCACCTGTCTATCACCCGCCAAACCCCGCCTCCCCCACCAGCAGGCCCCTCCCACAGATTGCCAAACGCTCCGCCCACCCACCCAGACTCTCGCTCGACTTCAGCAGAATTAAAACAGAGAGCGCCGTAAGGCAGCCACAATAACCCAGACCGACGGCTCACTCGCTGCGGAGACTGCTCTCACGTTCTTCAAGTTCTCCGTCACTTCAGTTTCCTCAGCAAAAAAACCAACAAGTTCACACGGGGCGTCCTCTCATCTTTTAGGAAGTCATGGAGTTAGATCTCCGTGTGGATGAATCTCATGAAGAATGTGTTTTTCCCCCGTTTCATTCATTTTAATGGCAATTACGCATCTTGTTTTCATTACCAATAATGCAAAAAAGATCATTTTTGTTACTGTAGTTTGAAAAATATATATATAAAGGGTTCAAAGTTTACACTTTTATATCACAATACGGTTAAGCAATTAAGGAACATTACACGAGCAAGAATGCTATTTTCCCAAATATCAGCACGATTGCAAATGTGATACTGATTTTGTATTAAATGAGCTACATTTTAGACACAATATTGCCGTTTTTCCCCATTTTGCCAACAAAAACAGTTCCAAATAAAGCCACAGCAGAACCGTTGTGATTCTCTGTTGAGCGAACAATTCAACGACTCACTCGTTTTCTCATTCTTGACTGAATCAGCAGTTTGAACGAATCGAGACAGTCACTTAGTGCCACCGACCGGTAGGTTAGTTTCATATTTATATTATATATGTATATATGTGACCCTGGACCATCTGAAGTCTCTGGGGTATATTTGTAGCAATAGCCAACAATACACTGTATGGGTCAAAATTATTGATATTTCTTTTATGACAAAAATCATTAGGATATTAAGAATAGATCATGTTCCATGAAGATATTTAGTAAATTTCCTACTGTAAATATATCAAAACTTAATTTTTGATTAGTAATATGCATTGCTAAGAACTTCATTTGAACAACTTTAAAGGAGATTTTCTCAATATTTAGATTTTTTTGCTCCCTCAGATTCCAGATTTTCAGATGATGTATATGCAAAACAAACCATACATGATTGGAAAGCTTATTTATTCAGCTTTCAGATGATGTATATTCATAAATTATGACTGGTTTTGTGGTCCAGGATCACGTATATAAAACATTAATCTCATACCATTATTTTGCAGTGTAAATGCATTCATGCCACCTCTGTTTCATTAAACAGTCTGTGCATCTAAACGCAATGAAAAGATACTGATTTAATTTGTTTGGTAGAGCCGTTTAGCCACAATTACAGTAGTGGAAACGATTTGTTTTGTGCATTACAGTAATGTGAATTTTGGGGGAGATGTGCTGAATGTCATCACAATCCCAAAAGTCTGAATGATCTAAATAACTTAATTTTCTTTGTGCAAAATGGATTTTTCTGCTAAAGCGTGACCTGGATGTTTCTTCATGAGATTCAGCCACTGTGTGTGGAGATAAATGATCTCTGAAAACAGTGTCCGTTCTCACCATAACTCTTGTACAATCAAATAAGTGTTGTTAAAGTTCATCTTTTATAGATTGAAACTCCGTAAATACCTAAACTTTTATATGTTTTTATGTAAAGTGGAAAAAAAGAAAAAACATTCCTTGGCTGTTTACTTTTAATAGCTTTTGTTGTGTAGATCTGAAGTAGTCAGCTATGCCTGTCATCCATCCAAACGTCGCAGTATGAAATGAAGTATGATTATGTATCTGTGTGTGTGTGTGTGTGTGTGCTTCAGTGTTGACTCAGGTCATGTCATCTGCGATCAGGCAGGGAGCCACACATCTGCAGTGTTAACATATAGCAAGTCATCGCTCTTTCTTTTGCTTTTGATGTAATAATCATTCTCTAGATTTATTAAAATATTTTGAAAACTCTGTCTTTGTGGTTCTCTCAAGTGAAACAGCATACTGTTTGGTTGTTTTGCATGTATTGTGTTTATTCACCAGCAGCACTGTGTCCAGCTTGACCTGTTTTTAGTGGTTTTATCGACTGTATAATGAACTCATTTGATCACATATGATTTACATTGTTTTGCAATGCATCTTCACTACGGTTTTTAATAATACCAGAACAATATAATACTGCACAATAGTTAATAAGCTATTGTCCCATCACATCCACCGTTACAATTATTTAACTGTTTACTTAACATGAACTAACAATGAAAAATACAGTTGTGTTCAAAATAATAGCAGTCCAACATGACTAACCAGATCAATCACTGTTTTTGGTATAAATCATATTATTACATGGCAAATAATTTACTAGTAGGTGTAATAGACTCAGAGAAACCAACAGACCCAACATTCATGATAGCAATGCTCCTGAGTCTGTGTAATTGAATAATTAAGAGAAAGGGGCGTGTTCAAAATTATAGCCGTGTGGAGTTCAATCAGTGAGGTCATTCATTATGTGAAGAAACAGGTGTCATTCAGGTGGCCCTTATTTAAGGATGAAGCAGCACATGTTGTACATCCAATTCTCTCTGAAAACCTGAGAACGAGGGATCGTGCCAGACATTGTTCTGCTTTAATTAAAACGTTGATTAGAGAGGGGAAAACATATAAAGAAGTGCAGAAAATAATAGGCTGCTCAGCTAAAATGATCTCCAATGCTTTAAAATGGAAAGCCAAACAAGAGAAACGTGGAAGAAACCGGAAGACTACCATTCGAATGGATCGAACAATAGCCAGAGTGGCAAAGACTCAGCCAATGATCAGAGATGGTCTGAAGTTACCTGTGAGTACTGTGACAATTAGAAGACGCTTGTGTGAGGCTAATCTATCGGCAAGAAGCCCCCGCAAAGTCCCACTGTTAAAAAAAAAGACGTGCTGAAGAGGATACAATTTGCCAAAGAACATATCGACTGGCCTAAAGAGAAATGGAGAAACATTTTGTGGACTGATGAGAGTAAAATTGTTCTTTTTGCGTCCAAGGGCCGCAGACAGTTTGTCAGACGACCCCCAAACACTGAATTCAAGCCACAGTACACTCTGAAGACCGTGAAGCATGGTGGTGCAAGCATCATGATATGGGGCTGTTTCTCTTACTTTGGTGCCGGGCCTATTTATCGCATACCAGGGATCATGGATCAATTTGCTTATATCAGAATACTTGAAGAGGTCATGCTGCCTTATGCTGAAGAGGAAGTGCCCTTGAAATGGGTGTTTCAACAAGACAACGACCCCAAACACACCAGTAAGCGAGCAGCATCTTGGTTCCAGACCAACAAAATTAAGGTTATGGAGTGGCCATCCCAATCCCTGGACCTTAATCCAATAGAAAACTTGTGGGGTGACATCAAAAATGCTGTTTCTGAGGCAAAACCAAGAAATGCAGAGGAATTGTGGAAGGTTGTCAAATCATCCTGGGCTCAAAAACAGTGGTTATACAACTAAATATTAGTTTAGTGATTCACAGGAATGCTAAATCTTAACGTTTTTTCAGTTTGAGTAAATATTTGAGTTTGTAATGAAAAATGCAGACACTGCTATTTTTTTTTTAACAGCCCAATACCATTTTGTTTCTTCATTTTCTGTAAAGTAATTAAAATATTGATAGTTTTTCTTCATGTTTTGATGTAAAATATAATGTGCAGTGTTCCCAATGAATGGAAATAAAAAATATTATAAGGATTTTGAGCTTTACTCACGTTTTTAAAAACACTGCTATTATTTTGAACACAACTGTATGTCTAAAGCATTTATTAGTTAATTTCAAGATCGTGAAAAGTTATTCAAAGTTGTGCCTGTTTCTGCCAAGGACTAAAAAAAATTAAATCAAAAAGGTAGCTGCAATACTTCTCAAAATTAAATAAAATTTAAAGAATTGTGAGAAACTCAGAAATCTGACTTCCTTTCCTGCAATTCCAAATCACATCACAATTTAAAGTTTATGTTTTGCAATTGTTTTTTGCAAAAAGTTAATTCTTCTCAGAATTATACCCGTCAACATCAAATTTTCTTCTTAGAAATTTTTCTTCTCAATTTCGAGATATAAACTAATTCTATGAATATCTCGAAATTGCAAGAAAAAAAAAGCCCAAATCATCAGAAAAAGTATTGCAATGACCTTTTTTATGCCATAGTGTAAATGGGCTCCCATAGTAAATTGATGTTAACTCAGGTCCATTGAATAATATTAACAATGAACAGGGCTCATATAAACTAAGCAGCAATAGCTGTATTTTCATTAACAAATAACATTAAATGTAACCAATGTTGTCCCTATTTTCAGAGGTGTAATGGTTACTGGTTTGTACAAAATGTATGGATACTTGTGTCTGAAAAAATGAGTCAAAAGATAGCAAGAGCACACTTTAAGCAAAATTATTCTATTTAAAAGCTTGTTAGGTGTGAAATGATTTAGTGTTGAAAAACACACTATATGAGCTCTAATCCGTAAGAATGACCTCATTTATAAGACAAAAGTGAGTATTAGAAAAGCACCAGCAGGATTTGAGATGTGCGGATACAGACCGCTGCTCTCGTGTGATCACATTCATCACATCACATACTAACAGAATGAGCTCCAGATACGGTCAAAGATGAAGAAAGCTAAACACAAAACACTCACCTCGCTCAAACAGAAATGACGCTGCACAGAGAACTGACAAATCCCACAATAATAATTTTATTTTTTGGAAATAAAAGATTCATAATCCTAATTGCCTGCCATTTAGGAGCAGAACCATGAAAGACTGTCAATCCTATACAATGAGGCAGAGCAGATGAAGTGACGGCAGACGCGAGTAGTTCCAGTTCACGAGACAGGTTTCCAACACTCTTTCAGCACAAATAAGGCTGCTTAGAAAATGTTCCTTAAGCTATATGTTCATTTCTCAAAAACAGAAAACAATCTGACATTTGGTGACAAGCTCCTTTAAAATAAAAAGCATGGTAAGAAAGGGGAGCGTTTTCTCTACATGTGTGAGAGTGACAGCTACTCCATTCATCTGAAGAGGAAGGGCATTAAAAAAGGCTTTTACAGCACACAAGCAAGGAGAACGGCCATGCTAGCAAAACAAGGGATTTTTTTCTCTATTTATTCATGTTAAATCTCAACAAATATGAACAGAGCAGTGCAATTTTTTAATTCCTTTTTTTTTTTGGAACAATCCGTAGTGTTAAAGTGTCAGGATCTTCACTTCTCTTCACACCACTGGTTCTCCTTACGGACCTGCAACAAACAACATTCTGGAGAGTTACTGACGTTAAACTAAAACTGAAAAACTTCATTCAAATCTTATGAAATAAGAATAATTCAGTTCATCTTATTTCAACATCCTGAAAAAGTACCACAGTATTTAAATAGCAGCACAACTGTTTCCAACAACGATAAATCAGTATATTATTATGATTTCTGAAGGATCACATGACGCTGAAGACTGGAGTAATGATGCTGAAAATACAGCTTTCATCACAGAAATAAACTGAAGAGCAGAAGAGACTTCTTAAAATAATACAAACAAATCTTACTGATATTAAGAGTCACTTAAAAATTACAAAAACAACAATTATTAAATCTGACAAAAAGTGTATGGTCTCTCAATGATACTAAAGTAACACGGGTCTTAAGACCATGCATGACGCAGGAGAGACAGGAAGTGAGCACTTGTTTTACCTGGGCTTCCTCTTCCTCTGTAAAATCATTTTTGATATTGAAAGTCTTTCTGATCTCCTCTGGGGTTTTGCCTTTGATCATGTTTGCAACCGTCTTGCAAGTTACATCTAGCAAGCCTTTGATGTCCAAGTAATTTGCAGCCTAAACAAAGGGAAGAGAGATGAAAGTGAGCGTGATGAGACGGTTACGCTGCGGCCATCGTGTGGCGAGTCAACGCACTGCTGCTCGGACATGTGCAAACACTCAACTCACCACATAAGAATAAACAGCACAAGAGACCCATTCACAATAAAGCCTTTCAGAGATGTCCCAAGTTGAGAAGAGAACTTGATTACAAATGCTTCAAAGCAATTTGAGGTTGGTTTTCCCAGTGAATACTGACATTTGACAGATATATCAATATTAGTAAGTCAGAAACTGATATTATTTCATTGAAATCCTGCACATAATGGGAGATAAATGTTAGAAGCTCCATACATTTACAGGAAAGCCATTCTTAGCACGGCCATCCTTCTGCCTTAAACCTGCGGACAAGCGGCCGGTTGTCGTTTTAAAATTCATACATTTAGTCCTTTTCGTTGTGCACATAATGCATGTTCATACACCTAAATGTGTTTTCATAGACTGCAATTTGCACACTGTTAGAAGGACATGGAATAACATTCACACATTCCTGAGGGCGAATGCATTCTTAATACCAGGTGGAAACAACCATAATTACACTGACTGCTACGATTGCACAACACACATCCATAATAAGGCTTAGTGTGATTATGAAATCACAAGGCTGAGATTTAATGAAATAAGTGCTAGTTTCTGAGTGATTCACACGTCAGCAGCTCATGATCCGGTGATTTCAGCGTCTCAGTTCAATGTAAATGATCCCGAGTCGCTTTAACATGCATTTGGAAACTAAACATGTAGCAAACTTCTAATGAGAGGCGCTTATCAATGAAAGACAAGCTTTAAGGGCTCCTGCGGTTTACTGTCAAAATAAAAAAAATTAAGAAATTAAGACAAAAACTATTTTTTCAGTTGTAATGTAAAAAATTACTATCAGACATGTACAATTTAAAATTGATGATTTATTTGTTTTTATTGTATTTATTTTACGTTCGAAATAAAATCACAAATGCAAATGCAATTATTGTTATTTCCTTAAATACTCTTTTTACAGATATCATAATATTTATTTTGTTTCTCATTATTATTTAGATATACAGCAGCTCACAAGGCTTCTGAACAGAGCCAAAGCATGTACTCTCTCTACTGAAGTGATCCATATAGTAATTACTGCTGAGAAGATGACAATGCTTATTCTTATTGTAAAATGACTGCTAAATAAATTTGATTAACTATGAAATTTATTTTCATTTTATTTCCAGGTGCATCCTGACATTTTGGTTTCCATTTTGACCCAAAGTATTAATTTTGGTGCATCACTGATTATGAGAGCTTTCATAAATGTTCAACCGTGGGGTTATTTTGCAGAAGCTCAAGAACCAGAAGGCACTCTCTATGTTCTTTTAGCTTCTCAACTGGTTTTGCTTCATTTAATGCAGGGCGCCGCATTTGTTTATCCTACAATTTCAAGCACTCAATTGGTCTTAAAAACCAACAGGATGCATTTTGCTTTATTTTCCCTCCATGAAATCAGATCTGCCACTCAGTTCTGTACCATACAGCACCATTTCAACGAACGCTGGCAGTCAAAGCACAAGCAGTTTTACAAACCAGAATGAGTTCGAAGAGGGTGCCCTGGTCTACTTTGAGGAACTCCTGGTCCCACACGGGGATGTCATCCGTTCTTTTCTCTTTATTCTCATCATCTTCAGGGGGAGGAGGGTCGTCTTTATGGTGGGTGCACCACTGAATCACCTGTGGGCATATTAAACACACTGTAAGGCTCAGCCCCATTTCATATTTATTTTAAAAAAACAACTAATATGCACAATATATAAATTATTTTGCATAACTGAGAAAAATGTGCAATGAGGAACAAAACCCAGTCACATTACAGTAATGAGAACTGGCATGAAAATAATGTTATAATGCACTTTGATACAGAAACCATTGCTGAATATTCATAAACAGTAGGCTTGCTGCGATAGACAGTTTTGGCGGTAGGGTTGGGTATCGAAAACCGGATCCAAATTTCCAAGAACCGGGTATTCGATAAGACACGTGCATTTCGATTCTGCGTTCACATTTTAATGTGATTTAAAACGATTAAAGTGCGGGAACGGAAAGACATTGTGCCCTGTTTGCACGCAGCACACACGTTTGAAGCGCGAGCACCGAGAACAGAGGATAGAGAACAGCGGTCTATTATATCTACAGGTGCGAGTTCCCAGCCTGTGTCCGTTCTCAAACCGTTCCGTGAATTTCCACTGCAGAAAAAGCCTTCTTTCATATTTATCAACCAGTATGCAGAAAACTACATCAGTATATCATCATAAACACAGCCGTTTTTTTGTCTTAAGTGAACGTAAACTGATAAAAAAAAACGCACGAGTAACGTTACAGTATTTTTAGATCTGCGTGCATTCGGTGTTAAAGAGACAGCAGCTTAATAAATGCACTGCCTATCAATTAATCAAAGAACAAAAGAAAATCTTGACTGAATATATTTAATAATCTATATTTATTGCAGTGTTTTTAAACTTTATTGTTTCTGTACCTGATATTTGGTCAAGTTGTATTTATGCTATTGCTAATTGATTAGTTGGTTCCTATTTTATTACTTGTCTTTAACACTTTAATATTTGAAATGTATAGTCTAGTTTTTGCTGTGGTATTTGTTAAAACCATAGGTAAAAGTTCCTCTTGTAAGTCTAAGTGTTCTGTAGGCTGCTGATGTTTGCTCATGTTATTCAGCTGCAACAGAATGCTTTGTAAAAAAAAAACAATAAAAGTTTGACATTTGTTTTTAATTGGATTTTTTTATGTTATTAGAATCGATAAGAATCAGAATCGATAAAATTCAGATGATACCCAACCCTAGTTGGTGGTGATGCTGTCGTTTTGATTTTTTTTATAGTAATAAAAATCATAAAGTTCAGCTAGAGAACAGACACTACAATTAAAAACCGAACACTGCTGCTCAACGCGTCGCATCCCAGATCAGATTTCATGCATCACCTGAGGAGGAAGAGTGAGGCGAGACAGACAAGACTACAGCGGATGATTTAGTTTCCAAACTAAATGCAAAAGCACCTGTTTGGCAATATTTTGGATTTTGAAAAGCCTGTTGACATTTGCTTTTTATCTTAGGTGACTTTGGAAGTTTTTTAAACATTCGTTTCTTATTTAATTGGTTCCACAATGTTTGCTGATTTTTATTTTATTTGACATAAAGGTGTATGCCGTGCCTCCAATCTTTCTTATTCGCTTTGGTAATAAACGCTCTACGTTTCTTATTTATTTGGTTCCACAGTGTTTGCTGATTTTCAGTTTTGTAGACCCATTTAAACTTTGTGTAAGTAGCATAGCCTATAGCATGGTGTATTTTTATTCGTTTTGTTAATAAAACTTCTATTTATATATAGGCTAAGTGAGTTTGGCTTTGTATTTTGTTTGCTTGAATTGCATTCAAGCAATTGATGCTGACTTGACACTAGTTTGAAAGTGAAAGTAAAATGAGCACAGCGGTTTTAAAAGTGAATGAAAGCCAGAAAAAGAGGGAAAACTCAAATGATCAATTGCTTTACGCCGACTTGCCGCTAACTTGAAAGGGGAAAGTAAAAAGCGCACCCAGCTATTTAAAAGTGAAGGAAAGCGAGAAAAAGAGGAACCAAATTATTAAAGAAAGCCAAAATATTAAACCTCATGAGTGTATATTTAATTAATAATATAGTCAAAATGACAATTTTCACCTGAGATTTGGAGCCAGATTACAGGGGGGTAAAAATGACCTCAGAAAAACGTCAGGATCATAATGTTATTTTTACACAAAGATTGGTAGGTCTATTAGTATAACAGACCTGTAACCCAAGAAGTATTGAAGATATCTCAATGCTCTTTTAGATTTTGGGTTTTAACAAGCTTTCCTTTCAGCATCTTCATTTTTAAGGCCCTATATGGCTCATCTAAATATCTGGCATCCAAATATGTCTCCAAGAGTAAATTGTTAAAGTGAACACATTGTCAGTGGTCAAAAACAAAATGTGGGCCACTTTGTATACACCTGATACTTACTGTATTTAAAAAAAACAATGTCTGAAGAATAAATAATGCTGGAACTAGAATTGTAGCTCGTCTGTCAAATGGTGAACGGTCACCATTGCAACAATGCAACAAAGATTTTATTAATAGACCTTCTAATCTCTCTGTAAAAATAATGATGCTGCCATCTTTAAGTAATTTTTACCCTGTAATTTGGTTCTGAAGATGGTCATTTTGACCCCCGTCTACAAAAACAGTGGATTACTCAGTAAATATACATCAATGACATTTAATATCTTGAAAATCTGAGATCTCTGGTTGAGTTGTTATGTAATGACCCATTTATTATCATCTTGGGGTAAAATCAGGCCTAGATACGTTCGGGGGAGTCACCCACCTATCTATCTATCTATCTATCTATCTATCTATCTATCTATCTATCCCAGAGTACCATCTATATACTAACATCATGTGAAACTCCCAATTAAACATGACAGCAATGTACAAGTCTGACCTTCTTCAGAATGGCTGCGTTTACATTGGGTAGAGGAACCGGATCATCATCTCCTTCATCATCCATCCCCAGATCTGAGCAGAAGAGAGCTGTGATTACACACCACACACACACACACACACACACACGTGTGTGAACATATCTCAGTTCAGCTTACCTTCAAGCATGGTTTTTATAGTCACAGACTGCTTGGCGATTTCAACATCCACCTCAAACATCTCTCCATCAGAGCTCTGCAGTTTAATAGTCGGCATCTACATGAACAATAATACACAATAACAGCACATTATTTCAGAATACGAGTCAGTCAAGAGCTAATGACTCATGCTAGCTGTGTTAGCTCACATTCTCCAGCACTACAAGACTGAGCTAAACTACAGATATACACATAAATATTACACATGAATAAAAGACGGCCATATAATGGAAGAGTGAAAAACAAGAAATCCGCTAACGTTACAGTCGAAGCATCCAGAGCACTTCTCCAGAACATTCATAAATCGCACCTAAAAACATCGAAGTATTAAGACTACCACTGTCCCACAGTGTTTCATTCAACGAGCTTTTAATATGATTTAAAAACATCACAGAGACACAGAGCACGGGCTGTTTGTGATGCTAAGCTAACGTTAGCCGCGCGCCTACAGGCCTCTCTTAGCAACCGCTGCATTCATCATGTCAACCGGGATAAACTTCATCATTTCACACAATATTGCGTCTCTTCGCTGTCAAAATATAACATATGACTCGCTAATGTGGCAGATTTGGTCCCGTTCTTACCGTGACTGAGAGCGGCGAAAGTATGAAGCTGACCGTCAACAAGGCCTGAATGAGACTGAGCTCAGCGTGCCGCGCATGCGCAGACTAAACCTCATCACTAGGCCTGACCTTTGCTACTGACATGCAACGGAATTACGTAATTTAATTACAAAATAAATTTAATTAGTTACAGTTACTAAGAAAAAATGTGACATTAATTTACAGTTACTTATGAAAATGTTAATCTGAGTTTTAATCTGAAATCTGAATTTTTCTCACACACACACACTTAATTAGCTTCTTTCATAAATTGCAGTGACTGCTCTAAAATATGACACACCAATGTTTCAGGAGTTTATGACACAAAATAGGACACATGCTTATTCCATAACTGTTTTATTTCCTATTTGGGTTTATAACTATTATGATTTATTTTCTAAGATTAGGCCTAATATTGTTATTAGATTTTGTGGTGCTGTGCTTTAAATGAAATGATTATAATCTTAATTCAAGGGATGGAGGATTGTGGAAGTCTGACAGTAATCAGTGCTGAGTTCTACTGTAAGGTTAAACCTGTCTGCTTCAAATGTTTCAAAATGATTAACAGTTGAAAGCATTAGAAATTTAGAAAAGTAATCAAATGTAATCCGTTACATTAATAAAGTAATTGAAATAGTTACACTATTTATTACAGTTTAGGTTGGGTAATTTATAATCTATAACCGATTACATTTCCAAACTAACTTCCCAACACTGCTCAAAACCTTACAGTAGTATTCAACACTGATTACTGCCAGACTTTCACAATCCTTCATCACTTAACTAAACATTTTAATCATTTCATTTTAAAGCACAGCCACCATAAAACCAGACTCGAGCACCTCTTTTTACTTTGAGATTGTTCTGAGGTTATATATATATATACAATATATACTGTGTGTATTTATATATACATAATATACACAGCACACACACATATGTAAACAAAAACTTTTATTTTGGATGCGATTAATCGTTTGACAGCACTAATTTATTTACAACAAAATCAAAACGGCTGATGAAAGTGATGCATGAAGTACCACTGAAATACTTGCTACTATTTTCAGAGATGTGCCGCTCTTTCAAACTACATTACTTCGGTAAAACATAGGAGAAAAATAGCTTAACACACTCACACACATATATATGCATGATTTTGGGGGCAAAACAGCTCAATATTTGTATTTATTAAATTATATATTTTATTAAAAATAAATGTAAATATTCATATATTGTATTTATGTATTAAATCTTATTTTTCCTTGCTGATTTGATCATGTGTGTATCCCAGGATTAAAGGTTTAAAAGGCAATTAATATTCAGTAATTTTATGCAGACACTATCAGATAGGAACAAATTTCGAGCTGAATAATGACACTAACTTTGCAACACTCACCCTGTAATTGAACTGAATTAAACCAAGACTGAACTGAATAATGACATTATTGTCTTCTGAAACTGATGTTGAATTCTTTTCATAATTGTTGACTTTTATATATTAACACTTTCTCCTGTTTACTGCTTTGAACCTGCTTTAAAACTATTTGCATTGTATAAAGTGCCAGATAAATAAATATGGCTAGACTTTAGAGCAGTAACAGCAATAAACCTCATCAGCTCAATGCCATGAAAACAAGACTGTATAAAAGGTCTTAGATCATGCCATCTTCACAATTCTTGACTTTTAAAACTGTTTTTGTATACTTACATTTTATTTTTATGTAAAAAAAAAAAAAAAAAAAAAGTTAAACAATCCCTTGAACGCACTGTAGTTCAGTCGCTCACAGCCTCGTTTTCATTCCGGTCAAAAATGAAAAATAGGTCTATGCTTGGCTCAACTGAGGATTCAAGAACCGCACACAAATACATGAGCAAGATCCATCTTTATTCATGAACTGGTACCCTTTATACAGACACAGAACCATCATATGAAGCTATTCCAGGATTTAGACGACACCATGCCATCTTAGTCTGCCACATATCATTAGTTGGCATTTGTTGAATACGTTCGGTGTAGGAAAGATTAATCGCCAGCTTGTTGGGATATAAAAGCATCTAATCACCCGTAGAGCACGGAAAACAGGGAAATAAACTGAAGTGGACTTCGTTCTGTTGAGAAAAAGTGCAAACAGACAAAAAAAGAAAAAGAGAGAACACAAACAGGGTTCATGAAGGAGACCGTGTGTTCAGGAGGGTTTCACAGCCTGTGTTGATCTAAACAGAGGAGGACAGAAGCAGGAGCAGACGGGAATATCTGGTGCTCGTGGCGTCGGATCGGTCTGGATATGGCACACGCCTTTTGGTCCACAGACGTTTCACACTGGATCAGTTTTCTCTTTTCTATACTGTTGCCCATTCCTCTCCCCTTACTTTAAACTGAATGAGGATTATAATATCATGGCAATACGGTGCAAAGCTGAGGGATTCACAGGAAGTAGTCGGGGGTACGGCGGGTGACGTGCGGCTCTCCTCTGCGCGGCGCCGGGTCGAACTGCAGGCTGCAATCACAACACATCAGACACGTTCAGATGGATAGCGTTTAAGAATCTGCATCCATTAGCGCTGTCAAAATGACTGAAACTAAAATCAAATTTTGTACTTAAATATGATCTTAATAAATATGAAAGCTGAATAAATCTTTCCATTGATGTATGGTTTGTTATGATAGGACAATATTTGGCAGAGATACAACTATTTGAAAATCTGGAATCTGAGGGTGCAAAAAAATCTAAATATTGAGAAAATCTCCTTTAAAGTTGTTCAAATTAAGCTCTTAGCAATGCATATTACTAATCAAATTGAGTTGATACATTTACGGTAGGAAATTTACAAAATATCTTCATGGAACATGATCTTTACTTAATATCCTAATGACTTTTAGCATAAAAGAAAAATCAATCATTTTGACCCATACAGTGTATTGTTGGCTATTGCTACAAATATACCCCAGAGACTTAAGACTGCTTTTGTGCTCCAGGGTCACACATAATTAAGCTGCTTAAACAATTAGAAACAAAACAGCATCATTTAGGCTATGTATGCATCGTTTAATACATAGGACTGAAAACCAATCAGAGTACTTTTTTCATTTAAAAACATCTTCGCATTGATGTTCTCTTTTTCTGCAATATTTTGAATGAACAACGTGGGTTCAACTGGACAGGCTTAAAAAGCATTAAAATGCAGTGACCCCTACATCTTCATCTCATCTTGTGTGCCACATATAAGGCTGCCTGACACACACCTAACATTTGAATGCAACGTTTTTGCATTCGAATGTGGATTTTTATATTAAATTTGACGAATATTTGAAATTAGATTTTTTTTTGACAGCCCTAGCTTCCATCAAGCTTTTCAACTTACAAGGAGTACTTGAGGGTGTCGTCGAGCTCCATGATGGCTGCCTGATTTCCACAGCGGTAGCAGTAGTTGGGTGCGCTGAAAATCGTTACCACGTTACGATCATGGCACCAGTTGTAACCCTAGAGGAGAAAAGTGTTATGAATCACTGATATATAAGATTTTATGCGTTTTTACAGAAGTCTCTTCTGCTCATCGAGGCTGCATTTATTTGAACTGAAGACTGGAGTAATGATGCTGAAATTCAGCTTTGATCACAGAAATAAATTACACTTATATTATAATCTACTGGCATACATACACAGTATTCATCGATTGTGAACTGCTCTGAAACAGTGAGTCTGTGAACGGTGCCATGTTTTGACTTTTAAAGGGAGAGTTCACCCCAAAATTAAAATAGTCATTAATTACTCATGTCGTTCCAAACCTGTAAGACCTTTTTATATTTAATCCCCCCCCACCCAAGTTACTGTCGTCCACCATTTGTCCTTGCTACGTTTCTGGACCTGGGAACATTTCTGTTGCCTTGCTGTCTATGGGAGGGTCAGGGAGCTCTCGGATTTCATCAAAAATATCTTAATTTGTATTCTGAAGATGAACGAAGGTCTTCCAGGTTTGAAACGACATGAGTAATTAATGACAGAATTTTCATTTTGGGGTGAACTAACCCTTTAACCATGCAGCTCTCATTTATTTAATAAAATCACAGCCTTTAAGTGTAATCATAATAAGCTGTATTGTAATCTCCATCCTCAAATTGAAGGCCTCTTAAAATAAATGGTTTGTTAGACCAGTTAGAATAAGAGCTTTTATGAGCTTAACTTTCGTAAAACTGAACTTTAGACATTTTAAGAACATTCTCCAAAATACACTTTAGAGTTCACACTTCTTTTAGTCGCGAGTGAAACGCTCACACTGTCGAGATCTCAAGATGTGACCCGACTGATCTCTCAGCAAAGTAATAAACTCAAATACTTTCCACTTTGTGTCCACATATGAATTTAAGATAAAGCTGATGTGCGTCTCATTCAGCAGCGATGTTCATTTATATAACTTCAAATTAAAGAAGATTATGAGCCATCAAGAGATGTTCCCACCTCCATCACTAGCTGGTGAGCTCTAGAGACCAGCGTAAGGCCATTAGCATGGTTGAACGTCTCGGATATGTCCTGCCCAAAGGTGTAGCCTGCACCTCTAGGAGAAATACCCCAACCTCCACGGTCATCTGGGTCAGACCACAATAAATCACACATGGGTCCCTGAGGAAAACCACAGACAAAGAGAGACATTAGTGCCGTTAAGTGCATCTTTTTTTTTAGCTTTATTTTTTAATTCGACTCAAACTGCACATGTAAAACACAGCAGGGTTGCAGCTTTCCCCGTTTGCTGCTAAAGGCCATGATAGGATCATCTATGTCCAATACCTCATGAGGAACTTCCTGTAAACGATCCAGCGCTCTGATGTGATCGAGAGTGTCTATGGACGGTGACAATCCTCCATGAAGACAGAAGATCTGAAAGCAAAAAATTAGAAAAATCAACAAAAAAATTAGATGCAACCTTCACAATAGCCTTTGAAGGGTTTACTGAGGGCCCTATGATTTTGTTAATCAGTAAATCTCTTATTTTTCGGATCAAATGACTTCATGTTCTATAGAGACACAGTGGCGAGATCTAGGAGAAAGTATTTTAATATCACACACATCACACAGCTGAGCTTCAGCAGAGGGAAGATCGACATACCTGACCATCTACCAAGGCAGTTAGGGGAAGGTAATCGAAGAGGTCTGTGAAGTATTTCCAAACGTTTGCATTGCCGTATTTCCGCAAGCATTCGTCATAAAAGCCGTACACTTGTGTGATCTGTCTGCTTTCGTGGTTCCCTCGAAGTATTGTAATGCGTTCACGGTACCTTACCTACAATTTGAAGACATAACCAATGATTACCAAAAATATACAAAATAAAACTGGCCATTAACCTGCATAAAGACTGATTGGACATGTTCTGTTGTCCTTCAGACAAGATACATGTCCATTTTCCCCATTTCTCTTTTTAAAAATTGTTCTGTAAATATAATTTATTCACAAACAATATTCTCATCAAGTCAACTAAAGGTTATGCCATAAGTACTAATTATAGATTTCATTAAAAATATACAAGTTTCCAGAGACTGCTCAAAGAACACACGTGTCATTTTTCTATGTTTTTGGTTTCATATTTCATCTGTCAATGCTCCGTTGACACTGGACTTCCTGATATCGATATTTGGCATGTGTCATAAATCACATCATAACGGTGTTGCTCTGGCTGAAAGGATAACAATACAGTGAGGTGGGAGAGAGCGCTCAAACCTTATCAGATCGTACACATTGGTGGACATTTATGGAAATTAATCTTTGTCTAAATAAAGGTGACAAATATATGAGAAGGTATCAGTATTTAAATGTTTAGGCTTTTGGACTAAGAAGTTCTGTGATCACAAATAAAAGGAGGCAGACGCAACTGAACAAGTACGTTTCGTTTTTTTAGCAGTCGAATGAGCAAGAAAATAAATTACATAATAAAATAAATTACTCACGGTTCGGATCGTACTATAGATTGAGTCACGGATTGGATCAGCAAAAAACACTTAAAAAGTTTGGTTTTCATTTATTATTAAAAGCTTACTTTAAGTACTTCTACACCCCAGCAGAAACCACTAGCTCAACTAATCAAGTCAGTAATAAAACAAGAACAATTACACAAATTACAAGCATAGATGACTACAACACAGTTACAAATGAAGGCAGTAACACTAGTATTCAGGTTCAGAAATGTAATAATTAAATGTAAATCAATACAATAATGCTCACCGCATAAGTTAAATACAGATTAATCTTTGTTAAAGCTGTGGTGGTGTTTGATTAGCATAAATTATATTGATTTAAATTGATCAACCATAAATACATGGACACAATTTACAATTCATGCTAGTTTCAAGGGATCGTTCATCCAAGAATTTAAATTCTGTCATCGTTTACTCACACAGAAGATATTTTGAAAAACATTCGTAACCAAACAGTTGACTGTAGCCACTGACATCCATAGTCTGGAAAAAATACTATGGAAGTCGACCAGCAACTGTTGGGTTACAAACGTTTTTCTAAATATCTTCTTTTGTGTTTAACAGAAGAAACTTATACAGGTTTGGAACAACTCGAGGGGGGAGTGAATGATACTTTTCATTTTTGGGTGAACTATGCCTTTAATGTTTATGAAATGTAGATCAAAAGTGTAGCCCGTACCTTGAGAGCGACGAGCAGTGAGACGGTTTCCACAGAGTAATAGCCTCGGTCGACATAATCTCCCATGAACAGGTAGTTTGTGTCTGGTGACTTTCCTCCGATTCTGAAGAGCTCCATGAGATCATGAAACTGGCCGTGTACGTCTCCACACACGGTGACCGGACATCTCACTTCCTGCACATTAGACTCCTTGGTCAGGATTTCTTTAGCCTGCAGAGAAAAATAAATAAAATCTCATTATTCTAATCCTATCATCATAAAGGCCCTGATAAACACTGAAGTAAAAGGATGTTGAGCGTTTTGGTGTGCTGAATGAAATCAATCTGAAAGTTCACACAAAAATCTACCGAGGCAAAGCAGCAGACGCATGGAAAAACAGCATTATTATTATTACGACAGTCCTCGATTATGATCGTCTGAGCCACTTTCTATTCTATAAACACCTGTAACATCAGTATTACTGTGGGTTTATTTTATGAAGCCATATCAGGTTTGTTGTAACGTTTTTAAAAGCAATAGCCTAAGTGATGTGAAGCCATGGTTTACAGTGATTTTAGAACAGCTTATTGCAGTTTTCTAGTGATGTTTAATAAATCAAGCACACGAGACACACCCTCAAGTGCTTAAAAACACACACTTGTGAAATTTCATTAGCTCAACATGTCCAGGTAATTCAGTCAACAATATAGAAAACAAAAAAAACATCAACCTAGGAAGCTGCTAATTATATTTTAAATAGTCTAGTAGTTACCTTAAGTCTTTAAAGGGGTCATCGGACACAATTCATCTTTACATGTTGTTTGAACATAAATGTGTTGGCAGTGTGTGTACACATCCACCTTATAATGATAAAATTCCACCCAATGCTTTTTGTTTTTTAAATCCCCAATAATAATGATTACAGATCAGGCTGTTGCAGTTTTGCACAGGCCCCTCCCACAATTGTTGATTGACACTGGTTTTAATCACAGCTCCGCCCGGAGTGAGCTGTCATCAGTCTGCCATTGTTTCGACACAGGAGCGGTTTTAGACAATGACTCCTAAGCGATTGAGGTGTTTTGTTGGATGTAATAATGAACATAGCAGTCGTCATTTACTCCTGACATCTGAGCCGCTGAAGACTCAGAGGATTACGTTCGTTTTTGAAGGGAATGCACCTCCTGATCTACCTTAAATTAGTCTATGTTAGGGGTGTGTGATTTACAGTGTTCATGATTCAGTCTAATAAAATGCACTTAGAATGATCATTCAAGACATGGGGGAAGAAAATTTGTATATTTATACCACTTCATATAGTATCAATTTCACATGAAGAGTGCAGTTTTTTTTTTTTTTTTCAAAAACATACCATGATTACAAATGTGGTAGATTTTTTACAACAGTTCATTAAACAAAAAGTTAATTAAAGAGACTTACGTTTTAGACCATATTTCCTGTTTTTGCACAATTTCGATAAAAATATTCCCAAACCGTCACAGCACTGTTTTGCGTCTCTAAACAACATGACGGTGATTCGTTCCTGAGCTGAATCATTTAACCGTTTAAATGATTCAGTTCAATTGCAATGACTCACTTATTAACAGCGACTTGTTGCCATCTACTGGCGATTTTAATTTCATGTTTAAAGTAGTTTTTATTATTTCATTTCAAATATCAGTATTTAACCTTTTATGTTTAAAGGGGTCATAACACACACAGTTTCACCCAATCTCATGTTAATCTTGAGTACCTATAGAGTAGTACTGCATCCTCCATATCTCCAAAAAGTCTTTAATTTTATCATTAATAAAAGATACAGCCTTACGATTCTCTCCGGAAAAAGCCGAGCTCCTGGAGGCGTGCCGTGTGGGCGGAGCTGAAGAGTGGCGAGCCGATCGCCAACAAAACAGAGACATTTGACGCCGTTTCACTTACCGTCTGCAGTTCTGAATCATGCCCGGGATTTTTATAGCTGGACTGCTCCATCTTTCAGTATTAAACTATGTGGAAGTCCAGTGTCGAACTGGGCCTCGTTTATAAAATGTTCGTCAACAACGAACAACAAACTGTATCCTCCGTTCACGTAACGGTGGGTTCTTTTGGAAAGCTGAACAAGGTTATCTTTCCCTCACGACCAAAAACACAATTCTTTAGAGACATTCTTCCTGAGCGAGTCCCATGCAGTGCTGCCGAGTGAAACGCGTTGATGAGCGTGCTCTTGCCTCTCTGCAGTCGATGCATGCACAGGAGCGTTCTTCTGGAAGAAATGCACATATAAGGAGTTCCACCTTCATTTACGTCAGCAAGAACCACGATCGAAAAAAACTCCGAAACGTGTCTAAACCCGGAAGTGAGATTTTTGCCGCAGAAATACTCTGTTATACGTCCAAATTGTTTGAAACTTTGTCCATGCTTAGCATGAGAATCCAACTCTTTAACAGTGAATGCATGAATGCATGAAACAGCATTGTACCCCCCCTTTAATATATCAAAACATTATTTATGCCCATTTTCCACAAGTCGATACGATTCTTTAGGGTCTTAATGAAAAGTCTATAACTTACTTTGGTTAAAATTTCTCAATGGTAGTGTAAAAAAAACACCTTACCCTGGCAAAATCAGCTCTGTTTTCAGCATGCTGTTTTTACTCCATGTTGCTTTAAATGCTAATGAGCTCAGCTGACCCCGCCCCTCTCTTCCATGGAGAGACGAGCAGACTTTAAACTTCAGCCGCGAAACTGGCTAACTAACACATTATTAGGAAAGGAAATTTGCAAAGATTCATTACAAAAACCCTTATACTCGCTTCTTCTGTAGATAAAACTTGATCACGAATGATTCGCGTGAACAGATGCATTTAGGCAGATCGGGGTTCGGTGCATTCACTTCAAAGCGAAAGTAACGTTAATCCTCTGCGTCTTCAGCGGCTCAGATGTCGGGAGTAAATGACGACCGCTATTTTCATTATTACATTCAACAGCTCTCAGCTCACTCAGGGCGGGTCTAAGGCAAGACGGCCTTGTCAATCAACTATCGTGGGAGGGGTCTGTACAGAGCTACGTCATTCTGACAGGAATCTCAGAACAGCCTGATTTGAGGAAGTGGATTTAAAAAAAAAAAAAACACTGGGTGAATTTTTATCATTATAGGATGGATGTGTACACACCCTTCCAACACACATTTATGTCCAAACAACTTGTAAACTGAATTTTGCATCTGATGACCCATAAGTCAAAATTTTAATTTCGTTCCACAGATGAAAAGCAAATCTGCATTCGGTATAAATTCTGATCTACAGTCTAGAGTTTGAGCCAACTGGAGTTTGAATGCAATGACCTAAACAACTGTATATGAAGCCTAGCCGTCATCCTGAACGCACCCACTATTAATGAAACTCCTCTATAGACACAAACATGTTAAGAACACAATCACATCATTTAAGGTGGAATAGAAAGTGTCAAACAGTAATTGCGCTCAGCCTTGCCCATACATGCTGATGATTTATTTGGCTTTCAAGATATGAGTGACGCAAATCTGCAATCAAGCCAACGATAAACACAGTTTATAGGATTTCAAGCTGTGAGTTCAGTCTGCAAAGGTCTAAAGCATGACTCTCTAATTGGTCGGCTGATAATCTTAGAAGTCTAGAACAAACATTTAAAATGATGATTAATTAACCTATCGGTAAGCCCCTCCCATCGAACGCAGATGAGCCAATGGCACTTGAGTATAAGTTGCACAAGGAACAGAACTCAGACATCTTTAGGTTGAAGCGCCATAAGGAAGCATTGAAGAGCCGAACTCCGCATTGGTTTGATGGTGTTTATGCTACAAAAATGGAAAACCGATGTAGCTGGGGTACTTTAACACTGATTCCAGGTATCCTAAAAGAGGATAGGCAATAGAATTTATTTCATTCCATTTCCTAAACCCAAACAAAACAGAGCAAAATGTCCGTAAGCATTAAACTAATCCCATTTAAGATGAAAATGTTAATTTTCTGGTAGTCACACTCTCATTAAGTTGCAATTTTCATCTTCTCAAGCAGAACATTAATGTCATCTTGTGCTTCAGCAAGGTATCTCTAGTTAGTGAGTCAATGCTAATGTACAAATCTAAATAGCGGACTGTTCTCATATCATGTACACTGTAGGGCAAAAACACAAACGAAGGTCTATATTTCAGTGCCTCTCCATATTAAAACTTGAACAGTGTTGATCCTGCATGTTGTCATCTGCGATCGTGATGACCGTAACATGAGGCTTCTCCCGTTTGCATTGTGATCTGTAAACCCTCACCTTCCAAATTAATCGAGTTACCCACCATATTTATTTTAAAATCTTTTATATATCCCTCCATGACATATTTAATTCCCACTTTAATGGTGGTCCTTCTGTGTCCAAAATAGTTCAAGAACATCTTGTGACAGGTTTTCACACTGACAGCGGTCACTGTAAGACAACTAGCAACTGTTTGTTTGTCCGAGGAAGCAAGAGTAACTAAGGGGGGGGGCGGGGCTTACCGATAGGTCAATTGGATGTTGAGATGTGGGCGTGTGTATGCAGATGAGCTTGAAGGGGAGGAGTTTAAGAGCACAAAATGATTGGAGAAGTCCTGCAAACGTCACCAGAGAAGTCCGACGCTTCACCAGATTTTAATGAAATATACATGGTGCCCTCTAGACGCTTGCATTCTGCAAGTGAACAGCACATTGTAGTGCCATCCCAAAGAAGCACAAAATCACTTTCACTGACTTTTATCTTCATTTGACCCTCTAACTCGAGCGCTCTCTATTCTAACTATATTTTATCCATTAATTTATTTTTATATTTATTAAAAAAAAAAAAAAAACACTTGAACCTAACACTAACTATTCTATTTCTACCCGAATTACTTTTTTTTTATTATATATGAAAAAAAAAAATGAAAAAAAAAAGACTTAACTAGCATCCCCTGTTCATTTTTTCTATTCCCTGGTATTCTTTTTTTATTCATTAACTTGCGTACTGTGTTAGGCTAACTGAGACGTGTCACAGCTCTTTTGTTGAATTTGATAGCTTCTATTGTAAAAAAAGAACAGATGTCCACTAATTGAAAATACAGCTTCAGAAAGTTAATTTGTAAAACAGCACTGTTACAAGTCAATGAAGGGCAATGTTAAATAAACAAACACACAATAACAAATTAAAACACATTTATCACTCATCCCATAGTGAGATTATAAAAATAATAGATTCTATATAGTTCAATTACTTATTTTTGATTATTAAACTGTTGATTTTATCAATCCACATGATAATACCTGATTGCAAGATTAGTGTGCCACATATTGGCCCTCATTAAATGTTACATTATTAGTGCACCTAGGAGTATATTCAACAAACTCAGTTGCTGTGACTTAATAGCTATTTTTCTTTTGCTAGACAGGTTTTTTCACGAGTACTCCAGAGTGCAATCTGGACGATTGGGCGGGGTAACACGTCACTCCACCCACCCCAATTTCCATTGGTTTATAACACGCCAAACCTTATTGGTGTAGACCCGAGCATGCGCATTCCTTTGTGTACGATTTTGTAACTGATTTGGCCATATTACAGAAATATTATTGCTAACTCTAGAATCATAGGCCTGTCTTTATTATCAGTTTAGTAACCATGGTAATTTTAGTCAGATGAAGTCATGGTTTACCACTCTTGATGACAGCACCTCCGGGTTTTTCTGGCTGAATAGCACTTCATTCATATTTCCTTGAGGATCAGCACCAAGTTGGGATATTATACGCAAATGATGATACTGTATTTTAGAAGTGGACAAACACGAACATAAGGGGCAGATTTTACGTTTTAAAGCACAACCGTTTTTGTTGTCGTTTAAAGAGATGAGTTGTAGCCGTTGCTCAATGAGTCACAGACTTGTAGGTTATAAAAATGTTTCATGGCAAGCTCAACGTTTCCTTGTTTATATCATTAAATATTTGAGTCCATTGATTCGGTTACAGTTTTTAAAGGTTCCTATAGTAAATAAGTGTCCGTGCATTAGATATTAAAAATCCAATTATTTATGCATCCACACCTCATTGTGTGTGTAATCTGTGTACGGGATGAATTTAGATTCAGTTATTAACACTCGATCATTGAAGCCATATAGACCTGCTTAACCATCGAATACTAAATCACTCAGAGCTGTAAATCTGTGCAATAGCTTTACTTTTAATGAGTAAGAGAGACCTTCTTTGAGATTAATATTTTTATTTATTTAAGACTAGAATAACTACTAAAAATCTAAAATCAGTATAGGCCTAATATAGTACAGTGATTTCTGGTTATTTTTAAAGGATTGAGCCACAAAACCAGTCATTTAATTTGTGCATGTGCATACATACATATATATATATATATATATATATATAAATGTTGCAGAGAAAATATATGAACATTTCGTGTAATGTGAAAAGTGCAATACTATCTGACTTGATTTAACGTGCTATAGCATAGGACTATACCATGGCCACGAATGAAGAATTTGTCCCCCAGACTTAATTCATTAATCCTCATATTAGCTCTGTTCTGCCGCCACAAAGCGTTTGATAGGAACTTAAGCTTAACTAATTACTCATAAGTATAAAAAAAACAAAAAAAAACACATTTGCTAATTGATTCTAACTGAAATCTGACTTTATCTGTTTTTGCAAATAAACCCTTCGTATCATGTTACACTGATATTGTATCGTTATAATAATGGATACAGCACTGATTTGGGCATTCTGTCGATAACATATGAAATAAAGAAAAAACAACAACTTTAAAGTCGCCAGTAAAGACAAAAGCATCGTGGATGAATTTAGACATTAGAGTTTTAACACTGTAATGTAGATCAAAACCCTTAATTGCTCGACTATGTTAGACTTCACTTTGACTAAGTCGAAATGTTTAAATGTTAATAAGAATATGAATGTATTCGAGACCTATACAGCGCATGCGCGTAAAACATCCGCTAAGTTACGTCATCGCGCTACAGGCTGCATCAACAGCGACCGACATGGTTAAATCTTCAAGCGGCCCCCAAAATGCAACCAAATCTTTCACACATCTAAGTTACATGCACACTTTTGGACGAATGAGTAAGTTACAGGAGTATAAAAGTCCAAAGAGTGCTGGATAACAGTGCGCCGCTGTCATCAGATGATGGTCCGGCGCCATTTTAAGAGCGCGAGCGACGAGGAAGCAGCGTCGTGTTTTCAAATAAACATCTTTACTTGTAGAAACTCTCCACAACAAACATACATGTTTTTATCAGAACAGAAGATTTAGTAACCAGTCACGGTTTACCGCGGGTTCCCGTAGATCGATTAATACTGTAGCTTTCAGGCTACCGTGCCGCACAAATCACCTCAGTATTCACCACCAGTGACTTCCCTAGAGATTTACAGAAGACTAGTGTTGTGTTTGTGTCTCTAAATGAAGAACAATCGTAGTTTCCTGTGAGTGTAGGGTCCGCCATCTTGTCACTCAGCGGCTAAACCCCAAATAAAGGCAGAAGTCGATGTTGCTGCTGTATTACACACACATACCTTCTCACAGAGACTCTTGACCTGGTTTTCTGAGAGCTGTTTGCATTCATTGAGCTGTTCGATCCATAGATCGAGCTCTTTCGAAAACGCCTTTTCGTCCATGTCTGCTTTTTACTCGGTTTTCACGCTGATTTCCGCTCGAACTTCACCCAGCTTTCCACGAATATCCACCTTTTATCGAAAGATTACTTTGAGAGGTACATGTAGTCAGGGATCTTGAAATAATTAATTAAGGGAGGAAATGAGAAGCCGTCGGCCTTCAGAGTCCCACCCCGAGCCACAGTCGTTCCTCACATCAGACACCGAGAGCCGGCTCGACGCTGATTGGACGCTCACCGCTGCTGCTCCGCTCTGATTGGCCGCCCGGGGCTGTTCTAGATTTCCGATTGGTTCCCGAGTTCGTCGTTGGGCGTTTTCCTTTACGGCAATAGGATCTCATTAATACGTCACCGGTTAAATTAATGTTAATAAAAAAAACTAGCCTGTTATTTTGTAATGATGCATCATCATTTTCTATTTATAATTCTTGATACATATTACATTCATAATTGGTCAGTGAAGAAACTAGAAGAAATCAACATTTATTATTATTTTTATAATTAATTATTTTTAATAGAAGGTGTTTATTATAAACGATTTATCCGTGCACATTCACTCTTGCATGTGTGTTTGGTGTTATATTTCATTTAAAATGTATTTAATTTTAGTGTTTCCATTTCAAAACAATATTGGTCAACTCTTGGTCAAAATCTATTTTAGCACTGAAAACGTCATTGTGTTTTATATTTTAAAAAAACTGTACAAACACCATCAGGAGAACATTGTAGAGCTTCAACAGAAAATCTCCTGTAACAAACAAGAGAAAAAACATACAAAAGAGGGCAAAAATGTCAATAAAATAAATAATTGTAAAAAAAAAAAAAATTTTAAAAGTCATATTAAATTAATTTGAATTATTTAATTCATGAAAGATGGAAATATATTAATTTCTAGAGGAGAGCAAACTAAACCACATTAATCAAATCACTGAAAAAAATCCTGATATTGTTTTAAGAATCGGTGACATTTTTATTAGACCTACTAGTTAAACAAAAAGATGAATATGAATCAAATAATTGCCACTGCGTTGTTTTTTAAAGATACTGTACCAACACTATAGAGCAACAGAAATGAGAAAAACACACATAAAAGAGGGTAAACATAAGTTTAAAAAGGATAAATAAAATAAAATGTATATATATATATACAGTCCCCTCCAAAAGTATTGGGACAGTGAGGCCAATTCCTTTATTTTTGCTGTAGACTGAAAACATTTGGGTTTGATATCAAAAGATGAATATCAGACAAGATATTTACATGCCGGCTTTTATTTTAAGGTATTTACATCTGGATCTGATGGATATCACCTTTTGCTTGAACCCACCCATTTTGAGCAAAAGTATTGGAACGTGTGACTGACAGGTGTGTTTTGTTGCCCAGGTGTGTCCTGTGAATATCAATGATTATTCAAACAATAATTAGCACTGAATGTCTACGCTCAGTGTCAGATTTGGGTTTTGCCTGTTCAAACTGCATTTATAGTTAAGAGGTGTAACCAACATGAAAACCAGAGAGCTGTCTATGGGTGAAAAACAAGCAACTGTGAAGCTGAGAGAAGAAGGAAAATCAATCAGAGCCATTGCACACACATTGGCCAAAGCCATTTCAACCATTTGGAGTGTCCTGAAGAAGAAAGAAGCCACTGGTGTACTAAGTAACAGACATCGAACAGGTAGACCAAGAAAACAACTGCAGTTTACGACAGAGCTGTCAGGAAAGACCCTAAAACAACTGTAAGTGAGATCAGCAACAACCTCCAGAGGGCAGGAGTGAAGGTCTCACAATCTGCTGTCCGCAGAAGACTTCATGATCACAAATACAGAGGCTACACCAGAAGATGCAAACCACTCATTACCAAGAAGAATAGGAAGGCCAGGCTGGAATTTGCCAAGAAGTACAGAGATGAGCCTCAAAAATTCTGGGACAAAGTTTTATGGACTGATGAGACAAAGATTAACCTTCACCAAAGTGACGGAAAGGCTAAAATTTGGAGAAAGATCTGCTCATGATGACTTTATAACTATGATTAAAATAAAACATTAATAAGAAGAGGAATGCAAATGACGTCATCATTAAAAGTCCTCATGTTATTGTTTCAAAAATCTGTGGAGTCCTCAACCAAAAACACGTGATAGAGCCTGAAAGCATTGTTTATCAATAAAAAATAAATTAATAAAATAAAAATTGTATATAATCTTCACAGGAAAAATAAAATTTTATGCTACAATTCCATATTTACATATAATGTAAATTTACTTGTGCAGTTTTGTAACGTGTTACAATAAAGCTTGAAATCATTTTTAAAGTGAGAAAAATTTGGTTTGAAGTCTGACCGTTTCATTTGATGAATATGAAACACTTTCCCGTGTATATTAATATTTATACAAGACTATGCTTTGTCTTATAAATATACTTTAATGATCACGATATTGTTATTGTCAGAACCACTCAGCTGTAAATCAATGGATAATTTCTTCTTAATGAAATGTTCGATATCAGTCCAGAATATTTTTGTATACAAACAATAAAAAAATAGATGAAATATTGTTTGCGTCACGGCTGACGTCACCGGCGCGTCCTGTCCTGCTGAGTCTGACGCTCTTCTGCTGGTTTTCTGACTCTAAGCCGTTATTAAAGCATGTCTACTCCGGCGAGACGGCGGCTCATGAGAGACTTTAAGAGGTTTGTGTCTTCAGTCGAGTGTTTAGTGTCGATGTGAGGCCTGAGGCGGGCTGTGTTTATACTCCGGGCTAGCCTTTAGCAGCGTTAGCCGCTAGGCCTGTGCTAGCATGATGGGTTTTACCATGGTACAGTACCACAGTACTTTTTGTCAGGGTCGACAGCGTTTGTGGGCATCATAGACACGCTTGTTTAGGCCACAGATGTTGTGTAGTCCTGAAGATACAGTCTTTAATAACCAACCAGAAATAGCACCACAGATTCTTACTCTAACTCTTTATTTTCATATAAAATAGACACACTTTATATTAAGTGTCGTTACCTTATATTTAAATTAATCATTTGATGCAATGCACCAACACGATTACATTGAATTAATATTTAAACTGTAATTAGTTTGTCATGAATTTCTATAGTAACATCTATAATCACACTTCTTTACTTCATCCTAAACTAAAAACTTTACCCCAAATAAACCTTTTTTTTTTGCAGATAATACTCATTTTATGTAATTAAATTTATTTCTGTTAGTAATAAAAATGTTTTTCCTGAAAAACTAGTTCATTATTTACAAGAAAAGGATGCACAAAGTTGTCTCTAATAACAAAACCTGTTTATTTAAACCCATGATCCTGTTGTAAACAATAGAGAAAAACCCTTCTTAAAGCTGTCGTTCGTTATTAACTCATATAATATATGACATAAGCTTGTTTGTGTTTGTTGGCAGACTTCAGGAAGATCCTCCGACGGGTGTGAGCGGTGCTCCGTCAGAAAACAACATCATGCTGTGGAACGCCGTGATCTTTGGGTATGTTTGTTGAAATGAGCTGATGTTCAGCAGCGGAGCATTGCTGTGCATGAAGAGATGTGGATCTGTGTTTGTGCTTGAAGAACATTGTTCCTGTGTTTGCTTGCAGGCCTGTAGGAACTCCTTTTGAAGACGGTGAGCCAGTCCTTGATTCCTCCAAATAAATACTAGTTAATAACATGAACTCAGCTTTAATTATTGAATTTGAAGCTTTGCAGGGCTCAGGTCCAACACGCCTGATGTATTTACTTCTAATCTGTCATTTTTACAGCTGACACTAACAATTGTGTTGATGATTAGTGGATCTGTTGATTATTTTGGTAACACTTTATTGTAAGGACCAATTCTCGTTATTAACGAGTTTCTTATTAGCATGCATATTACTAGCATACTGGCTGTTTATTAGTACTTATGAAGCACATATATATGTCTTATTCTGCATGATCATATTTTAGATCCCTTAATCCACACCATACCTAAACTAACAACTACCTTACTAACTATTAATAAACAGCAAATTAGCATCATATTGAGGCCAAAGTTGTAGTTAATGCTTAGTTAATAGTGAGAATTGGTCCTTAAAATAAAGTGTGACCATTATTTCTTTGATTAGTTTGTTTAAAAAAAAAAAAGATTACTAAAAAAATTCAGCATTATTCAATATTAAATAATCTGCAAACTGTTAGTTTATAGTTAATTCATAGTTTACAACATAGTTTATAACTCCTTGTTCAGGCTCTTGTTCTGTCCGGACTTGATTATTGCAATGCTCTCTGGGCAGGTCTTCCAGCCAATTCTATTAAACCGCTACAATTAATCCAAAATGCCGCTGCAAGATTACTCTTTAATGAGCCGAAAAGAACAATGATGTTCATCAATTTGCACTGGCTACCAATAGCTGCTCGCATTAAATTCAAGGCATTAATGTTTGCCTACAGAACCACCACTGGCTCTGCACCCCTTTACCTAAATTCATTACTTCAGACTTATATGCCTCTAGAAGCTTGCGTTCTTCAAGTGAACGACGCATTATTGTAAACACCTTTCACAGACTTTGTCATTAACTGTTCCCATCTGGTGGAATGACCTGCCCAACTCAATCCGAGTAGCCAAATTTATTTATTTATTTGACAGGGACAATAGACAGTCCGAAAACTGCCCCAGAATTAGCTACAGAGCTCAATTTCATCTGCTGTCCCTGGGCAGGAGAATACAAAACAAATTATGTGACAAAAAAACATCAGTATAATACCATTTACAGTAAAATCCCTCCAAAATTTAACATCATAAATATGATTTCTCACATAGAAACTACAAACCAAATTTCTACTAAATATCCCCTATAAATAATGCAAAGCATCATCCTACAAACAATTCTAACACAGAAATACTCAATTGTCACTGACTCGTTTTTAACCAAATGTAGCTTAAATTGTGCAAAAGTAGAGCACTGTCTTATAGTAATTGGCAAATTATTCCAGTTATTAACAGCCCTTACAGAGAAAGCTGAACGACCAAAATCAGTAGCTCTAAAATTCACGAGACGAAGCTCTAGTTTGTCTTATATTTTCAGTACAAGAGAAAACTAATTTCTTTAAGGGTGCAAGATTGTTAACAATTTTGTACATTAGACAACAATTATAAAACGCAATAAAATTGTCAAAAGTAAAAAAATGATACTTATCAATAATCAAACAATGATGATGCCTGCAAGGTTTCCTATCGAATACTTTTAGAGCACGTTTATACAAAATATATAAAGGTCTAAGAGTAGATTTTCCTGCTTGCGACCATGAAGTAATACAATAAGAGAAATGAGAAAAGATCAAAGAATTCAAAAAAACTCTTGAGGCTTCTATTGAAAGTTGACTCCGTATAAATGTTAAATTTCTAAGTTGAGGTGAAAATGCACAAACTATTTTTCGAACATGCTTTTCAAATGTCAAATGAGAATCTAAAATAACTCCAAGATACTTAAGATCTGGTACAATTTGTAATTTGTCACCATTAACTAATATAGCTGGTTGGACCTCCTCCTTTTTTAACTTTAAAATACATACATGCACTTTTACGAACATTTAATGTTAAGCAGCACTGAGTAAACCAATCTAATGTTTTTGTCATTGCAATAGATAATTTTTGTGCCACCTTTTCTTTTGTTTTGTCGTGTACATAAATCACAGTGTCATCTGCGTACATTTGAATATGCACATCAGGACAAACATCTGGAAGATCATTCAGATACAAACTAAAGAGTAATGGCCCTAGGGTTGACCCCTGAGGAACCCCTGTGGGACAATCTCCTAAAGAAGATATGCATGTATTAATCCGTGTACACTGTTTCCTTGATGTAAGATAAGACTCGATCCATTTTATTGTATCTTCTGAAAAATTAAAATGTGATCATTTAGATAATAAAATATTGTGATTTAGTGTATCGAATGCCTTTTGTAAATCAAGGAACACAGCACAAACAACCCCACCCTTATCTAATTTTGACCGCATTTGCTTAAAAACTGGGGTTTTCCAACAACTTGGGAATGTAGTTTGTGTAATTGATAAATTCACGAAATGAGTAATTGGTGCTAAAAAGATATCACTATTATTTTTTTAAAAATTACAGTCTAAACCATCTATATCTTTGGCATTAGAATTTTTAAAATTTTTTATAATATTCTGAATTATACTGTAACTGTTGTCAAATGAAATGCAGATTTTTCTAAATTCATTGATTTAATTTCTGTCTTATTCCAAATTTATCACTCAAAGTAATTATTAAATGCATCCGCAATTTTGTCAGATTTATCTTATACTTCCTTTAAACTCCAATTCTAAACATTTATTACATGATTTAATGTCTTTATCAGTTTATTAATAGTTTGCCATACCCTTTTACTATTGCCTTTAGCCTCATTTAGAATATTAACAAAAAATTGTGCCTTAGCCTGCCGTAATGTCTTAACTACCTTATTTCTTAAACTATTAAAAAGTCGATCTTGTTGCAAACCAGATTTTATAGCTTTTTTAAGGCAATATCACGCTTTTTCATAAGCATTCTCAAAATATTTATATATATATATATATATATATATATATATACTGTATATAATAATCCCAAAATGTTTCTATATATATATATATATATATATATATATATATATCAAAATGTTTTTTTAAAGAGGTCTCTTCTCATCATCAATTTAACAGTTTTCTATTTTCATATACTTTAAGATATATTTATTTCTGTGATTAAAGCTGTATTTTCAGCATTATTACTCCTGTCTTCAGTGTCACATGATCCCTCAGAAATCATAATAATATACTGATTTATTACCAATTTTGGAAACAGTTGTGCTGCTTAATAATCTTTTTTTTGGAACCTTTGATACTTTTTCCAGAAAGAACAGCATTTATTCAAAATATAAATGTTTTCTAACAATATACTCTGCCGTTCAAAAGTTTATATTTTAGAAAAATGTGCAAAATATTACACTGTTTGATGCATTTTTTTAAATTACAATATAATTGGTTTTGAACAGCATGTTCCATTGCATAAAAGTAGACAAATATCTTAATAATATTTTGCAGTTCCATCCTTAACTGGTGCATGCTAGAAAACAGGCATGACGGGTCAAATTTGATGTCAGGGATCAGTCGCTAATTTAATGTCATTGATTATTTGTTGCAGTCCTAGTCATATGCACATGAATTTGTTTACTGACCGTGCCACAAAGAGGTTGCTGCTAGATGTTAATTGTATTCATCTGAAATCTCTCTCTCTCCGCAGGAACATTTAAGCTGGTTATTGAATTTTCAGAAGAATATCCTAACAAGCCTCCTACGGTTCGCTTCATCTCCAAAATGTTTCACCCAAATGGTGAGCTGCTGACTGGAGTAGTGCTGGCCGATCAGCGTTGGCAGTGTTTCTGATGAATGATATTGTGTTTGTCAGTCTATGCAGATGGCAGTATATGTTTAGACATTCTTCAGAATCGCTGGAGTCCCACGTACGACGTTTCCTCCATTCTGACATCCATCCAGGTGCATGATGGGTTTGTTCTCGTTACACTTATATTTACAAGTGTATTTTATTATTCAATAATCAGTAATAAAATGTTAGAAATTATTATAACGAGACTTTATTGGAAAGTATTACAAATTGTTCTTTAATCGATTTGAAACATTTAAATACAATTAATCGATACACAAGAAAATGCAGTATACCTGTTACAATATAACATGGTAACACTTTACAATAAGGTGTCATTTAACATTAATTAATGTATTAACTAACATGAACAATGATCAACACATTAATGTTAGTTAATAAAAATACAGTCGTTCATGTTAGTTCAGTGCATTAATGTTAACAAGCACAACTTCTTATTTTAATAATGCATTACTAAATGCTGAAATGAACATTTACTAAGATTAATAAATGCTGTAGAAGTATTGTTCATGTTAACTAATGAACCGTATTGTAAAGTGTTACCAGCAACTTATTTCAGCTTCAGCAATTATTGCAACATGAAAATCAGATGCCTAGTTTGTACAAAGATCTGTCAGTGAAAGCAGGAAAAAATACTGTTTAATATTTTTATGACCATTTTTGTCCCGTTAAATTTTTCGTTGACAAACACGAGTCTTGTGATTTGTGGGTGAAATATGAGCTGCATGTATTATTCATGAATGGTGTTGTGAGGTTGAACACTCGTTCAGATTTGTGCGGTTGTTTTTAGTCTCTATTAGACGAGCCCAATCCAAACAGCCCAGCCAACAGTCAAGCGGCTCAGCTCTATCAGGAGAACAAACGTGAATACGAGAAGAGAGTGTCGGCCATCGTGGAGCAGAGCTGGGTCGACTCGTAACGCTACCGTCTGAGACGACACACCACAACCATTCATAGGATTATTCACTTCTTTGCAAATGCATTTGACAAAAACCGACAACATTTGTGTGCTTATTTATTTTTTTAACTGCATGATAAGTTATTGCTAACAAAATTTGAATCATACTGTTGTCAGATTGATGCAACTGAATGCAATGCAGTGTTGTCCGAGTGCAATCCCTAAATATGTCCAAGTTCTTCAGTAGACCATTATTAATATATTTGAAAACATGCCTGTTTTGCCTTTAAATGCACCTGAAGATCGACTGTGGGAATCAGTTCTTGTATCTCGATGCTTTAATAAAACGAGGACGTGTTCTTCTAAACTGCGTCCGACACGCAGCGATGAGTTTTGGGAGAACACGAGTAATGCTTGGATGATAGTGTTAAGGGGATGTTTTTGTGAATTTATCATAAGAACATTTATACTTCTAATATGCTGTATAAAATAAAAAAATTCAGAGCGAAGAGAATGCATTCATATTTATTGTAGCTAAATATTAAAACATGCTTAAAAAAAAAAAAGTACTTTAAAAATACAAAAAAAAAAAACCAGGTCATATGTACAGCTAGGGATAAAACAAGCTGGATGTTATTCTAAGTTGGTATGTCTCCAATGGTGATGATCCACAGATCTCAGGCAGGTCTTCCTCAGTTCCTCGTCAAGTGGATGTTGAGAAAACAACACGAGTCGTGCAGGCGTCACCTCTGCAGAAGACACAGAACAGATTATTTGCAACATTTAATTATGTTTGGGTCGGTCATTTCACTCGATGCATCCCGGCTAAGGATCACAAGGCTTCATCTCAGAAATGACTTTCTTTCTAGGCATTTTATCATATTTCCTCCTCGTTTCTCCAACTATAAAATGAGTAAATAATTAGCGCATAGATAATTAGAGCATTGGCATAAATAATTACAGATGCCAGTTTCCACTATGGGATTAAAATAAAAGTAGATAAGGATAATAGGATCTTTTGATCTCACAATAAATTCAGAATTGATCTCTCACAATTCTGCCTTTTTCTGTTGAAATTTGAAAGAAAAAGTCAGAATTGGGAGACACTGACTTAAATGTGAGCTAAAAAGTCAGATGGACGTTTTTCATTTATTTTATGCCGTGGTAGAAACGAGCTACAGAAAACACACGCTTGAGCTTCAATGCATCTTCAGTGAAGGATGGTCTACCTTCTGTTGCTGCTGTTTGATCAGTTCATCTCTGGTCTTAAACACAGGAGCGTCCTCCACCACAATCCCTTCTGCCATCTCGCTCACCTTCTCCAGCAGCACTGGGTCATACCTACAAACACAGCTTTAGTCTTTATTACACAATCCCTGAAACTAGATGAATCAGCAGCACTGATTGGTTCTCTTTATTATATTTGACTGTTTGTTGTGCAGCACTTTGGTCGGCCTTGTTCTGTGCTCTAGAAATAAAACTGAACTTGAAGTTGCTTAAAAATGGAAAAATGTCATGTTTTCACGGTTACATTTTTGACACGATAGTCATAGGAGCATTTAAATGCAATTACAGCCACTTAACATTTATAACTAAATTAAAAAAGAATTACAATTTAAGGTTTTTTAAATAAATCTCTTGCTCAATGAGACATCTGCACAATAAAAACAGTAAAATATTATTACAATTCCAAATAAGTGTTTTCCATGTAAACATACAGTAAAATATAATTTATTTCTGTGACGCAGTGCTGTATTTTCAGCATGTCTTCAGTGTAATCATTCTAATATACTGATTTACTGCTCAGTTAATAACTAGTGCTGTCAAACCATTAATCACATCCAAAATAAAAGTGTTGCTTTACATAATAAATGTGTGTCTACTGTGTATATTTATGTAGATATAAATACAAATCCAGTATATTTTGAAAAAAAAAACATTATGTTACAGATAAATATAAACATAAAATTTCTCTGAAATATATGTGTGTGTATTTATATAGACGTAATAAATCTACACAGTACACATAAATACTACGTAAACACGCTTGTTTTGGATGCGATTAATAGTTTGACAGCACTAAAATGCTTTGCATTGTTCTCAGAATAATAAATAGTTGTTTTTGCAACGTATACATTTTTATCAGTTACAGCATTCCGTGTTTGTTGATATATTCACCTGTTTTGGTGTTTGTTTCTGGTATAATGTGCGGCTTTTATTCTGACCTGCAGCCCAGGAACACGTGGTTCGCCCACACCATCGACCGCGCGAGCAGCTGATCCAGGTGAGGGTCTTCATAATCGTTGATGTTTCTGAGTAGAAACTCCCTCCTGCTCCTCCAGTGTTTTTCGCTTTCGGAAAAGCTGCGAAACGTCTCGACTAAATCCGACAGCTGCCTGTTCTGCCCGATGAAATCTTCCACGTCCGTAGCCGCCATGTTTGGGACGGAGCGATGACGTCACTCTTCTTCTTCCGCTCGGGACGGAAGCATTTAAAGGGACACGAGCGCTACAGAAACGCGGAAATAAGTCTGTGCGGGACTTCAGCGGAAAACAACATGCGATTTTCATTATATAATTATATATTTATATATATGATTTGGTGTCATCATACATTGAAACTGTCCTCAAATGAAAGCGAGGCTGGGAGGGATAGTCATAGACAGTCTTAAAGGGCCAGGTGACCCAAAAATGAAAATTACATAATCAGATTCCAAAAATGAAGACAAAGTATTTGAATTATATTACATTTAAAATACTTGTAATCCAACTGCACTTACTTTTTATTGATTAGCACATCATTAAATTTTATTCACACAACAGCTGTTAATTCTATGTAATGCAGGGGGATATATATATATATATATGTATAGAGAGAGAGATTTTAGGTAGGCCTTATAATAATTAACACACATGCATTTTCAAGGTTACCTGTTATTGGTTAATGGTCACATGCTATCTTTTTAGTGAGTGTTTTATTTTGATTGTTGGCATTTTAAAATGATTTATGTAATGTAATGTTTAATGCATTTCATGACGAACAGATTTTCTTTCTCTTTGTATTAGTATGGTACAAGATTATATCATGCGGTAAATGCATTGGGTCAAAAGTCATCTAAAAATCATCAAAAAGTAGATTATATTACCTAAAATGTGTAATGGATTACATTATAACTATCATTTTTGTCATCAGTAATGGATTACAATTTGAAGTAATCTAGTGTTTACAATGTAAGTCAATGGCTACCGTCAGCTGTTTTGTTTCCCAACATTCTTTGAAATATATTCTTCTGTGTTCAGCAAAAGAAAAAAACTCATACAGTTTTGTAAAAAGGGAAGAGTGAGTAAACCATGACAGAATTGTTAGTTTTGTGTGCACTATCCTGTTTAAGGTCTTGCTTTACATCTGTTTTCTGTCACCAGGATATGTTTTAGAAATATGCATTTCCACAACAACACTCTGCATCTATCCCTCACAGCCTTGCTTTTTTCATTTGCACAAAAAATAGAAATAAAAATACACCTCCCTTGACAAGGCCTATAAATATAAATATGTATTTCCACATGCTTCATTATGTGAATGTTTAATATAAAAATCAGATGTGTTTGGATGTTGCTTCATATGCATTTCACATAATTATTAACATTTGTGTGATAGTTTTACCTCTCTTTGCCCCTTTTCACGATAAAACAGATTGCTATGGCAAAATAATGGCATGTTTTATATGACTTGGGGGGAAATCTGATGAGTCGTCTGCTTGGTCAGACCAACGCTGTAATCTGGAACACAAATGTGCTTCAGCTGCAAGACTGTGGTCCTCAAGAGAAAGATTATTTACAACATCCATTATAGTCGAATATGAGTCATTGTTATAGTCGAGGAAGCGGTTCTGACTGCTACATCACTCAAACACTTCAAAGCAAAGAGGCAGGTCTTCATGCTGGATGTAGAGATGAAAACCAATGACTCAGATTTATTACTAACCATCAACATTCCTAATATAACAATATGTGCTCCGTATTGTTTAAAGGGATGCAGAAAGAAGTGGAAATGAAACGTGTGTTGAATAATATCCAGTTATAGATCCCTTGCTTAGGGAGCTTAATTGCTATTATAAATATCATAAATTATAATAATCTTATGTCAATAGAAATGGCAATATTAATAATATAACCGAGTAGTAAATCAGTATATTATTATGATTTCTGAAGATCATGTGACACTGAAGACTGCAGTAATGATGCTGAAAATACAGCTGCAGATCACAGAAATGTCATAATAATATTCTGATTTATTATCAATATTGGAAACAGTTTTTTTTTGGAAACCTATATATTATATATATATTTTTAGGATTCTCTGATTAATAAAAAGTTAAAAAGAACAGCATTCATTTAAAACAGAAATGTTGTGTTACAATATGCAATGCTATTAAAAAATTTGGGGTCAGTAAATTTTTCTTTATTTTTAAAGAAATTAATACTTTTATTCCGGAGGGATGTGTTAAATTAATAAATGTCATAGTAAAGACTTATATTGTTAGAAAAGACTTCTATTTTGAACAAATGCTGCTCTTTTTAACTTTGTATTCATCAAAGAAAAAACGTCCAAACAACAATATGAAGCAGCACAACAGTTTCAACACTCATAATAAATCAGAATATTATTATGATTTCTGAAGATCATGTGACACTGAAGACTGGTGTAATGATGTTGAAAATACAGCTTTGATCACAGAAATAAATTACACTTTTAAAGTATATTAAAATAGGAAACCAATATTACAAATTGCAATAAGATTTCACAATATTACTGTTTTTTCTGTATTTTTGATCGAATAAATACAGCCTTGATGAGCAGAAGAGACTCCCTTAAAAACATTAAAAATCTTTCTGATCCCAAACTTTTGAACGGCAGTGTATATATATATATATATATATATATATATATATATATAGATAGATAGATAGATAGACTAAATGTTAAATTTACATTTAGTCATTTGCATTTAGTCATTTGGCAGTTATATTTAAATATAACTTAAATATTACTTATATTACTTAAACCCCTTGCTTAGGGTAGTTACTTATTCTGAATATCATAAATTAAATGTCCTTTATGTCAATGGAAATATATGAAGTTAACTGAGGCTTTTAAAAACCTCTCCCTTGTGCTCTTTGCACACTACAGAGACGAGGTCAACAGCTGTTCTCAGGTGGGTTTGGTGGTTTTCAGTGGATGTGTGAAGTTAGTTCTCAGCAGAAGAAGCACAGTCACAAACACTGACTACATCTGTGTGATTCTGTAATAAATGCCACTGGAATATGTTGATATTGGTGTGTTTTGGGGGCCATTCCTCGAGGTACAGTTCTCGCCTGAATCACACGTGACTTTGGAAACTTTACACGTGTTTGTGCTGTAAACAGATACATATGTAACGAGGCTGCACCTGAACATGTCATATTGTATCAACAGCACTTCCTCCTCCGTGTTTGTTCATGGCTCCCCCCATCGGATTCACTGTAAAATGGTCGATTATTTCTGCGAACCGCCCCGTTCACTCATTTGAGGAGAGAAGCCGCTGACTTTCTTCTTCATGCTCGCTTCTTGATGGACATTTCCAAACTTGACAGGTAACGCGTTTTCTCCGCCGTCTGTGACGCTTGCGAGCAATAACGGGCTTTTCTTCGCTCGCTGCTAACGGAAATTTTTGGTACGTCATTAATATGGCGCCAAAAGAGTTGTAAGTGTGATCTTGTGTCGGTTTAGCCGAGGATGCCTCGCCGCAGCCGGGCTGCTTTCCGCAGGCGATAAAAACACGGAATATGGAGCGACAAACGGAAATGTAAATGTTTGTCGCAATTCGCGATGTCTTGTCACGGCACTGGAGCAGTTAGTGAGCTTCACTTTGCAGGATTCTGAGGTTATGCTTTCCTCAAAAACAGTTTAGGGGATGACTGACCGACAGCTGTTGCCGTAATAAGCGTAAAAACAGCGATTTCTCGAAGTCGACGGATAACTGCTGCTGAGGATTCAATCCGCCGACAGTAACTTTTATTTCTGGCTGTGGAGGGGAAATACATCTACATGTGCCTGGCCTCAGATGATCCCCTGATTTCTGTGCATCGAGGACAGCCCTCTTGTGCAAACCGCAAATAAGGTAAAGCGAAAGACCATCTTTTAGGGTGTTTCTGTAATTCTGGCAAGTTCTACAGAGACTGATGCCATTGCAAACCTGTCTGTTTATGATCTGTCCGTCATTATTGATAACGTTAGTTCTTTGGGAGCTCTGGTAATGCCAGTGAAGTTATTTTGAAAGTGCAGTGCGCTGAGATCGTTTGTTTAAACTCAAATCAGTGGTTTGTTTTAGTAACATGCTAAGTTCTGAGCACTGAATGGCCTTCAGATTCACAAACACCCTGCGGGTCATCTGCCACGCCCCCTACAGTCTGCTGCTGCTCACGGCACCCTGGGGCGTGACGTCACGCGGAGGAGGCGTGGCTGCGCTCGAGGGGCGGGGCAACATGCGTTCATCAGTGGAACTGCGTTGTATTAATCTAGTTTGCCATTGCAGTTAATGAACGGGTTGAATGCATGTGGTTAGTTGACATCAACTGTCATGCAGTGCTGTAGATCAAACAGTAGATCATAGCACTCCCACATGAAAAAAATACTATAGTAATTCTTACTGTAGTAAGTGTTTTTGAACCATACTATAGTAAAGTGTATTATAGTACTGTATATAGGGCTGGGCGATTATCACGATAAATGTCAAATATTTCAAGTTTAAAGACAGAATGTTGCTCCATTTGCTAATTTTCCTTAAAATAATAAATAGAAATAGAAAAATGTATTTCTTAGTTTCTGCATGTTCTAATGAGTGATATCGTTTCAAATCAAGAAACGGGTTTGGGTTGCCTGATGATAATATTAATAATAATATGACTTTTTTTGGTCTCTTAGAAATGCACATTTGATAGTAGCTTGAGCTAGGATGCAGAGGTAAATTTGTTCATTTTTAAAATCAGTAACATCTGTAAAAATTGTACCAAGCTCAGTTTTATATGGTTACATTTATTCTGACCAATTTTTATTTATTTATTTATTTTTATCAAGCTTTGGTCTCCTATAGTAGCATACATTTAAATCATGATGATAAACAGTTAAAACCACACACATAGCACCTCAATATCATGGTAAAATATAACTATATGGTTTTTAGGTAGCCTATTTGTATGAAAAACAGTAGTCTAAAAACATTCTGTATAAATGAACACATGCTATAGCTTAACCTCAAATACATACATTATAATTATATACATTACTCCTGTAATAAAATTCAATGAGAATATCCCACTTTTCTGCCACAATACCATGGTGCAGTGAGTGCTACTACAGTAAATCCACGGTAAATGATGGCGATGTGTAGATTGAAAAGCCTTCTGACGGTCTGCTGTTTGGCTGTAAACTAGTTTAAATCACGGAGTCATTTGTGTTGATCGCTGAATTCAAGCGCTTCACACTGGATCTCACAGCGCTGTTTAGTGCTAGCGTGGAGCGATTCAAATGAGTCGCGCTGTTTCGTTCTGCTTTTGGTGCTTAGACATTATATCGAACATTTGTCGAACTTTTCATGTTTTATCGAGGAAAATTATATCGCGATAATTATCGTTATCAAATTATCGCCCAGCCCTGTATATATTCTAGTATTTACAGCACTTTAATGAATGCTACAGCATACTGTAGTATTAACTATAGTGAACTGATACACGGTAATAAATACTGTAGTTTGTACTACAGTAAACTGTAGTGTAATATACCCTATAGTTGTAGAAGTATTGGGTAAAGTAATTTGTTTATATTAATATAGTTGTTATATTACCACAGCAACTATAGAATTACCACAACAAATTAATTAAAGTACTTTAATATAGTATGGTTTAAAAACACTATAGTAATTACTATAGTATTTTTTCATGTGGGCTGGCATCAGTGCTGGGTAGATCATTTACAAATTGCAGTTAGTTATTGATTCCCAAATTACATGATAAAAATTGTAGTTAGTAATGTAATCCATTTTATTATATATATATATATATATATATATATATATATATATATATATATATATATATATATATATATATATATATACACACATACACACACAGTTGTGGTCAGAATTAGTGAAACCCTTGGTAAATATGATCAAAGAAGACTGTGAAAATTAACCTGCTTTGTTAATCCTTTTGATCTTTTATTAAAAAAATTCACAAAAAGCTAACCTTTCATTGGATAATAAGAATTTAAAATGGGGGGAAATATCATTATGAAATAAATGTTTTTCTCTGATAAACATCTTTTTATTCAATACTTTTTGAAACCTCCATTTGTCAGTTTAACAGCTCTAAATGTTCTCCTATAATACCTGATGAGGTAGAGAACACCTGACAAGAGATCAGAGACCATTCCTTCATCCAGAATCACTCCAGATCCTTTAGATTCCCAGCTCCATGTTGGTGCTTCTTCTCTTCAGTTCACCTCACTCATTTTCTACAGGGTTCAGGTCAGAGGACTGGAATGGCCAGCAGAAGCTTGGTTGTGTGCTCAGTGACCCATTTTTGTGTTGTTTTTGAGGTTTGTGTTTGGATTATTGTACGGTTGGAAGATCCAAACATGGCCCATTATAAGATTTCTAATAGAATCAGTCACTTATTGATTTTTTATCTGTTGGTATTTGATAGAATCCATGATGCCATGTGTCTGAACAAGATGCATCACAAATACAGCAGTATATTTCATTGTACACATGGGGTACTTTTTATCCCTGTGTTCACCAAACCCATCTTGAGTGTTTGCTGCTAAAAAGCTAATTTTTTAGTTTCATCTGACCATAGAAGCCAGTCTCATTTGAAGTGCCAGTCGTGTCTGATAACTGAATATGCTGGAGATTGTTTTTGGATGAGTGAGGAGAATTTTTCTTGAAATCCTCCCAAACAACATGTGGTGATGTAGGGGCTGTTTGACAATTTTTTTTTAAGGTTTTCTGACCCCGAGACTCAACCATTTTCTGCAATTCTCCAGCTGTGATCCTTGAAGAGTCTTTAGCCACTCAAACGCTCCTTCTCACCGTGCATTAGGACGATATAGACACACGTCCTCTTCCAGGCAGTTTCATTACATTTTCTGTTGATTGGAAATTCTTAATTATTGCCCTGATGGTGGAAATGGGGATTTTCACTGCTCTAGCTCTTTTCTTAAAGCCACTTCACTAATTTGTGAAGCTCAATTATCTTTTGCTGCACATCAGAAATATATTCTTTGTTTTTTCTCATTGTGATGGATGATTAAGGGAATTTGGGCTTTGTTTTCCCTCCTATTTATATTTCTGTGAAACAGGAAGCCATGGCTGGATAATTTCATGTTCAAAATCACCCTAGAGTGCTCAAAATTGTGAATATGAATGGGAGTATACTTCAGAGATATTTTACTCTTAAGAATTTCTAGGGGTGCAATAATTGTGTCCAACGTGTGTTTGAGAAAAACATTTATTTCATAATGATATTTCCCCCCATTTTAAATTCTTATTATCCAATGAAAGGTTAGCTTTTTGTGAATTTTTTTAATAAAAGATCAAAAGGATTAACAAAGCAGGTTAATTTTCACAGTCTTCTTTGATCATATTTACCAAGGGTTTCAATAATTCTGACCACAACTGTGTATATATATATATATATATAAACAAATATATTTGTTTACCTGCATGTCATGTGACCATTAACCAACGTCAGAGAACCGCAAATGTGTTACTTAATTATTAACTTATTCTCAGGTAAATATGCTCAAGTAAATATACTTCAGCTTGCTTCAGTGAACCTTCAATGCTGCAGAAGTTTTTCTGAACTCTTCTCCAGATCTGTGTCTTGACACAATCTCGTCTCTGAGCTCTACAGGCTTGGTTTTTGCTCTGATATGTTTTCTCAATTGTTAGACCTGAGGGGTGTGTGCCTTTCCAAATCTTACCCTTTCAATTGAATTTGCCACAGATTAACTTTAAACTCAAAGGCCTGGTTTCACAGACAGGGCTTAGACTAATGGCTCGTTTCCACTGAGCGGTACGGGTCAGTACAGTACGATTCGGGACCGAACACCCTGATCCAGCGTGCGTTTCCACCGCCAACAGTACTCTTTCTTGATTGGCGTGGTGTATGCTGGAAAGTAGCGATCGACGAGATGGCACAACAATAAGCACAACTCTACCTCTTATTCTTAAATGTCAGTTTTAATGAACAATAATAGCCATTATAAAAATGTAAGTACAAAGTATAAGAGGCTTATATAAGAGGAAATAAAGACAAAAACAAACAATTCAGTCAAACGTATGCTACAAAGTCAGCACTGTACTGTAAAGTTCAAAATAAATATATAAAGTTAAACATAACTTTGTGCTCAGCCAAAACGATATGACCAGGAACAAATAATAGATTCGTGAGACCACGAATGCCTGTTAAATATACCCAAAACGAATTGTATCTTATGTTTAATATCACTACAGAGACATCAGAGCCAGCGGGAAATGTTGGCAGGACTAGCGGAGCTAAGGCTGCTTGAGGCAGATACATGAGCACTGATCGCCTGGAGCTCCGAAATCGACATCGCTATCTTCATAAATATACCGCAGATTTGAGTTTTAAACAACTAGACCTACATTCTCGTCTGAAAAACTCTTAGAACTACATTTCATGACACAATAACAGTAATATTTAGAAAATTACGTGGGTTTTTGGGCAATGACGTTTCACAAGTCCACAAGAACAGACAAGAACGCATATTGAGAAACGGCAATTGTCTGTGTAAAAATTTAAAATGATAAAATACACTGTTGTATTTCTTTGTGTTTGCTAGGGTTGGGTATCATTTTGTTTTGTTTCGATACCAGTGCCAAAGCTATACTTAAAAAAAAATAAATAAAATAAAATTAACAGTTAATAATTGGATTGGTCATTAGCACTAAACACGTGATGTCTTTTTCATTCATACTGGACGCCAGAGGGCGCCCTCGCACAAACACTCCACACATCCAGTCACAAAAGTAGCAGAACTCATGAAGCTCCAGGAAATCCCCAATATGGACAAGGCTATCGCTGTAACTGAGTAAGATATAAACATTTCGAATGATAAAACAAATACAATAAACACTCAACTACGACAATGTATAGTTTATCTGTGTTATTCAAGCCATCTCTGGTATTTTCATAATTAAGTATATTTATAATCCATTGGTAATCGATTTAGTAGCCTATGGAAACTAGCCATAAGCCAGGATTAGGCCATAGTTCAGTTAGGACATTTAAGTAATTTTTATGAAAATGCCTTCGAAACATTACTCCTGTGCATCTCTAGACAAAACAAAAGCACTGACATGTTTTAAGATCAATCAGTGCAAGCTTCTTTCAGTTGAAACAGCTTAGACTAAGGCTACATTTTAGTCTGGGACTAGGCTTAAAGGGGTCATCGGATGCAAAATTCACTTTACAAGTTGTTTGAACATAAATGTGCGTTGGACGAGTGTGTACACATCCATCCCATAATGATAAAAATCCACCCAGTGTTTTTTTAAATCCACTTCCTCAAATCAGGCTGTTCTGAGATTCCTGTCAGAATGACATAGTTCTGTACAGACCCCTCCCACGATAGTTGATTGACAAGGCCGTCTTGCCTTAGACCCGCCCTGAGTGAGCTGAGAGCTGTCCTCCTCCGGTGCAGGGAAGACGAGATGTCTCCGATTAAGCGATTGAGGTGTTTTGTTGTTGGATGTAATAATGAAAATAGCTTTGGATCTTTGGATATTCATTGATTATTATGGTGAATGCGAGACTGCTGATGCGTCAACATATCTGGAGCGGTCAAATAGGGAATCTACACACATCTATGGTCTGCTCGTCACTCCACGGAAGAGAGGGGCGGAGTCAGCAGAGCTCATTAGCATTTAAAGCAACATGGACTAAAAAAAACAGCGTGCTGAAAACAGAGCTGATTTTGACAGGGTAAAGGAGGTGTTTTTTACACTACCAGTGATAAATTTTAACCAAAGTATGTTGTAGACTTTTCATTAAGACCCTAAAGAATCATATCAACTTGTGGAAAATGGGCATCCGATGACCCCTTAAAGCCTTGTCTGTGAAGCCGGGGGAAAGCGTAGTAACATCTAAAATCGATATTGAAATGCTCCTAAGCTAAATTTCAAGTGTCCCAGATACAAATACAATGTAATTATTTCAGTTTTTTATTTGTAATTTATAGTTCACAAACCTTTTTTTTTTTTTTTTTTTTGCTTTGTCATGTATGGAGACAATTCAAAGTAATCAACATAAGGCAACAACAACATAACAAAATGTGAAAAAAATGAAGGTGTACAAATACTTTCACAAGACACTGTGTATAAATGTAAAAGGGTTGAATTTTTTTTTTCCCATGAAACAAACAGTTTTAATCAAAAAGCCAGTTCTGCATATATATATACACACACACACACAAAATGCTGGGCAGTTTAGCTAAATCCATTGTAAAAATTGATGTTTTATATTTATATCTGAATTTGAAGCATATGCTGTATAATTTTACACCACTAGACTATCATGATGCACAGGACACATTTGTGTTTGGCACTAAATACGTTGGGTTCTTTGCCAAGTAAATTTTAATGTGCTCAAGTGAACAATAGTCGTGACGTATTGTCAAGTATGGTGACCCATACTCGAAATTGGTGCTCTGCGTTTAACCCATCCAAGTGCACACACACAGCAGTGAGTAGTGAACAAATCCACACACACACACACACACACCGTGAACACACACCCGGAGCAGTGGGCAGCCATGCTGCAGCGCCCGGGGAGCAATTGGGGGTTCGGTGCCTTGCTCAAGGGCACCTCAGTCATGGTATTGAGGGTGGAGAGAGCGCTGGACATTCCCTCCCCCCACCTACAATTCCTGCCGGCCGGGGGCTCGAACTCGCAACCTTTCGATTACTAGTCCGACTCTCTAACCATTAGGCCACGACTTCCCCCGACAATATTGAATCTCATGGAGCAGCTACATCCATATAAAGTGTGTTTGTCATCTGCCGTGTGATTGGTGGAGGAGGTGGTCACATGGTCACAGTGTGTGTTTCTCATATGAGGGGGTTATTCATGAATGAAGCTCTGCCTGTGGGAGCTCTGGCTCTGATGTTCCCATCACCCATAACACATAATCAGTAGAACGCCAGTGCGTGACATGCTTCGTGCTGCAGCTTCAGTGTTTGTGAGGGATGCATGTGGTCCTGATGTTTGCTGTCAGTGTTTAGCAGCAGAGTCCATCTGACAGACCTGCTTACACCCAGAGAGATGATGCTTTGATTTATAAACCAGAATCCGAAACACAGAATATGTACGTTTACTGTGCCTTTCAGAAGTATTCAGACCCCTTCATTTTGTCACTTTTTTTTCTTGTAGCCTTATGCTAAACCGATTTAAATAATTTTTTTGTAAATCTACAATGTAAAAGTAAAAAATAGATTTGTGATAATTTAAGAAAATACTTAAATAATTGCATTGCTGTGGTATAGATTAAAATTCTCTGGATGATCTTTGAGATGTTTCTACACTTTTAGAGGCCCAAGAAATAAGTTTTGGGTTTTTTTTCTCCCCCATTTTATTTTTTCTGGATTGCATTTGAATGGTTTAATTAAATTGTGATAATCAAAAGGCATGTCTAATTAATTAAATTCATGAAACAGTTTATTAACGTTTTAAAAACAATATATTAACTAAATTATTTTTTAAGATTTTTTATAATTGAATACAAACTTATCAAAAACTGTAGTAATTAGATAAATGCATAAAACTTTAACAGATTATTTAATTAAAAAAATGTAATCAAAGTAAAATTTAACACATTTTCAACAAAGTGCTGCACAACAGAGGTTTACTGTTTGAACTGAAACCAAATTAAAGTAATTAAAACATCACAATATTTAGATATTGTGATAATGTTTTAATAATTACTACTACTTATTTTAAGAAGCACATACTGTACAAAACAAAGTTAATTATTTATGTCTCTTTCTTTAAGTTAAACCAAACTTTATTTTTGTTTGCTGATTTTGGTAGGTTGGCGTGAAGAGTTCATCATATTGAGTTTCATTGAGTTTCTGTGTGTATTTGATAGTTTTCTCAAATTAAATGGCAAAAAGATTGATATTATATAAAAAAAAAAAGTGAAAGAATGATCATTGAGACGGTCTCTTTTCAATTGTGAGCCTCAAACTCCTGATCTGCATCACTCGAGCACATGTGATGGGATGAGCGGAGATTGTAAACAGGTGTAACGTCAGGCTGTGCTCCTCTGGTCTGCGAGCGTCTCTTTCTCCTGTTCATTTGTTCCTAAAATAGCAGCATTGGCTGAAGTGTGCAGGAGAGAACAGCTGAAGATGTCTCTCTCCCCGGGGGACTGCAGTCTCTTCTGTCTCTCTCGCCCAGAAGTCTCCTGTTCACATGCACTTTCTCTGCAGACGCACCGTTAGCTCGTGACGCAGAGCTGTACACATGCATCCCATGCCAGCCCCACACTGCTTTCACTCAGTAGTACACAGGGCCTGAATTTTCATTTGTAAAAAAGGGAGGGGGGAATCGGGGGATATATATACTCCCCTCCAAAAGTATTGGGACAGTGAGGCCAATTCCTTTATTTTTGCTGTAGACTGAAAACATTTGAGTTTGATATCAAAAGATTAATATCACACAAGAGATTTACATGCAGCTTTTATTTACAGGTATTTACATCTGGATCTGATACACAACTTAGAAGATGTCACCTTTTGTTTGAACCCACCCATTTTTCATGTGAGCAAAAGTATTGGAACAGATCGAATTAACATGGATTAAAGTGAAAAAGACTTAATATTTAGTTGCAAATCCTTTGCTTTCAATAACTGCATCAAGCCTGTGACCCACTGACATCACCAAACATTTGCATTCTTCTTTTGTGATGCTTTCAGCGCAGCCTCTTTCAGTTGTTGTTTGTTTTGGGGGGTTACCCCCTTCAGTCTCCTCTTTAGCAGGTGAAAGGCATGCTCTGTAGGGTTTAAGTCTGGAGATGGACTTGGCCAGTCTAAAACCTTCCACTTCTTGCCCCTGATGAACTCCTTTGTTGTTTTGGCAGTGTGTTTTGGCTCATTATCTTGCTGCATGATGAAGGATCTCCCAATAAGTTTGGTTGCATCTTTCTTTAAATTGGCAGACAACATGTTTCTGTAGACTGTAGAGTCAACCTCCAGAGGGCAGGAGTGAAGGTCTCACAATCTGCTGTTCGCAGAAGACTTCATGATCACAAATACAGAGGCTACACCAGAAGATGCAAACCACTCATTACCAAGAAGAATAGGAAGGCCAGGCTGGAATTTGCCAAGAAGTACAGAGATGAGCCTCAAAAATTCTGGGACAAAGTTTTATGGACTGATGAGACAAAGATTAACCTTCACCAAAGTGACGGAAAGGCTAAAGTTTGGAGAAAGATCTGCTCATGATCCCAAACATACATATAACTCTACAGAATCCTGATCATTTTGCACTGATAAGGGAGAACACAAAGTACAAAAACATTTTATTACATAAACAGTTTATACATAGAAAAAACAAAAATTTTGGATTCATCAAAATATCCAGCGTTAGCAGCTATTACAGCTCTGTATAATCTGGGCATCCGAGCTGTCAGTTTATTCAAACATTGACTTTGAATTATTGCTGGTCTTCAATGATAATGTCAAGTTACTTTAATGTATTTGCACCAAAAAATAAGGATTTATGCTGATCTCGTCCAAAACCACACGTTGCCAGGGGTGTTTCCAAACGTTTGGAGGGCAGAGTATATATAGTATGTGTGTGGAGTACACCCCCTCTGAATAAATATAAAATATGTATTTTCTTAATGATTACTAATATAATTAATGGAAAAATTGAAATGTATTAAACATACTTAATAAAAACAACAAAATATATGCCAATATTTCCTGTAAGTTAAGTAAATTAGCCAATTTAGTTTAAATGAAGGATTGCAGAAATGAGTACACCCTAGATTTAATTCAGCAAATGTATAATATTCTAGTACTTGGTATGTCCTCCAGAACTTTAAGTACAGTGCTCTGACCCTTCTTGGCACCGAGTGTACAAGGTGATGACAAATTTCCACATCTGTCCTGAAGTCACGACTCCTGGAGGACGACCTCCTTGAATGCTCTGGTCTTTAATGGGGAGTTTTGTTCAGCTCGTCTCTACAGAATCCCCCACAGCTGCTCGAGAGCATTAAGACTGAGTGTAATACATGTCCACTGAAGGATTTTCACCTTGGGAGAGTGAATATCTTCATTGTCATGCTGAAAAAATGACAACAATGCAGGGAATGAGGGGAGGGTAGCATCTTCTGTTTCAAGTTTTTGTATTAATCTCTCAGTGCTGTGAATTCCTGACAGCGTTGATGAACTCCCTCACACCTTCAGCACTCATTCATTCATCCCTATAGAAGAGCTTTACTACCACTGAACGTCACTGTGGGTACCAGGCACTTCTCACTGTACTCCTCCTCTAGCAACACCACAAACATTTTGGATGCTTTTGGATCTTAAATGATTGACTTGGTCTCTTGAGACCAGAGTATGGATTTTGTAAATATGGGCCTTGTTTATTTAGCTTTGGCTTCAGTAGGTAATTCTAGTGGTGACAATAACCATGCATGTCACTTCTGCAGGCTGCGTCGTACTCTGTGAGATGATAAAGTCTCACTCTTTTCATAGCTTTTGCACTTGCATGTCATTTCTCCTGCTCTTTTTCTAGCAAAAATTCACTCGTCACTAAATGAAAACTTAAAGTGAAGACCTGATTATTTCAGGAGCCTTGTCACAAGTCCATTGTTTTTGAATGTCGGTGCTACTTCTGCTATATTTTCACACTTAAAACAATAATTTGGTATTACTCTTGTACCATTATCCTCTTTTATGCTAAGAAATAAGTCAGCTGGCAGTTCTCTCCCAAGTGGTGCCAGCATTACGTCTGAGTATGATTCAGTGCGAATATATAACACTTTTAATAGTCAGGAAATTACTTGTCTTTAAAAGTTTTGGTTCAATATACTTACCTGTTGACCAAAAATAGCCTTTCTTTTTTATTTTTTTATTTAGTAACTTTCAGGAGGGTGTACTCATTTTATCACTTTGATAATAAAATCTTATTTTGCTGAATAATTTTGACATTCTTCTGTGGTAATTGATCAAGCCGGCTTGTTGGAACAGTATATCTCCAAAGAACCCCAACATGTCATAAGTAAAGAGTAATTGCTGAATTTAAGTTTTAGAGGGGGGTGTAATCATTTATGCTGTGCATTGTATGTATATTGAGCAGAATTCCAATTTATATCAGGAATATTGCAGTTAGATTATTTCCCCAAATCGCCGCTATGTGGAGTGAAGGCAGCATCGGCGAATGGGGTTTTCAGTCTCTTGTAAACTGTATTGGGCTGAGAGGCGACAGGAAGAGACCAGCATAAAAGGGAAAAGCCCCGTTTTATGGTCACACAAATCTGCCAGCAGCCGGCGAAGTGTTTCCTCCCCTGTCTGTGACGCACTGAATACAGCAGGCCTGCCTGTTCAGACACATTTCTACCAGCACACTTTCACACTGAGCTTTCAGCATGCGTTTCTGCCATCTTTTCAGAGTTTGATAATTGTTCATCCCTTCTTTGCTGACAGATGGAGAGTGAGATGAAGAGGAGGAAATACTCCACCAGCAGCAACGACTCTGACACCACCGACAGTGAGTGATAAACACAGACGCACGGCTTCTCACCACTGCATAACATCTAGATCAAGATAACAAAGTAGTAAATAGTCCGAATATGCAGCTCATACTATTTATATTCAGAGATCCCAATTGAGAAAAACTATGCAATTTAGTGCAGATTATGATATTTGGACAAAATGTAAGATGAAACGAGATCTCTCAAACAGGACAACAGACTACTTACTGTACACTAAATGACATGAATAGCAGCTGTCACTATGTATCTGCCAATATGTCTTGGCAAGATGATATTTAATGCTTAGTTTCATGATCAAAACATGCAATGCAGTGCAATACGATGGTGATTGAGAAATGAACAGATAAACATTCCTCAAAATCCTGATGATCATATTTGAAATGATCATATTTTCTAAAAAATTATATCTGGATAATCAAGTAAAGCCAAGCTGCTTCAGTAAGTGTTCATCTTCAAAAATTACAAACAGAGATATTCTTACGTTTACTTTATAAAACTTCATGGCAGAAAACACCTGAACCAGGTGGATTCTGCTAAAAGGCATTAAACTAATCAACCAGACAGCAGAAGGCATGTAGTAGATTGTGTGCAACAGGTTTATCAGCAAAGATTTGATCGTTTAGATGTGCTTATCAAATATGATACAGTAGGGTTAATGCAACAATTAATCAACGGCTTACAATTCTGTGCTAAATAACACGCATTACACGAGAATGAAACCATCTTTCAAAATACGTTTTAATGACCTGAATTTTTGGTAAAAAAAGTTAAATACGTTTTTTTCAACTTTGCACTTAAATGGAAATTATACCTTCAGATGTTTATCTAGGTGTATTTGTATTTTGTTCACCCCCAAATTGTACTCGCTTCAAACCCATAAAAGTCACAGAGGTTTTGAAGAACATGAGGGCAAGTAAATGATGGAAGGATTCTCATTTGGTATTCAATCTCTTGCAGGTCATGTGACCACCTGGTCACGGTCTTCAAAGAACACAGGGACCAGCAGCACATGGGTACGCCATGAGCAGAAGAAACCGTCTGAGGTGAGAAATACTGCTTCATCAATAAACACAGATATACACCAGAACTTTACTACCTACTGGTGGTTTTAGTGTCATATTTATGCATGAAAGGCCTAAATCAGTCAAGGTACAGCACAAAAACACACTCAAAATATTGTTTAATTATCATTATCTAAAAAAAAAAAAAAAATTATATTTATTTCCTCCTAAATATTGCACATCCCTACCATCCGCCTAGCTGATTAATCCATTGATTATTTTTTATTTCTTACTAAAAAGATCTGACTGAGCCAAGTCCTTGTCTTAATGAGTCACTCATTCAAAAGATTCATTCAGTGGCTGATTCATTTAGAAATGAAGCAAGTGACTGGCTTTATGAATGGATTATTGAATCACTGACTCAAATGATTCATTCAGAGACCAATTAATTCAGGAATGTAACACTGCAGTGTTGCCCTCAGATGCACAAACGGTCTGATCCGGCTTTGTTTGGAACTGTTTTCACCGGAGAAACAAAAACAACAATATAGTGTCTAACATGTAACTCACTCCACATTAACTTCTCGTTTGTTGAACTGTTGTTGTATACTTGATAATGTCAGCTCACACATCATTAAAACAGCAATTATGATATTATTGTAGACGATCAATAGCGCACACCCCAGCGGATGAAGTGGAGTCCATTTATTTTTATGGCACTTTTCACAATACACATAGTTTCAAAGCAGTTTTACAGCGTTTCATGACGTTAATGCTTGTAATTCCTTAATGCCTAATTGTCCAATTTGAGCAGTTTAGAGCTGGGTGATAGGATAGCTCACATTTGACAACGATATAAACAATTAAGCCATTAGGAATTGCTGCAATATTGTATGATTTGTGATTGTAGAGTCAGTTGGAAATACTTGTAGTAGTTTTAAACTTTTTTAATATTTGAATGTCATTGCTTGATATTTTCATATCCAATTTTTGGTCCCACCTATTTACGTTCATTTAAGAGACGATTGTTTTGAATGAATTTGAGAAAGAGACTGTGCATCTGTCTGGTGTTTCTGTGAGTCTGCTTCATAACACATTATAAGAAAAGTTAGCTTTGTAGGTAAATGTGTCTCTCTCGCCTTGAGATGTCCTGGGTTTCCAATGGAAATAGATATGTGTTTAGCTGAAGGTCAGGAAAGTTGTTTTTAAAAGTTGGCCTAATGCATTACAATATTGCGTTACTCCCTAAAAAAAGTAACTAGCTGTGTTGCTTTTTATGGAGAGTAATGTTACGTTACATTTGTGTTACGTTTTCTTATCTGGGCTGGGCTTGCTTATTTGTTTTTAATATAAAAAGTTTTATTTTTGGCAAATGTCAAAGGCCTTTCACAACAAAAGTGAAATGAAAACGTCAGTCTGAAGAAAATGTAACTTCACGTCTGTACAGTAGAGGACGCAGTCAATAAGAGCTGTCTGTCAATAAACCAGAAAAGCAAAGTAAAAAAAAATGACATAAGTCGTGTTACTTGAAATGCATTACCCCCAACACTGCAGATGTTTAGGTATTAAATGTGTGTCTGGTTTAAAAGCACATTTGTACTGTGCTTATCACTGGATACACTCACGTAACACCCTACGTTTTTTTTTTTTCTTGGCAAGTCACCCACTCAAAAATTTTAACGTTTTACAATTTAACTTTTAAAAGCAGTTGTTTGAATGATTGTCTTCTGTGATGACATCTTATTATGTGTTCATTCATATTTGAGTGTTTCTTATTTCATATATTTTGCATTCTGGCACAAAAATTGCTTCCTAAAACATAACAAAATATTTCATCCTTGCATCGGCGCCAGTGAAAATGTCACCAGAGCGAGAAGGGATTCTTTCTTGTTGAATGTTGCCAATGTTCTGCTCTTTCAGGTGTTTCGGACCGATTTTATTACAGCCATGAAGTTGCCTGATTCAGCACAACTGAGCCCAGAGGAGTTTTATTTCCTCTCCGACCCCTGGAGGCAGGAATGGGAGAAGGGTGTTCAGGTGCCAGCCAATGTGGAAACCATTCCCGAGCCTGTAGTCAGGTGAGTCACAGAGTAAATCACAGGCATGATCTAGACTGACGTGTTTCAGAAGTAGAAATGCAATGAGAAAACAATGCCTTTTTCAGATGTCAGAATGAATTTGCATACAGTATTGCACCATAATATGTCTCTGAGAAGTGAGCAACTCTTGCCTGTACAAGAATAGACGCTCAAGAAAAGCTTATGCAAAACATTGTGCACTTCAGTGACATGATGAGAATGGGAGTATGTTGCACAGTAGATGATATAGCAATAACTGATGTCATAAAATCACGAGTCTGTTTTGTTTCAAAGGACTGAAGCTAATAGCTAAATTAATATATTTTTCCAAATGGATTATGAAAACTTAAATGCAAGGAGCTGTAAAAGGTGTTTAGAATTCTTACAGCTCTTTTGCTTTAGACCATCTGCAAATAAAATGTGACGGTTACCACTGCATCTGTCTGAGAAAAAACAGCTGTGACTGATTTTATTATATAGTTATTTTCAAAGCTTTGATTGTTGTTTATTTAGCTCTAACAAGCTCGAAACTGACCAAAATAAAAATAATTTGTTTATAATCTCTGCACAGGAGAGACTTGGTGTTGTTTCCAAACAGAAAGAAAATATATCTGAATTGGCAAATCAGCAAAAATTAGTTGAAAAATAGCGGAAAATCAAAAATCCAATATCGTGCATCTCTAGTTTTTACAGTGGTCTCTTGTATATTAAAAGTTTAAGGAAAATTGTATTTCTCAGTGCATAACCCATATTGATGTATTAATATGATTAAATTAATTTTACAAAATTAATAAAGACATGGAAAGAGCCACATTCTCATCTATATCTCTCAGTATTTCATTCAACGTCCATCTGCAGTCTCTGTCATTCATGGGTTGTGCTTGATGAACCAGCTGGTGTTCAGAATTAATAGCTTAGACCGTTCATTCATTCATCTATTCATGCTTTTTAGGTTTTGTTTTCCTTCATCAGCTCATACTAGGGGTTAGTGTCATCGCAATACCAATATTCCAGAAGCTGCTATCAATATTATTGACATTTGATTCTCAATACCAATTTCTTTTTCCAAAGTAATACCTGCTGCAATGCTTTAAATATTTAATTTAGTTATGATTTGGTTAAGAACTGACTGTAGAGCTTAATTTTCATGATCCCACCCACTCATCACAATGATAATTATATACCACTTACTTCCATAAACGGCACATTCATTCAGATCTTTATAGTTAAGTGATAGTGTACATGCTAATGTAGTTATCTAAAAGACTCACGACACACTTGCATGCAAGTAGTCAAACAACATGCAGTATATATACCAGAGATGGGCACTCGAGTCGCATTTTCATAGACTTCAGACTTGACTCAGACTCTAAGTTAAAGACTTGTGAACATCTCTGGTATATACAGTCTTTAAGTTTTGTTGTCCATCCTTAACCTAACTACAGGCTCTACTCTTCACCGCAGTGGTAACACTACAAAACCAACATAACAGAAACCTATGTAAATCCTAACATGACAACATTTAAGTTCTAACTTATGTCCCTATGTTAATCTTGTGCAAAAACACAAAATAATACTTAATTTCTACATGTTGTCTGATGCAAAGCATGCTGGGAACTAGAAAACACAATCATTTTAAGTTCACCTTACAACAACACTTTGAGTTTACAGAACTTATTTCAATTAAGTTCAATGAACTTTCATTATTTGAGTGAATTTAACTTATTTCATTTAATTCATTTCACTGTTCGGTTTTACAGTGTAATTATTAGTGAATTGCTCACATGCCTTTGCTTTAGTAGCAGCTGTCTGTCAGTAAGTGAGGCTGTGTATTGAATATGCACTGCATTCCATACAGCATAAATGAATTCAGAATTATTGATGAAAGTATCGCAGTGTGATGGTATTCAGATCCGTCTCTGGTGATCCAATCACAAATGGACAGCACTAAACGCAGGTATCAACAAAGTCTGAAATGCTCATTGGACCACAGTGGGTTACGTTGCATTTGTGCTGTAATATCGGTCATCCGTTTCACTATAACAAGAGTTTCAACTTCAACCGGTTACATAAATGGAGAGAAAGAACTGATCATCTGATCAGAAAACATGACAGATCATAAGTCACTGCATGCCACTGTGGTTCCTTATAACTAAACAAATAAAGGACAAGTTGCAATGATTTCTTCTGGCTATCAACATTATGCGACACATCCTGTCCATTGAGCTTTACTTGAAGCTGAAACATTCCTTTGAATACTTGATGCATGAAGAATGAGTTTTGTGGTCATTCAAGTGTGCAATTTTTCCCCAGGATGCTTCCGGAGGTCAATCGAATCCCATTCTTTTCTCCGATCCAAACCAGGGGCCAGTCAGAGTTTAGCTTCGGAGAGTCACACGGTCTCACCGAGCCATTGAGTTGTTACAATCTTGACGATCTGGATGTGACCTGGCTTGAACTGGTTAATGCTGAATTCAGACAACTAGGTAAGATCTGAATCATGTTTCTTTGATTTAAGTTTGTTATAGCAAACAGGCCAATAATAGAGTTGAAGGCAGGGTTGGATTGTAGTAGTTTTGTTGAGCTATCGGTGTTGTTTTGATACTATTATAGTTTTTATTAATATTTAAAATTTGTTTTTTTATTTAAACATATGGAATAAAAAAATAATAAAGGTAATTGCAACGTTTTCCTCACAATTCTGACTTTTTTTAATAATTAAGCGCCAAGAAATGAATGAATGTAATTTCTTTTATGTCTGAGCAGAAGTTCACAGGTTCAAGTCTGGACTATATGTCACAATTTTATCCCTCTTCTCTCATTCTTCTTCACTGTGCTAAAGTAGGGCCCTATAAAATCCGTTTAATCTTTTGCCAAATTAAAAAAAAAAAATAATAGTTTAACAAAAAAACTTTTTTTTTTTTACAGCCCGATGAAATACTTTTTTCTTCTCAAATTCAGTTGTATGTATTTATTTAACAAATTCTTCTAGATTTTAATTTATTTCATTTTAATAATTTAAAGGTGCCATAGAATGCATTGATACAGTATTTTAAATAGTTCTCTGATATCTACATATAAGGTATGTGGCTTAGGTCAAAGATTCACCAGAAACAGTTTTACATGTCCATTTACAACCCTAGGATTTCTCCCCAGGATGAAACGGTCTGTTATTGGCTTATGTGGAAGGGTCATAAATAATAATGTTGAGCTCTGCTCTGATTGGCTGTTTCACAGTGTGGCTCATTTCAGTAACTCACAGGAAGGAAACACAGTGAAAATATATACTTCAATACTTTCTTGCGCAGTTACAGTATATCGTTGGGTAATTATACTGTAAATTAAATGCGGGCATCTATTAATATGCTGGGCATTGAAACTGATTTCAAATGCACGATCGCATTTTACTTTCACTTTCGAGATTCACGATCGCATGTACTCTGTTTATACTATGGAGCGCATTTTACACGATCAGATGCTTGTCAGTGGTGCCCAAGATCTGTAAATCATTCGCCATCATCCTCAGTCATCTCTGCTTACTCTGTTTATGTGGCAAGTTAAATCTTATGTACTGTAATGTAACAGGCTACTGCTAGCAAGATGTTAACCATGTCTCTTTAGTGGCTCGTGTTATTTTATTAGAAAGCGTTATTTGCTTTCCGTGCCTTTCTGAATACAGACACCAACCCATCCCTTTACTTCACATCCCCTGCAGAGCCTGGAACATGGCATTTATTTCCATGATCTGCCATTTTCGCTGTTGTCCTCGCTTGTTTCATCACGGCTGGCCTAGAATATGGGTGGGTATATGCAAATGTTGGGGGCGTAACTATTAGTGATCCCGACTGTTGCATCATAGTGTTATGTTCTGATTCGCCTGTTTTTCCGTGGTCTTTTTTATTCACAAGATTTACATGAGGAGGAGGAAACAATGGTGTTTGAGGCTCACTGTATGTCATTTCCATGTACAGAACCGTAATTATTCAACTATGCCAAGGTAAATACAGTTTTCCATTCTATGGCACCTTTAATTAAATTTTAATAATCAGAATCACCAAACTATTTTTCTGGTTGTTTATACTGTTAAAGAGTTGGATTCTCATGCTAAGCATTGACACAGTTTAAAAAAAACAATTTGGACGTATAACGGAGTATTTCTGTGGCAAAAATCTTACTTCCGGGTTCGTACAAGTTTCGGAGAGTTTTTTTTTTTTCCGATCGTGGCTCTTCATGACGTAAACGAGGGTGGAACTCCTTATATGGGCATTTCTCCCGGAAGAACGCGCCCGTGCACGCATCAACCAGAGCGAGAGCGCGCCCATCAACGCGCTTCATTCGGCAGCACTGCACGGGACTCGCTCGGGAAGAATGTCTCTAAAGAAGTGCGTTTTTGGTTGTGAGGGAAAGATAACTGCAGATGGTAAGTGAAACGGCATCAAATGTCTCTTTTGTTGGCGATCGGCGCTCAAGTGCTCGTCACTCTTTAGCTCCGCCCACGGCGAACCTCCAGGAGCTCAGCTGTTTTTGGAGAGAATCTTAAAGCTGTATCTTTCTTTTATAAATATGATAAAACTAAAGACTTTTTGGAGATATGGAGGATGCAGTACTACTCTATAGTTACTCAAGATTAAAAAGAGACTGGGTGAAACTGTGTGTGTGTTGTGACCCCTTTAAACAAACCCCTTCATTTTTTTGGCAAATTACGTGCTGCACAGCTGTTTTTTTTTTTTTACGTAAAAATTTGTGATCATTTCTTAAAAACAGACATTTTAATAAAAATTAAATATTCAAAAACACTAGTCCATATTGCCATTTTGATTTAAGCATACTGACCTACTTTTTACTCATAAAAAATTGGACAAATTCCATGCTATTCTGCATTATACAGTAAATGCCATTTTTATGACTGGATTTCATGATTCCCTCCATGTTTTCCACATCGTGGAAATCATAAGGCCCTACTATTGTGGCAGAAACCCATAAATACGAGGCTGTTTCGTTTGTGTGTCTCAGCACTTCCAGAGCTGGACGAGCTCACCATGGAGCAGGTGGTGGTGGAGCTGGAGAGCAGGTGTCAGCAGAACATGCAGCAGGCCATCGAGACCGAGGAGGGTCTGGGCATCGAATACGACGAGGACGTGGTTTGTGACGTGTGCCGCTCACCTGAAGGGGAGGACGGCAACGAGATGGTTTTCTGCGACAAATGCAACGTTTGTGTGCATCAGGTATTTAATCCAAAAACAATCCAGACTGTATTGAGGTCTGAGCGCTGTAATGATCGCAGTCGTGTCCATTGTGTGCATGAATGCAGTGAAACACCAGTGGCCGGATTCACAAAACATTCGTAAGAATAAAATTCCTCATTCCAAATTCCTTTTCTTCTTATTTTTTAATTTAAGAGTAAAGTTAGGAATAATTTGTAGTCCTAAAACATTTCTTAATTTAAAAAAAAAATAAAAAATCTTGAGATTGTTCTAAATACAAACTCGGGTAGAATTTGTATTCCTGAAAATATCATGAATAATCTTGTAAAGTTGGAATAGCCTCCAAAACTCCCAGAATTAAAATATTTAATGAATTTTTTGTGTTTTAAATTATTAAGCTTTACGACATAACACGTAATATATTACTACTACACGGGATGTGCTGGACAGTATTTTTGTGACTTTGTTACTGTATTTAAATGCATTATTCAAGTATATGCACTTTAACCCTCTGGGGTCTGAGGCGACTTTGGGGCCCTTGAGATGTTTTGAGATGCTCTGACATTTGTGCTTATTTCAGCTACTTATAACATACAATTGGCCAACATGTAATTAGTGGTCGACCGATATTGTTTTTTTTTTTTTGACTGCCGATATCTTGGAAAGCATGGTGGCCGATATAAAGCCGATATAATTTTATTTGTTTTAATTAATATTTAAGAAATTTGAAATCATTTGAAAATAGATAAAAAAAATAAATGTGTAAAATAAACATACATATACTTTAGATGACACAGTTTTTTCACAAATAAATAAACATTTAATAAAAATACAATTAAAAAGGAAGTACACACTGTAACCAACAGGTCACTCAGTATTCTGGGATGTTTGTGTGCTTTGGGAATCATATTTTTTTCAAATAAAGCCAAGGTAACACTCACTTTACACACTCAAGCTGAACTCGCCTCCTGTCCGCATTCAATTCACACGGACCGAGCGTCACGCAGAGAACACGCGATCATGCAGGATACAAATGCACTCTTTAGAAGATCTCACAGCTGGATTTGACTAAGTTTGCTAGGTTTGTGAAATTAAATGTTCATTAATCATTCAAAGATTTGTTTAAATGTTATAAATGCATATTTGCTGAATGCTGACGGCAGACGAGAAAGTATTATAATGTTTGCCTTACTATTACTAATAATATAAAAGCAATCGTTATAATACTTTTTGTATACATTTTATTTCCTTTGTTTAACCGTTCTGTCTGATTTTTAGACAGACTTCTATCCGTATTAGACAGAACTGTGAATGATGACAGTGGACAAGAGGTAGAATGTGAGAGCTGTGTGCTCGGCGCTGTCAAAATAAAAGTCCCGCGTCGAATGCAACGGTCAAACTGGAAAAACTTATCGGCCGATGCCGATATTTGAAAAATGACAAATATCGGCCTTGGCGATATATCGGTCGACCACTACATGTCATTTTTTTGTATTCAGCACAAACTGTACTACAATAAAATGTGAGCAAGATGGATCTACATGTTTGCATTTTTTTTTAGAAAAGAAAAATTATGCGTGGTTAGTAAGTTTTGGGAAAATAAGTATAGCTCAAATAAGGCCAGGTTTTCAAACAGAGATTCCGACAAAGAGGCAAAACGTATGGAATGCAGCTTTAAAAACATTCTAACGAACTTATTAGAATTTATCCTACGAAATGTCTTCACTTCTTTCTTAAGAACATTTTTGTGAATCCGGTCCCTCGTTTTCATACACTTGCTTCACGTAATAAAATAAGCTATAAAATAAGCTATTTTAATGTAATTTCCATTCACTGAAATTTATAACCACGATTCATAATGCAAATTCCTCACATTTCAGTGACAACTCACTTTTTTGAGATCAAAATTGGTCACCTATGAGATTTGCTTAGATCCAATGAGAAAGTGTTTTTATGTGTGTGTGTGTGGGGGGGGGGCATCTTGCAAAGGGGTCTTACACGGGTACTTGTGATTTACAAGGTTAAATGAAGAACCGTTGTTTCAATAAGTTTTTGATAGTATTTTCTTTACTGTTTACTTCAAAAACTATGTCTAAAAAGGGTAATATTTTATGTATTTGAAGTCTGAGATATGGGAACGGTGAAGAGAGAGGGCAAAACATTTGCATGTTAGGCCAGCATTGCCGTCTAATCATCCAATATTGACTTAAATAGCAATTTATGCATCATCTGAAAGCTGAATAAATAAGCTTTCCATAGATGTATTTTGTTATGATAGGACAATATTTGGCTGAGATGCAACTATCTGGAATCTGAGGGTGCAAAAAAATCTAAATATTGAGAAAATTGCCTTTAAATTTGTCCAAATGAAGTTCTTAGCAATGCATATTACTAATCAAAAATTAAGTTTTGATAGATTTACAGTAGGAAATTGACAAAATATGGAACATGATCTTTACTTAATATCCTAATGATTTTTGGCATAAAAGAAATGTATAATTTTGACCCATACAATGTATTGTTGGCTATTGCTACAAATATACCCCAGCGACTTCAGACTGACAGATCTTGATTTTTGTAAAATGTTGCAACAAGATGTAATTTTTCTTTTTTTTGTGTGTGTGAAAAATAACCTTAAAATAACTACAAAAAAGCATGTAAAGCAAATATCTTCAAAAGAAATTCAGTGCGAAACATGCCCCCGATCCTCCTTTTTCCCCCCTTACCTGTTTGCATCTCTGACAATTAGATTATCAACAGAAACTGATCATTCTGATTATGTAACGGTTGTGATTAGTGAAGATGACTGGGTGTGTTGACAGAAAGCATGTTTTTGTTCCTCCTGCAGGCGTGTTACGGGATCTTGAAGGTGCCGCAGGGTAACTGGCTGTGCCGAACCTGTGCCCTCGGAGTGCAGCCCAAATGTCTGCTTTGTCCCAGGAGAGGAGGAGCTCTGAAACCCACGCGCAGTGGAACCAAGTGGGTCCACGTCAGCTGTGCCTTATGGATCCCCGAGGTATTGGATGAAATCAGTCTGGGAGTGGCAGTTATAAGTGTTCAATTTTAGGAGCGCACCGAAATATCAGCTTTCGAAAAATTTTCTGTTTCTGACTAAAGTAGCAATGGCTAAAAAAATCTTGAATTCAAGTATGAACAGAAACTACAACTTTTTGGCTCACTTTAAAAAGAAAACGTTTGACATGAAAAGGCAGCGTGCACATTAAATGAATCCGTTGTAATCATATGTATGTAAACACCAGCTGTTAATCGCTTGTATTTGAGACACATGCACCTGCTCTAATGTGTGATGAGATGCACATTTAAAAGGACAACATGCATGTTTGTGCTGTAGACCGTGGACAGCATGATTACATACTCCTTTGCATTTGCTTTTCCTAAAACTTTAATTACTTTAATTTTATTCAAAGGTTTTTGAACGGTAAGATTTTTAATGTTTTTGAAAGTCTCTTCTTCTCACCAAGCCTGCATTTATTTGATCCAAAGTACAGCAAAAACAGTACAATTTTGAAATGTATTATTTAAAATAACTGTTATAATTGAATGTAATTTATTTCTGATTTCAAAGCTGAATTTTTAGCATTATTACTCCAGTCACATGATCCTTCAGAAATCATTCTATTTGATTTGCTGCTCAAAAACAATTATTATTATTATTATGTTGAAAACTGCGGAGTATAATTTTTTTCAGGTTTCTTTGAATGGAAAGCAATTTTCTGAAATGGAAATCTTTTGTAAAATTATGCATATCTTTATCATCACTTTTTATCAATTTAAAGCATCCTTGCTAAAAAGTATTAATTTCTATACTTTCTTTCCCAAAAAAGAAAAAAATTAGACTGACTGCAAGCTTTTGAACGGTATAGTGTGTAATGTTACAGAAGCTTTTTATTGCAGATCTGTTTTTCTCTCAGCTACCCGTTGTCAATTATTCCTTCCTTAAAGTAGCATTTATAAGCCTATTGCTGCTGTTCTGTGAGCGCCACCTGCTGTCAGAGAGTGAATCTGCATCTCATTCAGCTTCTCTGCTGTTTCTGTTTCATTCAGATGTGTTTCATGTAGTATAGTTTCTCAAATCTAAAGTCAGACTATTCTGTTTTGCTTCAAATTTTGAAATTATACAATCTAATTTAAATCAGAAACAGATTTTGTTGCATGTAAGCAGCATCTTTGTTTTGATTGTGATTAAAATGAAGTGGTTGACTAATTTTAAATGGAAAGAGCACAGGCAAAGCCTTAGTTTGTTTATATGAAGATATTTTTCATTTGAGTTATTTATTTGATTTAGGATTTGTTTTAAAATTTAAATTTAGTTGAAAAACAAGGAAAAGTGCAGCATCTTTTTCTGAGAAATAATAAAAGAACACCATTTATAATTGGTCTTAAATCTAATTGTTAAAGAATCGTGATAAATGCATTGCATCGTGAGTTGAGTGAATTGTTACATGAATTTACGTGAATTTACATCATATGGTAGGAACTCATTTTTCATTCAGTGCAACTCAAAAACTCATTTTTTTTTACATGACTCCTCTCACTCCCACATACAGTATCATCTAAACCCCTCTAAGTAGATCGAAGTTATGTTTGGATGTAAAGTATGTTCCCTTTTTTGTAGAAACCTACAATCTTCAGGTTTTATATACAGTTTCTGGTTGACTACGAGCCGTAGTCACAGGCATTGTTTTTGTTTTGATGGTTTCTTCTGCAGTTATCCAGCTTGTTCCAAACAAGATTAGATTTTGTTTTTAAAGTCTTAAAGGTGCAGCGTGTCATTTCTGCATCAATAGTTACACTGACGTTTTGTTTGAGGCTGTAACGGCATTGTTTGTGTTGGGACTGTTTGTTTGTACGACCAATGGAAATCAAATGTTTGAAACATCTGGGAGGAATAAAATATTGCATTATTGTAATTCATTGCAGCTTTAAAAGGAACATAACATTTGGAAGCATCAGAGCTAGGGGTGCTCCGATTGATCGGCTACCGATCACTAACGGCCGATAATCGCTATGGGATGTTTGATTGGCTACCGATCACTAACGGCCGATAATCGCTATGGAATGTTTGATCGGCTACCGATCACTAACGGCCGATAATCGCTATGGGATGTTTGATTGGCTACCGATCACTAACGGCCGATAATCGCTATGGAATGTTTGATCGGCTACCGATCACTAACGGCCGATAATCGCTATGGGATGTTTGATTGGCTACCGATCACTAACGGCCGATAATCGCTATGGAATGTTTGATCGGCTACCGATCACTAACGGCCGATAATCGCTATGGGATGTTTGATTGGCTACCGATCACTAACGGCCGATAATCGCTATGGAATGTTTGATCGGCTACCGATCACTAACGGCCGATAATCGCTATGGGATGTTTGATCGGCTACCGATCACTAACGGCCGATAATCGCTATGGAATGTTTGATCGGCTACCGATCACTAACGGCCGATAATCGCTATGGGATGTTTGATCGGCTACCGATCACTAACGGCCGATAATCGCTATGGAATGTTTGATCGGCTACCGATCACTAACGGCCGATAATTCAATGACCATTTCAAAAACAGCATGAGCGAATCACCGCGCGCTCTCTCTTTCTCTCTCAAAATGCACAAATGGCTTCAAATCAAATCGCGTCTGCACTATGTGCGAGCTGCACAGTTGACACAGGAATTGTCACTTGCAAAATCGAGGCAGTGTCGCATCGTCACTAAAGTTTTTATAAATTGCATTTTAATTCTTGCCAGTGTTTAAACCATTCGGCGATCGCGCGCTATAATAATCGGACGTGGCCTCTCGTCATCTGTAGGCTTCGGTTGTAGCAACCTGTGGGCGATCCACTTTGACGAGTTTCAGGAACTTGTCTTGGCCGAATAGCGCAGAAATCAGCCCGGTAACAAACTCCGTAGGATGATCTTGCTCTGCTCCTTCTTTTATCCCCACAAATTTCAAATTATGCCGACGTGAACGGCTCTCCAGGGCATTTACTTTAGCATGAAGAAATCTGTTATCTGAACACAGTTCCTCACAGATTCTCTCTACTTCGTCCAAGCGCGAATCACAACCGGTCATGGCTAATTCCAACTCCTTGACTTTTTTCTTAACACCTGATTGTTCGGACTGTAGATTTGCCAGCATGGCATCCACCGCATCAAGGCGAGTGTTGATTGACAATTTAGTGTCCTCAATGAGCCGCTTTAAATCGTTGCATTGCGTCTCGATGGCTGAAAGTATGGGACTGGCGGAGGCTGAGGAGAGGGAATCAGCGTCGCCATCTTTGCCCTGCTGCGTAGCCTTCGAGAGCTTCTTGGAAGTAATTATTACGTTAATTGTTGCCGATTGCAAAGTTCCTCTACATTTAAGGAAGAAGCAGTGACATCAAACTTTGGGCGAACTGGTATATTGACAAAAACAGGAGTGAACTTTGAGGAGACTTAAAAAGTGCGTCTATTCGCCACGCGCTAGTGACCCCCCCCCCCCCCCGACAAATATATATTTTGGAAAAATGTCGAAAAAATGCCCCCCCCACCCCTCAAATTAAAAAATCCCCCTTACAAGTAACCTAAGAGGGGAATGAATTTAAAAAAATTTAATTCAGGCCCTAAATACATGTCTAAAATCTTGATTGGATCATCACTATTAAAAATTCTACATGATAAAAAGAAGGCTTTAATCAGATCAGTATCGGTAGATACTGCTTTCTGTGACCGGAGCACCCCTAATTAGAGCATTATAAAATCTCTGAAGTGTAAATTATAATAAGGAAAAACAGTAACACACTTTTTTTTGCTGTAGATATAATACATTCCAGCATACTTTTCCAGTAGAGATGCATTATTCTCTATTGTAAGCTGATGTACGCTCTCCGTGCCACAGTGCATGTAACAAAATAATCAAAATGAAATTAATTTAATTGATTTTGATTATTTGTTCAGACATAGCTGAGTTGAAATGAACTCAGGAATTCATTTTGACTGATAAAAGATGCAATAAACAGTAAAAGCGCAAAGGAAATCAGGCCCTAAACTACAGAACTCGTTCACACTTATTCATCTGCAAGGCGCTTTGCCTTTGACAGAGGAAACTTGTAATTAGCATGCAATAATGGATGAATTCTAATTGAAATATTTCCTCGGCTCTCTCTATGTCTCGTTGCGTTATTGAAAGGAAAGCTTTTCAGCCGGAAATTTGAACTTGTTCGGTCAGGTGGAGGGCAAGATGTTTTTGTAAAGGAGCGCCTATTTCACGTGCAGAAGGCTGCTGAATATCTCAGTCAAAGGAGGACAAAAGCAGAATTGACAGGAAGAGGAGAATACAAAGAGGGAGTTTTGAAAAGCCTGGTCAAAATGGGTATTCCAATAACGTTTAGAGAAGCTGACGAGTGAGGCGGTAACAATGGCAGAATGACAGGGATGTAGAGAGCCACAAAAGCGAGTGAAAAGACTCACAGAAATCATGTAAAGGGCTGATGAATAAACTGAACCGAGCACATGAGCTGCTGCTGAGCTGAATTCAGTTCTACGCCGCCCCGTTCCTTTTGATTTCATCTGTAACACTTGGAGAGAATCGGGAGAAATACTGTACGGTAACTCCTTGACAGGCTTCGTGAGACTTGCCTATTTTTAAAGAACTGAACTTGAAACTAACATACAGCTCAAGATGTGAAAGCGGCACTCATTGTCCCTGCTGTAGATTCTGCTTTAGATCATTTGTCCTTTTGCATTGAAAATAAGTGTCCTAGTTTACTAGTTCTGGGTGGCTTCCTGTCTGCCCACAGCAGTACATGTTCAGATTAAACGGCAAATTAGGAGTTTATTGAGGGAAAAGTAAAGTGTGACCATTCTTGGTATTATTAATAATAATACACTAATTCACTGTTAAGTAATTATATTATTTTTTTAAATAAATACTACAATATTACCTGAACATTCAGTGTGTAAATCATACCCCTAGTCGTACTAAACCGTTTTTGTACTTTTATTTAAATTATTATTTTTTAATAATAATTTTTATTTTTATTCATTTGAATAAAATGAATAAATTTAGTTTTTGTTTACTTGTTATTGATTCCCTTGCCATGTTTAAGATTTGCATATTAAATATTTAGAAAAATGAAAATGTGAAAGCGGTTTAAAAATGGAAAACAAAAGCACACACACACCAGTGACTCCCAACATATCCTGATTAAGAAAAAACATTGTGAGAATTTCGATTTTACATTTTCTTTTTTATTATAAATTGTAAGATGACTACTTTTTACAGTGAAATTGCGTTATTAGATTATTTTTTTTACCAATTAACGGTTTTATCATGGCATTTTTTACAGTCGTTGTACACAATCTTTTTTTTTTATGTATATGTATTTATTTAAACATTTGTTATAACTGAAATAGAAATTTAATTGAATTTAGAGCCTGCTTGTCAGTGGCCTGATTCACAGAAAATCTTAAGAAAACTCCAAGATAAATTCCAAGACGTTCACAATGTTCTTGCGCTTGAATGGTTTAACTTGGCTTTAATGTTTAAATGGGTAAGACTTAAAAGCATGTGCGGTTGATGCATTCCGTCAAGAATATCAGCATTCCTGCACTGAAATACAAGCTCTGCGCTCTATGACAAACACATCAAAAGCCGTCTTTTGCACTTCCTGCAGATTACCAAAATAATCAAAGCGTGCACTCTGTCATCGCGACCAACTTGACGGGTGTTCAGCACTCGCCATTGCATTATTAATGTGCTGTGTATTTTGAATGGCTACTTTTAAAGACACTGTCTCAAGATTGAGCGATCCGTTTCATTCGTTTGTGCATAGTTGTCTTAAAGAGAATAAGAAGAAAATAATCTGATCTCATATGATGTGTTAACTGGGTTGAAGTGTTTTCTGACTTGTGTTGTTTCTATGTCATCAAAGGTGAGCATTGGCTGCCCTGAGAAGATGGAGCCTATTACTAAAGTATCCCACATCCCAGCCAGTCGTTGGGCCTTGTCCTGTGGCCTGTGCCGTGAACACACAGGCACATGTATACAGGTGAGAGAGATGCTGCTTTTGAACACTTGACGCATTTAAACAGCAGAATAAGCTTTCATGTAGTTTCCTTTCAAACAAGTAAGAAAGGATGGGATACTTTATAAAGTCTAGTCGAAATCTATTTGTATAGCATTTTTTTTTTTTTACAATATGCATTATATCAAAGCAGCTTTACAGAACATTGCGAATAGATTTAACTTTATTGTAATTATGCAGAGTACAAGTACAGAGCTAATGATGTTTGTTTATAGTATCTTCATGCCTTTTAGTTACAGCAGATTATAATAGAAATATAGATACAAGAAATCTAGTTGAGATTTGCTGTTTATTACATACAGTAGTGTGAAACTTTTTTTCGCCCCGTTCCTGTTTTTTTTTTATTTTTTGCATATTTGTCACACTTGAATGATTCAGATCATCAAACAAATTTGAATATTACACTAAGATAACCTGAGTAAATACAAAATGCATTTTTTAAATTTCATTTATTAAGGGGAAAAAAGCTGTCCAAACCTGCCTGGTACTACGTGAAAAAGTAATTGCCCCCTAAATCTAATAACTGATTGTGCCACCCTTTACAGCAACAACTGGGATAATCAAGATATTTTTTTGGCAAATGTGAGACGAGCCTTTGTGTTCTTTTTGGTCAGCAGTGGCTTTTGCCTGGGAACTCTCCCATAGATGCCGTTTTTGCCCGGTCTCTTTCTTATTGTTGTATCATGAACACTGACCTTAACTGAGGCGAGTGAGGCCTGCAGTTCTTTAGATGTTGTTCTGGGTTCTTTTATGACCTCCTGGATGAGTTGTCGTTGCGCTCTTGGAGTAATTTTGGCCGGCCGGCCACTCCTGGGAAGGTTCACCACTGTCACAAGTTTTCTCCATTTGTGGATAATGGCTCTGACCTTGGTTTACCGGAGTCCCAAAGCCTTAGAAATGGCTTTACAACCCTTTCCAGACTGATACATGTCAACTATTTTGTTTCTCATCTGTTTTTGAATTTCGATAGATCGTGGCATCTATTTCTATTTAAGTGATTTCTTTATTCAACAGGACTGGCAGTAATCAGGTCTGGGTTTGGCTAGGGAAATTTAACTCCGCTTTCTAAAATAATGTGGTTAATCACAGTTCTTTCATGATTTAACAGGAGGGGGCAATTCATTTTTCACGTAGGGCCAGGTAGGTTTGGACAGCTTTTTTCCCTTTAATAAATGAAATCGTCATTTAAAAACTGCATTTTGCATTTACTTGCATGATCTGAATATTTTAAGTGTGACAAATATGCAAAAAAAAAAAAAAAGCAGGAAGGGGGCAAAAACCTTTTCACGGCACTGTATAATGAGCATGCTGTAGGAATGTTGGTATAGTTACACATGCTTATATATCCAGGATTATATAAAGAGCTAGCAAAGGAATAATAAATGCAAAAATGCAAATCTAATTCATCCACGTTGTTCCAGACAAGCATATTTTTTTTATTGGAGCACAAAAAAAGTAATTATGAAGACTGTGGATGCAGTTACAATGAATGACAACTGATGCTTTCCAGCTTCAAAACAGGACACAAGAGCACCATAAAAGTATCATAGAAGCGGTCTATACAAAGTAGTAGATCTCATTACTGACTGAAAATTAGCAAAAGATTGAGTTAATGAGCTGAACTAGAGATTCACGATCAAATCATTCAGACTAGATTTATGAACACGATCTCCTTTCATTCGATCATGAATTCATGGATGATGATACTTTGACAGTTCGGGCGGATGTCACAAGTTTTTGGTGAATAATGAGAAAATGGTCATTTTCATGGTCAATCTTATAGAAATAGAAGAGTATTGCAAGTTGTGCTATTATGATATTTGTATGGAGCTTTTGCGTCCTATTTGAAGCTCAAATGCTTGTATCCCTGTTTGTTGTTACTGCGTGGAAAAGAGCCAACGATGCAGTTCCTCAATTCTTCATTTTGTGTATCATGAAAGCACGTAAGGGTGGGGAAGTGAAGACCAGAGCTGGGTAGATTACTTACAAGCTGTAGTTTGTTACTGATTCCAAGTTTCATGACAAAAATTGTAGTTAGTAACGTAATCCATTATATAACCCATTTTAGGTAATATAATCAGACTGCTTTTAGATTACTTTTTAATGTTATCTCGTTTATCACGTTGATTTAAATAAGAGATAATCTTGTACCATATTGATATAAAAATACAACACTAAAGAAAATATATTCCATTTGTTGTTATTAACAATGTGTGCATTAAACATTACATTATGTCAGGGTTTCCCAAACTGGGGTTTGTAAAGTAACTGCTGGGGGTTTGTGAGTTTCATGAAATGCTAATATTTAATTACATCATAGGAATGTAAAATTAAAATAAATAATTTTAAAATGGTTTGAAAGACAAAAACCTTCCAAAGACACTGTAATAGATGATTCTTTGAAAGGACAATTTAAAAGATGAAAAGAAGAATTTGGGAGAGTCAATAAAACGTGACTAGTCTGATTACAATTATTTTAAAATGTAATCTGGATTACAGAAGTACTTGTAGTTAGATTATATTACATGTAAGCAGTTACTACCCAGCTCTGGGGCCAGTCGTTCAAAAGTAATCCGATCGCGTTTTGACCATCGGATTGGATCAAATCTTGAAAAGAAAAAAAGGATTCTGAATTCGGATTAGATCACAAAATCCAATTTTGGTTTTGATCTGGATTAAATCATCAGTTTGTGTTGTTCAAAAGTATCTAACGAAAACGTTTTGATACAAAAAAAAAAAAAAGATTATTCTGATTCCTGCAGAAGGGTGGATTTCAACTTTAAAACTGGTCCAAAAAAATACTAAATTCTTTCAATATTAAACACAAATATTATATTTAATTCAAAGTTTGTTTTTTTAATCACTGATTGTAAACTACATTGGCATAATCATCAGAGATGGACCAGTTAGAAGTAGTTTTTTGTGTAAATGCAATGCAAAATTTGAATGCAAAACATCTGCATTTTTTTTTTTCGGTAACACTTTATTTCGATAGTCCAGTTTAGATATTCTCCTAACAGTAAGTAACTTTGCAACTACATGTCAACTAGCAGTCATTAGAGTATTAGTAGACTGTCTGCTTAATATCTTCTAACACTTTATTTTGATGGGTCCACAACATACTGACTATGAGAAACTTTGCAGGTATATGTCAGCTTATTCTACTAACCCTAAACATACCCTAACAGTCTACTCTGAGAGTTAGTAGATATGTAGTTGCAAATTAATGAGAATTAGTTGACATGTAGTTGACATGTAGTTACAAAGTTACTTATAGCTAGTAGAAAGTCTAAAGTGGACTATCAAAATAAAGTGTAACCTTTTTTTTCTATCACCATGTAACTTTTGGGGCTCCATAGAGAAATAGTAATCCAGATCTGAAAATCTGTAGAAGTGTGTATCTGGATCAGGGTGATCCAATCCAGTTTTGTTTTGACAAACCGGCAATATATGGGATTTCTAAATCCAGATCATTCTGATTAAACTTTTTGAACGACTGGCCCCTGGTGATGACAATGTGAACCAGAGCTCTAAATATGCTGTTTTGCTTCGCAGTGCACCATGCCATCCTGCATCGTGGCCTTCCACGTGACCTGTGCGTTCGACCACGGACTAGAGATGTGCACCACTCTGGCAGAGAACGACGAGGTGCGCTTCAAATCGTACTGTCTAGAGCACAGCAGCGTCTCTCGCTCAAACAGCGGCGGGAATGTGGCCAGACCCGAAATGCGGCACGCTAGTTTCGATCTATCGGAGATGCACTTGGATCGTTCGAAGCAGGACCAAGCAGAACAGGAGAAAGCCAGACAACGCAAGCAGAAGCTGCAAGAGCTTGAAGATGAGTTTTACAGATTTGTGGACCCCAAGGAAGTCGCAGAAAGCCTTTCCCTGCCAGACGCTCATGTGGACTTCCTCTACCAATACTGGAAACTGCGACGCAAGGCCAACTTCAACCAGCCGCTGGTGGCCCTCAAGAGGGACGAGGTGGACAATCTCGCCCAGCAGGAGCAGGACGTTTTGTATCGCCGTCTGAAGCTCTTCACTCATTTGCGACAGGATCTCGAGAGGGTGAATATAGCTACATGTTCTCATCTGTCAAGCTCTCAATGATGATTGTTTTAAACAGGTTTTAGAGCTGCACAATTCTGGATAAATTGAGAATCACGATTTTTTTTATTTTTTTTGTCTCAAATAGAGATCACGATTCACCCACGATTCTGAATTAAACAAAATGATGTGACACAATATTAATTGCCGCAGTCTATTTAAAAGTCAAAGTCATTGCAAACAGAGTCTGAAAATTTCGCACATAAAAAAATAAATACGACCTCACGTTGTGTCAATCACGTTTACACACTGCCTCCAAAACTTTCGTCCGTCATAAAAAATTTCGGATCTGTTTTTCGTATCCGTAGAAAGCATTTTGATAGGAAAGGATGACGAATATGAAAAAATCGATTTTCGAGACTCTGCGTGCAAGGACCTTCAGTCTGTTTAATTGTTGTTGAATTAATTAAGCATTTTATAAACTATGGCGGGGAAGAAAGCATCGCATTTCTGAGGAACTGAGGAAAAGTTCAAGTTGTCGACCTAAATAAATGAAAACAGCGGCCATGCAACACACCTACTCTTTTGGAGTCCATCATTTGTGCGGTCTCAGTGATCTTTGCATTGTATTTAGGTTCGTTGTAGGCAACTCATTGTTTATGGCATGTAGATTGAGAGAGAACGTAATCAATTTGGATTTCAGGTCAACTTTAATCTGGTTCTGAAATGTGTTGAATGTAAAATCCGTTATATGGAACGTGAGCATTATCACTGCAGTTTTTACACCAGAAACACGCAAACTCCTAACCATAGTGATTTCAGTTCGTAATATAAATGGTGTGTTTTCTTTCAGGTCAGAAACTTGTGCTGCATGGTCACACGCAGAGAGAAGATCAAACACTCTTTATGCAACCTGCAGGAGAAGATCTTTGCCTTGCAGATTCAGTTCTTAGAGAAGGACCTGGTTGGAGGTATGAAAACAATCTCTTGTGTTTTTCTTTTGCCATTTTGATCGGTGCCAGTTTTAACCCATGGCACATGATCTAAGCTGGCGATGCCCCAAAGTATAGTTAATTTACAGCATTAGCCACAAATAGGCTTCAAAATAGAACCTTCAAAAATGTTTTTTTCTATTTTAAACAATTGGTCAGTGAAAGAAGGTGCACAAACTTAAAATTTGATCAGATTTATGCTTTTTTGTTGTTGTTGTTGTATATCATTAAAAGTTGATCAAAATAAAAGAGATAATAGGATAGAATATCAAAATTAAACAGTTTTGAAACAGTCCACAATAAGCAGGTGCAATTGTTAATAGTTTAGGGCATTACGATTGGGTAAAAAAAAACAATAAACAAGCATCCACCAAAGTCTCAGTCTTTGCAACCACTTTGTAAGATTGTTCATTTGATATTATGACATATAGTTGATTTTTCTAGGTTTATCAAACAAATCTAATATCTCTCACTGTTAATGCTTAAAACAAAAAACAGTGTTCTGCATTCATGAGACGTGCCTTATGGTTTTGGTTTGAGCGTCCAGCGTCGCTGTTGACCCGTTTTTCTCACACTGCTGTATGAAGGAGCTGCGCTTGGTCGGATCCCTCGTTGCAGTGTTCATCATTCCTGAATCTCTGACTCAGCACTTCTCTCTACTCGCTGGCTTTCTGTCATCTGCTGTTAAAGGGGTCATCGGATGCCCATTTTCCACAAGTAATGAAAAGTCTATAACATGATTTGGTTAATTTCTTAATGGTAGTGTAAAACAACACCCTTTTTACCCTGTCAAAAACAGCTCTGTTCTTAGCGAGCCGTTTCAGTGCATGTCTCTTTAAATGCTAATGAGCTCTGCTGACCCCGCCCCTCTCTTCCGTGGGGTGACGAGCCGTTCTCATGAGATTGTTTACTTTAGCCGCATTTAGCCACGAAACTTGCTTACTAGTGCATTATTAGGAAAGGCGATTTGCGAAGATTCATAAAAGAACCTTTTACTCACTTCTTCTGGAGGTGAAGCTGGATCACAAATGATTCGCGCGAACATGCATTTAGGTAGATCGGGGGCACATTCCCTTCACAAACAAACGTAATCCTCTGCGTCTTCAGCGGCTCAGATGTCAGGAGTAAATGACAACTGCTATGTTCATTATTACATCCAACAACAGAACACTTCAATCGCTATGGAGCCATTCTTGTCTTCATCCCTGCTCTGGCATCGAAACATTGGTGGACTGTTCTCAGCTCACTCAGGGCGGGTCTAAGGTAAGACGGCCGTGTCAATCAACTATCGTGGGAGGGGCCTGGGTCTGTGTGACGTCACACAGCCAAGAAGCTGAGAATGGCCTGATTTGAAAAAGGGGATATTTTTTTCGGGATTAAATAAAAACCACTGGGTGGATTTTTATCATTATAAGGTGGATGTGTACACACACTGCCAACACAGATTTATGTTCAAACAACATATAAAAGTGAATTTTGCTTCCGATGACCCCTTTAAGACCCATATTTATTCTGTCTTCCAAAAAAACATACAGATTGGCATGCGGCCGCCAGGCCTGCGAGCCTCATCAGCACGGTCCTCAACCCTCAACAAGAAAGCTGAAGGTTAATCTGTGCATTATTTCCCATACGCAAGATATACACTACAACCAAAACCTCTTGACATCATATCCTCACTCAAATTCACTATAGTGATGTATAGAAGCTTTGCATGATTTTAAGTGGCTGATTGCAGCCTGATTTGTGACATTTTGTAATTGGTGGGTTTTTTTAAACCTTCATTTTTGATTATTATTTTTTAAAGCTTTAAGTGAGCTCTTCTATTTTAATTCCAGGTCATTTAAAACTACATTTAATTCAGAAAATTAACCCTGTATAAATAAATAACTACATCTGAGTTTTATTCTAAGACGCAAACTGAGCAAAAACATGCAATTTGGTGCAGATGCTGATATTTATATGGACAACAATTAAGATGAAACTCTGATAGCTTGTAATGTAAATCGTATAAAAATATGTCTTATAAACCAAAAGCTCTGTAGTTTCAAAACAAAATGCAGTGCAATGATGATTGAGAGATGAACAAACAAATATTCCTCACAAGCTTGATGATCATATAGTTTTTCTAAAAAATTAATGTCTGGATAATCAATTAAAGCTAAGCTGGTTTAGTCATCTTGGAATATAACAATTAACAATGCTTAAAATATCTGCATTATTGTATCATGTAACTGAAATGATTGTGGCTGTTCAAACTGGAAATGATTCCCAAACATATTCTGATGACGCAATTATTCCCCCACAAAATGTCATGACCGTTAAATCTGCATCAGTCGACATTAAATGTTTCTCACTGATATAAGTTGCAATAAAAATGTGCTCTTTCTGTAACAATGCACTAAAATATGAAGAATGAGTACCTAAAATAAAAAATCCCAATACTGTTTTTCAGAGTTTTCGAGGACAGTTCTCATGTTTTGTTACTTTAAATGTTCATGTTTAAATTAATTGGTTAAATTGGTTAAATTTAATTAGTCTCATCAACTAACAATTTTGTAGACTTGAATTGGATGCTATTTTAGTCTGAGTAAAATTGACTGAAATTAATTTGCATTAAATCTTAAATTTAACGGATGATTTAAAATGAAATGCACTTGTTAACGGCCAGGTTTGTTCTTTGCAGTAAACAATAAATGCAGTAAAGAGGTGCTGTTTGGTTTAGCTTTATGTTTTGCACCCTCTTGTGGACTGTTTAAAATGTTTAAAATGTAGTGTGTGCAGATCCTTTCCTCAAACTCAGTGCTTCACAAAGCTGTGCTATAGACGGCACACATCGCATGTCCTCCTGTCTTGCAGTCTGCACTAATGAGCTGATGATGTGAATCTGGTGTTAGATGAGGGAAACGTTCAAAATAAGGTTCTCAGGACAGCTTTGAGAAGCATTGAATATAATTTGAAATATACATAAAAAAAAAAAAAAAAATGTAGTTGCCAGCTGTAAGATGTTAAATTGCTTATTTTAAGTATTTTGCATGCTCTTTTACATTCTGCGCTTTATAGTAAATACTCAGAGAGGGGAGAAGATTCATCGCAATGGAGTCAGGGAACGAGTGAAAGAAAGGAGGAAGAGGAGTCCAGAAAAGAAAGACAAATGGAGATCAGATGACGACTCTCTATTCACACAGTTGGGTAAGTGTGTAACTGAATGATGTGTTCACTTTCATATACAGCTATATCTGCCAAAAAAGACTTTTGCTCTCTGAGATGAGATGAGGGGAAAGTTAGTTTTTAAAGTAATGCATTACAACATTGCATTACTCCATAAAAAGTAACGTTACTTTTATGGAAAGTAATGCGTTCCATTACTTTTGCATTACTTTGTGTCACCTGAGCTGGGCTTGCTTATTTATTTTTAAAAACAAGAAACCCATAAGTTACATTTTTGGCAACTGTATAGGCCCTTTCACACCAAAAGTGAAATTAATAAGCCTCGGCTTAAAGTAAGTGTCTCTGCACTTACTCCTAATTTCTCTCAACATAGGACAGGAAAGATGCCAGCGAATAAATGGGAAAACTAAGTAACTTGTGTTATTTATTTGAAGTTGTAACTCGGATATTTTCTTGTAAATTTAAAAGTAATGCGATACTTTACTAGTTACATGAAAAAGTAATTGGATTACGTAACTTGCGTTACTTGTGATGTGTTACCCCCAACACTGGAGATGAGCAGTGAATGTTGGGGTGATGGCCAATTCAATTTGATTCAAATGATTAAAATCAGAATGATTCAATACACTAACCAGCAGTTAGCCTTTAAAATGCAGGTTCTTAAAATACTTCTTAGGCAAGACAAACTACTTCAGACTTGTGTATTGCAGCAAAAGTAAATACAGCAAAGATTCTCAGATACATTTTTGTTCTGCTGCTCATTTTTAGGTTAACTAATAATTTATTAACTAATGGACTCTTATTGTAAAGTGTTACTGAACTGCTACTGTTTAGTCTTTAAGTATCAGGTATTTGGTGCTGTGATGAACATTGCGATAGCGAATACAGAAATCTGAATGGCTGCTTAAAACATTTAAATCCTGGTCAGAAATGGAAAGTATCGCAGCTGCTTTGTTACAGAGTTACCTGCGTAACAGCTGCTGTTTCTGCAGCGCCATCTGCTGTCAGAGCGTGAATGTGCTTGTTAGCATACAGCGCTGTTGTGCATTCTAAAAATCTGAATAATTGAATAGTTATTCACTGTTTTGAAGTGCCCACGATAACAATATAATCAGGGTTTGAAATTAACACCCGATAACCTGCCAAATGCGGGTAAAAATTATCTGTGGCGGTAGGGATGTACGATATTGGAATTCTGCCGATATTCGATATGCCGATATTTATCAACTCATTTTGGCCGATATCGATGCCGATACCGATATATTTCCTTTTGTTTGGAAACAACAAGTCTCTCCTGTGCAGAAATTATAAGCAAAATATTATTAATTTTGGTTAGTCTTTAACAAGAACTTATTTATTAGAATTAAATAAAAAAATAAAGGTTTTTTAACAGTACATTGAAGCTTTGAAAATAAATATAAATCAACTATATCAATCGCTGCATTTTTTCCCCCAGAAAGATGCAGTGTTAACCCTAATATTTTATTTTAAGATTTAACATTTGTAGATGGTCTAAAACAAAAGAGTTGTAAAAATTCTGAAAATCTTTTAGAGCTCATGATTTGTTTAAAAAATTAAACGTTACACATTGATGAATAAATCAGTATATATAAAATTATTTAATTTACAAGTGTCATGTTTGGGATTTTTTTTTTTTTTTTTTTTTTTTCCCATGTAAGCTATAGCTTCTGACCATTAAATCAAAACATACTTATTTTATTACATCAATTACTGCTTTATTTAATCAGAAACAGTCTAAATGTTATTTGTGTAGGCTATTTTACTTTTAATTTAATTAGAAGTAGGCCAACTGCGCCCCTACTATTAAAACTCCTTACCGAACGGGCATTAGGACCTGGGGGAGGCTGTCACTGCTGCCCCTGCTTGTGCTATAACTGTTTACTCTATCCCACACCGAACGCGTCATTCTGTACATGCCTTCACACATTAAATGCAGCGATCCAAAACAGTCAATCTATTCATCATTCAGACAAAACTTTGCTTCAAGAATGAGCCACATTGCTGACGTGATCTAATCGCTAGCACACCTTGAGCACATGCGAGTTAACCCCTTCCCCTTATCGGCAAGACATATCGGCATAATTTTGCATGTCAGGCCGATGCCGATATTTACATTTAAAATCATTATCGGCCGATTTCGATATCAGTCCGATAATATCGTGCATCCCCATGTGGCGGGTAACTCTAAAATCACTAGCCAATTTTTCAAGTTACTTTTTCGTAAATTGTTCACTCATTAAAGAGGTCATGACATGGATTTTTTATTTTTATTTTAATATGTTCTCGAGGTTTACTTATAATGTTAATAAAGTTTTTTTGCACAAAAAAAACATGTGAAATATTATTTATTTATCTCTGAAACGGACTTCTCAGTAATTTGCCACTGGTATGATTGGCTAACGTCATTGGATAGGAAACAGTATCAAGGTCCCCTCGCTATTGCATGTGAGTGTTTTGACACATAATCAAAATAAAACGGTAATTTCCAGACAAAGCTTTATTAAATCATGTAATTACGGTTTGTGATGCAGCTGCAGTCAGATAAAGTATGCTACAGCTTCATCTTTCAACAAACGTTTCTTTGTAAACGGGCCTCAGTGTCATGGAGAGTTCACAAAGTAAAATGTTCCGGACAATCCTCTTGACACGATCCGGGATGCCATTTAAAAATAAACTATCCACTTGTTCCTTACGCCGGGATCCTTCAGATATCTGTACAAAGACGTGAACGAGCTGTTTAAACCAAACGCGTCGAAGCGAACGCTCTTTCTCTGTATTTGTCCTGACGACAGACCCGAGTGAGTGGACTGTGTCAGAAAGTGAACGCACATCTGTGTACTGTATCTAGTGTAGACAAGATAGAGGAAGTTATTGTAATTTCTGTTTGCTTTTGACGCGACACTCGCTTTCAGCGTGATCAAGCCTGTTAAGTGAGTGAATGCCAGTGGGCGGGGCTTATGATGCCCATGAAGAAGACTATTAGTCGATGTCTTCCTCTGGAGGCGTGTTTATGCAAACAACTGGTGCTAGGTGACGTCACCTTGCCCCATTGCCCCAACTGAAGACTCACCTGGATCTACAAAATAAAATAGGACCCATTATGATCAGCGACGCTGATGTCGTCTAGACTGGATGCGGCGCGACATGACCAATCCTGATGTAAACTGATGCCTCGTTCCATTTATGACTTACTGACAAAAGTGTTTTTCAAATTGCAATTCCCTCTTTGTCACATCCAGTGTGGACAGCCGAAAGCTGTTGGTTTATATTGGTCAAAAAAAAAATTTGGCTAGTAGAAGTTATGAATGGCTGGCAATTTAAAAATTTAGTTGCCAAATTGGCTTGTGAGTGAAAAAATTTAATTCAAAACCTGAATATAATGGCTGTTCATTATTGTAATATAAAGTATTACTGTATATCAGCACATGATGTTTAATGTATATCTCTTCCACAGGTTTCTCCAAATCCTTCCCGCTGGACGGCTCGCTGTTTGACAGCTGGCTGGCACAGTCCGTTCACATCACGGCAGATAACATGCTGAGCCAGTGGTCTCTATCCAGAGAGACGCGCGATCCGTCGGTTAGCCTCCTGTCAGACCAGCTCCTGCAGGATGAGGAGAGCCTCCTCAGCCTCATGATGGACCACTCCATCAAGTCCACCTGGAAAACGCCCCAGCTGGGCCGCAAGCCGAGGGGCGCGCCGCGCAGCCGCAGAAAATCCGTCTCGCTCCCGAGAATCGGATCTGCGGTTAAAGGCAAGGCCTGGCCCAAACGAGGAGAGAGAGCGCGTCATGTACATCACACCCGCAGCAGCGACGGCAGACCGGACCCTCTGCAGCCAGCCATATCCAAAATGGACTCGTGCCACATTTCTGAAGAGCGTGGCTCTTGCGGATTTGTTGTGGATAAGAAGAGCGGCAAGCGCTCGCAAATGGCCTTGCGTCTGCGTCTACCTAGACAGGGCAAGTCACGCTCTAAGAGCAACTCGACGGAGATCTCCCTTCCCAACAGCACTGGGAACAACACCTTCACACCCGACACTGAAACGGACGGCTATTTCTCTGACGCGGAGCAGAGTGACAGTGAATTGCGCTCGTTTAGCCGGAAGCTGCGCTTGCCCCAACTGCATGCTGGGAAGGAGGAGGTAGTGCGGCGACGCGTGCTTGCCTCCTAAAACCATTTTCGGATGCCCGTCTCTCTCCCGTTTCTAGACCTTCAGATGTAACGGGGGGTGTTCTTTTCTAGCTTCATGTGTGACACTACCTGTCAGTTTTTGAACAGTAAGATTTTAATGTTTTTTTTAAAGAAGTCTCTTCTGCTCACCGAGGCTGCATTTTTTTTTATTTTTATCCAAAGTACAGCAAAAACAGTAAAATTTTGAAATATTTTACTGTTTAAAATAACTGTTTTCTATTTTTGAATGTTTTAAAGTAATTTATTCCTGTGATTTCAAAGCTGAGTTTTTAACATCATTACTCCATTCACGCGATCCTTCAGAAATCATTCTAATATCTGATTTGCAGCTCAAACAATATTTAGTATTATTATGTTGAAAACAGCTGCATTATACATAAATGTCTTTATCATCACTTCTGATCAATTTAAAGCATCCTTGCTAAATTAAAGTATTAATTTCTATAATTTCTGTCCCCGAAAAAAAAAATTATACTGACTCCAAGCTTTTGAATGGTGTAGTGTGTAATGTTACAAAAGCTTTTTTATTTGAGGTAAATGCTGATCTATTCATCAAAGAATCCTGAAAAAAATGGACTGAACTGTTTTAAATATTGATAATAATATTAATAATCAGAAACGTTTCTCGAGCAGTAAATCAGTATATTAGAAAGATTCCTGAAGTGATCATGTGACACTGAAGACTGGAGTAATGATGCTGAAAATACAGCTGCAGATCACAGGAATACATTGCAGTTTAAAATATATTCCTATAGTAAAAATATTCACAATATTACTCCTTTTACTCTATTTTGGATCAAATAAATGCAGGCCTGGTGAGCAGAAGAGACTTCTTCAAAACAAAAATCTGACTGGTAGTGCATATTAGTCCGTCGCTTACATTTATGCAATCGTAACCATTTGTGCTTGACAAACCGCAAGAAACGAAAAAGTCTAAATGAACACTGTTGGATGTGTCCTCTTGGGAAGCAATAGGATCTGTCCTGGAACAGGGACGATGACGTGGGCATTATGACGTCTGTTCAGGTTGTTTGTTTTATATGAATATGAGGTTGTGTGCCTCCAGAGGATACGGCTGCTTTAAAATGATGTACAGAGAAAAAATGACACAAATAAGCACAAATAGCCGTCGGGGAATGTAGCACACATATATCTGTCGTATCCACCGCCTCATTCGCTTTGACAGAGACTAGACGTACCGGAATAACACGTACATCCTTGCGTGTACGTGCATGCCAGTGGGAAGATCAGCTTCTGTCATGGGTTAATCTCACGAACATGAAGCCTGCTGTAGGAGGCGTGCGACAAGCACATTTTTATGTTTGGTCAATCCATCTCGAGTGGTCCGAAGTTGTAAAGTTGGTTGCTTGACCGTTTTTAATTGTTCTAGTTTTTGAGGGATTTACCTCTGTCTATTTGCATTGCAAAACACCAGTTTTGTACTTACTTGGTTTAACCACGGTGGTTGTCGTTGTGTCATGGTGCACAACAAATTTTGGGTCGTTTATGGAAACCTCAGTAACCTTGGCTCAGAAAAATACAAGACTGGTCTTTTTACGTTCATGGCAGCATGCTGAGTAAAATGGTACCCAATTGTCCCATGTCGGCAATTTTGGGCATCTTGCCATTTTGATTTTTTTTTTGGTGGGGGGGGGGGCTTTATTTTAAGAATGCATTGGCATATCATTATGAAACTTGGTATGTGTCTTAGGCACCATGCCCTGAAGGTACTCAAAAAGTTTTGGGGCAGAACCACCTTGTGGTCAGAAATTATATATAAAAAAAAAAAATGTGGATAACTTTGCCTATTGTCATGATTCCTTGGATCATGCCGAAAATAACAGTTTTATTTGTTGAAAACTTACTTTTTCGATCTTCACCTAGACCGTTGTTCAGATTGTCACCAAATTTGGCTCAGATCATCTACAGACCATACCGGCAAAAACTTTATGGATTTCATGTCAATAGCTGAAATGTTTTTTGTTTAACGCATCAATTTTGATTGCATGGTGCCAAACTGCATCTAAAGCTGTATCTCTGCAAAGCTTTGACATTCTGACACCAAACTTTGTGTCATTGTCACTTTACACTGACCACACCGCATCAATTTGATAACAATGCTACCTATTGGTGAAAAGTGATGAACCATTAAATCATATTACTAATGATTGAATTTATAATTTTTTCAGCCAGTTTGAGTAAAATCACCTTAAAATGTCTTTAATCACCCACTGTTGCGTTTGGTCTGATCCTTCTTGAATTGATTGCTCCTCATTCTGCCTCTGTTGTGCTTGGCCCCTTAATTGCTGCTTGCAGCTATATTTACATTTGGAATTAAATTAAGTCTAAGGAACGTTCATGTGCATTTGAGAGAAGTTTTTGATTCAAGGAGCTTCAGGACCATCTTGAGCAAGTGATTTTTCTAAGCCAGGATACTGAGGTTTCCATAAACATCCGTATGACCCAAAAATTGTTGTGCGCCATGACAAAAAGACATGAAATGTAAAAATGGTGGTTTTGCAATACCAGTAGGTGGAGATAATTAACTCAATTGGACCACTTGGGATATTCCAGTTACAACTAATTATAATGTCTAGAATTTTTGGGAGGATCTTTTTGTGAGATTCACTCTGATATCTGGCAATTTCTTTTCCACTTATTTCAGTTCAATTGTTCAGAAAGAACCGTTGTTGTTCTTCATTAAGCGTGCCTTCTGTAGCCCCCCCAATCAAGCGAATAATCAGCATGTTTGATTGGCAATCAGAAACGAATGGCAATCAAAAACTAAAACTTGCTTGGTCCAAAAGCTTGTATGTAAATGTCGAGGTTGTAGAGATTCTAGGTGCCTAGAAAACAGCATTGACAATGCTAAAATCATCAATCCTGCTTTAGCAAAGTGCTGTTCATGAACCAACTTCTGTCAGTCAAATTGGATTCGCACTTGTCCTCAGGCTTTGCTAATGTTCTCCCTCTGATTGTGACGTCTATTGAATCAACCCATGGTGTTTCTCTCAGGGTTATAGAGAAGAAGTGATTGCAATCATCTGAGATGTTTAAACCTGTACATTCACAAACAAGTGTTTATTTGCCAAAACATCACGTTTTGAGATGATCGTCTCACGGTGTAATGATGAAGCACTTAGTTTCTTTTATTTTATTTTGTATGATGATGCCAAAGAAAAGTAAGTCGGCATATGCTCTGAAGTGGATGTAAACTTTGTGTCTGGATCTTCTAAAGATCTCAGCCTGCACTGATGTCCACCCGTACACTCCTGGACTGCATCATCAATCGAGTATCGTCCTCATCCGCGATCACATACGTGACCTCCAGTGATGCTCTGTCCAGAAATGTTTTGTTTATGAGACACTAGCGTCTGATATGTAACGTGCGTGATGCGTGTCAGTGATCGAAGGGTTAGTTCACCCAACCCCAGTTCTGTATTCAGTCTTGTTGTTCCAACCCTGTTTTGCTATTCTTTTCCATACAGTGAAAGGGTCCAAAACGGACAAAAAAAATAGTCCATGCGTTACATTCCAAGTCTTCTGGTGTCCAAATTGAAGCATCTATTTACTGAATACCTTCCACAGTCACCGTAGATCTCGGCAAGTATGCGAATAGCATCGTAACCAATGGACTTTTCATCGGAAGACTAGAATATACTCCACAAAACAGTCATTTTGTGTTGCACAGAAGAGTCGTTCGGGTTTGGAACGATGCCGCGGTGAATGAACGATGGCTGAATTGCTTCACTCCTTCACTGGCTTAAACCGCAACGGCCGTCTGCTGTATCCGTACAGACCACAGACAGCAACCTGTACAGATTTCATGTATCTTAGCTGCTTTAATAGGGACTAATCATAGTGCTGGTCATTTGCCGTTCTCTGGTTCAGTATGCACCCAGCGCAAACATGGAATACTGTGCCTTTAGTGACCTAGTTTCAGCCTCCTGCAAGAGTTCACGCTTCTTTATCATGCTTCGTTGCCGTTTGTGTACCAAAACTATAACATATACTCTACGTAATCTCTGTAAATGTTCAGCTTCTGTGCAATCATTTTCCTCCCATGACGAGTAGATCTCAACACTTGTATGTTGCTAGTGAACCGCCTGCTTGAACGACAAAGGGTAACTAGTCTTTGCATTTGGTTATTCTTTATAGTCTCTACTGTTGGCTTTCCCTGGAAGGGTGAATAGCTGGAAATCATCCAGACCATCAAGGGGTGTGCGATATTGACAAAAAAAATTATATCGCAACATTTTCTGTGATTTTTATCGCTAATGATAATTTGATGATTTGTTGTGTGTTTTTGTGCTGGTACGTTGGCTGGTTTAAGCCTGTCATGGCTCACAAAGACGTTCATATTCTCTTAGTCGGCAGCAGTGACAGAAATTAACTTTTCTATAAATTTTCCATCTCAAACGGCATTTATATGTATTTACACGGACTGTTCAATGCAAATTGGAGGTGGCATGAATGCAGTTACACTGCAATTACAAATGCACTGTGTCCTAACCAAACATAACGTGACAGGATTCCAGTGACAAGCAGTTTGTCAGTCAGTCCACACCAGACACGGCTATGCGACGCAACAAGATCAAATTTCCCAGCCAATCAGAAGCATGTGTGGGCGGAGCCTCTCTGCAAGCACACTGCACTCCCAACGAAATGAATGTTTATAATCTAATATAAATATTAGATACCTTATTAAAAGTATACTAAGTGACTGACACTATCATTATGAAATACACTTGTTGGCTTGCATTGAGGTCACTGTTTTAACATACATATTTGCTGTAATTTATTTTCAATATCTGAGGAAAACTGTATTGTTGCTTTCAGTATAACTATAAAGGTCACGCAAAATGATATTCAAATTCATATTAGACACTTTTAATGTTGAATAAAGCACATAATCAGTACCTAATATTAACACGTTTTATTACGATATTAACAGCGTTTTTCCAGCTGCGACATCACAGAAAATAGAAACCACTGTCGCTTGTCACTGGGACGTCTGGTTAGGACAAAAACTCTGATTTACATGGAAAAGATCTGGTTAGGACATTTTTAATGTTTTAAAAATAACATTTGGGATGAATAAATATAAAAAATTAAACAATGTTTTGAAACTAAAACCACCAGTAGGTGGCAGCAAGTCACTTGTCTTAATGAGGGAGTCGTTGAATCGTTCCCTCAAACGATTTGTTCAAAAACTTGGATTCATTCAGTTACGAAGGGCTCACAATGTTTTTGTGGCTATTTTCATTGGCCGAAATACAGCAAAAACAGACAATACTGTCTTTTAACTCATTAAAATCAAAATCACATTTGCAAATGTGCTGATATTTGGATAAACGGCACTTACAGTATGCTCGTGTGACATCACTGAACTACCAGATGATATAGGACAAACTCATAAATGCCATTTTTTTTATCTTAAATCTTGAATTTTGCATCATTCTGACTGCATTCTTGCTAGTCTACATCATGCGGTGGAATCGTGCTCTAAGACATGGTTTTGTTTGGTTTTTGCGACGCGATTGACAAACATCAGCTCTCACATCGCTAAAACAACAATTAGTATGTTATCCTAGAAGACGCACATCGCACACCCCTAACACCCAGCTTTTCTTTAGGGTTGAGTGGTCAGTTTTAAGCACATCTTGCCTACTCAATCCGTTGAGAAAGTGAAGTGAACATACGATTGGGCCCATGACGGCCCATTTATTCTTCTAATGGAACGGGTTATTGAAGAAAAGTCATATTTCATCCACAGAAATAAAGTGAAGCCAATTTGTAGGACCATTACCCTTTTTTTGCATTTATAAAGATGTCTGGACATCTTATTATTATTAAAGTCAGCATGAATAAGATTCATTACGAAAAGTACTTCTACTTTTATGAGTTTCTTTAATGGTTTTTTGTGAAGTGAGGCCCTCACGAGCTTCACCCAAATATCCTTCAGTGTTGTCGTTCACTTCTGATGCTCCGTTCAGATGTGGGTCAGTTCACCGACGCTCTGAACTCCTGCAGCGCCTCAGAAACCTGTCGGGAAAGATCTCTCGCTTGTCCAGCTGCAGCTCTTGCTGTCATATCAAAGTCCAAACTCTCCTGTCTCGATTACTATGCAGCGTAATTTTCCCACAAGCCCCTGCGACTGTCGTTCTCTCTTGAAAGAGTAAATGAGGCACAGGAGAGGTGAAGCACTTGTAGTCCATTAATAATCACACGTGTCCTGTAAATCTTCCGCTCGACACGGTTAGGATACGATGATTGAATGTTGCAGGAGTTTATCCTTGATGTTCTTTGTTTCAAAGAATGTTGTGCCATTTGTTAATAGCAGAGAAAACTATTGAACATATAATTAGAAAAAAAGAAAGAAGAGCTATTTTAAATTATTTTAGGCTTTTTTTGCAATATTTATTTTCTTGTATTGGAAATCTTTATAGAAGGAAAAAAGACAAGTATTTTTCATCAGTGCAAAAACCTATTTTTTCCTTTTTGTACATTTTCCATGTTAAGCAGTCTTTAGAGCAATATAATGTTCATGTGACTGTATGTGCATGCTGTTTGTGATGCCTTAATAACAGCTCCCGTCCCATCATCGCCAGCGCTCGGCTGTGGTCGACCAGTGCAGTCAATAAAGCTGTGCTTTCTGTCTAACGACTCTGTGCTCTGTCACTACACCACACGCACAAAACACAAACACTCCAGTAGAATAATCAATTTTAGTAAAGTCACACCAGTAGGTGGCGACAAATAACTGTTTTTATGAGGGAGTCATTGAATCATTCATGCAACTGATTCATTCAGGAGTGGAACAGACATGCTTGGTGGTCTTAGTTATTCAATTTTTAACAAAAACTGGCATTACAAATAACCTAAGTCACTACTAAATTGTATGTAGTGTAAAGTAATTGCATGCTTTCCTGTAGCTCAGATAGTAGAGCATGGTGCTAGCAACGCCAAGGTCACAGGTTCGATTCCCAGGGAAAGCAAGAGCTGATAAAAATGTAAAACTGTAACTTGAATGCAATGTAAGTCGCTTTGGATAAAAGCATCTGCTAAATGCATGAATGTAAATGTAGAATGGACATGATGACTTGCATAAGCATAGAGACAGCCATTGAGTATTACAGTTGATAAATCTTTGGCATAAAGCTCTAAAACACAAAGCTCTTTAAATCGCTAGCCAAAACAAACTGGATTCAAGACTCCAAATTGTGCTCATATGAAGACGTCTACCCACCAACAACACTGATGTGATCTGCTGTAAATATCCCATCAGTAGCTTTTTAGAACTTCTGCATTGGCAGTAATGTTACTGTAATATATATCTACTCAAATATGCATAAACACACAAATGCGATGCATTATTACTACAGTATTTCCAAAATTTGTGAAAACTTGTGTTTTGTATGTGTAACATTTCCCATATCCAACAGGAGATTTTTTTTGGGGCATGCATGAAAATAAATAAATATGCCTAACATATTTCTGCTAAACATATTTGGTATCAAGCCAGTTACCACAGAAAATGATTTCAATGTAATTATTAAAATACACAGTTTCATAATTATGGCCACAAGATGTCTTGGGAATAAGACTTGAGGGAAAAAATGGATGGCCAAATGTTTGATATATGCAAGGACACTATAATCAGATATAAAGCATGTTTCAAACTGCAATTACATCATAAACAGAAGTTCTATGGAAGCCTGTGTAACAATATTCAATTTGAAAATTCAGTTATGTAATGCACATTTGCTGTATAGTTTTTAAGTTGCAAAGTAAAATGAAAATGTATTACCCAAACTGATGAGATATGTTTAACATGTCAAAGCAAAAATAATTGCAAAATTATCATAGAAGTTATTTTCCTTAAATGCATCGGACAGGACATTTGGGATTGCATTTTCATTAAAATATGATAAATGTAGCAAAATCCAGTGTGGATTTCAAAATGCATTCTGAGCCAAAGGTATAATGACCAGAAATAGATGGATATTTATGTGTTAATGCCAAAATATTGATTTATTTTTAAATGCATTGACACTCGCAATTTTTTTTTTATTACATTTATATACTTAAGTATTATAATACCATGGAATTAAATTACAGAAAACTTTTATCTGAATTTGAAGATCAAGGTAAATTGTACTTAATTTGTCTTCAATGAAACATGCAAGTATCTTCTGTGGCTTCCGAAGGGCATTGCTACATGGAAAAAAAAAATATCATGCAGTTCAAAAGTTTTCATATATATATATTTATTTATTTTGTTAATATTATATATCGCTTCCAAATAAGTGAAACATGCAGGCTGTCCTCCAGGTCAACAGGTGGCGCTGTCGCGACTGGAGACCAATGAAAATAAGCGGAAGTGTGACGTCAGCAGTCGTACTATCAACAATAAAGTGCTCGAGTCGTGTTTTAGGCTCGTTTATTTTCATCATGCCTGAACGCGAATGTAAGTATTACATATCATTTGATAAACGTTTATGCTGTGTGTGGATAAAGTCATATTTGAGAATATGTCCCGTTATATTCTAGAAGCGTGCTGTGCGTAGACTTCACCGATAATGTGTAGAATTAATTCGTTAAAGAAATCTGTGAGATGTACAAAACACAAAAATAGCAAAACTGCAGGTGCAAAGGCCATCAAAACAATAATCAGCTTTATATCTGACATTAGAATGTGTTCAGTTAGTTTATTATCAATATTACAGAAGACACACGCTTTAATGGCATTCAATGCAACAATATTTAGAATCAGAAACATTAAATTACATCAAAACACTGGGTTTAAGGATCACAGTAAAGCCCCCAAAACTCATTAACTGTACTTTAAAATCTATGCCACTGTCCTTCAAACCACAAGATTCATTTGAAATAGAAACATTTACAGTTAATAATATTTAGTATGATCACTTAGTCTTTATATATTATAATGAGTGACGTTACAAGTCAGAATAATTATGTTGTTTCATTTATACATAAGTATTAGTGCTGGGCAACAATTAATCGCATCCAAAATAAAGTTTTTGTTTATATATGTGTGTGTGTGCTGTGTATATTTATAGAGGCACACACATGCATGTGTATATTTAAGAAAAATGTTATGTTCATATACATATAATATAAATATATATACTGCATGTGTGTCTTTACATATACATAATAAATATACACAGTACACACATATATATTATATATAGAACATTATCTATAGACGTTTCACTAAAGTTACTTTAAACATTCAGGCAGACGCTTTACTTGCATTTAACATGCTTTCTATGAATATAAAATTACTTGTATATTTAATTTGAAGCAGATGTGAAATGGGACGTTTGGTCTCTGATCCGTTTACAATAAAGGAATCAGACTCGAGTGCAAGTCTTCAGAGATGAGATGAGATGAAGTACAATGTTTCTGTCATGTATTTGGAGGAGTTCACGTGTATCTTTGGGGCAATGAGCGATTATTTGACCACATTAATACTCACGTGTTTGTTCGTCTCTTTCAGCTGATGTTTACTCCAATCCTCTGGCTCCGGACGGCCATGAGGTGGAGGACCACCGGTCAGCGCTTCAGTAAGTGCTCCTCTCCATCACTTCATCTCAGTGTAATGTGCTGATGACCTCCTCTCACCGACCGTTATAATGATACATCAACTGTGGCTGGAGGACAACATGGTTTCTGGTCATAAAAAGTCACACTTGTGCATTTAAAATTGTTTTAAATCAGAGCCGAAAATCTTAAAGTCATTAAGTCGTGGAATTAAATGTTGCATTCTTTGCAAAACAATAAATATCTTCCTCCTATATTTTTGTTTTCCAATACAAACATCTAAACGTCCTTAAATCAGGATTGAGATGCAAATCTGAAAGTCTTGAAAATTTGAACTAAATAATCTCATTTCTGTCAGTGGGGACTGAAAACTTGTTTTCCCTTTGAATTCAGTTTTTATTTTGTTTCTCCTGAGCCTGTTGGCAGATATTTATTCTTGTTTTAATCATAAACACTTCATTCTGATCAGTTTCACAGTATACATGATGACATTTTTTACTTCTCAAGTAAATGTATTTTGATTTAAGCATCTTTAGACGTTTGGATTGGAAAACAAGACAAAAATACTGAGGAAGAAATCACTTTTTTTGCAGTGTGATAAGCAGGTAGAGTATAAGTTATTTCTGTTCTCAAGGGGTTTGGAGCTGAGCTATTCAAGGCTGTTTTATATACATGTATATTTAGTATTCAAAAGGAGTAGTTCACGTTCAGAACAAACATTTACAGATAATGTACTCACCCCCTTGTCATGTCTGTCTTCAGTCGTAAAGAAATAGGATTTCTCTCCATATAATAGACTTCTATGGTGCCTTTTGAACTTAAATGTTTGTTCTGGAAGTGAAGTACTCCTTTAAAGACTTTACCGTCATTAAACCTGCAGAAACCCTTTGATGAATACAGTGCCGTGAATGTGATTTCATTCTAGTGTTAAATCTATAGCTTTATTAATATGTGACCTCTGATAAGACAAGTGAAACATCAGCAGTGACCGTTATTCAAGAGCAGATGCAATCATTTTTGTTGTTGTCCATTAAAATGTTAGCTCTGGTTTCACTATTTTCGTTCTTGATCCTCAGATCTAAGCTGACCAATGATGACTTCAGGAAGCTTCTGATGACCCCGAGATCCACGCCGTCCTCAGCTCCACCCTCCAAAACACGCCACCATGAGTACTTGCTTTTTAATACTCGTCTTTCTTTGATCATACGTACACTAGGGGTTGCGTGCTCGCTGCTTACTACTTGTCAAAACAAAACCTAAGTTACTTGGGCACTTGTGCTTTGTTACCATTTAAGACATGAAAACGAATCGTTCTGATCAAATAGTAATTATGAATTGATAGCCCAATGGTTACGTCTCTAGAATGTCATTTAAAAACATTAAAATAAGAATGATCACTTTGTATTTAACATGTAACGTGTTTCAGATTGACATGCAACATTGTAACCTTAAGATACACGTCTTTGATGTCGAAGAATAGGTGCCTGCATATTAATTAGGGCTGTCAGTCGATTACATTTTTAAATCTAATTAATTACATGATGTGTCAATGAATTAATTTTTAGTTAATCGCAAATTAAATTTGGCTGAAATTACCCACAAAAGATCATTTAAAGCTATTATTGTGTTAAATGAGAAAGTATCAAGTAGATATTACAAATAGTAGCTTTAGAAATGCATATTTTATTTGATTGAGCATTTAAATGTATTACACAAACATTTAGGCTACAACAGCCCAATATAAACTATGGAGCATGAAGATAATTTGAGAAACATCTCAATATGTTTTGTATTTTGTTCATACAATGAAAATCATTGGTAACCAAAACGGCTTAATTACCAACAAAGTCTTCAAAATGCCTTCTTTTATGTTGTGCAAAAAAAAAGAAAGTCATATTGGTTTAAAACGAAAATTGATGGCAGACTTTACATTTTTGGGTGAATGTTTTTTTAATGAAATGATACTCTAAATAAGAAACTAAAATTACCAGCATGTGGCGGTAAATGTCTTTTATTTATTAATTCGATTCGTTTAAACTGAAGTAACTGCTCATTTTATGAATAAGCTACTGAATCATTAGTTCACGGTATTCGTTCAAAACGTGGATTCATTCAGAAATTAATCTCTGAGTCACACAATTCTGCTTTGGCTTTAAACGTAATATTTTCTCTGCAAAATTAAACAAAAACGGACAATATTGTATTTAAAATAAAATTATTATACAATATAACACAATATTAGCTTCTTATACTGAACTGTTGTACAAAATCACATTTAAACCCGTGATAGATCAGAAAAAAATAGTGTGATATTGCTTATCGTTTAAATATGAGACAAACACTCATACAGCAGCATTTGTTTGACCCAATATCTTGCATAACTGCATTTATGGATCATATTTGTGAACAGTCCACTGAATGAATATAAGATGATGCACAGGTCTGGGGGTCGGGGCCAGTGCATTAACTGCGTTAAAATATTTTAATCGTGTTATTTTTCATAACTAATTAATTATGTTAACGCCTTAAACTGACAGCCCTAATATTAATACAATTTATTTGACCAGTTAACAGTTTTGCCAACTTGAACAGGAACCTGTGTCTTTTATATGCTTGCTATGGTTAATTCACTCTTAAATACTCGATAGCTTCTGCCAGCGGGGACTAGTGGGTAAAGTGGTCTATGCAGCCCTACACTGCATGTTTCCTTGATAACAGTCTGACAAGTCAGTTTGACTTCTTGTTGTGATGAATTTCCCAGGATGCCACGGGAATATAATGAGGATGAGGATCCTGCGGCTCGCAGGCGTAAGAAAAAAAGGTGAGTCGAGGAACCGTGATGAAGAAATCACCTCTCTTCTGCACATATTGACACGTTTCTGATGACTTTATTCACTGCTGATCAAATGGCATTTAACTTTTTCCACATTTTAAATTAGCAGCAATGCTCATATTAAGAGAAAATGGAGTATGAATCCCATTGGAGTATGAATCAACCCCCCCCCCCCCCCCCCCCCAAAATAAATATACATTTCATATTTCTTTGCAGAATACACAGCATATTTATACTGTATTCACCTCAGATGCCCACTTGTGTTAGCAAGTGGAAAGTTAATTTATTAAAATTGTCATTTTCCCCATGCATTATTGCCCCCCCCCCCCCTCCCTTTTTTTTTCTATACTAAAATGTGTGAAATTTGTCTTATAAAAATTCCATAGCACTTTGAGCTTCTTTACAAATGTGGTAAAACCAAACAAATTTGAGTTATTTTTAGAATGGTTTTTATTTATCATAATATGATGTGATGCACACTAAAACAGGTTTCGATTGTTTTTCTCTGTTGCTGTTTACGCTTCTGTCTGAAGTTACTATGCTAAACTGCGGCAGCAGGAGATGGAGCGAGAGCGCGAGCTGGCGGAGAAATACCGCGACCGTGCTCGAGAAAGACGTGACGGGGTTAATAAAGACTACGAGGAGACGGAGCTCATCAGCACCACGGCTAACTATCGAGCCGTGGGACCCACTGCAGAGGCGTGAGTGTCCTCTGCCATTTGTGCCTTTCATTTCATATTTATTTATTACTGTATGTAATGCAGAATTACACTGGTGGCCAAAATGATTAGAACACTATATTTCCAGCAGCTAAAGAATGGTTTTAAGTCAGTTATTTCTATCTTTTGCTGGAGTGTGTCAGAAGGAAATATCAGATTACATTTCCAAACATTCATTTAGCCATTAACTGTAATAATCCAGTGAGATGTTAGTGCTCCACACAGAGATGTGATCTGATCATCATCAGTCTGTCTGGAATGACATGAAGAAACAGAACAAACTGAGACAGACTCAATCCAGAAGAACTGTGTCTCCAAGACTCTTCAATAAACCTACAAAGCTCCTGAGAAACTCTGCTCAAGTGCACCGAGGACAAAAGCTGCTTTAAACACCAAGCATGCTCACACCAAATGTTGATTTCATTTAGTTACTAGAAGTTCATTAATCAAGAAAATCTATTTATGACAGCATCCTCATTTCACAGCATTTTTACACAAGTGCCTAAAACTGTTAACAGTGCTGTAGCTTTGCAGGAGGTTTCTTGAAGCGTTTCCTACTGACACACTACAGCAAAAACCTTTTTTAGCTGGTGAAAATACTAGTGTTCTAATAAAAATGGCAGTATACGGTTGTATATTTTAGTTTTATTATTTGGGGTCCTTTCTTACCTTTTTTGTCAGGTTTTTTGTGTGGATTAAAACATGCATTTTGTTGTGTTTTATTTTGCTGATCAGGGACAAATCGGCAGCAGAGAAAAGGCGTCAGCTGATCCAGGAGTCGAAGTTCTTGGGTGGTGATATGGAGCACACTCACTTGGTGAAGGGTCTGGATTTTGCTCTGCTACAGAAGGTACGACAGCAAAGCCACTAATCATACAGCTGCCACATACTGGCTTTTGTTTACTCTAGTGTTTCGATTTCAGGTCAGAGCTGAAATCACTAGCAAGGAGCGAGAAGAGGAGGACATAATTGAGAAAGTGCAGAAGGAAGTCAAGTATGTTTCAGGAAATCTTATGCGTGTTCATTTCCATGATCCAGTTCCGAGTATCTTTCAACATGTTTGTGTTTGACAGGAAAGATGAAGATCCAGAGCAGAAGATTGAGTTCAAGACTCGTCTGGGTGAGTTCAGCGTTCCTCTCAGACTTCTTGAGCAAATGAATGCAATAAACAGACTGTGTGATGTAGCTTAAGATTTTTGCATTTGCACTTGGAAAATGTAAAAACCAGCAATTAAAATATAATCTAGACAGTGATTGCTTACTGACTTTTTTTTTTTTAGTCAATGAACACAAAAGGAACATTTTAAAATGTGAAGACATGCATGTAAAGCAATGAAACCCATTGAACATCACCTAGAACAAGTTTGCAGGTCTATATGCGCAAATCAATTCTGGTTTACAGTATCAGATTATTTTGTCCCGTCCACTGTCAAAAATTCGTTTTTGGATTCAGTCCCAGATTTAAATACAGTTGCCATTCTAGAAACTTTACAGTGTGTTGTAGTTGCATGTAAAAAAAATTTTTATTTAAATTGTGAATGGGTTATAAACGGAAAGCGAGCAAAGAACACTCTTTCTAGTCCCTGAAGCTGTCACTGAGTTTTGCATTCTTTCAGAAACAAATCAACAAAGTTGTCTGTACTGTGCAATGAATCTCTTATTTAAGTTACACAAAATGCATCTGAAGTAGCACCTGTCAGCTGTGACTTATCAAACGGAAAAAGGGGGATAACACTGGATTACTGTCTTTACAAGCTAAACTTTTAACATTAGCGCAATATGCACAATATTCCTGTTTTATATCGTCAGCATGATAATAAAGCTAATATCCAGTGTATTATCCAGTGCAGAAAATGTAAACAAATGCAGTAGGGTACCATCAGTGCTTAAACCCATCATTTGTAAATAAATTAATTAATTACTAAAAAGGTCGAACTCTTCCACTTGTTTTTGATGTTGTGTGAGTTTCGTCTGTGTCGTTTAAGCTCACAGTGTTTTATTCTGTGTTGTTGTGCTCTTCAGGACGGAACATCTATAGGATCCTGTTCAAGGGTCGTCAGATGGAGCGTAACGAGCTTTTCCTGCCGGGCCGCATGGCGTATGTGGTGGACCTGGAAGATGAGTATGCAGATACAGACATCCCGACCACCCTCATCCGCAGCAAAGCCGACTGCCCCACCATGGAGGTACAGAGACCAAACACACGAGCACTAACCTGACATTACCTTTCACCTTTTCATTTTTGGGAGAATAATTCCATTGTCACTGTAACGTCTTCATAAACTGTAGTATTTTGAGGATAAAATGAGACTGAGACTACAGGTAGTACTGCATCAACATGCCTGTTTTACTCTTCTTATTTCTCTCATAGATGCATGCACATCATAGTGAATATAAGGCTCAAAATCTGGAAAGGGGTGATTAAACGTAAATTATCAAAGTAATTTTGGCTTGTCAAAACGGTTACATTGATTCAGCTGTCGCAGATTTGTGGACTTTTGAAAATCAAGTTTTGATGCAGAAAGTTGTTTTTATCTTTTATTTAAATTAAAATGCAGATTCTGTTGTAAATAATAATAAAACTTTTAAAAGCTGTTAGAGCTTTTAAACCTCACTTCATTCCAAGACTTTAGTTCATCTTCGACACATAAATGAAGACCTTTTTACGTTTACATTTATTCATTTAGCGGACGCTTTTATCATTAGCAACTTATAATTGCAGAATACATCAAGCGATTCAGAGGCAAACAGACACAGGAAGTGCTTGTAACACTAAGTTTAGGCATTGTTCAAATAGGTACAAGCTAGAAAGAGAGGGAATAAATAAAGAAAACCTTTTTTTTTTTTTCTTAGGATGAAGTCAAATAATGTCGAAAGAGATGAGTTTTCAGCTGTTGCTTGAAAATTGTCAGGGACAATATTTAAAAATATTTTTTCATCAATAAAATACATTTTCAATCTTCAAATGGAGCTTCAAGACATTGCGGTCATAATCAGCATGAGCCGATTTTGTTTAATACTTGAACTCATGCTTTATGAATCCTCTAATCCGAAATCTCACACAAATGCAAAAGGATGAAGCCGTATTATGTAGCTTGTGATTGAACAGGCAAGGAGGCGGATGAAAAGAATAAGGAATAATTTCATTCGTAATCTACATCTGGATGTGGTTTCAGTGATCTGATCTCAGCATTTTTGACATTTTCCGCCTGTATTTAGGACTGACCACAAAAAAATCATGTCATGTCCGCTATAATTTCATGTTATTCAGGGCTGCAACATGAAAAGAAAAAGTGTGGTTTCCGGTGAGGTTGCATGATCAGACTGCACGCTGTTGATGATTTTTAAAGTCTTGTCAAACTGCTGTTTTTGTTCCTCAGGCTCAGACGACGCTCACCACTAACGACATAGTCATCAGCAAACTGACGCAGATCCTGTCGTACCTGAGGCAGGGCACCCGCAACAAGAAACTCAAGAAGAAGGACAAAGGTAGTTTTCTCTGCGCCGGCCCGCTACTGTGTTCATTAGAGATCAGCTTTTTGAGTCTGTTTTGTAGTGATGTAGCACTTTAAATCACTGAAACAAGACTATAATCCATGTGCCTTTTCACATTTCTGGAGTTTTCAGAAGCGGAAGTCATCTTGGGCAAACTGAGAAAATTAAATTGAGTTTGTTTAAAACAAGGACTAATATCTGTCAGTGGGGAATGAACTAAGCCTGTTGGCAGATATTTGTTCTTGTTTTCATCATAAACTCTTTTGATCAGTTTTACAGAAAACAAGACTTTTTATCTTATGTGGCTTTGTTTCTCAAGTAAATGTATCTTACATTAAGAATCTTTAGATATTTGCACTGAAAACAAGACCAAAGCACTACAGAAAAGCATTGTTTTTTAATGCAGTGTGAACAGAAGTTACAGTAAAAGTGATTTCTATATCCTAGCCTAGTGGTTTGGAGCAGAGCTATTCAAAGCTTAAGCTATTTCTTGTGAAATGAATTAATAAGTAATGGAGATCTGTTGTGTTCTCAAACATTGGAAGTGTTAATACAACACATCGTGTTATTTTCTTTACTTGGTTTTAAAAAGGTCTTTTAAAAGTCTTAGGGGTGAATATGAACTGGCCTCGATCCGACCCAATTGCAGAAAGCATGCTCTGAAACACACAGCTCGTGCATATAGTGCTGCTGTTTGCATTTCAATGCTTAAATCACTTGTTTTTAAACCGCAATGAGTTTTCGTGACCATAGCGCCCACGGCAACGTGACATGAGCGCACTAAATAGGCTAAAGCTTGCTGCAAAGACCCAGCAAAAGTTACAATGAATGTGTCTGGGGAAAAATAGTAAGGAGATATTTGAATTATTTATTAATAAACTAGTGTTTTCTGAGTCCGTGTCACAAAGATGAAGTTAAAAATCCTGACTCGCCGTCTCCTCATTGGACGCTTCTTTAGAAAGAAATGCATCTTTATGGATTATAATGAAAGAGTTTATATATTCATCATGTCTGTAAGGAGAATATTCACTGAGGTTCATTTTTGTGAAGCGCTCCTGTTCAAGACCGCATCCTATTAGTTTTCTTTGTTTTAGAAAAGCACTGCGTTTTCTTGATATTAATGCACCCTTACATTTACCTCCATAAACCCTGAAAAAACCCTGTATAATTTTTGTCCCTGTTTGCTCCAATAGCAAACAATCCAAGATGGTATTTCAATGACCTTCCAAACCAGAAGAAAAAAAAATCAAGAGATTGGTTCCATTGTTCAGAAGCGAGGCAATCACATTCACGCAGCAGTGTTAACTAGTTTTGGGTAATTTAATATCAGGGTAATATAACACCAAGTATTGTTATAAATGTGCATTACATCTTTAAAAATGAAAATATAAAAAAATGACTATCTACCATGTTAATAACTCTGGAAATGCATCCTCAAAAGGGTTTGAAGAGTCCATGATGCAACTCATCCTTAGTGTTTGTAAAAGCGAAACTTTAGTGTTTTCTCTGTTTTCAGGACGTCTGGATGAGAAGAAGGCACCAGAGGCAGACATAAGGTGAGTTCACACGCAATCAGTTTAAGTTTATGATCTGAACACAAGCTTGCTAACATCTGTGTGTGTTTGCAGCATCTTTGACGACATCGGTGATTACACACCCTCCACCTCCAAGAGCATCAGAGACAAAGAGAAGGAGCGCTACCGTGAGCGAGAGAGGGAGAGGGAGAGGGAGAGAGAGAGAGAGAGGGAGAGAGAGCGAGAGCGAGATCGTGACGAGGAGAAAAGGCGACACAGTTACTTTGAGAAACCCCGAGCTGATGACGAGGTCTGTCTTTACGTGAAAACAATTCTCATTGCCTCTGACTATTTGTGCAAAACTTAAGAATATCACTAATAATTATAATACGTCTAATGTATATACAATATTTCTGTCTCTTCAGGCCATGGACATTGATAAAGGTAAATGTTCACAATCTTCTTATTCCTCATATTCTCTGAACTTTTTGGAATGCAGCGTTTCCACATGAAAATAGTTTGGTGGAAAATAATTTTATTTTTTAAATTAATTTAAATTTCAGTGCATAATATAATTGCATGTTAATTGCAATAAAATGAAAATGATTTATATTAAATGCAATTAGCTGATCTTAAGAGCGCCTTTCTTAACCCACTGAAGTCTTTATAAGTAATTTCATAATTATTTCTCGTCCTGTCTTTAAAGTATACTGCCAAATGTACTTTACAAGCTATTATGGGAAATTAAAACATACTTTAATGTCATTTCTGTTGAATGCTGGTATGTTATATATTTAAATATATTTGTAATAACACATTTGTAATGATGATGTGACGATGTATTGCATAGAGTGTTAACTTTAAATGTAATGTCAAATAACACTACATGTAAAAGTAGATGTGTTCAACTTTAAAGCATGACAAAAGATTATTAAATGATACTTCTATAACAAAAATTAAAGTTGGTATTATACACTCAATTGCACAAACGTGCTCTAAGAAAAATAATCATGAAAGTTTCAATTCACTTAAGTGTACTTATCTGTGAGTGCAGATTTGTGCACATTAAGCACACTTATTTATCATTAAGCACACATCTTTATCACATTCAAAGAAATGCTGTCAGACCTGCATTTGAATGCTAAAGTCCAGTCCTATATTTGAGTGCTGTGATGGTCTCTTTCAGGTCCAGGCTCTGTGAAGGACCAGATCAAGCTGATCAATGACAAGTTTGCTGGAGCCGCTCATTTGCAGGGCCAGGAAGCATATCCTTCACGTGACTGCAGAACTGCAGCATGCACTCTCTGAGACTGAAAATCAATCACTATTGCATACAGTGTATAGTAGGGCTGCCCCTGATTAAAGATTCTTATAGTCGGTTCATTTAAGCCATTAGTTGACTAATCACACTTTTTTTTAAATTTGATTAAATATGTAGTGAGACTACGAAGGAGTCTGAAAAAAATACCTAGGAGATATTTTAATTATTTATTAATAAACTATGCATTTCTGAGTCCGAGTCGGCTGCATCTCCGCAGTACAGTGATGCGCCTTCAGAGAGAAATGCACCTTTCATATTACAGTCAGAGTGTTTTCGCTTGAATTGTTTCATTTTAAAGTAGACTTTTCAAGCTTTCTGTAGATATATTTCTTATGTCTGTGAGACAATTATCCTACATACTGAGTTTCGATTCATTTTTGTGACGCGCTCCAGCGCATCCTGTTTGATTTCTTTGTTTTACAAAAATACAAAGTTTTGTCGATATTGTGAGCAAAAAGTAATGCAATTAGTTACTTTTTAGGGAATAATGCAATATTGTTATGCATTACTTTTAAAAATAACGTTCCCCAACACTGCTTGTGAGTGTACACAGAAGTTGGCCCTTTACAGTTTCGATTGTGTTACTCTTATCTGTACGAGTAGAGATGATGCATTTTAAGTAGTTTCCACTGTTATTAAGAAACAAATGCATGCCGGCGTCTCAGCACAAACACATTTTCCTAATAGCACACATTTATCAAGGTTAATTTTAGGGTGAGCAGACGTGTAAAGTTGCTGCTACTTGTATATTTACATCTTAAATGATCAGCCATATTTGAGGTCAATGAATTTGGATTTCCTGTTCAATATACCTACTGTATTTAGCAGAAGTACCAGCCTTTTTTTCAGTGTTTAACCAACTAACAAAATTTTGGTCGACTATTAGGGGTGTAGATTATTAACATCAAGTTCCAATTCCAGATGATGAAATGGCTTGTTAAATGCTTACGCTCTAGTGTTGTTGAGTTTGTGTCTTTAACCGTGAGCACTGGAAGCCGACGTGAAGAGAAGAAGCATCTTGGCGATTTCTTTGGGATGTCAAACAGTTACGCTGAGTGCTACCCTGCCACGTGAGTTACGCCGCCGCGTCTTCTTCTGTCACGTACGGTTGAGGATGCTGATGATGAGTTTGGGAATGTGTTGCTTCTCTCTTGTAGAATGGATGATCTGGCTGTGGACAGTGATGAGGAGGTGGACTACAGCAAGATGGACCAGGCATGAGTGATTTTGAGTTGTAATGGAGACTTGTCTCTGTGTGTCTCTGGTCAGGAGTGTTCACGTGTGTGTCTGTCTCTAGGGTAATAAGAAGGGTCCTTTGGGCCGCTGGGACTTTGACACGCAAGAGGAGTACAGCGACTACATGAACAACAAGGAGGCACTTCCCAAGTAACACAGACTCTGTTTTTCACCAGTTTACATCAGTTTGAGGTTGTGCGCTCACTTTAATCATGATGATCATTTTGTTTCTGTAGGGCTGCCTTCCAGTACGGCATCAAAATGTCTGAGGGCCGAAAGACTCGCCGCTTTAAAGAAACCAACGAGAAGGCTGAGCTAGACCGACAGTGGAAGAAAATCAGCGCTGTGAGTTTACAGGCTCTCATCTGCAACGTTCTGTGACGTGTTTAAGAATTTGAGATGTAGTGGAATAAAACGCTGTATAAGCAGTGACCAACTAGGGGTGTGCGATAATATCGTAATTGTTGTTTTGGCAATGTGCGAGCTGACACACTTTGCCAAAAAACAAATAAAAAGTTTGAAAGTTCGAAAGCATGCACTGCGTGATGAAGTTTACTAGAATGCAGTTTGAATGACTCTATAATTCAAGTTATGAAAGCAAAAATTATCCGTGTTTTTTAATTTTTTTTATAAGCTGTGATAATTTTTAGTAATAAGGCACAAGCATCAGTGCCGTTTTCTTAAATATTAGCGCGTGAGTGTTATCGCAGATGTAGTATTGATTTTATATAACAGTTCAACAATCAGTAAGTTAATATTGAGTGTTACATTTTAGACACAATACTGTCTTGTTTTTTTCTGTTTGGCCAATGAAAACCGTCGGAGCAGGACATTTATGCATCTCATGGCAACACTGCGGTGTTTCATTCCTGAATGAATCTGTTTTTGAATCAGTCATTTGAGTCAGTGATTCAATGATCCATTCATAAAGATTCACTTGCTTTGTTTCTACATGAAATGGGTGTAATAAATGAATCGTTTGAATGGATGATTCAATGAATCGCACATTAAGGCAGGGGTTTGACGCCACCTATTGGTGGTTTTCATGTCATATTTATTTATCCACGACAAGCCTAAACCAGCACAAATACATACTCAGCAAAATATCATTTAATTATCGTTTTCAATAAATCCTGAGAAATGCAACTTTTTTTTTTGTCCATATTGCAAACCCCTATGACCCACTTGAGCTGCAAACAGATGTTTGGTGATGATGATGTTCAGACAGAGTGTCACATTCAGTCTTGCAGCATGTTAATACGGTCTCTGTTTATTTCAGATCATTGAGAAGAGAAAGAAGATGGAGGCAGATGGGTGAGTTTCTCTTTTCTTCAGTCACTGAAGTTTTAAAGTCTTCAGTTTTAAGAATATCCTAAACATCCTTAATCGAGTCAGTCATGTGTCATCACAAAAGTTTATCATTTGGAAAAGTTTTGCTAAATAAAACAAGTGATTTTTACACCTTTCAAACACAAGATGATGCGAAAGAACTTATTCGGTTCTGTCATGGTTTGAGGCACTTTTCTGTGCACACAGAAGAAACATAACACTTTAAGGCAGTTCAAATGTTAACACATCTTACCAAGATGCAATTTTATAGATGGTTTTTACTTCATATTTTGCACACAAATGAACCAAGGTGAACATTTACCTCTTAACTCTTGGCATTGGCTATACAGTGCATCCGGAAAGTATTCACAGCACTTCTCTTTTTCTACATTTTATGTATTATTTTCCTCAAAATTCTACAAACAATACCCCATAATCACAACTTGAAAGAAGTTTGTTTGAAATCTTTGCAAATTTATTAAAAATAAAAAATCACATGTATATTAGTATTCGCAGCCTTTGCCATGACACTCAGGTGCCTCCTGTTTCCACTGATCATCCTTGAGATGTTTCTACAACTTGATTTGGGTCCACCTGTGGTAAATTCAGTTGATTGGACATGATTTGGACCGGCACACACCTGTCTACATAAGGTCCCACAGGTAACTCTGCATGTCAGAGCATACACCAAGACCTGTAGACCTCAGAGACAGGATTGTATCGAGGCACAGATCTGGGGAAGGGTTCAGAAAAGTTTCTGCAGCATTGAAGTTTCACAGAAGCATGTATTCTCTGTTACCCTTAATAGAAGAAGATTGAAACAACCAGGACTCTTCCTAGAGGTGGCCTCTTGGCCAGACTGAGCAACTGATGGAGAAGGGCCTTGTCTAGACTGGTGACCAAGAACCTGATGGTGACTCTAGTTGAGCTCCATGATCATATGTGGAGATAGGAGAAATCTACAGAAGGACAAACATCACTGCAACACTCCACCAATCCGGTCTTTATGGCAGTGTGGCCAAACTCAATCCTCTCCTCCGTGAATACACATGAAAACACACTTGGAATTTGCAAAAAAGCACCTAAAGGACCCTCAGACTGTGAGAAACAAGATTCTCTGGTCTGATGAACCTCAATTCTAAGCATCATGTTTGAAGGAAACCAGATCTGCTCATCGCCTGCAGAGTGCATCCCAAAAGTAAAGTGTGCTGGTATCAGTCTCATGCTGTGGAGCTGTTTTTCAGCAGCAGGGACTGAGGGACTCGTCAGAGTAGAAGAAAAGCTCAATGTATCAAAATATGGAGATAATGAAAACCCAGTCCAGAGCATTAGACTGGAAGAATGTTTACCCTAAGCACACAGCAAGAGTGGCTCATACACAACGCTGTGAATGTCTTTGAGTGGCCCAACCACAGCCTGAGCTTCGACCCAAACAAATATTTCTGAAGAAAGCTGAAAATGTGCGTCTACCCCCATCCAACCTGACAGAGCTTGAGAGATGAGGAGGAGAGAAGAATGGCAGATAATTGCCAAATGATGATCAAAGCTTGTTGCATCATACCCAAAAAGATTTGAGGCTGTAATTGGTGCCAAATGTGCTTCAACAAAGTATTGAGCAAAGGCTGTGAATACTTATGTACATGCGATTTGATTTTTTTTTTACCTTTTTTATTTTTAATAAATTTGCAAAGATTTCAAACAAACTTCTTTCACGTTGTTATTATGGGGTATTGTTTGTAGAATGTTGAGGAAAATAATTAATTTAATCAATTTTGGAATAAAGGCTGTAACGTAACAAAATGTGGAAAAAAAAGTGAAGCACTGAATACTTTCCGGATGCACTGTAAATATGTGACCCACTGGCCAGTAACAAAAATCCCTAGCTTTGAACCCTGAGTTTTTTCTCTCCAAGAAGTAATCTTGGAAGCCATTGACACATGGTCCGGATTGCTTTTGTTCAGTAAAATGTATTTAGTCACCAGTTGCTGAAAACACTTCAATTAGTCTTATTAGTCATCTAATTTTTCTTTAAGACTGGTCATAATTTTTTTATTATTTTTACGTTGGTTGCATAAACGTGGATTGGTCTAATTTAAATCTGAAAAATTACTCATTAGCCATTGGTAACTGCTAGTTGGTCAGACTAGTCTTAGTTCCCTGTTATTATTAACAACTGGGACCACTCGCATAAACTTAGGCTCTGAACTGTCTCTCAACTCTCAAAGCCTGTTTCTCTCGACTCCCAGAAGTCCTGCGGTCCACAGACAGCACATTTAAAGAGCATCAACACATCAGTGCCTTTATTAATAATCAGCATCTCTGATGGCTGATATTGATTTGCTCAAAAATAGCTACCACCAATCTGATGAAACCACACTAGCTTGTGTGTTTTGATTGTTGTTCTAGTCAAACCATTGCTCTGGTTATTATCTCAGGTTTGGGATTGAACTTGCATTTCTTGTTCGGACAGCAATAATATTACATCACATATGGTCTGATATGGGCCTCTTTGAAAATGAAATGCACTCGATTTGAGCAGATAATGGGAATTGTGCTATGATTGGATCTAAATTTAGTGTATTTTGAAATGAAATGTGTGTGTTCATGATCTGTCGTCTTGTTTCTTCTCTAATACAGGGTGGATGTAAAGCGGCCCAGATATTAAAGCTTCAAGAATCCTTCCAGATGCATGTATATGATCCATATGTATAAACAGTAAATGAGTTGTTGTTTTTCCGATTCTTCGTGAATACAGTGGTAGAGAATGGATGTTAAAAGATGTTGTTGTTTCTAATTTTTACTGTTAATCCCAAGTTTTTTGGCAGTGTGCTTCAGAATTAGATGCAATTGTGACACCAGAGCTTCTAGAAACTAAATTATCCTTTATCGTGATTTTTTTTTTAGTGTTGCCAATTTTATTGCAATCATTGATGTGGACAAAGCTTCCTGTATATCTAAGGCTTTGTCCTTCTAGAAATAAACACATCCTGTGACATGATCAAATGCACATGCTCAACTCCTGTTTGAATGCATTTATTCATAAATACAAATGCACTCATGTAATTCTGAGTAACAATAAAGCATAACACTCTCTGGAATGCAGTCTGTTATTCATTATATGTGTCTGGACCACAAAACCAGTCATAAGGGTACATTTTTTTTAAAATTGAGATTAATGCATCATCTCAAAAGCTGAATAAATAAGCTTTCAATTGCAGTATGGTTTGTTATGATCGGACAATATTTGTCTGAGATACAACTATTTGAAAATCTGGAATCTGAGGGTGCAAAAAAATCTAAATATTGAGAAAATCACCTTTAAAGTTTTCAAATGAAGTTCTTAGCAATGCTTATTACTAATCAAAAATGAAGTTTTGATATATTTACGGTAGGAAATTTACTAAATATCTTCATGGAACATAATCTTTACTTAATATCCTAATGATTTTTGGCATAAAAGAAATATCAATAATTTTGACCCATACAATGTATTTTTGGCTATTGCTACAAATATACCCCAGCGACTTAAGACTGCTTTTGTGCTCCAGGGACACGTAAATGTACAACTGGACATTTTATTGCCAGCATGATAAATATGATTAAATGGGAAGTTAATACATTGCGACATTAAAAAAGATTGCCAAACAGTTGCCGGTTGCCATTGATTTCCATGGTATGGAAAAAAATACTATGGAAGTCAATGGCTACTGTCATTGTTTGGTTACCAACATTCTTCAAAATATTGTTCAAGATGAACCATCTCTTAATTAAAGGATTCGATTCATTAAAGCCAATCTGTTCAGATGGTTGTTACGGTATGAGCAGGCCATCACTTGTAGCATGTTCTGCTGGTCTTCATCCATTGAAATTGGGGTTTTGTTGATCCATCTTATTTTCTTACTCTCTCCTCATTGTTTGTTATTGAGGTTCCTAAATGTGTTAGTGACAAAAACAACACTGTAACATCTAAAAAGGATCACACAATTCACCAGGCAGATTTGATCAAGATGTTAACAGATGGACTGGAGTGGTGTGGATTATTGTGATGTTTTTATCAGCTGTTTGGACTCTTATTCTGACGGCACCCATTCACTGCAGAGCATCCATTGCTGAGACACTGATGCAATGCTACATATCTACAAATCTGATGAAGAAACAAACTCATCCTAATCTTGAATGCCTTGAGGGTGAGTAAACTGTTTTTGGATGAATAGTATGTCATTAGTAATGCGTCAGTAAATTGAGGCAGTCATGACGCCGATTAACTTCTGTCCATGAGATCATAAGAGAAACGGTGAGCTCTTCACAATACAGTGATGATTTCTCTATCTGTCTCCACATGATTCTGCACACAATGTCAGATGACACAATCATTTCTGAGACATTAAGACAGTGGGATGGTTTATTTTAAGTGCAGGCTCACCATGAAGATCTCTGTGTGACGTAGGATCAGCTCTTTGGTGAGTTGAATCATGGCGAGCTCCTGGAACAGCGTGACCACAAATATCACGGCCAGATTATGAGCCGTCATGCGGTTCTTCTGACTGTGCATCTGAACACTGAGAGAGCAGATACAGACATGATTCACAACAACTCAACATAATATAAGGGTCTGAATACTTTCGGAATCCTGTGTGTGTGTGTGTGTGAGAGAGATTGTTGAACACTTCATTTTTCAGTCCTACACTTCAAAGAATATATATATTAGTGCTGTCAAACGATGAATCGCATCCAAAATCAAAGTTTTTGTTTACATAATATACTGTATGTGTGTACTGTGTATATTTATGTATATATAAATACACACACATGCATGTATATATTACAGAAAAATATATATTAAATATATTTTTATGCAATATAAAATATGTGCATGTAAATAGATAATGGAGTTTCCTAACGCCCTCGAGACTAAAATAATAAAACCCATTATAAACTAGGCATTTGTTGTTAATTTTGTTATTAAATACAAAATTAGTTGTTCCAATTTAGCAGTTTAGTATACCAAAAGTACAATTGCAGGACATTTTATTAAGCACATAAATATCAAAAAAAAATATTTGTAGTATACTTTGCATGAAATAAATGTAATTCAAATACATTTAAGTATATTTATTTTCCACTAGGGTTGTCTTACGTGTGCAGGTGTCCACACAGAGCATCCAGTGTCACGCGGCTGTCTGGAGGAAGCTGTTTAAGCAGTTTGCGGTACATCTGCAGCCTCTGTTTTTCATCTGACAGCACTGTGGAGACAACTGCATATCAATACACCACAGTCTTTATATACAACATGTCATTAATGCATGCATGACAATTCTTTAATGCCAAAGCTTGAGCAAACACAGGATTCACAACGACAGGATCTCAGAAATCTGTAATGAGAGCAATATGGCCATGTTCAACGAGTTTATGCACATGAGCAGCGACTTTATTTTTTATTTTTTGAGAGCAGACTGACAGAATCAGTGAAAGGATCTTGCTGTGTTTGTTAGAGCACTGATGGCTGAGAGCAGACGTACCGGCAGCTTTGAGCCAGAGCGGCTTGTGTGCGTTTGGTATGAGCTCAAAGCTCTGCCGCAGGATCTGTTTCAGAGCTCCTGAAATGTCCACGATGGAGAGCTCGTCTGTTGCCAGAAGCGTTCCTCTGGGAGAAACACTCAGAGCATCGACCAGCTTACTGACCTGAGGAGCGACTCCACATCGCCGGTACAAACCCTCCACCTCCAGCCCTGAAACAAAGCATAAAACATCCGATAAGAGACTTCCATTTGGTGTTTTTCTAAAAAGGAAAAAAAAATAGTCTTTTCTAGTATATATTTCAAGCTTTGATATGTGGTCCTGGATGCTGATTGGTCAATCCAGCATTGTAGCTGTGCAAAAATACTAGTGCTGTCAAACAATTAATCGTGATTAATCACATCCAGAATAAACGCTTTTGTTTACATAATATATGTGTGTGTACGGTTTATTAAATACACACACGTACAGTATATATTTAGAAAATATTTATGTATATATTTATATTCATATAATTTATATTATATATAAATATATTTAAGATATAAACATAACATACATACTGGTGTCCTGCAGAATTGAGCTCCAACCCTAATCAAACTCACCTGAAGCAGCTAATCAAGGTCTTACTAGGCATACTAGACACTTCCAGGCAGGTGTGTTGAGGCAAGCTGGAGCTAAACTCTGCAGGACAACAGCTTGGACACCCCTGATTTAGAATAAGGTCTTGCAGAATAATATGTGCTTTTTAAGTAATAATAAACAGCCAATATCCCAGTAATATTCATGCTAATAACCAACAAGTTAATAATGAGAATGTGTTTAATTAGTGTTACCAATATTCTTATCAACTCACCAAAATATTCAAAGTGAGAAGGGTACATAAAAAGCATGCATTTTAAGGTTAGACATTAAATTTTGATGTTAAATTCACTATTGTATTGTATAGAAATGTTCTACAGTCTATACACGGTATTAAGCTCAATTACATAAGTAACTGTAATTCAGAAAAAATACGAGTAATCCCTTACTTTATTTTTTCAAAGGAAAAGTAATTTAGTAATTACTTAGTAATTAGTTACACCCAACATATAAGCAATAAGGTTTTCCTTTATTGAAATTGGCCAGACTGAAGTCGCATGTATTCAATGCTGCTCTCTTCATTTATTTTTCCACTTGTTGGTCTTTGGTCCAGCTCATGACTCACCATACTGTGTGATGTGAGATATACAGCGGTCTATGGAGCAGGGCACGGATCCTGAGCGCAGGGGCCCGTCTGTGGTCGAGCGCAGGGCCCTCTGCACGAGCTCATGCCACCGCAGACAGCTGTTCTCCAGCTCAAACTGCATGTGTAACGTCCTGCACCAAACACACACATGCTCAGGTAACCCAGAAATGACTTTAACACTTGTGATGTTCAGCTTTAAATTCATCAGACACTAAAAACTGCCTCACTTATAGATCCATTTCAATTCCTCCATGACAGGAAGTGATAATATCTGAACGGGTGAGCTGTTTATTTTGCAATTACCCAAGATTATTTTATTAACTAAAGGCAAGTAAAGTTCAAGAATGTTTTCCAAGTATATTTTATGTAGTAAGCAGAGCTAAGTTGATTACTTACTAATTGTAATCCATGATAACAGATTACATGATGAAAACTATAGTCAGTCATGTAAAAAAAATTGAGTTTTCTCAACTTGTTGTTTTCAGTTTATACAAAAACAAATTGAGAAAAAATCTACTGAAGCTGGTTGCCTTGAACTTTTAAGTTTTCTCAAGTTATGATTTTTTAGGTGTTGAATTCTGGCTACTTTTTAGATTTTTTTTTTTCTAATTTACTATTATGAGCATTGTGAAATGTAACATACTCTAATTACGAGTACTTGATTATTGGGTTACACTTTATTTTAAAGTGTCCTTGTTAAAGTGTAATTATACATTTAAAGCTGCAGTCCGTAAGTTTTGCCTCTTTGTATCTCTGTTTGAAAACCTGGGATTGCAGTTTCTTGTGGAATGATCTTCCGTGCGCGGGGTTGTGCTCCGGCTCGGCTGCAGCGCGGATGAATCTAATGTTTTGAGGTGAATGTGTGGCTGTCAGTCACCGCACCGGTGTGGATGTTTATGTACTTTGCAATCACAGATTCTAGCCTACGCCTTGGAATATATGACCAAAATAAGAATTTTCACTGTATATTGCCATCTGAACAAGTAACAAGTCTGCCCCGTTTGTTCTGATCAACTGAGGAAAAAAAAAACCATTACAATAAATCGTGCTAAATCAGCATTGCATGACTGAGTATAGTGAGTATTAGCACTGTAGACTTCAGTACAGTCTAATCTCTAATTGTCATGCCATTCCAATTTCATATTAAGAAATTCTTTTAACCCAAAATGCAATATATATATAATGCTTCCTTCCAACTGGTTTTCTTTAAAATACAAATCTTGTGTAATCCCAGGCTATCTGTAATCAGAAGCATATTTAAAACTGGAATATAACAATGTAATTCACATGTGTTTCATAAACACACAATCCTTTCTGGATTACAATCCGCCATCAAAATGATACATTTAATTATTCCAGCTGCTGTGAGAAGAGGCTATAAACGATGCACCACCTGCAGGATCCTCTCATGTGATAGCCTTGTACCCGGGACAACTTCTTCATGTTTACAGACGTGACGTAATGACGCAATGCCATGCTCGAATTTCCCGCAAAAACCTACCCGTACCACTCAAATTAGAAAACATTACTATAAGCTAGCCGATGTGAATCAGGCTAAAGTAAGGCGATAGTTTTGAAAACTTGGCTGGTTATGTACTTTCTCAAATATTGATTTCGGATCATTTTTAAGCAAAAAAAACTCACGGACTGCTGCTTTAAGTACTGAGTAATATTAATTAACTACATGTACTTACTATAGCGTTAAGATTAGGGTTTGGCTTATAATGTAATTATTCATAATTTATTGTTATTATAATAGTAAGTGCATGTAACGTGCAACAATGACACCATAAAATAATTGTTACCTTTTTGGAATCTAATTACAGAATCCAGATTGCATGTAATCAGTTTATTATCATTATTATCATTTATTATCATTACATTATGATTACATGTAATCGGTTACTACCCATCTCTGATAGTGAGTATACTTGTAAGTGCACTATTTAAGTACCTCTTGGTACTGAATTGGGACACTTTTTATTTTATAGAAGTGTAAGTGTAACAGAACAACTAGTTGACATTTTTATTTTCTGTTGCAACTAAAAAGTTAACTAGCTATATACTTCTAGATCAATTTTTATCTTATTAAAGTACTCTCAGTAAACTACAAGTTTAATAGTGTTATCCTGAAATTATACTTAAAAGTGAACAAAGCATCATGTTTATAGTTACTTATTATAGTACTCGCATCATGTAAGAGTTGTCAGTAAAATCAGTCGTATGTTTCTGTGTGGGTTAATAGCACTGTGTACAAAACCAATCAGGTTCAGTCATGTATTCACTCTAAACTCTTCCACCCCAAAATGGACTTGTGACTTTAAACTTGAACGTGCAAGTTTATCAGATATAAAACATTCATTATTTTCTCTTTGGTCAGATTTCAGCTTCGGTAGATGAATTAAAACATATTTTACACCACTGTTTGAAAACAACTAGTGCTGTCAATTGATTCAAAAGATGAACTAATTGATCACACATTTTCCTGTAATTAATCATGATTAATTGCATAATAATATAATATATTTATATTGTCATGATTTCACACTGAATCTCCAAATTAATGTCAAAACAACATAAAGATGGTATATTTTAAATATGTGTTTAATGGCATATTTTTACTAAAAGCCTATTATCGATAATTACTGCTACTGATGTCTCTATTAAATGCATTTTCTCCTAGAATACATGCATACATACATATATATATATATATATATATATATTTGGGAAAGAAATTATAGAAATTAATACTTTTATTTAGCAAGTATGTTTTAAATTGATCAAAAGTGATGATAAAGACGTATAATGTTACAAAAGATTTCTATTTCAGATAAATACTGTTCTTCTGAACTTGCTATTCATCAAAGAAACCTCCTCAGCTATTTTCAACAATATTAGTAATAATAATACTAAATGTTTTGAGCAGCAAATCAGAATGATTTCTGAAGGATCATGTGTCTGGAGTAATGTTGCAAAAAATTCAGCTTTGAAATCACAGGAATAAATGACATTTTAAAACATATTCAAATAGAAAACAGTTATTTTTGCTGTACTTTGGATCAAATAAATGCAGCCTTGGAGAGCAGAAGAGACTTCTTTCAAAAACTCTTCTTTCAACAAATCTTACTGTTCAAAAACTTTTGACTGCTTCATAATAGTTTTCAAGTAGAATAATATCACTGATGCACAAGCTTGCTATGACCAGACATTTGCATGTGATGCTGTATACAGGACACTGACCTGTCAGGAAACTCCAGCAGGATGCAGTTCTCGGAGCGCTGCAGATCTGTAGAGAAGACAGACCGTATTTGTTTAACTGACATTACTCTGGCAGTGTTTGATGATCTGAAGTGGGCTGTGATACTGACGGCAGCGTGTCTGACTGTCCAGAGTCAGTGTGTCTGTGGAGCCGTGTTTTGTGTGAATGCTCATCTCTCCGTCCTGTAGGGTGCACCACACTTCTGCACACTGCAGCGCTGCTCCCTGGCGTATGGAGGCTCTGGACACGGCACAGACCCCCAGCAGATCCTCAGTCACCCCGGCACCCGCCAGCACAATCTACACACAGCAGCTTCTCATCAGTCTCCGCTGCAGCTTTACGAGCAGACAGTGCTGATCGGCAGAGCTGGGTAGATCACTTACAAATTGCAATTTATTACTGATTACATGACAAAAATTGTTGTTAGTAACGTAATCCATTACATTGCACATTTTAGGTAATATAATCAGACTACTTCTAGATTACTTTTGACCTATCTCGTTTATCACATTGATTTAAATAGGATAATCTTGTACCATATGTGACCCCGGACCACAAAACCAGTCATTTTTTTCTGAATAAATAAGCTTTCCATTGATGTATTGTTTGTTAGGATATGTCCAAATGAAGTCATTACATCATTGACCAATCCCTTACACCTTAACCCACCCTTAAATCCACCCATACCACTTAACCTGTCCCTAAACTTACCCGTATCCCTCCTCAATAGCAGCAAAAGTGTTTTGCAATACAATATGACCACCATATTGTCCTTATTTGTTGATGTAAGTACATAGTAGTTAAGGCCACCTAATATTAAGTGTGACCAAATATTTATTTTAAAATCTCAGAGGTACTTCACATAAAAAAATATATCAGGTGAAAGAGGATCAGATGACAAAAAGTTGGTGAATTTGTGCATTTTAATGTGTTTGTAAGACAAACAAAAGCATTAAATGGTCAAATAACCGACATAATAACAATTGTGTTCATCAGTACTTGACGCAATGTTAAAACAACTTCTTAAACCTGAAATGAGTGTATATATATATATATATAAGCGGTAGGCTATTTAAGAAGAAATTTTAAAAGATGAAAAAGAGGAATTAGGGAGAATCAATAAATTATTGCTATATTGTAAATAATATGTAATCATGTAATCCATTAAAAAGGTACTGTGGTCTGATTACAGGTATTTTAAAATACAATTTAATCTAATAACAAGTACTTAATTTTTGGAATCTGATTACATAATCCATATTACATGTAATCAGTCACTACGCAGCTCTGCTGATATGTTCAGTAGGACAGAGATGTGGTTTTACCTTCATGATGTGCAGCATGTGACTGAGGAGGGCGTCTCGTCCGTCTGCCCTGCAGATCAGTCTGTCTGTCAGCGATAACACCTCAAACTCATGGGTTTGCCTGTAAACCACACATTATTACACTTCCTGAATTAAATGCATGTTCTGCTCAAAATATTAATAAGAGAAGCTTGAAAGAATAGTTTCCCTTATTATCTTAGGAAAACAAAAGCGTGCTTAATTGTACTGAATGTGCACTTTTAGTGTATTTCAAATCGTAAAGTATATTTAAAAAACCTGTACTTACAGATAATATAATATTAATTAAATAAAAGGCCATTTAAGCATACTTAAAGAGAGATGCTTTCAGGACTGTTTCTTGATGCTAGATTAAAAAGTGCACTTTGTAATAATGCCAAATTAAACTTTTTTTTTACTTTAAATACATTTTAAGTAATGTTTTAATGATTTTTGTTTCTCATGCTTTACAGAAGTACACTTATTTTGATGTGTTGACTAACACACTAAAGCCCATGCAAAGAACTTGATTATAATTTGAACCAGTGTGTTATTTAGTATTTCATGTTAATATATTTTAAATGCACTAAATTGAAACTTCATTATGAAAGTGTAATTACAGATAGATTTAAATAAATGACATTCAAGATTCAATAAAAATGACTTTAGACCATACATGCTTCACAGTACACTTGAATCATATTTCAAAGACAATAGAAGTAATTATGAAATTACATATTTCGCAACTTAAATGGGTCAAAAACACTCTTAAGTTCAGCTAATTGCATTTAATATTAATGTAAACTATATTTACTTTTAATTGTAATTAACATGTAATTAAGTGTCCAAAACAACACTTTTAGTTCGAAATTAAGTACTGTATATTATTATAAAGTACAATATTGCTGTACTTCTTTTACACAAGGGATTTTGGGCTGATTTCATAAAAAATTCAGTATTTTCTGCAAAAGGCTCCTAAAAGCACATGATCACTGAAAGCAGGCATTACAAAAACTGGCTTCAGGAAAAAAAGTGTATTATTAAACATAAGCCAGTGTGTGACCTACTGTCCATAGAAATGTATTTAGTCAATCAGACTAAAGCCGGTCACATTGCTTTACTGTTTATAATGAACTAAACTGACATTCAATTCATAGCCCTAAAATACACAATGTGTCCAATCACAGGTTTGTCCACATGTGACCCCAAGTAAAGATCATGTTCCATGAAGATATCTAGTAAATATCCTACTGTAAATATATCAAAACTTCATTTTTGATTAGTAATATGCATGGCTAAGAACTTCATTTGAACGACTTTAATGGTGATTTTCTCAATATTTACATTTTTTGCACCCTCAGATTTTCAAATAGTTGTATCTCGGCCAAATATTGTCCAATCATAACAAACCATACATCAATGGAAATATCATTTATTCAGCTTTCATATGATGTATAAATCTCAATTTCGGAAAATTGACCCTTATGACTGGTTTTGTGGTCCTGGGTCACATGTGATAATATCTTTGAGATAGTAAAGAAAGACATTTGTTCTTTCACTGTCACTGGCAGATATGGTGTCATGCTCTTACCCTGCAGAGCAGTCGGACACCGAGATGACCTCGGTCAAATCCAGCACATCACAGGCCGCAGACTCGTTCTCCTGCGAGAACAAGAAACGCTCCTCATCCAGCTTTCCATGCAGCTCTTCTACACGTTTGGGAAAAGAGAACTCACAAATGAAATAGCAGCGTCGTCATTATAAAAGTAGCTTGATAAAATAGACAGGACAGGCATGTTGATGAGGGATCTCAGTAGTGCATCTTACCTATCTGCTCCTCTGAATGTCTTGTTTGCTCAAACTCAGGTGACTCTTTAAAGAAAAAGAGCAAAATTAATTCAAAACAATCCTCAATTCCAGAGAATATGACACTTATATTAGGTAATGAACAAAATAATGCACTAAAACATGTCTAGGTCACTAGTAAATAAATAGACTTCAGCAAACAGTGCTTATGAAAAGAATATAGAGTATATTTAAAACAATTGACTTAAGTTCCAACTGAATGTAATGTTTTATTTATAATATTTTGACTCACTTAATGTAGTCAGATGTGCAATTTCATGATTACACCTATTGTCATTAAAAAATATGATTAAAGTAAACTAAAATTCTGTTAAAATTTGTATGTATTTAAATCTATTTTCTAATTACAAATTTGTAATGATGAAGCTACAATTTAGTATATTTAAAATATATTCGCTTTAAATGTAATATTGAGTAAATAAGTGCTTTGCATGCAGTATGTTAGTCAACACATCAAAATAAGTATTTAATAAGTGTACAAAAGACTAAATCATTCAGATTTCAATTGTACTTAAAAGTAAAATTTTAAATGCACTTAAGTTGCCTTTTATTTTATTAATATTATATTATTAAAATAAAACTTTTTTTTATTTACTTTGAAAGATTTTGAAAATAATGTCACAAAGCAAATTATTTGAATGGGTTTTAAAAAAATAGGCTTAAAAAGACCTGCCCAGGTGAAAAAAAAGTGCATTTCCATAATATACTTAAAGTGCTATATTTTCACGCACTAATTTTGTACTTAATATACTAAACATTATTCTTAAGATAAACTTGAGATTATCTAAGTGTACTCAACTGTGCTATTTTGGGACACCATGAATATAAACATGAATAAAAATATTTTAGTTCATATTCATGGTGTCCCAAAATAGCCCAGTTGAGTACACTTAGATGAACTTAAGTTTATCTTAAAACTAAAGGATCATTTTTTGTATATTAAGTACAAAGTTAGTGCACAAAAAAGAGCCCTTTAAGTACATTATGGAATTTGTCTTTTTTCTCTCACCTGGGTGGGGTTTAAATGTGGCATTAAAAAATGTTAGGAGGTAAATAAGCACACTAGGAACTGAATTTGCCCCGATCAGGACTCTAACTAACCCACAAACTCGTTATGTCGGAGTAGCTCGGTCTGCAGAGCCTGTCCAGCGCTCTCGGCCTCGCTGATGGCGGAGTGAAGTTCGGGATCTGTGGCGCTGCATGAAACTCTCGCTCCAGAGCACAGCAGAGACAGCGTCTCCTCCACATTAGCACCACAAACCACCTCACGCAGCCTCTGAGGAGCACCAGAGAACACAACACAACAATCAGCATGGGATCGGCCTGAAACTAATAAAACAGTAGGGTGTTTTGATCACAGGCTGACCTGGTCAAGCAGCTTCTGGTTTGCGGCGAGCGGGTGAGCTTTGCAGTAAAGTCCTTTGCAGTATTTGGCCAAGATAAACTCCAGCCTCTGATCTGGAGAGACGTCAGAGCCGATCTGCTCCGTCGGAGGGATGTTGTGAGCCCAAACACTGCTGGCAGCTTTATTGCCATACAGCACAAACAACTGAAAACATGCAACATTTGCATCTGTTGTTAAGCCACATTTCGGTTTCAAAGCAGATTCACGGTGAGAAACAAGAACAAAACACTATTAATGTTGCAAAGTTCTTCAGATAGCAAACAGATACAATTTCAGCTTCAGTTTAATGTTGATTCAGTTTAGTTGAATGGTTCATTGGTTATGAAGCAAACTCGGATCAAGTACAAAGCAAAAGACAATGGTGTCATTATTCAGCTGGAGTTCAGTTAAATAACAGTGCAAAGTTCATCAAATGACATCAAATTATGAAACAAATTAAAAGACAACAGTGTCACATTAGTGTAATTAAGCAACAGGCTAGTAGTAAAAAAGACTACTGAACTGTTACGACACCCTAAAACACTTTTTTTTTAGATGTTAATGTTCATATTTGATACTACACATTATTTTGAACCAGGGTTATTGTAGCTAACTAAAATGACAGCTAAAACTATATATTTATAAAAAAAAAAAAAAAAAAAAAACGTTGACTGAAATAATATAGAATACAATACAAAAAACTAAAACTTACTATATATCAGTTAGTTTCCAAGTTTCATTTAGTTTGACTTAAAAATTAACAAAAACTATATAGATTAGATTAGATTAGATTAGAAAAGCAACAAAAATGAATCAAAATGACAAAAACACAACAAAATTACTTTAACATTAAATCAGAAAATATAAAAATAAAATCAAATTCAAAATACAGGCAAATTATTTTACTAGTATCTCAATGACACTAAAATAACACTAGACAAAAATCTTTTTTTTTCTGATTTAAAAATCTGAAGTTAGAGTAATGGCAGAGAATGCAACGCCACTGAAGTTGACGTTTTTCCTTTTTTTAATCATGGACACTATTAATTAAACACATACAACTCACTTTCTTTTAAAAAATCGTGCAAATGTCATTAAAGACAGGCTACACCTCGTATAAACCTCAAACATTCATAATGCTAAAATTAAAGTAAATTACTTTATTAAATTACTTTTTTATGAAAGTTGTTGAGACTTATGAAGTTGAAAAGAAATTAATCTCCAAGCTATTTAAATATTAATATTGAAAACACAACTTTTCAGAGCACTGTAAAATAAGTAGAAAATAAATCTGGTCATAAAGACAGGATGTTTGAGCATTACAGAACTCACCTGAATTAAAGGCTCTGTCCAAACCTTATTATCTAGTTTGAGACCTCGCACTTTGGACCTGTTACTGCCCATGGATTGATGTGCGCCCGCGCAGGCCTCACAGATGACCACCAGCAGGTTCACCGATGCCCACTCCGGGTTGGCCGCACCACAGTCGGCACAAACTTTATTAAAGGGACTCGACCAGAGTCGATGTGCCACCTCGCTGTAGGACAGAGCGCTGCGGATCACTTCATTCAGACTAACCAGCCACGCAGCCATCTCCTTAGCAGAGTCTGCAGAGAAACTGAACAAACCTATCGGGTTACTTTACCACCAACAGAAAACAAAGCATGCAGAGCACAGAAATGAGCTTGAAAAAGGAGAGAAAAGGAGACACTCACTTGAAGGTCCTGTATGGAGTAATAAGACTGAAGCTGTGACGGCCCGTCGCCTTTACAGATGCTATATTCATAGACACGCACATCATGCCAAGACCTGCATTGAAGTCCTGTTAATTCAAACAAGTTCAATTTGCAAATGGTCCTTGTCAACAACAAAAGTCTAGCTGAAAAAACATGCATGCACATTTGTTTAAGTTTGGCATATACAACATTTGAAATCATTTTAACAGTAATTTTTTGCTCATGGAATTAAACAATATAGTTCTGGGTTAAGACACACGGCGCGCAGACAGATGAAGCTTTCATTGAGTGAAAAATAACGGCATTCTCAAAAATTAGGAAAGTTGATAGCTCCAGAAAAAGTCTTAAATTTAAGGCCATAAAATCAAGCCCTTAGTTATGATTTCAGGAGGTATATTTGGGGACAAAAAGACAAGAATTGCGATATGGCTTAATGTAATTAAATTTCAAAAGGATTTCATTGAATAAAAATGAGCACTGCATGTTTTAAAGTCAGCTGCTGTGCTGCTTTGTGTAATGCCCTTAAGGGGGAGACTGCTATATTTCTGCCACTCCGAAAGCGCCACCTGCTGGCAGAAAATGAATTAGCATTTTCAATAAGACCATCAGCTGGTTTTGTTCAGACCAATGTGAAAATCAACTCATGTTGTAAATGTGAACGGGTGGATCGACAAGAAGATAATGTATTATAAAAATGCAAACAATTAAGACAGTAATATATATGTTATTTAATTAATATAATAATTGATTAATAATAATTGCTTTAATTCAAATAATAATTGATACTTTTGACTCAATTTTCTTTCAAAAAATTGTTTTTTTTGTGAAACAACTTTTTGTTTTTGTGAAAACCTAAATCATGCTTTTTATAGTCATTTTATTTTATTTGTGTAGGTCTTAAAAAAGGTCTTAAAAACCATAAATTCATGGTTTAAGATATAATTGTCCGGAACTTGGCTGGTGAGGAGGGTTCAATACTGGACCTCAAGCAATTTTAGTTGGAGACCCCTGCATTAGAGGGTAAAAAACAGGACAGAAAACAACCTTTTACTTCTAAATTATGTTTTTTGATAACATTATAAGCAGATCTCAGAACATTTCTAAAAAATGCAATTCATGACCGCTTTAAGGTTCATTCAGTTTATTCAAGGTCAATTTTTCATCAGTTTATTATACGCAGTAATATGTAATGAGGTTATTCTAGTAAGGAATAACTGACAACAGGCCGTTGAATTATTTAAAATAAATGCACACTCGAGGTTTAACGGCTATCTGGATATGGAAAGCATGTTAATGGTGTAAAGAGGGCCACAAACACACAAACTTGCTTAGTAACCATTGTAAAACCAACTGTGTTCCTAACAACTCTGATCATCTCTGATCTCTTTCATTTTTCTTGAAAGGTTGACGTTAGTAAGCAGTTTTCCACACCTCTTTGCTGCTGTAAATCCAAAGGGAGTATCCACGGATAGCAGTATACACCTTTTTCCGTGGGTCTTTCATGATCAGCGGTCCGTGTTGTTTGGGTGCAGTGATCAATTCCCTTCCTCGAGTGGCATAGAGAGACGTCAGCCAGCGCTCCCGCACAGCTACAACACAACACAGGACAGAGCTGAAAGTGATGATTTGATGCTTCAAATAAACCAAACACTAACTCTCAGCTTTAAAAGTGCTGTATGTCATTTTTTGACTGTACTAAAGCATAAAAATACAATAATATGTTTGCAGGATTTTTTGTGGAAACTCTAGCCCTTGGTTATTTCATAAAATGCAAGTCAGCGCCTACCATCACATCAAAAAAAAAAAAAAACAGGCAACACAAAATGAATCCCCATGGCTCCTGGTGATATACTGAGGTCTTATGAAGAGAAGCGATCGGTCTGTGCAAGAAGTTCACAAATGAATCATTCTTGTGACGGATTCTTTTTAGTGAACAGGATGAATCAGTTCACCAAATCGGACTGAATCATCTGAAACAGTTCATGGCTCATGCAGCACAGATCTACAAGTTACTCAATCAAAACTCAATACCCAACTCATGTGCAACTCAAAACATGGCTTTTTGTTTTGTTTTCTGTGTGCTCTACTATTCGTTGTAGTCTTGACTCCGCCCTTCTTGTTACCTGATTATTGGTTCATTTACCCCACCTGTCCTCTCTCGTTACCCCCTCATTTCCTCCCCTATCTATTCTCCTGGTGTCCTCTGCTGGTTCGCTTTGTTTTTCTGCTTGTAAATGGTCTAGTCTGTGGACCGTCTGTCCTTTCCCCCAGTTGTGTGTTGCCCTACATTGGGCCTTTTGTTTCCCAGCCCCACTGACTATTGTCTGGGTTTGTTTTTATTTTTATTTTTTACTTTTTGTCAAAGATCTTTTGAGCATCCCTGGCTGTCCTGCGTTTGAGTTCTGTCTGAATATGCTGACAGAGGCTCTGGATTACAGGTAATAATGTTGTAAATATTGTTCAGTTTCTTGCACAGACTGATTGTTTTGCTTCATAAGACCTCAAAATATCATAAGGAGCCATGGGTATTAATTTTGTGCTGTCTGATATGCTTTTTTTTTACTCTCAAATGAGTGTACTGACTTGCATTTTATGAATCATCAAGGACCACGGTTTCATTTTAAAATCTTCTTTACTGTTCTACTGAACGAAAAAATAACTTGGGTGGCCTAAGAGTGAGTAAATTAACAGCAAATTTTTATTTTTTGAAAAACTACTCCTTTAAGAAATGAGTTTCCAGTTTCCTACCCTCACTGTGAGCCATGAATTCAAAGCGTTTCTTCTGTAAATAGATGGAGAAGCGTCCTTGATCCTGTTCACGTATGTTGGTGATGCTTGTTACGTGAAACATATATTCTGTGAACTTGTCCTGGAGCACATTGAATATGTGGTTATAATATAGGTAATTGCAATATAATTAATTTGTATAAAAAATGTCATGCCATCATGAAACAACTCACTGTGCGCTTTTTCCACATTGACATGACATGTCCATCAAGAGTGGCCCATAGAACATTGTGCCTACAAAATAAATACAAATACAGACCGTTCCTCTTTTGTTTGCACTCTATACTGTCTGTTCCCTTCAGTTTTATAATGGGTCTCCTAAAGGCCCTTTCACACCAAATGTTATTGTCGAGCACAAAGATTATAAATGAAAATAATAAATTCCTATAGAACTAGTCACACCAGACATTTACACCTTATCTTTGCATTAACAAGATGGACACATTAGAATAGGAGTACTTATGCAAACCATAAATAAAAAAATATATACTGTGTAATAAGTGCAAATTGAATTTAAGTTTTTCAAACACTTAATTGCATGTTATTTGCAATTAAATGAACATTCATATTATAGTTTACATTTATATTAAATGCATTTAGTTGAACTTATTATTGATTCGTGATAAGGCTTAAATTCATCTTTATATGCAATTTCAATATTACTTCTACTTATGTTCAAACACTTAACTGCATGTAATTGAACAAATGTATTCTAGTTTACATTTACAGTATAAGTATATAAATCGGTTTACCTTAAGAGTGCTTAATTAGGGCTCAAGTAAATCTGTTGAAGCAATTATGAAATTGCATGTATTCTCTTTGAAATATGGTTAAAGTGTACTGCTGAATTGCATTTGTTAAACTAAAACTTTTTTTTTTTTTTTTTCAAATGTAGTATAAAATAATAATAAAATTTAATTTAACCTGTAATCAAATACTTTAACATCAAAATAAGTATAACTTCTTTAAATCATGACATACGTATAAAACATAATGATTTAAAATGTACTATAAATTAAAACCTTTCATTTTACATTAGTACATAGTGCACATTTAAAATCGCAGTGATTTCAGCAAACATTGTGCTGTCAGAGTGAATGGACTATAGGTCTGCAGTTTGTGTTTGGTGTGAAAGGGCACATTATTTGTTTAGATTTTATGTAAAGATGCTTGTTAATGCAGTATTTATGATATTTCATGAAATGCATTATTTAATTGAGCAGTTTTGAAATGTTTCAAATTAAAGGAAGTACATTTTTCTTTAAAGTCTGTATGTGATTTGAGGGATTGAGTTAGTTACTTGCGCCCCTTCCATACGTCGAGCCAGCTGGATTGTGTCACCGCACACTCCCTGTGAGACACATCGGCTTTCTGGCGCGGCCCTGATAACGTCTGCTTCTTCCTGCTCACACGAATAGTTGCAGCCCTGCAGACCAAGAATTCAAGATATTTTAAGCCTTCACCAGAGATAAGGCCCTTTGTTACATGTCATCAGTCCATGCGAGATGTAGATTAGTTTTTTCTTCATCAGATTTACATCAGAAATGTGTCATTCTATCACTTGCTCAGCAATGGATGCTCTGCAGTGAATGGGTGCCGTCAGAATGAGAGTCCAAACAGCTGATAAAAACATCACAATAATCCACATCTCTCCAGTCCATCAGTTAACATCTGGAGAAGACAACAGAAATAAACCTATCTGCTCGCATTAAAATCCAGCCACATATTTGTTTAGACATTAACTATTTATTTAGTGTAAACGGTGCTTGATCTGTGGATATTTCTTCAATATTCAGACCAGACCACATTTTCACTGCAGGAAGCGTTATTATGAATTATGGACTTGGATTTTAGTTAAAAACGTCTTAATGATGGATTTATTTCAGCTTTTGTCTTCTCCAGATGTTAACTGATGGACTGGAGTGGTGTGGATTATTGTGATGTTTTTATCAGCTGTTTGGACTCTTATTCTGACGGCACCCATTCACTGCAGAGCATCCATTGCTGAGACACTGATACAGAGACACATTTCTACAAACCTGATGAAGAAACAAACTCCTCTACATCTTGGATGACCTGAGGATGAGCGCAAATGTTCATTTTTGGAAAAATATTATTTTATTGTCATTATGCTAAAAATCTTAATGGTAGGCAAAATGTAATTTCTTACTTGATTTAGGGGTAAAATATGACCTTGGCAGAGACCTGATCATTTTCTGAGGTGTAATCATATTATACCTTGGTTTATTGGGTCTGTCAGGTTTGTTCTGGAGATCCTTTGATTTGGGAACTTGATGGATCTCTCCATTGGTGCAAATTTCTGTCTGAACATCAATCACCTGATCTGTGAAACTACAAGGAAGAATATAAACAGTGGTAACCAAAGCCTAACAGGTTTTGTCAAGAAACTTGCAAAATGAAATCACCGTTAAAAGATGCATTACCTGTCGTTGCTTGAATTGTGGTGATCATTACTGAGCAAGTCTGGAGTCACAGGGCAGTCATCAGAAAACACTGAATCAGCAGCTCCTGCTGCATCTGGAGATGAACTGCTACTATTGGAGAGCGAATCTGGCCATGGAGGCGTTTCACTGCAGCTGGTTTTAACATGTTGAGGATCAGGGGGTGCAGAGATGGAACGCAGCAGTCTAGATGAATCATCCACGCTAACTTCATATCTGATATCCGTTTCTACTGAGAAAAACAGCAGTCATCACCTTTAGTAAGGGTTTGTCTTTTTGTGGTTGTGAGCAGTAGATGTCCTTTTAAGCCAAAGTGACAGACACCCAAACTATTAAAAGAATAATTCACCCAAATCAGAAAATTCTGTGATCACAAACATTGTTATTCCAAAGCCAAAAGGTGAAATGCTGAAGAATTTTCACCCAGCTCCAAAATAGAAAACAATAAGTGTAAAAAAAATAAAAAAAACTATTAAAGGAAGCGTAGGTGATTTGGTTCAAAAACCTTTTTGTTATGCTGGTTGAAAGTCTCTTCACATCCCGACAGCAATCATTAGGTTAAGTGGTCAAACTCTATATTTATATCGTCTGTGGAAGGCGTAGGACTATAAAATGTTCATCCAATCATATTCCTCGGTCCGAGGGCTCTGATAGGCTGTCTTACCTGCCTGTCAGCCTATGTATTTGAATACGTCCATGCACCCCGTTCACACAGACGAGATTCGTCATCAGCGCGTTCATTACGCTATTGCAGAGCGAGTGTATTACTGTAATAATATGTGCTTTAGACTGTAATGTTGTCTCAGCGGTGAATGAGACATGAGCTAATCTGACAGCGTTAATGTTGTCTCTCATGGTGTCGCTGGTTAGCCTCTGCTCTGTCTGTGTTTTGGAGGAGGCGTGGCTTTGGAGACTGATTTGCAGCGAGGGTGGGATCTTATGCTTTCAAAGCTAGCTTGCTATTGCTATCCTCTCTGATACCACCTACCCCACCTTTAATTTAATAACGTGAATCATGCTCTATATTCAACATCTTTTCAAGTCAATACAACAGCTTTGTGTGAACGGTCACTGATTATCACATCATTTTTCCAAAATTGCCATGTCGCATTACTAGACATGCAATAACTGACGATAAATATAGACTAATGTAATGACTGTAAAAATTATGAACATTGACTTTAATTTCCTTCCACAAAGCTACTGTATGGGTTGAGTCATATTGACAACTTTTACACATTTCAATGGCGTTTCATATATTTCATGTACTATATAAGCACGGTTAACTAGACTGCTAGCCAATAAGAAGTGTGCTTAATTGTACTGAATGTGTGCTTTTGGTGTTAAAAAAAAAAGTATTTGCATATCATAAAATATTAATGAATAACAGGCCACTTAAGTGTATATAAAGACTGTACACTTCATGACTATTTCTTAATGTGCTTTTAAGAAGTGCACTTTGTAATCCTGTCAAATTAGAAGTTAAACGAGTACAATTTAATGACTGCATTTTAATAATCTCTCGTCACGCTCTATAGAAGTAGGCTACACTTATTTTGATGTTGACTAACATTTTAAAGCACATGTTAAGTACTTGATTATAATTTCAACTGTAGTGTGCTATGTGATATTACACTTAAAGTTAATATATATTAAATGTAATAAAATACAACGGTGTACTTGTATTTAAATACATGCCATACAGGTTTCTATAGAAATGGCAAACTATATTTCAGTTTATCATAAATGCTTGTCCGTACACACTAACCATATTACAAATATAAGTAATTATAAAGATGTACTTCAGTACTTAAAGTATTTTTCAGGTGAAAATGTAATTTTCATTTGTGGCTGAACGTTTCTTTTCAGTGATTTTACATACACCAAATATAGAGGCTCACACAATACGCAAGTGAAAGGAAAAAATACTAAAAATGAAACTAAACTATCCTGTTTGCAAACTGAACACCTGCCTTATAGCTGCAATACAGTCTCAGAATCTGCTGCAAGGACAACATTGGGTAGCACTTTCTATGAAGCCCGTATTTATAATACATTATAAAGATATTCTTAAGGCATTATAATGAATGCATAATGGATTATAAATAACTTTATGTTGCATCATCTCATGAATATTCATAAGAACAGTTTGAATGTATTATAATAGTTCCTTATTTGTGGTTATAGCTTTTAAGAGCATGATGATTTATAACACAATGAACACGATCCATCCGCTTAAGTTACAATGGATTATATTTCTCATAGTTATAATGTATTATAAGTCTCATATCTTGCCACGTTACTTATGTCACTTCACTTAAAGCAGGCAAAGACCACTTATAATGTTTTTTTTCTCAAACAGCCATATATCAGATGAATGTGTAATATGACATATTTGCTTTGAACATTTTTTAAAATATATAATATCAGATTATTTTGATGGCACCCTTTAGACAGCTGTTGATAAGTAACTCTTCAACTACATGTTAACTAGCAGTCAGGAGAGTATTAGTAGTGTGTCTGCTGAATATACTGTATGCTAACACTTTATTATGATGGCTCCTCAACAGACAAACTGAGTATAGGATACTTTGCATGTATGTGAACATTCTACCTGCCCTACCTAAGTCTACTAATACAACTAGTTTTATATAAACATTGCACTCAAGAGATGTAGTAAGGTACTGTGCAGATCTTAAATAAACAATGTCAAGCTATGATTATAAATTAAGTAGATTTAATATAGTGTTCATTGTGTGTTATAAATAATCATACTCTTAAAAGTTATAACCCCATAAATATGAGATTTTATAACACATACGTTTTTTTATAATGCATTATGCATTCATTATAATGCCTTAAGAATACCCTTATAATGCATTATAAATGCATGCGTGTAAAAACTTTAACATGGACATTTCAGAAAGTTAAAAACATTTTAGTATGATTTGAGATGTGGCCCTCTGATTTGAAACTGAAATTACACTGTGATCATTTTTACTGATATTTTAAGTGCTTCACAAATCTCAATTTTATTTGAGGGTGGTAAAGGTCTTGTTTTAGCTTGATATAAATGCCTTCTGCCTTATTATGCCAATAACTCTAAGCACATCATACAGTGACTAAAGAACAAGATGAATGTCCTTAACTGGACTATCAGGCTTAAATTCTAAGAATTAAATAGTGCGGTTTGTGATCACCATGCAACCTGACTCATATTGTTAAATATAGTCAAATATTGCTCAATTTTGGTGGGAAGGGCTGTTGGTGATTCCTTGTACTTAACCAAATAACAAACTAGTTAACTAATACACAGCCATAAAAAGCCACTTCCATAATTTCTCCGATTAAATTTATTCTCCGTTTTGCTGTGTTTTCATTTCTAGGTTGTGTGCTAATCTAACTTATACCTGCAACTTGGCTTTGTGTACAAACACTGTTAGCTCTTATAGTATATTGAAGTGTCTCTTATTTGGATAAATGCAAATCTGGTACTTTATGGCTTTATATTTTAATTAATTTCCAGAATTTCCCATTTGGATATTGTGGTCCACATGTGTACAAGTAGACTTTTATGTGTTTCCTATTTCTCTTTTATAGGCATGCAACAAATGTAATATTTTGAAAGAGGTGGTGATATACTAAACAAACATTACACATGATATTATTACATTTCCAAAATAAGAGAAATAATACCTTAAGTATACTGTATTCTGGGTCAACAAGGAGGATGACGGATATGTGGATAAATATACTACTGATATTATAATAAATAAAACATAATAAAAAGTACCTTCAGATTTCGTCTGCGTATCAGTTGTAACATCTGGACGAGGCAACTGGTCATTTCTGTAAGATATATGAGTATAGTAAGTGTATTGGGGGAAAAAGTGTTTATTAGATGGGATCAAGTAACTAACGCCTATTAGAAAATCCAAATCCTTTGTTCCTTCAAATGTCTTTATTGTATTGAAGGCATGTTGTTTTGTGATTTAAATCAGACAGCAGCTGAACACCATGAGCTCACCTCGCACTAGATGACCGCTGTGGTACACCTACTCCAAGTAAATATCTTGATCGTGGCTTCGGCACAGGTATGATATCAGGGGGATCAGACACAGACATCTGCAGTATAATGCAAGAGTAATGTAACTAACGTCAAGAATGTAAACATCAAGATTAACAAGAATTCACTGCCTTTGAATTGCACAGATGCATGACCCGTTTAGCTGAAAATTATTTCCACTCGTCAACACGACGTGACATTTCAGGTCAAAAGGGAAAACCACATTCATTTAACTCTGTGGCACCAGTTTCAATGAGACGAGGGACCATATATAATGCACTTTCAGTTATTTCACAGAGTCTTGATGGTGCATATTCCTCTGTGATGTTTCTGTCCTAATCTCCATGCATTAGTCCCAATGCACTTTCTACTCTATATAGGTTACAGAGAAACTAACACGTTTAATGAAGGCATGGATTTATGGCAAATATAGCATAACATTTGAACTGACATTTTATTTAATTCAAGCAAGTCCTCTGACAAACTCCAGTTAATTGTTCTCCTGTGTTTTTTACCCCATTATGTTATGTAATTTTACTTATGAACAGTGTAAGTGTGTCTCTAAATGTCCTCCATTGTTTGGCATTTCATATTTGGTGATTTATAAGAGGCAAATATTTTTTGAATATTCTCAGTTACTTTTTTTTAATGCATTTCAAGTTCAATGTAAAATTATGTTAATGTTTAATGTGATGTAACAAATAATCCATTTAGTCTTTTATAGTGTCTGGTTTTACAGTGAAACTGTGTTATAGCGCCTCCTTTTGTTCAAAAGACATACAAACTTCCTCGTATCCTGAGAATATAAACACTTGCGACACATTATTTATACAATATATCCAAAAACCATTTTATTAGCGCCACCAGTAGTCTAATTCATGGACATGTCCAGGTTTGTTCTGTTTAGACTTCATTTGTGCTCCTATAATAAAATCTGTTCAAAACAATGAGTCCTAATAATCTTACAAAACTATAATATTTCTATAGCAGGCAACTGAAGGTTTGTTATAGGCTATATCTTGGCACATAAACTATCTAACGTGTTTTCATTCCGTGTATGAAAAGCAGTCATACAATAAAATATCGACTAATATAAATAGCATATCCATATGTGAGACTATAGAGCTTACCTTGATGATGTTTTTCTTGAAGTCGCGAGTTACACCGGTTCCTCGAGAATCAGGTGAACTTTAAACCTGCTAGACAAGAACTCAATGAATGACACGTGACGCCATATCCTACCGCTGACATCAAAGCTGAGCACGTCATAAACACATGTAAAGAACTGCGGTCAGGCCAGCCTTCACTTTCAAAAACACGGTCATTCTAGCCGCCTCGTTATTTGTGGTGCGCGCATATACTAGACGCTCCGGTAATAGTTACAACTCAGATCTTAGAAGCGATCTCTGGCATTCATTTATTAAGCCAGTTTCTCTGTCAATAATGAATAAATAAATACTTTTTAAATAATACAAATGTTTTAATTAAACAGTCTGATAAAATGAAGATGACTTTAAATGTTGAGTAATATTAAATGCAGAATTTCCAAATAATATGAAAATAACTCTCGGAGAAATAACAAAATAAAAGCCTTTCATGAATTTGCATATAACCATATTTATCTGTACATTCACATAGTTATAAAAAGAAAACTCCCTGTCTCCACAAAAAGTTTCACTTTTGATTAATAGTAGCTACACTACTCCAGAATGTCATTGGCCCAATGTCAGGGCTGCCTGATTTTGTTACAAAATAAAAGCCCTCCAAAAACTCATATGACCAATTTTGTCTTTGATTTTATATGGCTCTAAAAAGGAAACTCCCTGTTTCCACAGACCAGTTTCAATTCAGATTAACAGTCCACTGCCCCAGGGTCAGACCACATTCAGTTCAGAGTGATTGAAGACTCTCTCAGTGAACTTTTAGCCTAGATGTCACTCACCCAAAGTCAATATCTGTATAAAAGTAATATCTGATATTACATTACAAAATTTAAGCTGTTCAAAAGTACATATAGTTCTTGTTTTCAAAGACCCCTTTCATTTCAGACTGATATTACAGCACACAGTATCACTCAGCCAATGGCTAATGATGAATTCCTGCAAAATTAATGCCACCGTCCATGGCCAGCCCAAGCCCGCCGGCAGAATATATGGCAAGCCAGCCGGCAGAAGCGCTTCGCAAGTGCCCTCCTACGTCTCCACTGGTCCCGTCCAGCTCCGCGGTGCCCAAGCACCCCCAAGTGACCGCGCCGTCAGAGCGCCCCACAGAGCCCGCTCCTCCTCAATGGCTCCCAGAGGGGAACTTCCCCAACAACATTTTTTTTGGGGGGCCATATACCCTCTGCCTGTGTGGCCGGGCCTAGAGCCAAGGCCACGGAACCCCTTGAGCCGTCTTGGCCACCCGAAAAAATAAGGCCATGGTCCCCTGAGTCCTCAGATCTGCCATGGCCTCCCGAGTCTCCTGATCCGCCCTGGAGGCTTCCCTTGTCTCCTCCCTGTCCTGGCCCTGCTCCAGCCTCCAGGGCGCCCACCCCCCCTCCCCGATGTGACTGTTATGGTGAGGGATGCACCTTCCGGGAGGGGGGGGGGGGGGGCGATATCTGTCACGTGTCGGTTTCCTTTTAGTTCTGTTTTGCCCTTATATGGTATTTCCTGCTCTTGTTTCCTGTCATCAGTTTATCATTGTTAAGTGTGTGTGTGTGTGGGGGGGGGCAGGAGAGCCTGGTGAATCCATGACACACACGTTGTTCCAAACAGTGATTCTCTTTTTTCCATGTTACAAAAGAAATTGTGAAGAAAGTTATTGTCCATATATAATGAGTGTCAATGGTGATCAAAATAGATCAAATTGATTTGATTTCCATTGCCTTTCATTACAGTGGACAAAAACGTTTTCTTTTTTGTTTCATGGAAGAAAGAAAATCATAAAGGTTAGGAATAACATGAGAGGAGAGTAAATGATGACAGAATTTACATTTTTGGGTGAAATACACCTTTAATTTATCTATCTGACTGCCTTAACTTTAAACAGGGTTTTACTGGGTCAGAAATGGTCTTTGGTAGAGTGAACATATAACCCTTATTATAAGTTGAGGAGAGTGAATGCTCAAATGGTTCTCCAGTGATATGCGTGACATTCAGGTGAAGCAAACCGAGCTGTGCAGATCAGAAACATAATTAGCAGAGGTGGGTACCAGAATCAAGAGCTTATATTTATAACAAAATTAATTATTTATCCATCGTAGATTATTACATTTCTCAAATATACACTTTTTAAAAAATAATAATAACAATATGCAAATGTATTAATACAATTCTAAATTACTATATCAATAATTTCATAAATTCTAACAATTTAACAATTTGTATGAGGATACAAATGTTGAACAGCTGATGATAAATGCAAAACTGTGATGCATAAATGCTATCAGTTTTATAATGCCATATTTAAGCTTATTAATAATAAGAGAAATCAACCTTTCAAACATATGACAGATTTTTTTCACGTCAATCACACATTGTGTAGGTAACTATAAGATTTATTCTATTCTTCTCCTTATCAATCAACATATTCATTATTAAAAAAATAATAATAAAAGACAAAGGAAAAAACGTCAGGTAAATTAAAATTTGACATTAGTCACAAACTACAAAATCTGATATTAAATAATGAATGGGGATCTAAGACAATTATAAAACACAAGCTACATATAAAAAATATCTTCATAATCTCTAGATATTTGTCAAACTATCTATAAGATAAGATAAGTGCAGTCTACATGTGGTGAATGAAGTTCGAGGTTGCAGCGGTCATGCTCGGGTTGCAAATTGTGCATAGGCCTACACCAAATTTCTTTTTATGAATGTTGTCCGTTTCGAAGTGTTTGTATCCAAACAAACAATATTTGTAGATTCTCTCTGCCCCTGTAGCCTATTGTTTTGTGCTTGCACTGCGTCATGCAGCGTGTAGACTCTGATCAGAGGCGCCGGCGCCGCTGCTTCCGTGGCTTGCCGTTTGTATGAGTGGTTCTCAAACTTTTTACACCAGCTACTGTACCCCTGGGGCATTTAAGATTCTTCTGCATACCCCCGGGGCATTTAAGATTCTTCTGCATACCCCCTCTCTTCCACTTATACCCCAGTCACACCTTTTTTATTAAAGGACAACATTTGCCCCCTTAAATTGATTTACAGGTGCATTTTTTTTAACCTTTATAGAGGCAAATGTTTTCTATCCTTATTTTATTGTATGTAATGTTTTGTCATATTCTTAATATTCCATTAAGTGTATTATTAATATAAGAAATAAAACAATAAATGCTCGCAAAAGGAAGTGATACTTGTAGATTTAAAAATAAAACTGACAGTAGGTGGCGACAAGTCACTGTCTTAACGAGCATTCATTCAGTAACGAATCAAAAGTTATGAAAGGGTTATTAATTAAAAAGGGACTAGTTCAAATCGTTCACTAACGAAACACAGCTGTATGTTGCAGATTTCGTTGGAACTATTATTTCGTTACAAAATATAACAAACAATTTTTATGTAAAATGTTCACTTAATATCAGCTTTTTTGTAGAACTGTTGTATAAAATCATTGTCACGTTTGCAATCATTTGGATATTCAAGGAAAATTGCATTCTCGTATTTTAAACATGAAAAACAATAACTCGCAGGGTGTGTCTGTATCAAAGAGAGTTTCTGAAATCAAACTCAATGTACAGCCGGTGTCAATATTTGCTCTTCATGATATAAGTGCTACAAATCTACTTTAGAGATGAACAGCGCGATTTGCTAAAGCAGCAGCCTATCACATGCACGGGATGCAGTCAGGTTTGATCTCCAAAGATGAATACATTTAATTGGATATCATGTATTTGACCATTTACTGCACTCCCATTTTCCTGTAGAAGTGACATTTTGCTTATCAGAAATGCATGCTCTGTTTTAATGTTACTTTAATTTGGGGTAGAATTAAATGAATGCCAAAACCTTTAATGGCAACTTTTATTTTAAAATGTTATTGGCATACCCCGTACATCACCTCATGTAGCCCCCCAGGGGTACGCTTACCCCAGTTTGAGAACCACTGAGTTAGGCTAAATAGTTAATGTTGCAATTATTTTTTTAAATGATTAAAGTTTAATTACAGTGACTTATACAGTCATTATCAAGTCATGTGATTTGAGACTGATTTAACTTAGGCTATTTGTTCTCAACTCAAAAAGTCAAGTCATTTTCTTCATTTATTAGAAATCTTTAAATTCACAAATGCAGTCATGTAACTCAAGACCTCTGATATTTACAGCTTTTAAAGTGTGGAATGTGAGATATTCATCATATGATTTGCTTTGGCATCTCAATATCACTTTGCGTACCGGCCAAAAAATAAAAAAACACACAAACCTAATTGTGCTCTCTGTCCTAACACTGAAATAGTGGACTGTTAATCTGGATTCAAACTGGTCTGTGGAAACAGGAAGTGTCCTTTTTAGAGCTATGCAAAATCACAGGCAGAACAGGTAGAATATGATATTTGGAGTGGTGTGTGGAAACAAGGAGTTTTTTTGTGGAGACGGGTTTTTATTTTTATAACTGTGTATTTACAGATAAAAAAAATGGTTAAATGCAAGTTGTAAAAGGCTTTTTTTGTTCTCATCAGACTTTTTTTTTTTTTTCAAATTAATTGGTCTATTTATTTATTTATTTATTTATTTATTTATATCAGACCGTTTTAAAGTTATTATTTTTATTTATTAATTAATTTATTCATTCATTCATTGACAGAGAAACTGGCTTAATAAATGAATGCCAGAGATCGCTTTTAAGATCTGAGTTGTTACTCTATTACCGGAGCGTCTAGTATATGCGCGCAGCACAAATAACGAGGCGGATAGAATGGCCGTGTTTTTGAAAGTGAAGGCTGGCCTGACCGCGGTGAAGAAACGTGGGGTTTGACTTTTAGTCCAGTCGCTCTAAAATCATATGCTATAGTCTATTTATAAATAATATAGCTTTTATACCCCCCGCCCCTTTTTTTTGCAAACTTGCTCACAAATGTTGCAAGTTGCAAATAAAAGTTATTTTGAAATCTATAATTTATCCAAAAGTTGTAAATTCATGCCAGAGTGCCGCTGTTACAACTTCAAACATTATCAAATCATTTTTGTTTTATTAACTCTCATCTCTTTTTTTCCATAGCTCTGTCACACACAGATAAAGATTTTGCAACTACAGGAAAACAACCGACATCAATTATTTCATTTCAATCATGTTAGTCACTTTCACAGTTGTGTCGGTTTAAAGTCTCATAATAAATGTTTTATGGGGCCAGTGAAAGTAAATGGGGAAAGTAGTGTTTTGAAAGTAGTCTGGTCATTTTAATTTCTAGCTGTAGAATGTTTTTCTGCTTTTAAACTGAAGGCGCAGCTCAAAATAAGTGTTTTGAGCATCTCAGTTCTCAGCAAATACTTTGCAGCTTGAGTGGATTTTCTAGTTTGTCACCATTTTTTGCTAAACATCCCTCTCTGGTTTAAATTGTGATGAAGGTGCAAGTGCATGCAGTCTGTATCAGCCGATTTTATACTTCATGCTTTCATAGGCAGTGTTAAAGAAATGTTACTTTAAAATCCAGTTACAATATTCACTTATAGATTGAAGACGAACGAGTTCTGAAGTGATTTAAGGCTCTGAATGTTTAATAAGTATAAACCATACACAGAAAAAAATTCAACTAGGCCTACATTCTTTTTAAGGTAAGTGGTTGCAAACAATTTATTTGAGCTACATTTAAATAAAAAAAAGTTGAAAGCCAACTAAATTTATGTAAGTGTAGCTAAAATAAATGGATTGCAACCACTCACTTTTTTTAGTAAATTCAGTGAATCTTTTTTTTTTTTCAGTGCAATATTGTTTATCATATCACTTATCTAATACACTGGGTATCATGAACTAACAATAAACAATATTTTGTTTATGTTCTAATGCATTAGCTAATGTTAATGAACTGAACCGTATTGTAAAAATTTACATTTTGTTAAAGTTAACATTGTTACATTTCAGATACAATAAAAATGACAATCAAATACAAAATACATATAAGTTGTACATAATTAAGTGACTGCAGAACCTTCATTACCAGCAATCTAAATAATCAAAAATAGAGTATAATACCATAATATACTGTATATTAACAAAGAACTTCTACCTTGAAACATTTGACCAAAATCAGTCCCTGCAATTATGCAAATATTTTCATGCCTAGTGATTTTAACAACGTCACAAAAGAAAACAATTCAAAATTATCAGGCGAATAATGATTAAATTTCAGTCGGTTTCTCACACTGCACGTGCCACATAGATTACTTAACTTTTGGAGATTAAAGGAATAGCCCATCCAAGATGAGTTTGTTTCTTCATCAGGTTTGTAGAAATGTGTCTCTGCATCAGTGTCTCAGCAATGGATGCTCTGCAGTGAATGGGTGCCGTCAGAATGAGAGTCCAAACAGCTGATAAAAACATCACACCACTCCAGTCCATCAGTTAACATCTGGAGAAGACAAAAGCTGCCTGTTTGTATGTTTATCAGCTGTTTGGACTCTCATTCTGACGGCACCCATTCACTGCAGCGCATCCATCGGTGAGCAAGTAATGCAGTGCTGCATTTCTCCAAATCTGTTTACATGAAGAAACAAATTCATCTGTCCAGTTTTGTTGGTCTATACTGAGACAGCAAGCATCAATAACAGTCATGAATGTTTGTCTCGGGGTGTAATAATTATTACTTTAATTGAATTGGAGTCTCTGACAGTGGATGAAGCCCAGAGGACTTGTTCTCTTCACATGTTCCTCCACTCTGTTTGATGTCCCGTAAAGCCAGCGACTCACTCTGGGTCTGTTCTTTAAGACTTCGACCTTTCTTTTCCCTGTAAGATTGAAATGTACAGTACAATGTATAACGAAAACCGATGTTGAAACAGAAAGCTAATCACAGTGACTCACAGCTCTGAGACTTTACCCATTCTCCTCTACATCCTCAATGGTATCAGGCAGAGGAATGTTGAGGGTTTCTGGAAGAAAAAAGGCTATGAAACCAGCGAGCACAGCGGATCCTCCGTATACAATGCTAGGCAGAGCCGGCAGGATCTCATCCAGGATCAGGACTGCAGGAGCGGCCATGGATCCGATTCTGGCCATCGTGGAGACAAAGCCCATGCCGGTCTGTCTGTGGAACAAGCATGAAAAGGTACAGAAACGGAATAATCGGATGTAAAATATTATTGCATAGTCTTCACTGTATAAATTAAATACAGATTAATATTTGTTGAAACTACAAAGTAATTCAGTAAAGAGCAGTGAGTGATTTTCTCTCATTTAATTTCTTGGATTACCGACAGCAGCTAGTAAATACACATCTGATTTCTTTCTCAACTGTTTAAGTTCACTTAAGACATATCCGAGGATACTCGGCAAGACATTTTGACATAATTTTGTATGTATTTGTCGGTTCAAGAGCAAGAACACAGAGCGTGAGTGCTGAATTAAGCTTTTCGCATCTTTTTGTGTTTGTATGTTTAAACTGGCGAGGTGTATTTGTTCGTTCCGGCACAGGAGGAGAACTCTGTTCGGTGTCTGTGAGACACGAATGTTTAAATTGGCAAGGCTTAAAAACACATGCAATAGATAAGCTTTTGTGACGATGCGCAGCAGTTGAGAGTCAAAAGTATATCAGGCAACACCAAATTAATCCCTGTTGCTCCTGACGAAATATTGAGGTCTTCTGAAGTGAAATGATTGGTCTGTGCAAGAAACTGAACATTATTTACCACATCATTACCTGTAATCCAGAGTCTTGGGCATAAGGGGAAGTTTGATTCTTTTCTTTTTATAACCAAATGTATTGTTTATATATTTTCACAGGTCTGATCTTATTAGATTCATTGGGAAATACCCAATCATAAAGCTTCAGACCGATTCTATTATTTCTTCTTCTATAGTTTCTTTCTTCTGACCTGATGACAGTAGGGTAAAGCTCTCCAGTAAATAGGTAGACACAAGTAAATGATGCTGATGTAAAACCCTTTCCGAGAACAGCAAGTGCTGTCCTTGTGATCTGCATATCTGCAATGACACACAGCTTCATTACCAGTCAGTATGAATCAGTCATTAAGATGCATTAGGTGGATGATGATGGCATCATAATAAAGACACAGTCATTGTCTTACCTTTAGGAACAAAAATGTTGGCAAATATTACAGATGCTGACATGAGGAGACATGTGCCTTGGGTTGTGCGTCGGCCGAGAAAGCTCAGCATCAGAAGAGCGACCAGTTTAGCGGGAAAATCTACTGCCCCAAAGATGATCTGCATCAGATAGATGTTCACCCCGAACTTCTGCAGGTCCATGGCCAGACCGTAATATGCAAAACTCGTCGAAAACCTGTGAGGAAGATCAGCAGAGTATGCATTTATTTATTTGTGCATAAAACTAAAAATTCTGTAACACTTTACTTAAAGCCTTTATGTATAATGCATTATAAATGTGGTTTTAATGCATTAATTATGCCTTGTAATGCACCTTATAATGCATTGTAAAATCTCATGAATGATTGTAACCACAGTTAATACATTATGATACACTATAACACTTATCAATTCATTGTTACACTATGCATCTTAAATTTGGTTATAATTATTTACGACAAGATATAATGCATTACAACGCACACAATGAATAAATATAATGCATTATACCCTTTAATAACCCTTTATAATGCATTATACATAAAGGCTTTAAGTGAAGTGTTACCAAAAATTTTGATTTCCAAAGGCGGCCTAATATCACCACATTTATTGACGAGTTCAGAAACATTTCACCGCTTTTTTTTTCATAAGAATGAAGATTTTTCAAAATGTATCTATGTATCAGCTTTAATGCATTTTTTTTTTTTTTGCTGATTAAGCAATACAATACAAAACAAAACGTCAAAAGCAAAAATGCTACAAAATGCATTATATATTGTGGAAAAACATAATTTGCTCTAGCAAAACCCCTCCCAAATTAGTAAGAAACAAGTGTTGGATTTTATTTTGCAAATAGAATATGAAGCAGCATGCTAAATTAATGTATATTTAAGCATAATACAATTTGAGTACAGACAGAAATGGAACAAAATGATTCTCACCAGACGACCATAAGGCACATGGATATCTTCCTCATGGTTGGAGTTTTTAGGAGATCAAACACAGTATAAATGCTCTTACTGGACTGAATCTCTTTCTGCATGTGTGACTCCAGCACCTAAACATGAAGATGTGATATATGAAATGATATGAATATGTGATATGAAATGTGAAATGTTTCTATAGGCTGATGTGAAACCTCTAAAGTGATCTTCTCTGTCATCTCGGGCTTGCCGTTGATTTTAGCCACACGGTGGAGATGCTTCAGTGCTTCCTCAGAGCGGCCGTTCAGCACCAGCCAGCGAGAAGATTCAGAGTACCACCTTTGACATGGAGACATTTCTATAGTTGTTATTGCATGCTGCATTAGGTTTTTACTAGGTGCAGAATTTCTGTATGCTATAGTTTATGCGTGATTTAAACACCCTTTGAGAAATTTGGAAATTCAGAATCAACACAATCACATATTATCTATACAGGCTGAAAAATTACCAAAGACTCATGAGACCTCTTGTTTAAAGATGGCTTCTGTTGAGGTTTTAAAAACTGTGGTTTTATCTTGCATTCAGTGTTCTTTTATTTTTCATCTTATTGTAATGACAAGCCAGCAAGCCAAGGGAGCCTTCACCCGAGTACTGACTGTGGTCTGCTCCCTCTGCTTCCCCTACACTCATTTCCTGTTTGGTTGCTTTATAGCTAGAGACTGTGCTTGTGCTCATTGCGAAGTATTGCCAGTTTACCTGCCTTACTGAGCGTTTTTCCTGTTAATTCTGCCTGCTTGTTCCATGTATGATTTTGCCTGTTTATCCCCTTTGTTTTGGTTACCTGATCGGATTGATGTTTGTGCTTGGACCTATTGCTTGCCTGCTTACTATTGCCTTTTGGATTAACCTTTTGCATGTTGACGGATTAGACAGCTACTTTAGTTTTGCCCCTCTGTCTTCCCATACCTTTCTATTGCAACTGCTCTTAATAAACTCCCACATATGGATTCTGACTCCACGTCCTCGTAACAGTATACTTTGCCACCAATCAATCCAACGGAAGTTTCAAACCTACAAGCGGCATTCGCTTATCAAAGCGAGATGTTAAATGGCTACCAAGAACAACTCACCAATCTCCAATCAGTCAGCGAACATCTGACGCACTATATCTGATCACTTCCCATGGCCACACTGAGGACGGTAAGCTTTGCCCATCCTTATAAGTTTGATGGTGCTGCTAAACAATGTAAAGGCTTTATTCGTCAGGTCAGAATTCACTTCGATCATCAAGGGGGATCATTTGAATCTGAGGAAAAGTAATGTGCGTTTCTGATGACGCTGTTAACTGGCAGAGCAATCGACTGGGCAGGAGCAGTTTGGGACGCTGGTTCTCTGTTCAGGCCATCGCAGTATTGGATGTCCACACAAGTCCAAAGCTGCACCCAGGGTGAATATTGAGCATTTCTCCTTGTTCAGTAATAAATCATACATATTGCCCGTCACACTAAAGACTGAAAAACTCAAATTGACAGCGATGATTGACTCTGGAGCTGCCCTGAACCTGATAAATAAAGACATCATCAAGAAGTAGAACATTCCCACTCAACCATGCACTCCTATCAATATCAAAGCCATCTATAACGTAGGAGTCATGACACCGGAGTTGTGGATCCAAAAGATAGCTTTATTAAAAAGAGCGTGGTCAAACAGGCATGGTAAATTACCAGCAAACAATAACATCCAAGAGAGTAATCCACTGAACAGGCGCAAGGTCAGATCAGGCAGCAAACAATCAAAACACTGAAAGAGTCCAAGATCCAAAAACACATAGGCAAGGAAACAAGGGAACACGGAAACTGGGAAAATGTTACAGGCTTACAATCAACAGCGATGTGAGAGCGTCCCTGCGTTCCATTCGGAAGGGCTCATCCCTATGCCCCAATCCCTTCAAAGGGTTTACCCTCTGGAGTGAGAGCTTTGAAGGGTTGAATGCTGTAGGGGACCAAACAACTGTTTCTTGAAGTGCCCTTCTGCGTCATCAAGCAGACTCAGGAACAGCTTTTTCCCTACAGCTGTTTCCCTACTAAACTCTGCCCAATGATACCCCCCTCACACACCACCACAAACTCTTCACCCCTCCCCATCATTAAAATCGGTTAAAAAACAAAAAAAAACATCCACACACTGAGTACTATGCACTGGAAATTTTTATTTCTATGCACTTTCAATGTTCATTGCACTAGTATTTATATATCTTAATGTATAGCTTATTCATATCCATTTGTAATTATATTCATAGTTTTTGCTCATAGTGTACATACATTTACTGTACAATCCATCTGTATAGTATGTTCATATCACCCATCTGTATATCATACTGATAGTATTTAAAAATTTGTAAATTATGTCCATAGTACTACTGCCTTATCTGTATATTCTGTATATATATAACTATTGTAGACACTGTATATCCTGCACCTCTGCTTATTGCACTTCTGGTTAGATGCTAACTGCATTTCGTTGCCCTGTACCTTACATGTGCAATGACAATAAAGTTGAATCTAATCTAATCTAATCTAATCTAATCTAATCATCCTGTGCCCACACGGAGGCGCAGTCATCATGCAAAGAATCTGCACAAAGGATCATGGGAGCCGGAAGTGTCGATCAGTTGTACCCTTCGAAATCCTTCATTCTGAAGGGCCCTTTGAAGTGGACAATTTTGAGCACTTCGGTTTGGAACGACACTTCGCTATGGCGGCCATGATTGGTTTCACTCCGAAGTGCCCTTCGGAGGGCGGTATATCCCTTTTGGAACGCACCGTGTGTGTGTGCCATTGTTATAGTGTGAGACTGATGAGATAATGAGAGACAGGTGACTGTAATTAATGATGAGTCCAGATGAGTCCGGGCAAAGGATTATGGGAAATGGAGTCCTAAGTGAATGGAAAAATTCAGGGATGGAGTGCCCACTGGTGGAGCTCATGGGCACTCCAGCTGGTGATCGTGACCATAGACGACGCACTCATTGGAGAGGGGATTACTCATCAGACAAGAACTCTCAAACTCAATTTCCTGGCATCATGGTGAGCTAACACATTGGACCGTGTTTTGTATAAATCACTGTTTACCACAAGACCCCAGCCATGTCTCAAGTCCAAGTCTACCCTCTCTCCAGAACTGAGAGCCATGCAATGAAGGAATATATTGAAGAAGCTCTGAACTCAGGTTTTATCTGTCCACTAGAGGGCACTATGAATACCAAGTTATACAGTATGGGCTTGCCAACTCACAAGCTCTCTTCTAATCATTCATCAATGAAATCTTCTGAGACCTGCTTAACTCCAAGTCTGAAAATAGTCCTTTCTCGAATACTGGAAAATCAACTCTACGTCAAGGCAGAGAAATGCAAATTTCATTCGTTAGGTCAGAAATACAGGGGTAAGTTCAGTTAACTTACTGTCTGTGTAACGTTTCTGTATGGTTTTGTAATGTTTTGTCATAATTAAACCACGATATTACAGGTATGTAATATTATTTTTAAATATTGTTAAATGTAATGTTGTCTACAGTATGTAAAGTTAGACTTAATCTCTCATGGTGTTTGAGGTCCAGGTTAACAGTAAGTTAGAGAGGTCATGTAAAGTGTTCTTTATATGTTACTGTTAGAAATAATTTGTATTTGAGATTGATAATAGGCAGATCACTGGATTTCTAGGCTGGCATACTGTATAATTTTTCCCCCAAAAATTGGAGAAATGGTGGATTTGCAGCAGTGGGTCTACAAGCATCCCAGAAATCTTGAAGGAGTTCCCCAGGCTTGGCATGGTAAGAAGTAATTTTTATTTTATGTTTTCTTTTACAGAAGTTTGAAATGGTTAAATTGTTAGTGGGGTTGTGCAGATAGATATAGTGTATTGACGATAGTCAGAGATATCGCTGAGAGCTGATGTCTTTGTCGATAGTCAAGGCGATATTACAGGAGCTGCTCCACATCTTTAACGTTTGAGCACATTGTGTTCTGTGAGTGTACACAGCAGCAGCACTTCTGCCAGAATGTCACTACATAGTCATAATAAATTACATTGTTTGTCTCAGGAATCATTCATGTAGGCCGACTAAGTCACACTTCAGCCATGCCATTGTCACTTGGTCTGCCTGTGTCATTTGTTTCTGATCAAATCTATTTAAATCCAATCCGATCCAAGCTATTTTGAGAGTGCTTTCAAAGTCCTGCCCACTCTGCTTCCCCAATCAATAAACAAGAACGGAGGAAAGGTCTTCAGACCCACAACCACAGAATCCTGGAAGTCATTCATTTGATGTACAACCTGTACGTTTTTTTTACTTTTTCTACTCTATACACAGTACTGTGCAAAAGTTTTAGGCCACTAGTATTTTTAACAGTTAAAAGTGTTTTTAAGTCCGTTATTTCTATCTTTTGCTGGAGTGTGTCAGTAGGAAATATCAGTTTACATGTCCAAACATTCATTTAGCCATTAATTGTAATAATCCAGTGAGATGTTAGTGCTCCACACAGAGATCTGATCTGATCATCATCAGTCTGTCTGGAATGACGTGAAGAAACAGAAAAAACTGAGACAGACTAAATCCAGAATAACTGTGTCTCCAAGACGCTTCAAGAAACTTACCTGAGTCAGGCCTCTGTCATGTGTTCCATATTGTGTCCATATTTGGTTTGTTTCCTGTCCTCGTTTAGTGTGATTATTAGTTAATTCCATCCAGCTGTGTTTGTCTCAATATCTATGATTATCCTGTGTATTTATAGTCCTGTCTGTTCAGTTTGATTTCGTCTGGTCTACTCGTTACTCCCTGGTGTTCCTGTCTGTATCAGTCTTGTCTTGTCGTGCCTTGCCTTGTTTGGATTCATTAAAGCCTGTTAGTTTGAGTTTACTCCTCGTCTGCGTGTTCCTGTATCCTCTTGCTGTGTGCACCGTGACAACCTGCAAAGTTACAGTGCTGTTAAAAGTTTTAGACACTTGTGAAAAAATGCTGTAAAATGAGGATGCTGTCAAAAATAATGTCATAAATAGATTTTCTGTATCTATTGACTAAATGAAATCAACATTTAGTGTGAGCATCCTCTGTGTTTAAAGCAGCTTTTGTCCTCTGTGCACTTGAGCAGTTTCTCAGCAGCTTTGCAGGAGGTTTCTTGAAGCGTCTTGGAGACACAGTTCTTCTGGATTTAGTCTGTCTCAGTTTGTTCTGTTTCTTCATGTCATTCCAGACAGACTGATGATGATCAGATCTCTGTGTGGAGCACTGGCTGTTTTCAGACTCTTTGTGCAAACAAAAATCTCACTGGATTATTACATGGCAAAATGAATGTTTGGAAATGTAAACTGATATTTCCTACAGACACATTACAGCAAAAGATTAAAACTACTTACTTAAAACTGACTTAAACTATTGGATGTAATGTGTGACAGTAGCACCCATTCAAAAATTGTTTAAAAAATAAATGTGAAAACTCATTAAATTGATATTTACAGTTGCATTTTTTGTGAAGTGTAACTGTATTACAGAAAAATTATAATTTTATATTCCTTTGTGATTATTTTTTATTATTGGTAAATATAAAGGTAGCAAGGCAGTGAGACAACAAATAACCCAATGTTTAGTTAATGTTTAACCCAACAACACAGTTAACCACTGGTTGGGTCAAATGGCTCAACCCAGCACTTGGGTCAAAACAACCCAGCGCGGTTCTGTCCCATAGTTACCCAGCGGCTGGGTTAAGGTTGGGTTATTTTTTAACCCAGAATTTTTAGAGTGTACATCTCGGATGGCCTGAGGGTGAGTGATTTTTCAGAATATTTCCATTTTTGGGTGAAATATTCCTCAGCGTTAAGTTTAGTGTATGTGGTACTTTATTTTCAAATGCAATAGAGCATTAACCTTTTATCGCCACTCACCTGACATTTAATTTCTGAACTACTGCAATATGTACAACAACCAATACAATAAAACGCTGCCAGATTCACCATTCATCTCTTTTGGTTAAAACTGAATGCTCACTGAGTATTTCACTTTGAAAGTCTCATGAAATGTGCAGAAAGCAGCGTAATATCATTTTGCGAAATGGCTTGTTTCTTCAATGAGCCTGGGTTGTTCAAATCATATGCACCTGGCATCAGTGGCATACATCAGTAACACAGAATGTCATGATTAAATTGTATTCACTACGAAAGAGTGATTTGAATAATCTCATACCAGCTGTAGAAGAAGAAGATAAAGAAAGGAAGACAGACGGCCACTTGTATTTTGCGCCAGTCCTTTAGACTGTATGCCACTCCAGCTAGAATCATCTGACCAAATGTGAAGAAGAAAGACGATATGGTGCCCACCAGCGTCCGAGCCTTAGTAGGAATCCACTCCACCTCTATAAAAACAAACACTTCAAGTCACATTTATTTATATAGGCCGAAGCTACTGTTTAAAAGCAGCATCACAAAATACAAACAGGAAAAAACAGTGTTAATGTGGCAAAAGTAATCCGTTTCAGCTGTAAAACAGCTCTATTGAAGATAATAATATAATTTTTAATTATAATCCATTTAGTTCAATGTTGTTTCAGTTCAATAACTGTGGCAGTGTTATGTAAAATTCATCTATCAACAGCATCATTATTCAGCTCAATTTAGTTCAAGTTTTATTCTCATCTGACAGTGTCAGTGAAGTGACATTTTCCAAATATTGTCTTTTAAACACTTACCTTCGTATTTTTTTCTTTAAAGTAAAATGACATGTAAACACATTCATAGTAAATGATTTTAAAAATAATTATTCTTATCTATTTCCATAGTTTTTTTTCCTATGTAAATAATTTAGTATGTTGTATATGTTGGATGAACCAGTCCTTTCCTGTAGAGTTAGTGAAGAGAAACACTCACTGAGCGAGACGGCGTTGAGAATGACTCCAGACACAGACATTCCTGTCAGGAATCTAAAGATGCAGTAAACCACGTAAGACGGAGAGAGAGCCGTGAATGTGCCTAAGACAGCAATCTGGAAATATGACCAAATCAGTATGGACTTTCGCCCAAACCTACAGGAGAATAAAGAGTAAAGAAATAATGATTCAAAATGCTGCTGTCATGTTTTTGTAATCCATTAAATAAATGCATGAATGAATAGTGGGTTGTAGTGCAGATAATCACAGTAATAACATCACTGTACTGTAATGCAGTCTGTACGTGTGTTTGATGATGAGCTTCACTACCCACATCTCAGACAGGGTTGTTTAGTATTATTGATATATTTATTTCTGTTCATATTTTGAATTAGATTTTATTTTGACATAAAACTGCATGTTGCCTCCCACCAAAGTGAAAAGCTGAACAGATTGGTTGCTTTACAATGAGGTATGTACTGGAAAATATCAAAAGTGAGTAGTACTATTTAAAAGTATATAAAGTCTGCTTTGATTTTGTAGCTTATTGGGTGTTGTTTGGTTCATATGTAAGCATCTCATAAATTTATTTTCTTTTGTGTGATTTTCTGAACGCTTGAGACAATAAAATCAACCTGTATTAATAAAATCATAGCTATAGGTAACTGTCTAGAGCTGCAATTTTAATATATAAATAATACAATTTAATTACTATTTATTTATTTACTTTTATATTTTATTAAAGTTCTATTTTGACACCTATAGTAGTTTTTTTTTTTTTTTTTTTAAAGAGTTTTTCTTCCATAATATTTGAGGGAGGGGGTACAACAATACAGTCTGATTAGGGCATCCATTTGGCCTAATGCTGTTCCTAATGCTGGTAGAAAGAGACATGCAGACGTTAATACCACATGAGGCATTTTAAAATAAATTTAAACTCAAATTCATTGTTCAATAATATTAAACTTTCAATGGCGATTGGAGATGATTAAATTAATCTCTCTTTTGAATCAGTTATTTTTTTATTTAATATCATTCATTCATCAGTCATTTTGCTTCCTGCATATTATCAGCAACTAGAAAAAATTATCAAACAGTTTTATTGTTACTACACTTCTTCAAGATCATTAGTGTCCATGTGAATGCAGCTAAAGATATGCAACGTTGTGGTATTTTGCTGTTAAAATAACTGCTGGCAGATGGTTGAAATGCACTTGTACATCATTGATTCGTGCCCTCACATGTGTACAAGTGAAAAATAGGCTAATCAGACACATTGTTTATTGAATCTTATTACTGTCCAAAAAGGCATATATGTGGATGTGTTTTGTGTAATAGTGTTATAATGACAGCAGACACAGATGCATTACTTGTCAGATAGCCCTCCAAATATAATGGCACCTGTCAGCACTCCTCCCATGTAAATGGTCTGGCTCATCTGTTTGAGTGGACGGAGGGTACAAACCAGATCCCACTGTGACAAATAAGAGAAAAGCATCACTGCAATGCTTAGGATGAGGTTTCTACATTAACAGAAGCCTAGTGCCTCAATTTAAGATAAAACAGACACAGATTTCCAAATCCTCAAAAAAACAAACCTCTTTCCAGAGAATTCACATATCTTTCAGATTGGTCAGCATAATCCCTCCATTTATATAATTCTCTAATTTATCTAATTTACTCATCAATCTTTCTGATTTTCTTTTCTGTTAAAATGAAGCTGGTTCCCCCAGAGTCATCTGATGCTCTCACACTTATCTTAGGTGACCAAAACTCACAATATTACTTTAGCTTGGAAACCCAGTTTCATGCACATAAGGGTAAACATTTTGTGGATAAAAGGAAGCACCTTTTGCAAACAAAATCCCAGCATGTCACAAACCGCGCAATCTTTGAGGAAATATAAATGCATTTTGTGACTTGCTCATTTAAAAGATGTAATGTACAAAAAAGTTGTGCATTTTAAGAAAGATGTTTTCTTTTGCCCAGTAAATTAAATTATTGTAAACTATGCTTATATTGTATATTGGTGTGTAATTGATGGGATAAGATTAGAAGGCTCCACCTCGGCTGACTGAGGAGAAATGTGCTGTTTTCAGACTGATAATTATATAGACAATTGTAATGAGATGGAATATTTGAACTTTTATGAAGTCGCAAACCACAGTACTGTTTAGTGTCATATTACAAAATTTACTACAATATTTTATAATCAAACTTTTCCTAATCTTGACAAAACACATGTTGTTAGAAAGGTCTGAGTCTCAAGGCTCCAATATGGATATTTTGTTTGTCAAATGTACATTTGTGACGGAAAATGCATCAAAAAAACAAAAACAAAAAGGCTATGAAGTTTTTCGTGTGACCCAGTGGCTATTGTTGGTATAGCGCCTAAAATCTCACTTTTTGTGATGTCAACTTCAAATTTGGACCATAACTAAAATCTAAGTTATGGCATTTGATTTTATAGCAATCTTAGATTCCAAAGCATTCTGTAAAATATTTTTATATAAAATAAAGCAATTTAGTAAGCCTATGAAAGTATATGAAATGAGACTAACATTAGGTCTGTATTGCAAGGTGTTAATGAATTACAACCATTAAAGTTCGGATAGAGCATTTTAAGGTCTGTGTTATTTTTATTTTCTCATTTAATATTATTATCTTAATCTATTTATTCAAATTCTATTATCAGCCTAACAATTATAGTGATGAAAAGCTGAATTGTAAATGGGAAACGACTTACTTCTGACACTATAGATGAGATGAATTCAGTCTTGTCATATGTCCAGCCTTCAGCACAAGCCTCTGTTTTGATTTCAGTTGCGTTTATGTGGCTCGGTTTGTCTGTGAGTAAATGCCATTGAGCGTCGGTGTACCGGGTGCATCTGGACGGTGTGAGGGATGAATCCAGCGGGATAAACACGCGCAGGAGTGCTGCTGTGCTCTCGTTCAGCGCCGCTGTGATGTTCGGGATGCGACAGTGATGCTCCGGAACACCGGCAGCGAAGTTATTGAGTAAATTCTGGCTAGCCATTAGAAGGCCCGGGATGGACAGAAGAGTGACATGAATCATCTGGAAGCGCCCAAACCCCCCAACTTCATCCAGAAGATCCGCAAAGCCCATGTTGGTATTGATATATTTCTATATATCCTCTCACCTGAGCAGACTGACAACGACTGAACTCTCCTCGATGTTTCGTAAAAATTACGCAAACAAGTTATTTAAAACTTTGAATGATTAATTTTGAGGTTACTGGTTGCCAAAAGAGTTTCTGATTTCTGAACGCAAAGCATTTTCCATACACAGAGCTGGAGTGAATTAAAAGTCACCCCCTCCATGACACACACACACACACACACACACACACACACACACACACACTCTCTCACTCACTCACACACAGCAATAATGAAGTTTTAATCTGATTAAAATACCCTGCACTGGAATTTTCATAAAGAGCTTGTGCAGGACAAATGACCTTGACAAAATAAGCCAGGTTTCATTTTTTTTCTTTACTGTGTCTTTTTATATGAAAAGTGCACTTTAAAGATGTTAGTCAACCTAAAGTGTGCTTCTAGCTAGTAAACCAAAAATATTCAAACCAGTCTGACTACATTAAGTTGCACCACCACCAAGTAGAAATACTGTATCACTTTTAGATAACAACTGTGTTTCACATTTTACAAGATATTAAAGAAGCATGTTCATATACTAAACAGGTCTTTTCTTGTTCAGACACCCAAGGCCGCAGTCACGAACATCTTATCTTACCACTAAGAGTTCCTAGGAGTTTTAGCTGAAAGGTATCTAACATTTGCTTAAAATGTACTCACTCTCTCAGGCTATCCAATATTTAGAGTCTTCATTGAAATGAATGATTTTGATTTGATTGATTTTGAACTTCATTTGGAACAAATCAGTGTCTCAGCAATGGATGCTCTACAGTGAATGGGTGCCGTCAGAATGAGAGTCCAAACAGCTGATAAAAACATCACAATAATCCACACCACTCCAGTCCATCAGTTAGCATTCATAATTGTAATAACGTTCATAATTGTAATAACACAGGGGAAAATGTAAAACAGCTCATAGACTCCTCCTGTTCAGATGAGTCTGACACTCACTATGGATTCTTGTACTAATTTGACTGAAAAATTTAACTTGATCACTTGAAAGCAGATACTGAAAACATCAACTTTGTAGAGAGTCAACAATATGATAAAAAACCCAAAATGGATAGAGACAACCTCAAGTGGATGCAGGGACTTGGTGTAGTACATGCGATTATACTTTTTTATTTGAATTTCAGAGAAAAAAATGTGGCTTGAGCAATTATGCAATAAGGCAGAGCTTTAGCCTAGCAGTGACAGACTTAAAAATGCCCTCTGGGTAGACATGGTTTAAATAGTTGAGGCCAGCGTGGAAAATGAGCTGAAGGAGCATTTTTGACCAGACAGTCTTGCCTCGTTATGATTTAACAGGTTTTTGTGTTAAATAGTGACTAACTTGTTGCTCAAACATCGAGAACACCAAGTTAATTAAAAATGCATTGGCTACCAGTGTCATTCTCTCCACAGAATATTTGCCCATTACTGTATTTTCTTAAATTCTCAGATAATTGACAAGAATATATCTTGCCCTTTTCCCACACAGCAGCCTTGTGGTAAGATCTGTGATAATACATAATTAAACTAAAAATAAGACCACTGACAGATGATATACAACCCGAATTCCGGAAATGTTGGGACACTTTTTAAATTTGAATAAAATGAAAATTAAAAAAACTTTCAAATCACATGAGCCATTATTTTAGAGAGACCAATCCACTTCGAGTGTAACTAAACAAGCCAATGGACATTGGCATGCGGTATTTTGAATCTGACTGCTACACCCCGCAGCGCGGGTATAAGAAGCAGAAGGTGCACCGCATTAATTCATCCTTTCGCTTTTGAGTGGTGTATCACTACTGCTCTTCTGTTCCTCGAGTGATTGCTGAATGAGTGCGGGCGTTACGGCGCAGCAGCAATGGTAGCGGTCACATGGGAAAAAGATTGTCTTCGTGCAGACATCCTCACCAGGAGTGAACGGTGGCCAGCTCCCCTGCGTGCTTCAGCATTAAAAGAGTAATTTCTCAAAAAGAGCATTTCTCTAAAAGAGCAACATGGGTGATCGTGTCTTTTTAAAGATGTCTTATCACCCATGCGTTTCTGGGTGCGGTCATTTCCTGGCACCTCAGGATGGTCACGATTGCTGCTAAGACTCCGGATCACGGTGAGGGCTTCCCCAAGTGGAGTTCCTCACCCCTCAAGCACTCTGCAGCCTGTGGAGCTGCCGAAGGAGCGTGCTGGGCCCTCTTCTGGACAGAGTGTTTCACTGGGTCCAGATTACACCGGCCTGCCGCAGAACCTTCAGCCCGTGGACAGATCCCTCGTTCCTTCAGGCAGGAGTGCCCTTGGAGCAGGTATCCAGGCATGCTGTGGTATTCACGGATGCCTTGGCCACCGGCTGGGGTGCCACGTACAACGGCCTTGATCAAGAGGGTGGGGGTCCTGCAGGTATTTTCGGTCGATGAATCGTGCCTTGAGTTTGGGCCTTGGGTCCCGGCTACGTGCCCAAGGTTTCTACCACTCCCTTCAGGGACCTGGGGGTGAACCTGCAAGCGCTGCCCCTGGAGGAGGCAGACCCAGCCCTAGCTTTGCTCTGCCCTGTACACACACTGCGACAGTACGTGGATAGAACTCAGAGCTTTAGGACCTCAGAACAGCTCTTTGTCTGATACGGAGGACAGCAGATGGGGAAGGCTGTCTCCAAGCAGAGGATGGCCCACTGGATAGTGGATGCCTATGAAGGCCTATGAAGCACAAGGTGTGCCCTGCCCACTCAGGCTGCGTGCTCACTCCACTAGGGGTGTCGCATCATCCTGGGCACTGGCTTGTGGTGGACATTTGTAGAGCTGCTGGCTGGGCGACTCCTAACACGTTCGCTAGGTTCTATAGCCTGCATGTCGAATCGGTTTTCTCCTGTGTTCTCACTTCAAACGGGTAGTGGCACTGAGAGGCCCGGTTCAGAGTTGGCTTGCGGCGTCCTTAACGCCTAAATTCTCCAGAGAGTTCCCTGTCGAGTCCACCAGCACTCCGGCAGCCAGACATGGAGGAGCGTCCGGTGCCAGGCCTTCAGCCAATGAATTCTTGAAATCTGGTGTGAGGCTTGTGCCCATATGAGTGACCCTATTGGGATCCCATATGCGTATTCCACGGTACATTTACTAGGGCCGTGTTTTCCCTGGCAGAACCTCTAAATGACGCAGCCTGAGCCTTCTCAGAGACTTCCATGTGCATAGGGCCCTACGGGGTTACTTCACATGAGTAATGTCACTTAACCCCCTCTGGGAGGAGGTGACTCTGCAGTGTGCCCCTTCCAGGTAGAAGGGCACTCTTTCCCAGTGTTATCCACGTCCTACTGTTGGGTTGCTCGAGGAACTGCAGTAGTTGACCCTCTCTGTGTAGAGCCTGGTCCTATCATCTGCCTTATAGGAAGGTCCAGGGGGCCTACACAGGGCACTGGAGGGGGCAGCTCCTGTGGCGCTTTGGTAGGGATCCCAATTCGTCGGTCGCTGACGTGACTCGGAGTGACCGACTGAAAGGGAATGTCTTGGTTACATATGTAACCCTCGTTCCCTGAAGGACATGCCAGTGTCCTTTGGCTTGTTTAGTTACACTCGAAGTGGACTGGTCTCTCTGGCGAGATCCCAATTCGTCTGTCACCGTTGTGACGTCTCCATTCCCTCCTTCAGGGAATGAGGGTTACATACGTAACCGGGACGTTCTATATAGGTGCAAAATCTGGACTGCAGGCAGGCCAATTCAGCACCTGGACTCTTCTACTACGAAGCCATGCTGTTGTAATAGCTGCAGTATATGGTTTTGCATTGTGCTGCTGAAATAGACGTTGCGATTAGTTGCTAGATGTTCTCCCAGCTGAATCTTTTCAAAATGTCTTGCTTTTTCAGCCCAACTTTTTTGAGACCTGTAGGAGGCATCACATTTGAAATGAGCTTATTTAGTGGATACAAGTTTTCTCAGTTTAAACATTTGTCATGTTCTCTACGTTTTATTGTGAATAAAATATTGGCTCATGTGATATGAAAATCTTTTAGTTTTCATTTTATTCAAATTTAAAAAACGTCCCAACATTTCCGGAATTCGAGTTGTAAAATAGGGATTCAGGGATTCACATTCTAGTGATGGATCCTGCAAAAGTGAGAGAGCTGGAAATGATTCTTCTCTTTGGTAATAAGTGGTTGGGTCAATAAACCAGGATGGGTTGACCATAAAAATAAGCCTGTAAAGGTCATACAAAAGGTAAACATGGACCAAAAATGGACAAAATGGCAAAACATTAAGCCTTTAAGGGTGTTAAACTCAAATCACTGGCTTCTATCGGTTGATGAGTAGTTGCCAGTCAGTGTGTGAGTTTAATGTGAGACCAGGGTTTTGTCCCAATATCCTAACTTGCAGTCTTGGCCACTTGACAGTATGCACATGGGTGCAAAAGACTGTCCCAGGTCTGAAAACTGCCAAAGCTCAAAAGCACACTAAATCCACGCTATAGCATTTCAGAGCCATATTGTAAGTAAAATTAATTAGATATTACATATAATTTGGTAGTAAAACATATGTCGCATGTTTTATTGGTGCATAGATGAGTATGTGTATTTTGTAAAATGTTGGCAACTGTAGTATTAATTGATACTATTAGTATTAATAATGTAAATGAGTTCAAAATTTGCAGTCTCTCTCTACCACCAATATGGATCAAGAATTTTAATTACATCTTTCTGCAGTTCAGCCTCTCATCAGATTTCTGTTCAATTGAATGCTCTTTGGAATCTGTAGAATGAAAAAACAACAACAACAAAAAAACAACACGGTTACTACACTTTTACTATAATTAAAATATTTTGGTAAAGGAAAGAATCAAGAAAAACTGTGCTCATCATGCCAAGTCATTTGGACTTCAACTGCTGACAGTCTTTCTGAACCAGACAAACAGAGACAAACTGGACTAAATATGCTGGGGTCCTGCTCAGCCATATATTTAAGACCTTGTATAATTAAGTACAGTTAAGGCATGACATGTGACCAGCTCCATCATTTAGAGTCATTCTGACCCAGAAACACATTTTGAGTTTTATGCACTGAATGATGAAGTAAACCCTTGGCCTTCTGAGAATTATTATGACTGCTCCAAAGTGGTGCAGAGAGGAAACGGCCTCAAAAGATTCCAAACTAATTTTAGATTTTTTTCTAGCACTGATATAACCCTGTCATTGTGACAACTTACAGTAACTCTTGTGTATGATGCTAAAATATATCTTAATTGTGACCCTGGAGCACAAAACCAGTCATCAGTAACATTGTATGGGTCAAAATGATAGATTTTTATTTTATGCCAAAAATCCTTAGGATATTTAGTAAAGATCATGTTCCATGAAGATATTTTGTACATTTCTTACCGTTAAATATATCAAAACTTCATTTTTGATTAGTAATATGCATGGCTAAGAACTTCATTTGGACAACTTTAAGATTTTTTTGCACCCTCAGATTCCAGATTTTCAAATAGTTGCATCTCAAATATTGTCCTATCCTAACAAACCATTCATCAATGGAAAGATTATTTATTCAGCTTGTCTATGTCTATAAAAAATAGACCTTTATGATTGGTTTAGTGGTCCAGGGTCACAATTCTTATTTCCATTATTTGACAGACATCATACTCAGCACTGAACTATTCATCAGAGCTCAAAGAGGACGTGCAGTCCATCATGTTTCCTTTTACCGTAAATCACAGAGTATAGGCTCATTTTTGTGTCGTATCTATCTCGGATGCTGGTCAACTTCACGGGGAGTAAATCTTTAAATTAATAAATGTTTCGATTAAGATCCAGTAACATGCATATGATTTGAACACAAGAGGATCAAGACAGTAGGTTCTTCTGGTTCACATGATCGAGGTTTATATGGCGACTCGAGAAAACCATCATCCTTCATCTGCGTTTACACGCTGTTCTTCGATGCCATTAAAGAGTCATTTACTTTTAATATGCAGATAGGTTGTTCTCAAGTATAGATCAGCTGAAAGGATGTTAAGGGCTGTTTGTTACATGTTTTCCCTGATATTTCCCTGATATAGCCGCTCATCAGGGAGCTCGGGAATGTGAGTGCGCGTTTATTATGAGGATTGTGTGTCAGTGGAAAGTGTTAGAGAGGCTCTTCTGTACGTGGCAGCGACTAAAATCACTGCAAAGCAGCAGAAACACAGCAGAGGAGTCGCTATAAGACTGCTTCTGCTGGTCTGTCCCATCACACGTTCACACTTTCAACGCGAACCGAGGTAAGAGCTGTTATATTTTAACACTAGTCGATTATGTGATTTGTAGCAGTTCGGCCTGCCGTGCAACACCTTTGACATCTGACCTTTAAATAACTCGAGTTGCTACAATGTATTTTTTAATATACTAACTTTTGTTCAGACTATTGCATTGAGTTGCTTTGCGTTTGATGCAGCCTATGTTTGCTGACGGTAACATTTAAGTTGTATAGTGTTTTGAACCTGTATTAAAATAAACATGGGCACGTTTATATCGTTTGTACGTTATATTGTTTTTTTTTATTCCCTAAATAGGCTTCTAGCTGTTTGTTTTAGATTAAATTCTAAATGTTTGTGTTTTTCTTTCTGCAGGTGTTAAATTAGTTTTTTTTGTTTTAATACTGTATTTATAAACCTATTAATTTATGTAAGTCCTCTTTCTCTTCTTTCTATTTTATCAGTGGATTCAATGGGTAGCTGCTGTGACGGGTCTAATATTAATATTACTGAATATCATTTAGAGTGTTTATAACGGCATACATCAGTGTCTAAATGTAGCTGAAGGTATGGATTGTTTTATTCGAGTTATTGTAGTTTTACTGAGGTCGTTGCTGAAAGCTGCAGATCCTCTCGAGGAGGACAGGAACTTTTCTAGAAGATGACGTCATTGCTCATGAACTTCTGAAACATTTGGGAGTTTGTGTTGGTTTGCTCTTAAGGTTTAATTAGTCTTTTCTTTTTTTATAAAGAGTATGCTAATGCTATTTGCCGTAAGTTAAAGGTTTGATAAATATTGCTCTTAATGTAGTGTAATGTGAAAGTTGAATTTAACAGACAGATCACTGGTAAAGTGTGAATTGTGCTCTATTTTTACACACAGACGAATCTGCATCCTCTTCCAATGACCCCTCACCAATTAAAATCTGGTCCATTAGCTCAAACAAGAGCATCTGGAGAGAATCAAACACTGCTGAGTTTACATTACACTGAGTTTAGTTTGAAAGGCAGTCAAGAGTGAATTATATCTGACCATGTGAGATTGTTTAATGAATTATATGCTAAATGCTTGAGTCAGCTGGGAGTTACTAACTGAGTTGCATGAATGTACAACTTTACAGGTGAAGAAAAATGAGTGTGGATCAGTCCATAATATTTTAAATATTGAATAGCTGTGAATGAATGATCCACAAGTTATCATACCCTCTTACTGCATTCCTATGTCAGGTCTATTGCAGAGAAAGCTGATTTTATTAGTATTTCTATACAGACTCTTTGGAATAATTCACTGCAATTTTGAGCAAATCTCCAGAGTGAATTTTCAACGCATCAGAAGTCATGTTGGAGTCAGACTGTGACTTCCTGAATCCGACTCAGATTGAATCGTGAGGTCTTTAAATGCTAAACTATTTTAAAAGACTTGTGGATGCGCCCTGTGGTTTCCATTCTGAGTTCTACCAATTTGACCCACGCCCAGTTAAAGCGTTCGTTCTGGCAGGTTGTACACTTTGACAGTAATGACCGGTCATTAGCTAAAAGCTTTGTTATTTCCACCCTCACATTCGTACCAAAGAGTTTGCTGTTTGTGGCTGTGACCAATTCCACTTGCACTTTTATGATCGTAAAATAAGCAGTAGATACTCACCCCAGAAAATTAAATCAACACTGTGCTTCCTAATTAAGGCAAAACACTAATTTAAAAAAATATATAAATATTATTTCTGCGATACAAAGCTGAATTTTCAGCATCATTCAAATATGCTGATTTATCAATGTTGGAAACAATTGTGCCACTTAATATTTTTTGGAAACCGTTTTTTTTTTTCAGGATTCTTTGATAAATTAAACAACAGTGCTTATTCTAAAGATAAATCTTTTCTAACAATGTTTTTATCATCAATTTTAATCAATTTAACACATCCTTGCTGAATAAAAGTATTAATTTCTTTAAAAAAAAGAAAGAAAAAATGTACCGACACCAAACTTTTGAACAGCAGTGTATACTTTATATAAGTTGAATCGGTTTCTGTATAAAATATCTTTTCTAGTCATATTCTTGTTTTTCACCAGCAATAAAAGCTCTGCAGCTGTTTCTTGACCCATTTGTGGTCAAGCACCAAAGAAATGACTCTGTATTCAGTGTTAGTCCTCAATAGACACACTTGTGCACAGACTTTGTGCATAAAGTCTATTTTTAACTCCCAGAGCAATCTTCAGTTAAGTCCAATGGGATGTGAAGTAAATCTGCACATTTCTAACATGTCTGTTTGGTTTCCTTGCAGGTTTTGCTTGACCATGGCAATGTTTCTGGTGTTTACGCTGCTGACTCTGTCGTCCTTCTCTTCTCCTACAGGAGCCGAAATCTTCACGTCAATCAGTACAGTTCCTTCTGTTCCTCTTAGTTGCATGAAAATCATGTGGTGTTTAATTTCTGATTAACATATAAATGATCAAAGTACACTCCGTTTATATGGGACTGGCTGGCTTTGCTGAAGGACTGTAAAACTTGAATAAATGTGACCCTGCACCACAAAACCAGTCATAAGTGTCAATTTTTCGAAATTGAGATTTCTACATCACCTGAAAGCTGAATAAATAAGTTTTCCATTGATGTATGGTTTGTGGACAATATTTGGCTGAGATGCAACTATTTGAAAATCTGGAATCTGAGGGTGCAAAAAATCTAAATATTGAGAAAATCTCCTTTAAAGTTGTTCAAATGAAGTTCTTAGTAATGCATATTACTAATCAAAAATGAAGTTTTGATATTTTTACGGTAGGAAATTCACTAAATATCTTCATGGAACATGATCTTTACTAAATATATTAATGATTTTTGGCATAAAAGAGAAATTGATAATTTAGACCCATGCATTGTATTGTTGGCTGTTGCTACAAATATACCCCAGACTGGTTTTGTGCTCCAGGGTCACAAATGTGCTTTTTTGGTCTTGCCGTCATTTCTTTGTCTTTTTTTTTTTTAATGCTAAAATTGTGCCTTCTCTTTTCATAGGCCAAATGACAGACCTGATATTTACAGAGAGGGAGCTTGTCCAATCCCTGAAAGAATACATTGAAGCAGAAGAGATGAAACTTGAAGCTGTGAAGAGGTGAATTTTTCACTACAATATTTTTTTTTTATGTATGACTCACACATGAACCCGTGACTCATTTGTGTGTTTCTGTCTATCTTTTGGCTTCAGCTGGGCTAATAAACTGGATATGTTGACCCGTTTGTCCACGTTGGACCCTGAAGGCTTCCTAGCTCACCCGGTGAACGCTTACAAGCTGATGAAGAGACTCAACACCGAGTGGTCCGAGTTAGAGAGTCTGGTGCTGCAGGACCCGTCAGATGGTACAGTATATCAGCGTTTATCACAAGTCATGGAAGGTTTAACTTTGAGAAAGTACTGAGGAATGTTACAGTCAAAAAACAGAATGGATTGGACAGTAGATTTATGATAGTTGTAGTTTTTGACACTAATTTTGTGGTATGCTTGCTGTAATAGTGTTATCTTTTGGCATTACATTTTAAGACTCCTTTTGAGATATGACAAGAGTTTTAAGCTGAAACAAATGTTGAACATGTTTGAACTGGTGTAAGCTGGAGATCCCAGAACAGGCAAAAAAAACAACCTTTAAGTATATGAAAAGTTGTATTAAGATTTTTTTTTTGTATGTTTTTGAAATATTTATTTTATATGATTGAGTTTATTTGACTGAAAGTACAATAGTAATATTATGAAATATTACAATTTAAATAACTGTTTTCTATTTAATGCATTTTATTGCATTCTTTATTACATTCTTCGTTTACGTTACATCACACATTTAAGTTAAAAGAAAAAAAAAAACTTGGAATCCAAATATTTGACGTGTGTGTGTGTGTATATATTTCTGAAGTTGATATACAGTTAGTAGAATTTGAATTTCATGTCACCACATAATGAATTAATGTCCTTTCGCCCAGCTCTAAACTGCAAAATGTGGACTGTTAGGAATTAAGGTTTTACAAACATTAACATCAAGACACTGTGAATTGTAAAAAAAAGTGCTATGCAAATAAAATAGTTCTGTTTAGAGAAATGTCAGGGTCTGAGTGCGTGTGAAGTGATGACAGCTGCTCACTTATTTTCACTCCCTAATGTGAACTTGTGTGAACATGTGTTGCTACATGTTGCCACGTGGAGTTCTTGAGACTCTTTCCACTTAAATGAAAGCCATGCAAGCGATTAATGTACTGTCATTACCACGAGAAATAACCCTGACCGGGTGATCTGATCAGGACCCCAACATGATGCAAAAATATTTGGTAATGTACTTTTATTAAATGCATACATGTATATAAAATAGAGACACTTACGATGTGGTTCACCCAGAAATGAAAAATCTGTTATTTACTCACCCTCCAACCAAACATTTACTGGTAGCCATTGACTTCCATAGTAGGGGAAAAAAACAATGGATGCCAATGGCTACCGGCAACTATTTTGTTACCAATATTCTTCAAAATATCTTCTACGTTGCACAGAAGAAAGAAAGTCATACAGGTTTGGAACGGCATGAGATAATGACAGCGGCTTCATTTTTGGGTGAAATATCCCTTTAGAAGAAGTGGCATGCAACTAGCAGTGCTATATAGGAAATCTGTCAGTTATACAGAAACTCTCATTATTCAAATATATTTGACCACATGATACTGCTTTTGTCCAATGAGAATCATGTACTCCAAAGCACTGTGGCTTTAAAAAAGTAATCAGCTGTTCTCAGATCTTGCCTTAGTCTTGTGTAATAAAGCTTATTTTTTTCTTCTGAAGGCTTCATATCAAACATGTCTGTGCACAGACAGTCTTTCCCTGATGAGGAAGATGAGAAGGGAGCAGCCAAAGCGCTCATGCGTCTGCAGGACACGTATAAACTGGACTCGGAAAGCTTCTCTAAAGGCAAACTGCCAGGTCAGAGGCAGTACTCCGGTAACTCCAACTCTTGTTTTCACACTTCTTTTGTTTCCATTTCGTACAAGGCTCTGAGTCCTGTGCTGTGATAGCAGTTAAAGAGACGGTGATAAACTCAGACCGTCATTGCAAGACTTTAAAAGGGGGACAAATTAAATCCACCCTCACTATCAGTGGGTTTCTGAGGAATAAATGGTGTCTTTGTGAGAAAAATCTGAAGCAGTCGTTATATTTGCGTTATCTGTAAATGCATGTTGCTTAATTTATAATTTTTGAAATTGGAATACAATACTTGCTTTATAATTAGCGGCCAAGCACCAGTGGTATCTGGTTTTTTTTGGGGGGGAAAGTTATAAAAATTTGGCGCACTATTAGAGGACCGTTCCAACATTAGTCACAGCAAATTTGGAGTCTCTAACTTGAGCCCCCTAGCACCACTAATTGTCCAAATCTGCAATGTTGTTCATTCAAAATATTGCTGAAAAAGAGAACATCAATGTGTGGAAGATCTTGTTTATGGCAAAACTGAAACCAAGCCGTTCACACAGAGTGCATGTTTTGCACATTTTCCATAGGGACATCTATCACCGTTGCACTCAAGAGCCCCATGTTTAGAAAGCCATGTAAAATTAATATAAGTTCAACTTTTAAAAAACATGTCTCAACTTTATGGTGTTTTTTCCCCATCCCACTGCATCTCATATATATGAGCTTTTTTCCCCCTAACTGAAATTATGCCTTTTTAATATAATTCGAATATTGATAATATTTAAGTACAAAATTCAAATTTAGTTATTCAACCATTTTGACAACCCTAGTCTGAAGATGAAGATGATCTGGTTCGATTTTTGCGATAATCTAACCAGATCATGTTAAGACCATGCTGAAAAACAGTGATCAAATTCAAGTTGACAGTCAAACTGTTCTCGGAAAAACACATGAACAATTTTATAAAGAGCTCACCAAAGTGGACGTGAGGCTATAACTTGGTAACGCTTTAGCATATTGATACTTGGTGTGTGTTATAATGACCATGACCTGAAGCCACCTACACAGTTTTGGCACAGCGGCACCTAGTAGTCAGGAGATATGAAAAATGGCTATTTTTGCTCATAACTTATGAACGGTTTGGCCAAAAATGATAAGACTGTTCTCTTCAGATTCAGACCAGCATGCAGAGTCGAACAGTACCCAATTTTCCCATGTCGGCCCTGTTGAGATTTGTAGTATAATGTCGTATTTTGCAAATGAAGTGGTGTATCGTTATGAAACTCAGATTGTTACAAAAAAGTTATGAAAACTTTGACACTGTGCCCTGAAGGTACTCAAAAAGTTTCGTTGCAGCGCCAACTTGTGGTCAAAAAATATCAATAGTTTGATTAGTTTTGCCTATGGTCATGTGACTGGTCTTGATATATTCCTTGCATCATGCCGAGAACATCTGCCAAACTTTGCCTGTCACATTGATTTATACGGACAACCTACATTTTCAAGCTCCTCCTAGACTGTTGGTCTGATTTTCACTAGCATTATTGAAAATACTCAAATTCATTTATTTTTAAAACATTCATTTGCTCTCTTTTTATTTTTATTTTTTTTTTTTAAATCAAAATAATTTCCCCTCCCTCTTGCAACATCACTTCCTTTTCATTTGTTGAAGTACTAAAATAACTATAACTAAATAAACACTAAAGTTGAAAACTTAATTAAAAAAAGACATATTGAAAAAAAATAAAAATGGTAAGCAACAATTACTAAAACTTTAAAATTAATGAACATTTTCATTGCTTGAAATAATTTAAGTATTAACTGAAATTACGTTAAATATAACAAAAACCTAAACTTATTTTATTTCCAGTCTGACATGAGCAGGGCTCCAGACAAAAAAATCGAGTAAGGAGCCATTGGCTCCTATAAAAGAAAAACTTAGGCGCCAAATTATTTTTTTAGGTGCCACAGAATAAAAGTGGTTTATTTTATTATTATCATTTTATTTTTCCCCCCTATTTTAACATTTCAATCATTTTGTCATGTGTTTGTCTTATCTTTTCTAGGCTTTATCAGCATTTTAATCCATCTTGTAGATGATCAGGTCAACCGAGGGACTAAGGTTCACTTAAAGTGTGAATTAAATGTCTTTTACAACTTGAAATATACAGTCACAAAGAATTGTTCGTTACACAGAATCTGTACCAATATCATGGACCATAAGCATCACTTGGCAACTGAGTGCAGTGCATCCTATAAATGTTGTCACGGTAACACTTTATAATAACGTCCAGTTATAAGTCATTTATAAGTGATTAGTTAATGATTAACTAATCATTTACAAAACATTCATAAGCGATTAATAAGTGATATGCTAACAATTTGTGTATGTTTTGTTAATTCATTTAAAAGTCATTTACAAGTAATTAGCTAATGATGAACTAATCATTTACAAAACATAACTATACATTCACAAATGATTAAGTAATATGCTAACGATTTATAAATCTGTCATAAGTTATCTTTATAAATAGCATCATGAAATAATCAAACAGATCCTTAATGGTTAATAGTTAATAGTTAATATATTATTAATCACTTATAGATCATTGAAATGTCAACATTGTACTATTATCTCAATAAACATTATAAATCATTTACAAAGCTTTCTGCATCCCCTAATCTAAAGTGTAAACTACTCATCAGTTGTAAATGTTTTACAAACTTTATGGTTTCCAGTCGTGTGTGCGTAAATATATATATATATATATTCACAAACAACCTGTAACCTGGAAGGTTTGTAAAACATTTACAACTGATGAGTAGTTTACACTTTAGATTAGGGGATGCAGAAAGCTTTGTAAATGATTTATAATGTTTATTGAGATAATAGTACAATGTTGACATTTCAATGATCTATAAGTGATTAATAATATATTAACTAGTAACTATTAACCATTAAGGATCTGTTTGATTATTTCATGATGCTATTTATAAAGATAACTTATGACAGATTTATAAATCGTTAGCATATTACTTAATCATTTGTGAATGTATAGTTATGTTTTGTAAATGATTAGTTCATCATTAGCTAATTACTTGTAAATGACTTTTAAATGAATTAACAAAACATACACAAATTGTTAGCATATCACTTATTAATTGCTTATGAATGTTTTGTAAACGATTAGTTAATCATTAACTAATCACTTATAAATGACTTATAACTGGACGTTATTATAAAGTGTTACCAAAATATTAATATGCAACAGCGCATAAATATAGCAAAACGCTCCTCTTTATAGTTATTTTTCTAGCTGACTGATGAGTTTATGGACACTGAGTGGTTATTCTGAGGTAAATGTATTACAATGCAATGTTTACAAGCTTTATACATTTCCTCAGTTTGAAACAATGAGCTTTTACATAAAACATTTCAGTAAGTTGTACTATAGGCTTTCTTATTGCCTACCTTTTGATCATGTTCATTTCATACTATAGTAGTAAATCGAAATATATAATGGGTTCACTTGCTGCTTTAACTGAGGTGCTAAAGAGATCGCGCCTGAGCATTAAGTGCGATACTCTCCGCTCGCGCGATCCGGACGCATACACGGACCGTGTGGACGCGGGGTACTGGTGTTTATATTACCCAAAGTGTGCGCTTGTGGTCCGCATTAAAGAGCACCCACACCGCATCATTTGAGTTTCGTAGCATTTTAAAGCTGATACTTTGTTTATTAAAAAGTAAGACAGCACAAAGCTTTTTGCGATTACTGGATGGCAAGTGCGCTTCAAATAACAGGAAGTCCATGCATTAACAGAACACAGCATATAGACTAAGATCTCGATAAGAAGATCGACCGGACAAGTGTAAATGCATCTGGTTGTTGAAACCACATATGGTAATTTTACTCCTCCCATAATATTAAAATAATAGACGTGTGAGAGCGTTTTATAGGCTATATGGCATGTTATAGTCAGATATGACAGCGCAATGCAACAAGCATCACCGCGGATGAGTAGCGGAGTATTTCTTCAGCAAGCGACGCGCAAACTGAATGAACCTGAAAGTAAGTCGCAGACGCTCAACACACAATCTTCTTCATTAAAAGTAGCGAGACTAGCCTATCTTTCCAGTGCTGATGCCGCGCGCTCTCTTGATATTGAAATTAGCTGATAATTAATAAAATTATCCGTTGCTTTCATTGACGTGAACTCCGTTATATTTGCATATGAAGCGGGAATTGAAGAACGGATTTATATCCGTTTTGCGAAGACACATTTATGTGGCCAAGTGTAAATGGGGAAACGTTTTAACAAATCATATAGATATCCGATCAGAGAAAATGCATGAAGTGAGCAGGTGTAAACAGGCCCTTTCAGGTCTCTCTCACTGCGTTCAGCAGACTGTGTGCGGCAGAGACGAGGACTGTTTTAAACTCTTTTCAGTAAAACTTTGATGCGCATCGTCTTATGTAAGTTTAATACGTGAACATAACAAAAGATGTGAGCGCAAAACAATCGGGAAAAAAGTCCTTTCATGCAAATTATATATAGTCGCCAGTGGCGACCTCAGCAAAAACTTCACTCGCAAATTAATATTTTTGGTCGCAAATGCGACCATTTTAGTCGCAGTTTGGAGCCCTGCATGAGTGACAGCTGTGATTAGGTTTGAACAGTTTGACAAGCAACAGTTGTAAAGGACCATCATAAATCATATAGTGTGCACACATGACTTGGTAACGCTTGGTCCAGTATAATATCCATACTGAAACCTGTGATAAATGTGACGTTCTGTCCGCAGGGGTTCGCTACAACGCTGAGCTGACAGTGGATGACTGCTTTGACATGGGGAAACTGGCCTACAATGAGAATGACTATTATCATTCAGTGCTGTGGATGCAGCAGGCCCTCAGACAGATGGACTCGGGAGAAGACACCAAGACGGCCAAAGCCGATATTTTGGATTATCTGAGTTACTCAGTCTATCAGATGGGTGACCTGCCACGAGCCATCGAACTCACCCGGCGCTTGGTGGCCATCGGTAGGCCATTTCTCTCTCTGTTATGTTTGACCTGCAAGTTGACCTTAGATGATCATTAGGAAATGTAATAGCCACATAGTCCCATGAAGCTCTCATAAATGGGCCACTCTATAGAATTGGTGCAAACTGCTGTCCCACAACCAAAATCACATTTAAGAAGCATTTAAGAATTCAAATCTTAGATGTTTACTAACATCCTTCTATAATCTATTGAAACCCAATAATATATGCATATATATAATATAATTAAAGCTTACTCATATTTATATATATAGATATATATCATAATTCCATTGAGAGGTGGCTGTCCCGAACCCTAACCCCCTAATGTCAACTTATGAAAATATTGAAATTATTTGTTTTATTCCATTATTGTTTTTATTGTTATATATATATTTTTTTTTATTTATTTTTTTAAGTGAATTTTTTTAAAAAGTGAAAATCTTTGTAAATCTTTGTCCTACATTTTTCATGTCACTACCCAAATAGTATGTTTTAGTCCATTGGCCGAGACTGATTTGAACTACCCCAAATTTATGATCAGGAAATATTCCTGTGTTAGATTTTTCTTTTACATTTCGGTAGTCAGTGACCTCATTGTTTTTTGGGTGCTATTCCCTAAAATGTACTTTATCGAAACAGTCACGACGGAAACATCTCATTGTTTCGGTCGTGACAAAATGGAACACACAATCCTTTATTTGAGGGGAAATGGACAATTTTAGTACATTTATGCAAAATTTTTAGAACGTTTTAGTATGCAAGTTAAAATTCTGTAATGTGATGTGGTCACTACCAAAGCATTACTGTCACTGCCGAAACATGGGATGTTTTGTCAAAAAATGAAGTAGATTGAATTATCAACTAAGATGTTATGAGAGTGTTTGGTTCAATGCATATTCAAACTAATGAATCCTTAACTTTGAAGTCAAGTCACCTTTATTTGTATATTTTGTCAAATTGGAGGATAGAGTGTCAGTAATGTATAAAAATAAGATGAAACACTCAATTTTCAGTTAAAGGCATTTCATTGTTGAATTCAGAGATGTCATTGTCTAGATCAGTTTAGTTTAAATAGTATCTGCTAAATCAAATTGACGATAATCGCTAGAAATCAAGTGTCCCCTACTGAGCAAACCAGAGGCGACAGCGGCAAGGAACCAAAACTCTCTCTGTGACAGAATGGAGAAAAAACAAACGTATGAAATCAGTATGATCAGCTTTATGCCTTTTACATAGAAAGAATTTCACACTTGAAATATTGTTAAAATTGTAATTATTGATTTACCTCTTAACCTTTTAATAAAATAGCAAAAAAAAAAATATTTACAAGGTAGATGTAAACAAAACTTTAATGTCAATATAGCCCTTCTTATTAAACTATGTATTATTGTGTTTTGGTAGTGACAAATTTTGGGAGAGGAAAATATTTCGAAATTTTCTGAAAATACAATGTGACCACAAAACCTTGAGTCTTAAGTCGCTGGGGTATATTTGTAGCAATAACCAACAATACATTGTATGGATCAAAATTATACATTTCTCTTTTATGCCAAAAATGGGAGATAAGATAATATCTTTATCTAAGATATTTGGTAAAGATCATGTTCCATGAAGATATTTTGTAAATTTACTACTGAAAATCTATATCAACTTAATTTGATTAGTAATATGCATTGCGAAGAACTTCATTTGAACAACTTTAAAGGAGATTTTCTCAATATTTAGATTTTTTTGCTCCCTCAGATTCCAGATATTCAAATAGTTGTATCTCAGACAAATATTGTCCTATCATAACAAACCATACATCAATGGAAAGATTATTTATTCAGCTGTCAAGTGATGTATAAATCTCAATAACTAGAAATTATGCTCTCCTGTAGCTCAAATAGTAGAGCATGGCGCTAGCCACGCCAAGGTCATGGGTTCGATTCCCAGGGAAAGCAAGAGCTGATAAAATGTAAAAACTGTAACTTGAATGTAATGTAAGTCACTTTGGATAAAAGCGTCTGCTAAATGCATAAATGTAAATGTAGAAATGTGTACCATAAATATTATACAATTTGCATGCATACAAAATTTGTGGAAAAACTTTTTTTTTTTTTTTCATCAGGATGTTTCCAACTCTGACTTTGAACCCAATGGTCAAGAAAAATGTGATGCAGTTTTTTTTTTTTTACTATTTCTTGACCATTGGGCATATCCTGTGCATGCACTTGCAGATCCCAGCCACCAGAGGGCAGGAGGAAACCTGCGCTACTTTGAGCGGCTGCTGTTTAAGGAGCTGAGGGACCGGGGTCGGAGCCAGCAGGAGCCCACGGACGAGAGGCCCATTCAGCTGGACACTTATGAGCGGCCCAAAGACTACCTGCCTGAGAGAGAGGTGTACGAGGCCCTCTGCAGGGGAGAGGGAGTCAAAATGGTGAGTGCAGCTTATATCCCAAATGCACAGAGGGAATTATTTGCCCTTTTCACTTTATTGCTTTTGTAAGCCTTATTTTGAGTCATTTACAGTGTCTCTTGTTTGAGACTTGGATTATATTGTACACTGCTGGTCATAAATTTCCAATAATTAGGACATTTTTAATGTTTTAGAAGTCTTTCTATTTATTTGATTAAACATGCAGTAAAAATTGTGAAATATTATTTCACTTCAGAATGAACAGTTTTCTATATGAATATATTGTAAATTGTAATTTTATTGCTGGGATCAAAGCTGAATTTTCAGCATCATTACTCCAGTCTTCAGTGTCACATGATCCTTCAGAAATGATTCTAATATACTGATTTGTTGCTCAAGAAACATTTCTGATTATTATCAATGTTGAATACAGGTTTGTTTTTTTTTCTTCTGTTTAGTAGTCTTGTGGAAATTGTAATACACTATCAATTGTGACCCTAAACCACAAAACCAGTCTTAAGTATAATTGTTTTTTCAAAATTGGGATTTATACATCGTCTGAAAGCTGAATAACTAATCTCTCCATTGATGTATGGTTTGTTATGATAGGACAATATTTGGCTGAGATGCAACTATTTGAAAATCTGGAATCTGAGGGAGCAAAAAAATCTAAATATTGAGAAAATCTCCTTTAAAGTTGTTCAAATGAAGTTCTTAGCAATGCATATTACTAATCAAAAATGAAACTTTGATATATTTATGGTAGGAAATTTACAAAATATTTTCTTGGAACATGATCTTTACTTAATATCCTAATTATTTTTGGCATAAAAAAAACTTTATAATTTTGACACATACAATGTATTTTTGGGTATTGCTACAAATATACCCCAGCGACTTAAGACTGCTTTTATGCTGCAGGGTCTCATTTATAGGTTTGGGGTATGTACAACCCTTTTAAAGGATGCATTAAATTGATCAAAAGAGACAGTAAAGATATTAATGATGCAAAAAAAAAAAAAACTATTTTAAATAAATACTGTTTCTACTTTCTTTTCATCAAAGAATCCTGAAAAAAAAGTATCAAGTACATTAAGCAGCTAAAACTGTTTTCAACACCAATAATAATAACCACTGTTAATAGTTAATAACAACTGAGCAGCAAATCAGAATATTATTATGATTTCTGAAGATCATGTGACGCTGAAGACTGGAGTAATGCTAGAAATTCAGCTTTGATCACAGAAATAAATGACACTTTACTATAAATTCAAATACAAAGGAGCTAGTTTAAATGATAATATTTCACACTATATTACAGTTTTTCCTGTATTTTTGATCAAATAAATGCCATACATTTATAGTAATATAAACAATATAAATGTTTCTTATGCAGACAGTGTGAAGGGGACTAAGATTTAGATTAATCACACTAACACATCGTTAACACACAAGGTTTAAGTCTTGTGGCTGTAATTTTGAATCATTGTTTATTTTAATGTTGGTTTCGGATGAGTGTTTGCAACAAACTTATTTATCTAAATAAATGCATATATGTACATATAAAAATCATCCTAAATAAGGTAGGTTGTTATAAAAAGTGAGGTTTTTTTCTTAATTTCCCTACAGACTCAAAAGAGGCGTAGCCGACTGTTCTGCCGTTATCAGGATGGCGACAGGAACCCGCGTCTGCTGCTCAAGCCGATGAAGGAGGAGGACGAGTGGGACAGTCCCCACATCGTTCGCTTTCTGGAGGCCCTCTCCGATGAAGAGATAGAGAAGATCAAGGAGCTGGCCAAACCTAAGGTGAGCGTGCAAACCCTAGACGGACAGATGGATAGTATATAGGCATGAGTAGTTCACCCAAATAGTCACCTTAAATAGTCACTAGTGGTCAAGTAATATTAGTTTTTTGACTACCGATATCTTGGAAAGCAGGGTGGCCGATATAATTGTATTTATTTTAATTAATATTTAAGAAATTTGAAAATTTATTTAAAAAATAAATGTGTAAAATAAACATACTTATACTTTAGATGGCAAAGTACTTTTCACAAATAAATAAATATTTAATAAAAATATAATTAAAATGGAAGTAAACACTAACCACCAGGTCACTGAGTATTCTGGGATGTTTGTGTGCTTTGGGAATCATATGTTTTCAAATAAAGCCAAGGTAACACGTAATTTTCACTGTGTGCTGTATGTGAAATTAATGACTATAACAGTGGGCAAAAGCATAAAGTGCTGCACGAGCTTAAAGTTTGTGAATCGGGCGTCTCCAGTGAAGCTGAACTCTCCTCCTGTCTGCATTCAGTTCACACGGACCGACCGTCACACAGAGACCATGCGATCATGCAGGTTACAAATGCACACTTTGACTAAGTTTGTGAAATGAAATGTTCATTAGTCATTCAGTGGTTTGTTTAAATGATGTAAATACGTATTTGCTGAATGTTGACAAACGAGAAAAAATTGTTCGCTTTTCTATTACTAATAATATAAAAGCAATCGTTATAATACTTTGTGTATACATTTAAATTCCTTTGTTTGACCATTCTATCGGTTTATTAGACCGACTTCTTTCCGTATTAGACAGAACTGTTAACGACGACAGCAAACAAGAGGGAGAGTGTGAGAGCCGTGTAAAAGTGAACGCATTATCCTAACAGGAAAAACTTATCGGCTAATGCCGATATTTGAAAAATGCCAAATATCGGCCTTGGTGATATATTTGATTATATATGATATACCACTAATAATCACACATACCATATACGCCTATATGTGCTTTTATTTCGTGCCAATTAAATATTTTGTTCTTGAATTATTATTTATAATGTGCTGTAATAGTCACAGCCTCAAAAGAGGCTGTTTTGAAAAAGCAGGCGTAGTGTTTATAAAAATTAAGAGCAATTAATTGCATTTGTTTTACACGATGCAGTGAAATAAAATGTATGAAAATATTTGACAAAAGAAAACTATTTGCAAACGCCTCTTGAGCCAAACAGATTTAATTTTCTGTCTGTATGTAATTTTTCTTTTGACATTTGGGCTTAAAGAGAACCGCAGCATTGATTTTCCTAATAACCCCACTAAGCTAAAAATCCACTGAACCTCATAGAAGGCATTATTGGTTGGGGTGTAAATTAATAAAATAGTTTAGCCTGTAGATTAAAGTTGATATGAAACAGAAGTAGAGACAGATTTTTTTTTTGCGAAGCTAATTCTGAGTTGTACTCTGTAGCTTGCGAGAGCCACAGTGAGAGACCCCAAAACAGGCGTTCTGACGGTCGCCAATTACAGAGTTTCCAAAAGGTGAGCACATCTCATACACCGCTGTTCATGTCTGGCTTGATAAGAACAAGGTAACAAGGGCTGGGCTGGGCTGTATTTGTGATGTAAAGTACATGACAGTAGGTATATACGCATGATTATCTTGTTCCTAATTGCTGATATTTAGATCAACATCACTCTTGATCATGTGATTTCATTGAATTTCCAGCAAAATAAGTATATTATGGCATGCCTTTAGTGTGATTTGGTCATAGCTCTCACCCGTAGGTAGTGCATTAATAAGTATACTTATTTGATATTGTAACACAGCTGTTGAACAGAATGTTGTCATTATTGTCTTGTCTTCTGGTGTGTCTGCAGTGCATGGTTAGAAGGGGAAGACGATCCAGTGATCGCGCGGGTCAATCAGAGAATAGAGGACATCACCGGATTAACTGTAGACACTGCAGAACTTCTACAGGTCATTCATCCAAAATACTCACAAGCTGTGGTCTCCATAGGCTTTAGTCTCACGCCACATAATGTATAATGTAATATAGTTTAGTATAATATAATATGTGACCCTGGACCACAAAACCAGTCATAAGGGTCAATTTTTCAAAATTTGAAAAGCTGCATAAATAATATTTCCATTGATGTATGGTTTGTTATGATAGGGCAATATTTGGCTGAGATCTAAATATTGAGAAAATCACCTTTAAAGTTGTTCAAATGAAGTTCTTAGCAATGCATATTACTAATCAAAAATTAAGTTTTGATAGATTTACGGTAGGAAATGTACAAAATATCTTCGTGGAACATGATCTTTACTTAATATCCTAATGATTTTTAGCATAAAATAAAAAAAAATAATTTCGACCCATACAATGTATTTTTGGGTATTGCTACAAATATACCGAGCGACTTAAGACTGGTTTTGTGCTCCAGGGTCACATATAGTATATAATAATACAGTAGAATGTACTTCACAAATTAATGATAATGCCATTATTAAAACTAAATTTCAGAAATCAAATTTTCTAGTAACTGTAAACATCTGTTGTGCAGTAAATTGTTTCCCAAAAAATTAAAAGGAATTGTTAAATTTTAATTGAACAATTCCTTTTAATTTTTTGGAAAACAATGTACTGCACATCAGATGTTTACAGTTTATGTGATAATATAATTAGTGCTGTCAAACAATTAATCGTGATTTAATTGCATCCAAAATAAAAGTTTTTGTTTTTGTGTGTATATTTATTATGTATATATAAATACACGCATGTATATATTTCAGAAAAATATGTTAGGTTTATATATTAAATATATGTAAATGCATGCAAATATTTTCTAAATATATACTGTATGTGTGTGTATTTATATATACATAAATATACACGGTACATGCACATATATTGTGTAAACAAACTTTTAATTTGTATGCGATTAATCGTTTTACAGCACTTAATATAATATACTATAATAAAGATTTTAGAGACAGTATTCCATATTATATTATAATATTAGTCTTGAGTAATATCGAGAAATACACGTTACAATAACAGCAATAAAATTATGTACAAAATATTTGTCAATGAACAATTTTGATTATTAATATACAGCCATATCTCCATGTCCATTATTTAAAAAATAAAAATAAGTTTGGTCACTTTAGTTTGGGGATCATTTCTCACTATTACCTATGACTTTTGCGCCAATACATTTCTAATTTGCTGCTTATTAATAGCTAGTAAGTTAATTTAAATATGGGGTGTATTAAGGGATCTAAAATATGATCATGCAGAATAAGGCATTAATATGTGCTATAAGTGCTAATAAACAGCAGATATGCTAGTAATATGCATGCTTAATATAAAGTTACAGATTTTTGGTCGACAGGATTTTCTTCGCACACAATGCTTGTGAATAGTGACATGTCTCTGTGATTCTGTAACTGAATTTGTGTGAAAAGGGTTTTCTTATAACTTCTGTTGAATCGTAGGTGGCTAACTATGGCGTTGGAGGTCAATATGAACCACATTATGATTTCTCAAGGGTAAGTTTTCATTAAAAATAATCCAATGTCATATTGATATTTCTCTGGTAATTAAGAAAAATATATATCAGTGGGGCGTTTTTACTATCAGCTGACACACAATATCCATTTCTCAACTTTTTCCATATTTTGTCAAATAATTTCCTGACAATAATAATATAATGTAATATAATTTATATTATTAGTATACAGTTTGTGATATCTCCACATGTCAGTTATTTAAAAAAAGAAACAAAAAGGATAATGGAAGTGGGTAAGGCCAAAATAAACGAAGTAATCATTAGCTACTGAGGTGGTCAATCTAAACTTGCCTAAAGGATTGTTTTTTTTTTTTTACCTGATTTAAGGTAATTTATTATTATCATTATTATTTTTATTATTATTATTGAAAGTTTTATTCTATTTAATAATATGTTTTATGTGGAGTATAGTGTGTCACTTGATGGCAAAATCCCATTTTATAATGTGTCTAAGGGTATGTTTACACGACAAGTATGTACTGAAAACAGTTTTTCCCTTGTTTTTATTTTTAAAGTTTGCATGCAGATGACAGCGTTGTAAAATGGTCCCTGTTCACACGGATGCACAAAAATGACTAAAACCACTGTATTATTCATGCCCGGCCAGTAGCTGGCGATGTCGCTTTGTAAAGAAACACTATGCACTAGACCAAACAAGATTCAAGATTTTTATTCGTCACATACACAATTATACAGCGTATAACCAGCAGTGAAATGTAGGTCAGGTCCGCTCCAAGGACAGTGCAATTATAAAGTATACAAATATTAAGAAAAAGAAAAGTAGAGAGAAAAAAAAAAGAATAAAATAAAATAAGAGATAAAAAAAAATATAAATATAAATGTGCAGGTCAGTATGTTGTTGATATAAATAATAATATAACAGGAATGTGCAAAAAAGTTGTACAGGGTATTTAAATAGCAGCAATATGAGGTAGAAAACATTATAGATATAGTGATATTTACATGGAGTCAAGTGATGTTATGACACAGAGTTAGAGTTTAGGAGCCTGATGGCCTGGGGGAAGAAGCTCCTCCTAAGTCTCTCAGTTTTTGCCATCAGGCTACGGAAGCGCTTACCAGATGGAAGCAAAGTGAATAGACAGTTACCAGGGTGATTAGAGTCCTTGATGATTTTAACAGCTCTATTTTTGCAGCGTTTGAGGTAGATGTCCAGCAGAGAGGGGAGAGCAGACCCTGAGATGCGCTCAGCTAAGCGCACAACTCTCTGTAGTGCTTTGCAGTCCTGATTGGAGCTGTTTCCATACCACACTGAGTCGCACTGAGTCAATACACTTTCTATGGTCCCTGAATAGAAAGTTTTCAGGATTGCTGGTGAGACCCTGAATTTCCTCAGCTGTCGCAGATGGTACAGTCTTTGCCTGGCTTTCTTAACCTGTGTTTGGATGTGTGTAGTCCAAGTCAGGTTCTCTGAGATGTTTACACCGAGGTACTTGAAGCTACTCACCCTCTCCACAGGGGTCCCACTGATCATAAGAGGAGTGTAGGGCTGCTGCTGTCTCTTCCTGAAGTCCATGATCAGCTCTTTAGTTTTGCTCACATTCAGAGAGAGACAGTTGTCCTGGCACCATGATGTGAGACTCTCTACCTCATCCAAGTATGCGGTCTCATCGTTGTTGGAGATGAGGCCCAGAACCACAGTATCATCAGCGAATTTGATAATAGATGTGGAGCTGTGAGAGGACACGCAGTCATGCGTGTAGAGAGAGTAGAGCAGGGGACTCAGGACACAGCCCTGTGGGGCTCCTATGTTCAGAGTGATGGAGTTTGAGGTGAACTGGCCAACTTTCACCACTTGAGGTCTGCCGGTGAGGAAGTCTTGAATCCAGTCACAGAGTGAGGAGTTTAGGCCGCGGTCTGTGAGTTTAGATGCCAGCTTGATGGGGACTATAGTGTTGAAAGCTGAGCTATAGTCAATGAATAGCAGCCTTACATAATTCCCATTGTTGCTGTCCAAGTGTGTGAGGGAAGAGTGGAGGACGTGAGAAATGGCATCGTCCGTGGATCTGTTTGGGCGATAGGCAAACTGAAGAGGGTCCAAAGTATCAAGGATGGAGGAGCAGATGTGGCTCTTTACAAGTCTCTCAAAAACCTTCATGACTATAGATGTGAGGGCAACTGGGCGATAGTCATTCAGGCAAGAGGGTTTATTGTTCTTAGGCATAGGGATTATTACGGATTTTTTAAATGAGGTGGGAACCACGGAGGTAGCAAGGGACTAATTAAAGATAGACGTGAACAAACCAGCGAGCTGATCACCTCAGAACACGGCCGGTGTGCACCACGTGCACAACACGTAATGTGCACGGTGTCACCGTTTTCACAAATTAGCATTTTTGTAGTTTACGCAGAGATAATGCTATCATTCTCAAAAATTTGCACTTTAAAACCTCTTTTCAAAATTTGCCTTTTCAGGCCCCCAAAACGCTGCTGTCGTGTAAATGTCGGTCAAAATGCTTAAAGTTTTTAGTTGAAAATGTTGTCGTGTAAACATCCCTTAATGTAAAGGTTTGGAATAGTGCACATTCTTATTGCTGGTGGTAATAAATTTCCTGATAATGTCATAGGGATATTTATTGATAATGAAAATAGGAATGCATTAGGCACTTTATAAGTCACTGGAGCCGAAGTATTCTCCTAAGAAAATTATTTTAAATTGAGCACGTTTGTAAATTGATTTGACACCCAACACGGTCATATTGAACATAAAGTAGTGTTGCCTCAGAGGCGGAGATATTAACTTCTGCACTTCAGTCTGGTTTAAAAGCTACAAACGTCTGTTGCAGCGTCCTTTTGACAGCAACCTCAAGGTTGATGGAAATAGACTTGCCACCTATCTGAACTACGTAAGTACATGTGTTGTGCTTCTGCTTCTCTGCCTCTCTTTACTCTAAAATTTTATCTTCATAGAAAGATGAACCTGATGCTTTCAAATCATTAGGCACTGGAAATCGTGTGGCTACTTTTTTAAATTATGTAAGTATGTGTATCCTGTGGTGCCTGGTATTGCTCTTGACTTGGCATCAGAGTCATCGGCTAACATGAATCCACATCAACACTACACCGGTGGCTCTCAACCAGGTACAATAAGACAAAATAAGCTATAAAACAGGCCAAACGACTCAAAATATAGAGTTCTAATTAGAATTCACACCCTCAACAACTGTTTCCATTGAAGAACCAGGATTTACACTGTCCCGAAAAACATGGATGTATGAGGTGGCCACAAAGTGTGACTTGTAGCCCTAGAAAAGTCAGTAAAAATGATTAAACTAAATAATATGGGCATCTTAGAGTCAAAAAGCTTGTGAACCACTGCAATGCACTTTTTAGGCAACTGTGCATATTTTGTGACAATATGATATCTCTGAATAGCTCTCTTCAGCAGATACATTTAATCCAGAGTGTTCCATAGTACATTAAAATGATAATGGTGATAAAAATAAAAGACTCCCGCTCTACTTAAAAACAGGAGAAAATTATATAGCATAAAAAGTATATTGCACCAAACATGCCATAACTTCCAGGTACTGCTATATATTATGTGACCCTAGACCACAAAACCAGTCATAAGGGTCAATTTTTTTAAACTGAGATTTATACATCATCTGAAAGCTAAATAAATAAGCTTTCCATTGATTTATATTTTGTTAGGATAGGACAATATTTGGAAATCTGGAATATGAGGGTGCAAAAAAAATTAAAATATTGAGAAAATCACCTTTTAAAGTTCTTAATGCATATTACTAATCAAAAATGAAGTTTTGATACATTTATGGAAGGAAATTTACAAAATGTCTTCATGGAACATGATCTTTACTTAAATTTTTCTTTTATGCCAAAAATAATTAGAATATTATCATTTTATATGGGTCCACATATATATATATATATATATATATATATATATATATATACAATGATGGAAATTGGTTTCTTAGTATCACTTCTGTTTCTAATTTACCTTTATTTTGGGCAGAATTTGTATCCAGATTTTTAAAATTGCACCCATATTCTGGATTATATAGTCCTTTTTCTTTTTTTAGAATTTTCTTAAACATAAACGTGAAACACTGATGACATACCATGTTGTAGTGCTTGAAAGGCAGATGTTAATAATCTTTGTTCATTACAGATGAGTGATGTAGAGGCTGGTGGGGCGACTGTTTTCCCTGATTTTGGTGCCGCTATTTGGCCTAGAAAGGTACGGGCAATCTTTATAAACACTTCGTGAACCTTTAATAAAACCTGTATGAAATCATTAGATCACTGATGATGGTACTGAAATAATCACTTTGTTACATATAAATGCTGTATATTATATGTAGTAGACACAGTGTAAGCAGTGTAATCTCTTTTCTTAATTGTTAATTTTATCCCATTGATCACCCTGAGATGTAAATATTGGAGTCAGCATCAAGTTTTGAATCGGCTTGCAGTGTTAAGTTGATGATTTAGTTAGGCCACAGTTTATTTTAAGGTCCAATTATCACTATTAACTCTAATGTTTGCCTCAAACTTCTAATTTGCTGCTTATTAAATGTTATTAAGGTAGTTGTTAAGTTTAGGTATGGGGAGGCATTAATATGTGCTTTATAAGTATAAACAGCCAATATGCTGGTAATATGCACGCAAGTTAAGAGTGAGAGTTGGTCCTTAAACTAAAGTGTTGTTTTTAGTTATTTTTCAGATGTAGCATTTAATTAAAAGATCCTTGTCTCTCTGTAGGGAACAGCGGTGTTCTGGTACAACCTCTTTAAGAGCGGAGAAGGAGACTACAGAACGAGACATGCAGCCTGTCCTGTTCTAGTAGGCAGTAAATGGGGTAAGTGAACAGACTCGGGAAGAATTGTCTTTTTTAAACACCGCTGATACCATGAATAGGCTGCAGATCGGTGTACTTTAATTGTATACATCCAGTGTTCTTCTGAGAGAGATCTACTCCTGCTGTTGAAATGAACATGGCACAAGAAGTAGGTTGTTTTTAAAGCATCATGTCCATTCCTCCCTTGTCCTCTCGTTTGGCAGTTTCAAACAAATGGATCCATGAGAGAGGTCAGGAGTTCAGACGCCCGTGTGGCCTGACTGAAGTGGACTGATCTTGAGCTTGTGAGCTCGGTTCTAGCCGCATTGCCTCGACTCTGCAAACACCGACACAATCAAACACCCCAGACACCTCGAGAGCGTACATGAGTTCCAGTCAGGACTAACTGCTGTGAGACACGGGCAGGCTGGGGTTTGTGAGCCATTCTGTGTGTGGGGGATTTCTCTGTTAATTGGAGTGTTGTCATTTACCCTTTGGCTGATTAAACTGGAGTATCGTGTCATGTCAGAAATCTCATTGTGTTCATATGATGCATAAATTATTGTCCTGTTCTTCAGTGATTGTTTTATATTCTTATATGGTTTGCAATAAAAATGTCTAAATATGAAGTCATGTTTCTTTGTCTGCCTTTTGAGGAGCTGTTTAGGGACTATATTTATAATATATAATATATTATATAATATAATAATAAAAAAAGTATTTTGATTGGTTTTTCAGAAGCTGTATCTGAATTGATATTTATAAATATTTACAGGCCGTTTATTGTAGCTCAGATGTGGCATGAATGCATTAACACTGCAGTTACAATTCTACAATGATGCCTTGAGATTAATGGGGTTTAAATGGGTATTAAAGGGGTCATCGGATGCAAAATTCACTTTTCAAGTTGTTTGAACATAAATGTGTGTACACATCCATCCTATAATGATTAAAATTTTTTTTTTTTTAAATCCACTTCCTCAAATCAGGCTGTTCTGAGATTCCTGTCAGAATGACGTAGTTCTGTACAGACCCCTCCCACGATAGTTGATTGACAAGGCCGTCTTGCCTTAGACCCGCCCTGAGTGAGCTGAGAGCTGTCCTCCTCCGGTGCAGGGAAGACGAGATGTCTCAGATTAAGCGATTGAGGTGTTCTGTTGTTGAATGTAATAATGAAAATAGCAGTCGTAATTTACTCCCGACATCTGAGCCGCTGAAGACGCAGAGGATTAACGTTACTTTCGCTTTGAAGGGAATGCACCGATCCCCGATCTGCCTAAATGTGTCCATGTTCGCCCGAATCATTTGTGATCCAGCTTCATCTTCAGAAGAAGTGAATATAACGTTTTTTTATGAATCTTTGCAAATCGCCTTTCCTAATATGTGCTAGTTAGACAGTTTTGTGGCTAAAGTAAACAGTGCAGCTCATCACCCTATGGAAGAGAGGGGCGGGGTCAAGAGCTCATTAGCATTTAAACTCGCTCATTAACATGGACTAATGGCTTGCTAAAAACAGCTGATTTTGACCGGTTTAAAAAGATGATTTTTACTACCATTGAGAAATTTTAACCAAAGCATTTATTTAAGACCCTAAAGAATCATATCAACTTGTACAAAATGGGCATCCGATAACCCCTTTAAATGGGTATTAAAGCGTTAATGGTCATTAAAAATAGTGAAGGCCTCATCAAACAAATACATGATTTTAACATGTTTGCAAAGGATCTAATAAACTTTGGTAATCCATCCCACAATTTAGGGGCAGCAAACAAGAACGCCTGATTTCATTCCTTGTAAGCAAATCACTCAAACATATGCATATTACACAGAAAACAGGAAAGCACTTCCTCGGTCTAATGAGTTCTAATGCAGTCAGCTGACTGGAACTGCTAGTTAACTATTGGGCTAATCTGAGATAATATACACAACCATATATTGAGCAAAAAGTTTAATAAACAAATATGTTTTAGGTTTTACACCAAACAATTATGTATAATCCAGAGAGTGTTCTCTTGAAGTGCTGAAGAATGTGTGAATTACGGTTTACAGACGCCACAAAGAGAGAGAAAGGTTAAACTAAATTTATTTTCAATTTCAAAAATGTATTTCATTGAGCTTCACAGTTTATAACACTTATATTTGGCCAGACATTTCTTTTTCTGTATGAGATGCAATGGAAATGAAAGAACTTCAGTGCTGTTTGGTTTCCAGCGTTCTTATGTTGTGTTCTGCAGAATTGCATACAGGTTTGAAACCCACGAGGGGCTTTTGTTTAATTTTTGGGTATGCATGTAGAAATGCATGTGATTCTCAGATGACCTCGCAAACCAGTGCTAGTGGGTACAATTATTTATCTTCTTTAAACTTTTCCTTGTGTTTGGACACTTAAAGAAACACATCCTCAAAAGGATGATTTTTATGACAAGTACTAAGACAACATCTTTGATCCAATTTCAGTTTGAGATCTCTTACCCAGAACATAACCTTCCCTGGAGTGGGTTAGCTGTGGAGCGTAAGTTATTATGACTAGACTTTGCATCAGATTCTGGCAGTTTTTTTTTCTGGTGTCCAAAACCAAAAACTTCACCCAAAACTGTATTAAATTAAAGTCTTCTATCAGCCTGAGAGGTTGACAGAGGAAGCCAAGGAAGAGCAGAAAGCATGTGATGATTATAAAAAAGCCAGCAGGGTTTATTGAACAATCTAAGTGGGGTATGTTTCAATGCTCAGACTTTATCTGACCTCCACAAGCAAAGGCAAGGGAAAATGACTGCTTCACAACAGCGATGTCTGTGACGATTAAACCTTGAAATGGAGACGTTCTGTTACTGCATCTCTTACTTGTGAAGACACATATAATAATAACGAGAGGGGGCGGGGCTTCGTAGCATCATTCTGACAGCGGGAGGGGGCGGGGCTTCGTAGCATCATTCTGACAGCGGGAGGGGGCGGGGCTTCGTAGCATCATTCTGACAGCGGGAGGGGGCGGGGCTTCGTAGCATCATTCTGACAGCGGGAGGAGGGCGGAGCTACGCAGCATCATCGGAGCTTGTCGTTTTATTGTACGGCTGCTGATGCTGAGAGGTCGCGCTGAGAAATATGTAGGACCATGATTGCGGATTTGAGGTTTGGGGACCGTGGCACATCGTGGCGGGTTGTTTTTTAGGTAAGCACAGCGTTATTCCGGGCGTCTTTGAGTCGCTGCTGTTTTAACTGTTCGTGCGCGCCGTCGCTGAGATGCGCTTCAGAGAGCCACCGGACAGACTGACAGTATCACAGGAAAGCTTAGGGCACGCCTAGAAAGCGTTTATGACTCGGTTCAGGTGTGATATGATGTTTTTGTATGGATGTGTCAATGGGAATGGGCGAGCTCGGCCTGCGCGTCATGACGCGTGAGATTCAGCCCTGCAGGCCGCGAGGAGACACTGATGCGGTGCATTACACATTATACTCTCTCATACATGATGCTACTCATACTCATAACAGCATCCACTTCTCATCACAGAACCATCATCTGTCGAAGGCCTCAGGCAGTCTGTCACATGACCTCCGCTGCCGTGTCAAAATAACACATCTCTCATCGATATCCTTTGACTGTATACTACAGAACAGACAGGGGACATAGCGTGTTAATATCTGAAATATTTAAAAATCCCTTGAGAAAGGAGCTCTGTATTATATTGTTATTCATTCCTACTTAAAAATCCTGCAGGATTGTGTATTCCTATTGGAATTTCCATCGATTATAATTTAGGATCTGTGCTTATAAAAATCAAAACTTAGATTCTTAGAGTCCTGTTCATCATTGCATAATTAATCAGAACTCTACATGTTTGGTTATAAAATGTCTTACTTCTGGGCAGTTAAAGAAAATCTCTTTGGGAGGATCAAAGATTTTCTTTAAATTCCATTTGATGTCTTAAATGGGCATTTTGTCCTTTTGGGAATCAGGAAAATCCTATTGAGAAGTATGTGTTCTTAAAGGTCTACTTTTATTTTGAGTTAGAATCCAAAAAAGGCCATTTCCATTAGAGAACATTTAGGATTGGTTCCAAATGATGACATTTATGAAAACTGCAATAGGAATCCCTAAGCATTTTCATAGGCTGCAGGGAATCCTCCAGAAAATATGTCATGAGTGAAAAGCAGTACAGTGGCTCTTTATGTGATCATTTGTGACCCTGGAGCACAAAAGCAGTTTTATGTCGCTGGGGTATATTTGTAGCAATAGCCAAAAATACATTGTTTGGGTCAAAATTATTGATTTATCTTTTATGCCAAAAATAATTAGGAAATTAAGAATAGATCATGTTCCATGAAGATATTTTGTAAATTTCCTACTGTAAATATATCAAACTTAATTTCTGATGAATAATATGCATTGCTAAGAACTTCATTTGGACAACTTTAAAGGAGATTTTCTCAATATTTAATTATTTTTTATTTTTTTGCAAACCTCAGATTCCAGATCAATATATTACATAACTTTTACTCTATACATTAACCAGTCATATGTCTTCATATTACAAAGAATACAACAAGAACTCAAACAAGAAATTTTAATAGCCAATGTGTTCTGATTTTACGGTTTTGGCTTCTATACTATAAAATAGTAGCATTTTATTAAGCTGTTCAACATATTGAACTATTTTAAACATGGAAATAATTAGCTATTAGTTATACATATTAATATTATTATTGAATACATGTTTTTAATTTAAAGTCTGAAAGAATAACCATCTGAAGTAGTGTTGTCTGTATGATTTTGGATTAGTAGGTTTTGTTGTTGTTGGTACAATTGACAAGATTATGTTCCCCTGCCAAATAGAGGCATTATCTTAAAATAACCCAAATCTATTTTACAAAAAGGAAATGATATACGGGTCTACTAACCGGAGAGACTGTCATTTTATGCATTTAATCTCCATGAAATTTAATGGAAATATCTTGAGGGAAAATATATTTTCGAATCAGTGTTATATTTTCCCGACAACAGACTTTTTGGATGTGAATTGATATGGTAGACTATTGATCAGTGTGCACTGATGTTTGCATTTCATATCGAACTGCATTCCATGACTGTTAGTTGTGGGGCTGAAGAGAAACCCTTTGAAACTGAACTGGGTTTTGCGTCATTGCCTCCATTTTCAACTTCCTGGAAACAGAAATGTTGCAGGGGTCAAACTGAGCCATGGCTAGTGGCTAGTGTTACTGTGTTTGTGGTGTCTGGAGTTTGGTGTCAGTGGATGTAAAAGTGGGTCATGATGCCAGTGTGTTTGTGCTCTTGTCTCATGCTATAGCAGTGAACGGGTCAGAGCAGCTGGAAGAGGAACTGACCGTAATGTCCCTTTAACAGCCCAGTCCCTCCAAGAACCTTCACTCTTCCAGTAATTAAATGCCTTTCTTTATTCTATAATTTGAGCAGCATTTCATGTTTCAGAGTGCAGCGAGGTTAGCTTATTGCCTATAAAGTGGTACACAATTAATCACTACTTTTACCTCACATTACTAAATTTCAGTCTATTGATTTGTCACGTGCAAATTTATTAGTGGCATTTTCTAAGGCAGGCATCGCTGTTACGCATGCTTTTAATTTACAGGGATTTTACAAACTGTACAGTACAGAAGCTTTACAGAAAGAAATTAAAAATCAATTAAAAAATGTAGTTTCTATTGTATTACCAGTCTTTATATGCTGCCTCTGTTCACAACAAAATCAGAATGCATTCAATGTTAAAAATTTGCAGCAAGCTCGGAAATGTAAGGCATTTTCAAAGCTCTATTTGAGAAATTGCAAATGTATTAATTTATTTAAAAGAAGTAAAAAGCTTATTGAGGTGAATCCTTCAAGATATTTTGTTGTTGATTCGGAAAATTGGACCCATTTCTTTTAAGTGCATAAAAAAAAAGTTGCCAACAAAATGTAAAAGAGAAGACACAAAATTAAATATTTAAATATTGTTTTAAATATATAAAAACTTTCAGCAACTTTATTGTCAGTATGGGACATCATTGATATGTTTATAAAAAAATACTGAAGTAGGCTGTCTTGCTGATGTAATATGCATAAATATATAAAGTAAAAAAAGAAAGGGCAAATTGTTAATCAAAGGCAAAAACACCATAGAAACCCATATGGCTCACAGGACCTGACAATAAGAATGCATTGAATGTTTTGTTCTGTGTTGGTCCTAATGAATATTAACCATGGTTTTACTACAAACCACCACAAAAAAAACCCACATTGTTATTGTAGTTAAATCATGGTAACCACAAATTAGCCATGGTTTGGCTACACTAAAGCTTCTAGATGAATTTAGACAAAAAAGGTATTTCGCAATATTCAGTGTGATAGGGTGCGTGTCCTATACTTAGCGCACAGAAACATTCAGAAGGATTTATGGATGCAGAAGTCTGTGATAGACAGCTAAATCAGACCGGATGACCACGGCTGGAGCTAAATGTGCCCCACACAAATCTATTTTTTTAAACTTGGCACCCAGTGGCTTCAGTGTGTGCTTTTTGATTCAGTCGTTTCTGGGTTAATATGGTATTAGTGATAGTGGTTTTATACCGTGGTACAGTATGGCATTGAGTCCTCACACTCATTCAGTCCTGAACTAGTAGATTATTGTCTTTCATGCATGTGTACAATGATTAATGATCACAACAACCTCTGTGCTGTTTATATTCACCCAATCTGATATTCTTCAACAGTGATAATCATCAGATGTTGAAATAAATGAATGCTTTACTCAGAATATATATAATGAATGAATTAATTAATGGGATATTTTCTTTTTTAAGCATTGAGTGAAGTATAACACTATACTTCACTGAAACATGTTTATCACACTGCAAAAAAGAAAAGAAAAAGATTTTCTTAGTATACATGATATATATATATATATATACTTGAAAAGCAAAATGGCAAAGTCTTGTTTTCGGAATAAATGATCAAAATGAAGTGATTTTATGCTTGAAACAAGTCATTTCTGTTTCATATTTCAATAATATGAATGGCTGGATGTCTACTGTAAATGCAGTATCATAGAACTGCCTTAATAATAATAATAATGTGTTTTTTGTGTGTCAATTTTTGTCAATTTATTGAACAGCAGAATTTCATTATATTATTTAATGTTAGATTACAGGCTGCCTAAAAGGTTGCATTTACTGTAGGCTTTATCCGCTATACATAGCTTTACTATTTTGTTATTGTGATTTAAACAGATGTTAGTCGTGTTTAGATGTCCCTTCAGTTGAGAAGTGCTGACATACTGTACATTGTATATTGGAAATGCTGAACATGCTAAAACAGGACAATTTCTGCCAGAGTAACCCTTCATTTAAAATATTCACACTACTCGGTTGAGCTCAGTAGTGGAGTATAAACATTTTGGATGGATGGTGTGTGTGTGTGTGGATATTTTTTTCTATTTTTTTATGTATATGTATATAAAATGTATATAATTAATTAAACACGGATATAATTCAAACACTGAGGAAAATTCTTAAACATCTCTGTTTTAATCTGTGTCCGTCTCACTGTGCATGTCGATCATTTCAGTACTTTGGTCTTATATGGAAAATGGCTAGACATCTATTTTAGATCTGTTATAATCAATGGCGCCGTCTGTACTGGCATGGTCTACTAAGGCCATTTTGGCAGCATTTCTATTTTGGATGCACAGCACAGCAACTCCAGCCAATTTATTTTGCTTAATTGTCTGTCTGGAAATAAAATAATTTTATAAAAAAAAAAAAAAAAAAAAAAAAAATATATATATATATATATATATATATATATATATCCTGTTATAATCCTTGTTTTAATATCAATTTAATTTTTTTTTTCATTTAATTGTAAATAATGTGCAATTAACAAACAGCTGATAAAATCCATCCATTGAAGACGAAAAAGTGGTCTGGTCTGAATCAGGAGAGAAATCTGCACAGATCAAGATCACAGTTTACAAGCCAAAACAGCTCTAAACAAATATTTGGTTGGAATATGTGATGGATTTGTTTTCTACAAAACACACAGCTTTGGCTTCTCCAGATGTTAACTGATGGACTGGAGTGGTGTGGATTATTGTGATGTTTTTATCAGCTGTTTGGTCTCTCATTCTGACGGCACCCATTCACTGCAGAACATCCATTGCTGAGCAAGTGATAGAATTACACATTTCTCCAAACCTGATGAAGAAACAAACTCATCCTGAGGATCATAATTTCAGCAAGTAATTAATTTGACGTGTCAGATGCTTCATGCTGTCTTGTGTCAGCAGCACATCTAATTTTGCGCTGATAATTGTGCCTTATTTTAGTAGTTTCAGGCGACTACTGTGTTGTACAGACAGCTGTATCTGGAGAGACAAGCTTCAGTCTTCATTCACAATCTCTTAATCGCCATTATGCCTCATCGTCATCATAATCATTCACAATCTCTTAATCATCATAATGCTGTTTATGTAATGAAGGTCTTGAGTTTATATGTCTGACTGTAGAAGACGGTTGCAGTGTGCATGGCTGTGAAGCATGGTTAAACACTGTAGTTTAGTACAGTCAGTAGTCCAATTTTAGTATCTGAGTGCTGGTGTGACACAGCATGTGTGTGTGGGTGAGCGGTTTGCTGCATGTGTTGTCAAGAAAACTCGAGCCTGTGCTGTCAGTATCTTGTGTAAGTTGATTGTTCTTCATACTTAATAATTAAATGCTGGGCCAAGAAACAGTGGTTTATGATTAATAGCACTAGATAGTTTTTTATTCAGGTATTTGTGCTATGAAACAGCTTGTAATTTCCCGTGTAAGGAGGGGAGTATAGAAAATACACTCAATTAAAACATACTTTTCCTTGTTCTTTTATTGCTACTAACAATGCAGTGCATTTAAATGTACCACAAGAGAATTCTGTTCATTTTTGGGCCACACAAACTCCTAATTTGCTGCTTATTAATAGTTAGTAAGGTAGCTGGTAAGTTTAGGATTAAGAGATCTGAAATATGATCATGCAGAATAAGGGTCCGTTCACACAGAGTGTGTGTTTCCATTCCAATGCACCACTTTTAACTATACTGTTAAAATAATTTCAACATTTGCATGCAGCGCTACACATCAATGTCAGTTTCAAAACAGTGGACCAATCAGAAGAGCCCAGAGGTGGGGCAAGTGCTGCAAGCTTTTGTTTAGAGAAGAAAGCAGGCATTCTGTGCTGCGCTTTTATTAAAACCATTCCTGAGCGCTGCATCTCGCGTTTTTAGACACACTCTGTATGAACAACTCCTAATGCATTAATATGTGCTTGATAAGTACTAATGAACAGTTAATGTGCTAATAATATGCATGCTAATCACTGATCTATAATAGAGAATAGGTCCCTAAATTAAAGTGTCACTGAAATGGCAAATAATGTTCTCCTACACGCTAAAAAAATGCTTTGTTAAAAACAACCCAACTTGGGTTATTTGGCAACCCAGCGCTGGGTAAATATTGGACAGAACACATGCTGGGTTGTTTTATTTAAATCAACTATTGTTTAAAAATGATTATATTTCTGGGTTAAAATGGGCTGGAGATTAAAAATCACACACAAAATTAGTAGAGGCAACAGCAATAATCAAAAGGTGAACATTTATTAAGCAAGAACACCCATGGATGAAAATAAAAGACAAATTGAATTTATTTGAGTGAATACAGCATAGTTTACAATATTACATACATTTAAACTCGTTTAACAAGCATTTTAGACATAAATATGTAACATTTAAAAGTAGCATTTTAATTTAAGTGTATTCAAATGTTCTCTGTAATCGCTTTTTACAGATATATGCTAATTCTCGTGCCGGTGTGTCGCTGAAATCTGAGCTGGTGAAGGGCTGCTTTTCGTGGGGGAACTGCAATCTTCAGACCCGCGGCCACTCGTAGCTGAAAGATGCTGTGACTGACTCCATAACCTGCCCATAAACAAACAGTACTGAGATTAGAGAACATATTTTAACATTAAAATAAATTAAACTCAGTATTATAATGAATAAAATCCATTTATGTTATGCAAGGCAAAAGGCGTTTCCATCATGACCACTGCTGACGCTGTCAGGGTTCTGTCACTTCGGTCCAGTTTATTCATGGTTTTGTGACGGAGCTCTGACACTCCCTTCTTAAAGTTAAGTTAAAGTTGTGACGTATTGTCAAGTATGGTGACCCATACTCGAAATTGGTGCTCTGCGTTTAACCCATCCAAGTGCACACACACAGCAGTGAGTAGTGAACAAATGCACACACACACACACACACCGTGAACACACACCCGGAGCAGTGGGCAGCCATTGCTCAAGGGCACCTCAGTCGTGGTATTGAGGGTGGAGAGAGCGCTGTACATTCACTTCCCCCACCTACAATTCCTGCCGGCCGGGGACTCGAACCCACAACCTTTGGTTTACGAGTCCGACTCTCTAACCATTAGGCCACGACTTCCCCACTTGTCTTGTTCTCTCTTGTCTGCGTGCTCTGTTTCATGTTGGGGCGTGGGGTTCGGATCCCGGCACTCCTGTCTTATTCAGGCTCGGTTCTGGTTTCGTGTCAAGGTACGGACACTCACGCTCCAGGTTTGTCTCGGTGTGGGAGTGTGCGATTTCGAGTTTGCTCGGGCCGTGCGCTCCTCTGTCCTCTGTGTGTGTGTTTTGTTCGGCACGTGGTTCGGTTTCGGCCATGTGCTTTTTTCTCGTTTTGTCTTGTTCTGTGTGGCACGCAGCTTGTTTCATGTTTGTCCTGTTTTGTGAACATGCAGCTTATGAGTCTCCTCATTATATCTACTCAAGATGGCGCCGAGTATGGCTGCTGTGGTGTGGAACGCTCCCGTACTTTTGTTGTTTTTGTTTGTTTGTTCTGTGTTTAGTCATTCTCCTACTGTCAGTTTTACCAGAGACGAACTACTGGACATAAGGCAACACACACCGGACAATTTTTTTCCGGTTTTTGATTATTCAGACGCTTTGTTGGATGTTTTGGTCGGAGGGGCAGCGGTCCTAGTCAAACGCGCGCTCAGACGGAAAAGAGGGAAGCGCGCCGGCGCGCTGGTTAAACTCCGCGAACGCGGCTTCCGAACTGCGCTCCCAAGCATTCATCTAGCGAATCTCCGATCCCTTCCTAACAAAATGGATGAACTACTTCTCCTCACCCACACAAATAAGGACTTTACAAACTCTGCTGCATTGTGCTTCACTGAAACCTGGCTGAGTGAAAACATCCCGGATAACATGCTTCATTTGCCTGGATATCAGCTGTTCAGATCAGACCGCATCACAGAGCTAACGGGGAAAACGAGAGGTGGTGGACTATGTTTCTACATAAATGAAGGTTGGTGTTCAGATGTAACAACTCTGAAGAAGATGTGTTCTCCTAATTTGGAGGCCTTCTTCATAAACTGTAAGCCGTTCTATTCACCCCGCGAGTTTTCCTCCTTCATTCTCGTGAATGTGTACGTGCCTCCGGACGCGTGCGTGAGCGCCGCGATGCAACAGCTGGCTGAACAAATATCTGAAACAGAGCAAAGGTACCCGGACTCTTTTTTAATCATTCTTGGAGATTTTAATAAAGCAAATCTCTCCCGCGAACTGCCAAAATACAGACAGCACGTTACATGTCCCACCAGAGACAGTAATATATTGGATCATTGTTACACAATAATTAAAGATGCATATCACTCTGTCCCACGGGCAGCTCTGGGGCTCTCTGATCACTGTTTGGTTCATCTCATACCGACCTATAGGCAAAAACTCAGATCTTCTAAGCCTGTATTAAGAACTGTTAAGAGATGGACTAATGAAGCAGAGCAAGATTTAAAAGCTTGTTTTGACCTCACTGATTGGAGTGTTTTTGAAGCCGCTGCCACCGATCTGGATGAACTCGCAGAGACTGTAACATCATATATCAGTTTCTGTGAGGATATATGCATCCCCACCAGGACATTCTTATCATTCAATAATGATAAACCGTGGTTTACTGGGAAACTCAAACAGCTTCGTCAGGCCAAAGAGGACGCTTACAGAAGTGGGGATAAAATCTTGTATAACCAGGCCAGGAACAGACTAACAAAGGAGATCAGAGTGGCTAAAAAGAACTACTCTGAGAAGTTGAAAAAAGAACTTTCAGCCAACGATCCGGCATCGGTATGGACTGGTCTGAGGAACATCACCATGTACAAGACACCACCCCCACAGTCTGTGGAGAATCAACAACTGGCTGACGATCTCAATGTGTTCTACTGCAGATTTGAAAAGGCCAGACTGACACCCAGCACCCGCTCTGATCTGCACTTCACACATTCACCTTCCCCCCCTGCAACCCCCCTTACTCCCTCCCCCACCATTCTACCTGCGTTTAAAGTCTGTGTAGAGGATGTGAACCGGGTCTTCAGAAAACAGAAATCTAGGAAAGCTTCAGGACCAGACGGTATTTCACCTGCCTGTCTAAAAGTCTGTGCTGACCAATTGGCCCCCATCTTTACACAAATCTTCAACAGATCTCTGGAGCTGTGTGAAGTTCCCTGCTGCTTCAAACGCTCCACCATCATTCCCGTCCCCAAAAAGCCCAAAATCACTGGACTTAATGACTACAGACCTGTCGCACTCACGTCTGTGGTCATGAAGTCACTTGAGAGACTGGTCCTGGCCTACCTGAAGGACATCACTAGACCCTTGCTGGATCCTCTTCAGTTTGCCTATAGAGCAAACAGGTCTGTGGATGACGCTGTCAATATGGGACTGCATTACATCCTGCAACACCTCGACAAACCTGGGAATTATGCAAGGATCTTATTTGTGGACTTCAGCTCGGCCTTCAATACCATCATACCTGACCTTCTCTCAGACAAACTGAGACAGCTCTCTGTGCCCTCCTCCATCTGTCAGTGGATCACCAGCTTCCTGACAGACAGGCAGCAGCTAGTGAGGCTGGGCAAACTCACATCCAGGACTCTCACCATCAGCACTGGCGCCCCTCAGGGTTGCGTTCTCTCCCCACTGCTCTTCTCTCTCTACACGAATGACTGCACATCAAAGGACCCCTCTGTCAAGCTCCTGAAGTTTGCGGACGACACTACAGTCATAGGCCTCATCAAGGACGGTGACGAGTCTGCTTACAGACAGGAAGTTGAGCAGCTGGCTGTCTGGTGCAGTCTTAACAACCTGGAGCTGAACACGCTCAAAACTGTGGAGATGATAGTGGACTTCAGGAGAAACCCCCCTGCTCTCCCCCCACTCACCATCATGAACAGCACTGTGACTTCAGTAGAGTCATTCAGATTCCTGGGCACCACCATCTCTCAGGACCTGAAGTGGGACAATCACATTGACTCTATTGCGAAAAAGGCCCAGCAGAGGCTGTATTTCCTCCGCCAGCTAAGGAAGTTCAACCTGCCTCAGGAGCTGCTGAAACAGTTCTACTCTGCAATCATCGAGTCTGTCCTATGTTCTTCTATAACTGTTTGGTTTGGTTCAGCTACCAAAACAGACATCAGAAGACTACAACGGACAGTTAGGACTGCTGAGAGAATTATCGGTGCCCCTCTGCCCAGCCTCCAAGAACTTTACACCTCCAGAGTGAGGAAAAGGGCTAAGAAAGTCACTCTGGACCCCTCACACCCAGCACACTCTCTCTTTGTACTGTTGCCCTCTGGCCGGCGCTACAGATCACTGAGTACCAGAACAGCCAGACACAAGAACAGTTTTTTCCCCCAGGCCGTATCCCACCTGAACAACACATCACACCCCCCGGTACTGTACATCTGTAAATAACCCATCAAACCTTCATCTGTACATAGGACACATGCACATTCACAGTTCTGTCTATGGTCATGTCTCTTTTCTGTATATTTTTATTTTTATTACTATTGTTATCCTTAATTATTGTATATTCTCTTCATTAGTGTTCTTTATCACCTTAATTATATGTTGTCTGCACTATGTTTGTACTTTCTGTACTGGAAGCTCCTAACACCAAGACAAATTCCTTGTGTGTGCAAACACACTTGGCAATAAAGCTCTTTCTGATTCTGATTCTGATTAGCTGCGTGTTCGTGTCCTGTTTTGCACATGGCTAGTGATTTTGTTTTGCTGGCCATGTGCTTGTGTTTTTGTTTTGTGTGAGCACATGGCTTGTCTTGTTTGGTTCTATGTGCCATGTGCTCTCACCCACCTTGTTTCCTGATTATTGGTTAATTTGCCCCACCTGTGTTTACTCGTTACCTCATTTACCTCCTATACAAACCTTTATTTCATTGAAGAAGTGCACCAAATCGGCGGCACTGAGAACCTCTCTCTCCTGTAGAGGACTCGATAAGCCCATGATCTGACTGTAACTCTGCGGCTGGGTTGTTTTGAAAAAATTAAAATAATCCAATAAAATGACCCAACAAGCTGAACCCAGCATTTGGGTAAAAAAATAAATAAAAATTAACCCAGCTTTTTTTAGAGTCTAAATGTCCTGAACATGTTCACACACTCCACTACATATCTGACACGGTTTGGCATAATTTGACATAATCACAGCTAATTTTGAAATGAAACACTATTATTGTTTTCAGAGTCATAGCTTTGTAGGCACTGAATGCAACAGAGCTCACATGTCAAAACAACCCAGTTGCTGGATTTGTCCATATTTTACCCAGCACTGGGTTGTATTTAACCCAGCATTTTTTAGAGTGTGCTCTTCAATATATACAGTAAATCATATTCTGGCAATACACACTGAACTGTGTGTATTGGATTGATTTTGGCCATTGAAATGACTGACAAATGTGTCCCAGTCAACCTGAATTCACCTATATGTAATAATTAATATTATTATTAATCCCAATTAATTGTTATTCATATTTTATTATAGATTTTCATATCCTATGACATCGTGGGTCTGGGACTAAAAGGCATTTGAAAAAGTAGCAAAATAAATGATAAGACTTCCAAGATTCTAAGACTTTCCTCAAGAGTTTCCTTCATATAATAAGAAAAGGTGAAATCTGTGATAAGGCTGAAGTCATAGCATGACAATTTAAGTTTCTAAACATAAGTTTCCAAAGTGATTTTGTCCTTACCCTTACTGTAAATAGTAATGGAAATGTGTGTTTCTTTGTATTCCCACAGGTTTTCTCACTGCAAGGATAATGAGGAAAAGACGGAACTGGAAACGTCAGTGTTACTTGAAGTGATGGATATTAAGAGTGTTTGAGGAACCCCTACATCTGACCCAATGGCAAAGAAAGGCCGCGCCAAGGGCGAGAAGCCTGAAGCGCTCATCTCTGCCTTACAGGCAGCCAATGAAGATCTCAGGTCGAAATTAACCGATATTCAAATTGAACTGCATCAAGAAAAATGCAAGGTAGGCCAACAGCATGTACAGATTTACCTGGTGCTTCTGAAAGGCAAGGAGAAAACTAATTCTCTTGAATTGATTGTATAGCACCTTTACAAAGAACTTTCATAACCGTCATAAGTCTCTTGTGGTCATTTGATCAAAAATCCAGAAAAAACTGTGATATTAAAATATTATTACAATTTAAAATAATGGTTTTCGATTTGTGAAGCAAAGCTGTATTTTCAGCATCATTACTCCAGTCTTCAGTGTCACATGATCCTTCAGAAATCATTATAATATACTGATTTATTATCAATGTTGGAAACAGTTGTGCTGCTTAATCATCTTTTTGGAACCTGTGATACTTGTTTCAGGATCCTTTGATAAATGAAAAATTTAAAAGAACAGTGTTTTGTAACAGTAAATTGATAAAAAGTGATAGTAAAGGCTTATATTTTAAGAAAACATTGATAATAAATCAGCATATAATAATGATTTCTGAAGGATCATGTGACACTGAAGCCTAATGATGCTGAAAATCGTTGACTAAATTTAAAATTGTAATAATATTTCACGATATTACTGTTTTACTGTATTTTTGATCAAATAAATGCAGCCCTGATGAGCACAAGATACTTAAAAAAAAAAAAAAGTTATTGAAATTTTAATTATTTGAAACATTTGACAATTTAATAAATGGTGTTATATTATAGTTATATTATGGATTTGTCCATATTAGAATAGATATGGGATAAATGCAATATTACCACAAGCCTCGCTCATGAACTTATTTCTGCAGGTGACCAAGTTGGAGCGAGAAAAGGTGCAGGAAGGCAAGCGCATCCGCGAGCAGGAGCAGCATCGGCACACGGCGGCGCTGACGGAGCAGCGGGCTCGCTGGCACGAGGAGAAGCTAAAGGAGCTCGCAGCTCTGCGGGAATCGCTGACACGGCAGCATGAGCAGGAGTTGGCGCGCACCACTAAGATTAAAGAAGGAGAGATCCAGCGTTTGCGGTCTGCACTCAGTGCGCTGCGCGACGGCAGCGGCGAGAAAGTGCGCACGGTCCTAACGCTCGAGGCTCGAGAGGAAGCCCGCCGCTTCTTTGACCAGGAGCGCGTAAAGCTGCTGCAAGAAATAGCCGAGCTAAAATCCACCAAACGGCAGACGGATGAAGCACTGAATACTATAATAATAGCCGACAAGATGAAGGCTGGTGACCTGCGCACTGAACATCAAGCGCACCAGGAGCAAATTTCCAAGATCAAGTGGGACTGTGAGCGAGATATTCGTCGATTGGTAAGCCAGCGTTTTTATTCTTAATGTGGAAATGTCAAATAATAAAGCAATGATTTACATTGAATTTATAACAGCTGGGGGTTTTAGGCACAACGGCCCTTAGCTGTTATAAATTCACTGTAAACCACGGCTTCTTGGGGCTTATTGCTTTTATAAAACGGTTATTCCATATACATAGTTTGCAACAAAGTGGTTGCCAAGCAACACACAAACGTAAACAAATGTGGATGTTACTTTGTAATTTACAACAGCTTCGAACCAATGAGAATCAAGTTTTATCACTATCCGTTTTATAAATTCTAATTTTATATTACATATTTACAAGCATTATATGTATCACAGTATACACACCTCCCTGCTTATTTGGAAACAACATTGGTTAAATTGATTTTATTAACTGAAATAATGTTTGTTTTTTAATTTTTACCTTTATAATAATATACTGACAACCACCATAAAGTAGTTTATCCATAAATGAATATTTGCTGAAAAGGTACTGAGATGTATCTGAGTTTGTTTCTTCACTGGAGCTTCCAATGGATGCTCTGCAGTGAATGGGTGCCGTCAGAATGAGAGTCCAAACAGCTGATAAAAACATCACAATAATCCACACCACTCCAGTCCATTAGTTAACATCTGGAGAAGACAAAAGCTGAAACACATCCAGCATTACGACGTTATTAACTTTAAACAGTTGCTTCTGGTTAAAATATGAGTCCATAATATTGCTTCCTTCAGTGAAAAAGTCCACTTATTTGTTTAGAGCTGTTTTGGCTTGTAAACGGTGCTTGATATGTGCAGATTTCTCAGACCACACCACTTCACTGAGAAATCAATATTATGGATAGAGGATATTTTACTTTTTTCAGAAGCAACAGTTTAAAGTAAAAAATGTCTTAATGCTGGATTTGTTTCAGCTTTTGTCTTCTCAAGACATTAACTGATGGACTGGAGTGGTGTTGATTACTTATGAATTATTTTGATGTTTTTATCACATGTTTGGACTCTTATTCTGACGGCACCCATTCACTGTAGAGCATCCACAAAAAAAACAACAACAAACAAACAAACAAACAAACAAAAACAGAGAATTCTGGGAATGTCAATTCATGGTTTTCAACTGCGAATTGTAAGATAACTCGTTTGTTTTCACTACATCTAACAGTATTTTGCTGTAAAATTACATTAATTTTTCCATGTTTTACTATAGTGTTTTTACAGTCTTTTACTATTAAAATGATGATATTTTTGCAGTATATTTACAGTTAGGCACTATTTGAAAAAGATGAAAAGCCAAACCCTGCCTCTGTGGGTTAATGCAGTTTGAACTTTGTGCAGGTGGATGAGATCAAGGCGAAGGACCGGACGATTTTCTCGCTGGAGAAAGAGCTGGAAACAGCAACAGGCTTCTTGCAGAAGTTGCAGCTACAGAAGGATGCGCTTGATGAGCAGCTTTTTTTGGTAAAAGAGGCAGAGTGCAACCTAGGAAGCCCCAAAAGAGAGATCCCCGGCCGCGCTGGAGATGGAGCAGAGCATTGTGGGAGTCCGGTAAAGAAACTAGACGTGTTGAATCCACAGATGCACATGTCCTTGTAGTGCAGTGCAGTCTTAAATATATAGTCAATAAAATGATATCAGAATAAATTATTTCTGTTAAAAGAAAACATTTCTGTGTAAGAGTAAAAGATTGAGAAGTTAGAGTTAATCTAAATGTGAGCCTGGAGCACAAAAGCAGTCTTAAGTCGCTGGGGTATATTTTTTGGGCAGCGGCTATTTGCACTCAGTGTAAATAGCGATTAAATACTATTTACACTAGTGCAAATAGCATATTTTTTTTAGCGATAGATACTATTTACACTGTTAAAATAGCAAGATTTTCTGCTATTTATATTACTTATTGCAAATTGTGGCAATTATCTGCACCTCAGTATTGTCGTACATTATAAAACAGTATGCAATAATAACGTATTGAGTGCAAATTATAGTTTTAATTCAAATTATTAAATGCATGCCACCTTATTGGGACAATAAAGCCCTCCCTACACCTACCCTAACCCTACCCGATACTCTTATTTTCAACTTGAAAATTTGATTATTTCCTTCATTTTTATTTAAAATAAATGCCTTTCTGATGCAATATGAGATTCGAAAAGGGAGAAAAAAAAAAAAGTTTGGCAAAAGGAGGGCTCGAACTTGGGTCGATCGTGTCAAAAAGCATGAGTTTTACCACCTGCGCCACTGAAACTAATGCTCAATCACATGTTAGTGGGCAGAGTTAGTGTAAATAGCCTTTGCCAACAAGACGGGCTATTGGCACTTACTGTAAATAGGCACTCCGAATTTGTAGCAATGGCCAATAATACATTGTATGGGTCAAAATTATTGATTTTTCTTTTATGCCAAAAATCAGGATATTAAGTAAAGATCATGTTCCATGAAGATATTTTGTAAATTTCTTACTGTAAATATATCACAACTTAATTAGTAATATGCATTGCTAAGAACTTCATTTGGACAACTTTAAAGGTGATTTTCTCAATATTTAGATTTTTTTTGCACCCTCAGATATTTCACATAGCTGTATCTCAGCCAAATATTGCCCTCTCCTAACAAACCGTACATCAATGGAAAGATGATTTATTCAGCTTTCAGGTGATGTGTAAATCTCAAGTTCGAAAAATTGACCCTTATGATTGGTTTTGTGATCCAGGGTCACAAATGGTTATGTCCATTCTTGTTATGCAACTTTTTAAGTTAAGAATAAGTGTTATTGTTAGCCAGTTGAAGTAAGCGCTCTTTCACACTCAGTAACACACACAAACACTAATGCATTTACCTGATACATGATACTCTGCCTGCTTTAATAAAAGGCTATAAACTCTCAGTTCCCTGTGTAAATATGGGGTAATATCATTAGCATTTTATATTAGTGCATACATTTTCCTTTATTATGCAATGTACAGTACATGTGTGTGTGCTACTGATATATCTGGTGTTGTGTGTTTTAGGACATGAGAAGGAACCAGAAACGCATTAGTGAACTCAAAGCCACCATTCGTAAACTGGAGGACCGCAATTCAATCTTAGTGGATGAAAGAAATGAGCTGGTATGTTTCAGTGTCATTGAGTATCCAGGAAGCATTTATGCAAACATCATCAGTGTCGCAGTGAAGGATAAAAAGCAATGCCAACTGTGGAATGATTGTTGGTTTTTACAGGACTATAAAATCCTCAGCATGCATCTTCTTTTATGTGCGGTCTTGGAAACATTTCTCTTTTTGTATCTTTTGTTTATGAATAATTAACCCTGAATTGCTCCTCTCAGTTGAAGCGTATTCGAGAAACAGAGAAACAGTGCAAGCCCTTACTGGAGAAGAACAAATTGTTAAATAGGAAAAATGATGAACTCAGCCACTCCCTTCAGAGGATGGAGGATAAACTGAAATCCATAACCAAGGAGAACCTGGAGATGGTGGGTTCCTCTTTATCTCTCCAAATTGAATCTGCATTTTAAAGTGCAGGTGTAATGTGTGATTAAATCTAAATCTACCAAATGCTAACAAAGCACAGAAAGGCAGTAACCTTATATTTTAATCTTACGACAAACGTGATGATTTGAGCAGATAGCGTAATGTTATTGTAGTCAAGCAGCTGAACTTTGAATGCACGTACTTTCAAGTCTCTGTTAGTTGCTGTAATATCGACAATTTAAAAAAAATTAGATTGGTGTTTTGTTTTAAGATCACATAGTGACATGTTGTTTTGAAACATTTTTACATGTGTATTTAGCACTAAACACTGGGGTTATTTGGGATAAATGTTTATACAACTAAATGTTACAATCTAAATATTTTTGAATGTGAATTCACAATCTCAGATGGACAGAACACTGTACTGAGTAAGAAATTCACAAATAATTATGTAGCATTGCATCACTGTCTCAGCAATGGATGCTCTGCAGTGAATGGGTGCCGTCCAAACAGTCCAAACAGCTGATAAAATCGTCACAATAATCCACAAGTAATCCATGTTACTTGTTGTAATGTTTTATCAGTTGTTTGAACTCTCATTCTGACGGCACCCATTCGAAAAAACAAACTCATCTACATATTGGATAATCTAAGGAGAAGTAAATATTTTCTATAAAGTAAATATTTTCGTGTGAAATAGTCCTTTAAATTTACAAAAGGGTGACAACATGCACTGGATAAATATACTGCTTACATGATCACTAGAAAATGTGTAGAAACATTTCTTGTAAATAAAATACCGTATACTGCTTTCTGCAGGTGGAAATGGCTAGATTCTCACTGTAAAAATATTTTTCAAAGTTAAAAAGATTTTTGTAGTACATTTTAGAAGAGAAAATACTTCTAAATTTAAGGTTTAATTCATTGCGTTACTTGCCATTTCTTTGTGATTATTTATAAAATTCACTGAGTGAAAATTGTTTCTACTCCAGTTTTTTTTTCAGTGCTGTTGTATTGGTACTGTTTTGTTGTATTTAGAAAGAGAAGATTACCTCCCATCCTCCACTGAAGAAACTCAAGTCTCTGAATGATCTGGATCAGGCCACCGACGATCAAGAGATTGAGTTCCTCAAGCTGCAGGTTCTCGAGCAGCAGAGCATGATTGATGAGCTGACACGAGTGAGTACTTCTTAAAAACATCAGCCAGGAGTCACAGCAGTGAGCAACAAACACCCATCTATCATATCTTTCTTTTGCATGTTTCAGGATAGAGAAAAACTCTTGAGAAAGAAGAGGCATAAACGAAGCAGACCTATAAAGGTGAGTGTGTGATTTTCTCAGCTAGCTGTGTTTTCATCCAAAGTTGGGAATTGAACTTGTGCGGAAAATTGGAATTTCGTATAAAACATTCGTGAATAATGTTCCCGAATCCCATGTGTTCAAGAGAACACTTTCTTTCACTTTCTGGAAAACTGGCACAAAATATCAGTAAGTTGCTGCAAATGGAGAAGCCAGTCACTCTTTTTTCCTATATAATAAATAATTTGCGTCTCAGAGCGTGCAGATGAAATACTCAATAACAGACGCTGTCATATTATCTTGCATTCGGATGCCTGATGTTTGGGAATTGGGAGGTAATAATGAGTCATTCCACTGAATGGGTGCCATTACTTTCCCTAGGACATTATATGTACAAATATGCATGAATATTAACTCTAAAATACATTTTATAATTATGCAAAGCATAATGCAGATTAATATAACTGCAAATGTGAAATATTAATATCAATTACTTGGTTATACCAAATCATTCTGATGACACACTTTGGCGCAGGTGTTTCATAATGACTAAAATAATATTTTAGATCCTGTGCAATGAGATAAGTCTGCAAATTAGTGCAGTTATCAACCACCTGATCTGTTGAGGCAAAGTCACAGTTTTTTGTTGTGCATAATTTATTTTGTAAATGTGTTTCCATCATAATTTATGCATGTTTTGTTACCAAAAAAAAAAAATATGTATACACATTGCTACTGTTACAACACTTTCTCCTGTCTGCTTTCAAAACATCGCAGTCTGTCTTTAAACTTTTGGTGCAACCAGCGACCCAAAATTTCATTAAAAAAGTCCACATTAAATGGGAATCGGATCTGGAGTGATCTTATGATGATAGTGATTGGGTTACTCTTCTAGAAAAGTCACAAACTGTATTGGTATCAACCAAAAATAAGACTAAACAAACTTTATGGTGGGATCTTTGCCATGTAATAATCACGCGCTTCGTGAACTGTATAGTGCCATCGGTGAACAACAAACAAATAACCTTGACGGCTTTTTCATCATAGCCGGTGACTTCAACCATGCAAACCTAAAGACAGTTTTGCCAAAGTTCTACCAACATGTGAACTTTACAACAAGGGGAAACAAAACACTGGACTTTGTTTATACAACAGAGAAAAACGCATACAAAGCTGAACCCCGCCCCCACCTCGGGTACTCGGGCCACATCACTGTTATGCTAATACCAACATACAGACCACTTCTCAAACTCGCCAAACCGGTTCAAAAGCAGATCACAGTATGGCCAGACAATGCCACCTCAGCACTGAAAGACTGCTTCCAGGACACAGACTGGAACATGTTTAAAGAGGCAGCCACCTACAACAACCACACAGACCTGCATGAGTACACTGAAACTGTGACTGCTTACATCAAAAAGTGCATAGATGATGTGACAGTCACCAAGACCATTACCACACGTGCCAACCAGAAGCCATGGATGACAGCAGAGGTTTGTGGGCTGCTAAAGACCAGAGATGAAGCATTCAGATCAGGAGACAAAGCAGCCCTCAAAACAGCAAGAGCCAATATGTCTCATGGCATCAAGAAGGCAAAACAACAATATGCTAAAAAAATCAACAACAACTTCACAGACAGTAAAGACACTCGGTCCCTGTGGCAAGCCATTCAGACCATCACTAACTACAAGCCCCCACCACAGGCCAGTGATGATGACACATCCTTACCAGATGCACTCAACCACTTCTACTCACGATTTGAGATACAGAACGACACACCTGCACAGAAACTACTCACATCTCCAAACAACCAGGTACTCTGTCTCTCTCCAGCCGACGTAAGGAAGACCCTGTCCCGGATTAACCCACGAAAGGTTGCGGGCCCTGACAACATACCTGGACGTGTACTGAGAGACTGTGCTGCACAGCTGACGGATGTCCTAACAGACATCTTCAACACCTTGCTGAGCCAGGCAGTCGTCCCCACGTGTCTCAAATCCACCTCCATAATTCCAGTACCAAAGAAGTCACCCGTGTCCTGTCTGAATGACTATCGTCCCATAGCACTGACCCCAATCATGATGAAGTGCTTTGAGAGGTTAGTCATGCATCACATCAAGTCCAGTCTCCCAAACACACTGGACCCATTCCAGTTTGCATACCGTCCAAACCGTTCCACGGATGATGCAATATCCACCACTCTCCACCAAGCTCTTACTCACCTGGAACAGAAAGACTCTTATGTAAGAATGCTGTTCATCGACTTAAGCTCAGCATTCAACACTATAATCCCACAACAGCTCATCCACAAACTAAACTTGCTGGATCTTAACACCCCCCTCTGTAATTGGATCCTGGACTTTTTAACTGTAAGACCTCAGTCAGGCCGCAACTCCTCCAGCACTACCACACTGAGCACAGGTGCCCCACAAGGCTGTGTGCTCAGCCCGCTGCTCTTCACGCTGCTGACTCACGACTGCACTGCCAAGTCCAGCTCCAACCACATCATCAAGTTTGCTGATGACACAACTGTGGTAGGCCTCATCAGCAACAACGATGAAATGCTCTACACAGAGGAAGTGGCACAGCTGGCGAAAATCTGTGGTGCTAACAACCTGTCCCTCAATGTGAGTAAGACAAAAGAGGTTGTGATGGACTTCAGGAGAAACTGTGTTGACCACCCCCCACTGACCATCGACGGCTCAACCGTGGAGAGAGTCAGCAGCACTAAATTCCTGGGGGTGCACATCTCAGAGGATCTCACCTGGACCACCAGGGTCACGTCACTCAACAAGAAGGGACAACAGCGCCTCCACTTTCTCCGCCGGCTGAAAAGGGCAAGTCTCCCGCCACCCATCCTCACCACTTTCTACAGGGGCACCATTGAGAGTGTGCTGACCACCTGCATCACTGTCTGGTATGGGAACTGCAGTGCTGCTGACCGCAAGACCCTACAACGGACAGTGAACACTGCCGCAAATATCATCGGTGCCCCTCTCCCCTCCATCCTGGACATTTTCCTTGCACGATGCTGCAGGCCCACCCACCCCTCCCACAACCTCTTCCAGCTCCTACCATCAGGTAGAAGGTACCGGAGTATCAAAGCTCGCTCTGTCAGATTGCTCAACAGCTTTTTTCCCCAGGCTGTGAGAGCTCTTAACTCCAATCTCACTGTCCCCCTCTGACCCCCCACCCACCCAACTCATTACAGTTGACAACTTTTCCTAAGTGCAATTCTGAGTGGGCTATACAAACCACCTGTAGTAACGCACTCATCCCACTATATGCACACTAGACACTTTCTATGAACACTCCCTGCTACAAAGACTCAATAAAAAAATGTTTAATTGAGCATTGCACTACAAATCCTTTTGCATTTTGCGCTGTTTCCCACAAAATCTCTCTTTAATCTGCACAACAATTTAAATGTACGAAATGTATATAAAAAAAAAAATATTTAAATTTTTTGGCACAATTTCATGTACAGTATATATGTAAAGTTCTTGTACAGTCTCAGTTTGTGTATGTCTAGGCAACTAGGTATAGTAGTTACAGTATTTATAGTATATGTATAGTCAGATGGTCTATTTTTGTCTATAGACAGATGCTCTATTGTTGTTGTTATTTTTTATACTTGCATTGTTGTATGTTTATCTTATGTTTAACTAGTATGTAGCTCCGTGGTCCTACGAGACACGACATTTCGTTCCACTATATGTCCACACATGTAGCAGAATGACAATAAAGCTCAACTTGAACTTGAACTTGAATGTGTCAAAGATGTAAAATATCTACTGGGACTCTTCTTCATATGCTCTGGAGTTGTCCAGCCTTAGAGACATTCTGGAAGTGTGTTATTTCTGAAATATCAAAGAATCATATTGATCCTGATTGTAAAATTTGGATACTAGGTGATATCAGTTCACTTCGCATGTCCTATCATGAAGGCTATTTTATTTTGCTTGCAAGCACTGCAGCTAAAAATAGAATACATACTTAAAAACTGGAAATCTGAGAACCCCCCAGAACGAAAACACTGGATTAATCAGCTTGTATCTTGTAGTACCCCTGAGAAAATACTATATTCTGTTAGGCAAATACTCACAGACTTTGACTATATTTGGGCCCCTTTTCTTGATGCTCTACCTTTGTTAGGCTTTAATGATTGACCAGTTTGTATATTAATTGTTATGTGTATTTTTCCTTTCTCTTATTTTCTTGCTTCATCTCTGGACATTATTGTTTTTATTTATTATTATCGTTAATTATTGTAACTCTACCTTTATTTAACATTGTTTTGACAAATGTTTTAACAAACATTTGAGACAATTATACCATGTGTGGTTGGGTGTTCATTGTATTTATTTATTTTTTTGCTAACTGTTAAATATTCTGATATTCTTAGTGCTTTTGCAAACTACATAATTTTATGTATATCCCTCTACTGCATAGTGTTGCCTTCAGGCAACGAAAAGTTTTTCTTATGCCCCATGTTAAGTGCATGTTTTTTTAAATGATTGCAACCAATTAAAATGTTTGAATAATATCAAAGAATAGTCCAATAAGGTGTGGGAGTCACTATCAAGCTCCATTTGAAGGTGGGACGTCCTGTTCTGACACATGGTCACAGGAGCACATGGTGTGAGAAGAAGGCAAGATTATTTGCTTTAGTAATCTTATTTAAAATGACATGAACTGGACATAAAAATATGTGTGTGTGTGTGTGTGTATGAAGGTGTAGACTTTTGTCAGGTTTTATGATTTTGTTTTTTATTTTGCATGTTCAGAAATTCAGTTTTTCTGTTTGTTGCCTCAGGGCAACGTTACGCAATACGGGGTAAGGAAGCATGTGTCCACAGCTCCCATCCATAACCAGGATTTCCCATTATGTGCGACAAAAAGGGAAGATGCAAGGTTCCTGGGTGCAAAGGAACACCCAAAGTGATGTGCAAAAAGTGTAATGTGCACCTCTGTTTCACAGCAGAGAAGAAGTGCTTCTTGTATTTTAAGATCACTAGAAAGCTACAGACAGGTGTGTTTGATTAGGGTTGGAGCTAAACTCTTCAGGACAGTGGCCCTCCAGTTTCTCAGCCTCGCACCACGACACAAACCTATGTCTGGATCAAATGCAATATATCAATGTGTTTCAGGTGTTTTTCCCTTTTCACTTAATGATTTCTTGACATTTTTTGACAGATTTGTGGTTTTGAATTGCTCTCTGAATATTGTCTTATGATATGTGAATGGAGAATTTTCTTCTGTGATTCTGCACCATTGTTGAGCAACGTTGCCCCGAGGCAAGGAAAAATATTTTGGGTTTTTGGGGGGTGAGGGGTGGTTAAAAAATGTTTTATCAATACAATGTTCCCAAATAAACCAAAAAATGATGTGGAATAACTTTTTATCATGTACCATCAAAATGCATGCAGTAGAGGGATATTCCCAATAAACATATCTTTACCAAAAAGAAACTCACTCTGGGGTAAAAAAAAAGTCCACATTTACCTAGAATTGTTCTTGTTATTCTCCCGCGCAGAAGCATATTGTTGTAGACACATTCTATGGGTATGATGAAGAGTCTATGGATTCAGAAACGTCCTCGGTGGCTTCCGTGCGCATGGACCGAACCCCGGCTACACCAGACGAAGATTTAGATGAGGTGAGCATTTAGGAAGATTGACTGTGGATTTCCTTAATTTCTCAATCAGGATTCATGTGTTCTATGCTGTTCATGTTCATTATTTCTCATATTCTTAAAGGGTTTGGCGGCTGAAGAATTTGAATTGCGCTTTAAGCAGTTGACACGGGAATATCAGGCTCTTCAGAGAGCCTATGCCCTGCTGCAGGAGCAGAAAGGAGGTGTGCTGGACGCTGAAATGGAGGCTAAGGTATTCCTTAAATACTGTCTATGTGCAACTGCTTATCCATTTACATTACAGAAATCAGGTACAAGACTCTCTTTTTTTGCCCAGATTTAGTAACTCTTTCAAAAATGCAATTTGTATAATGTGAATGCACCTTTTTCTATGATTACCATGTTTTTAATCTGTTTTCAATCTTTTTAAACTGTCCTGATGAATGAACTGTCAGAATCAAAGAAAAATCCTCATCATGGTTGTTATTGTTAACTATAACAAAAGCTAAAAAGCAAAGAAATAAATAAAATCTAAAAAATAAGCTTATTTTTGTTACGCTACTGTGTCGGGTAAACATGCACAAAGAAGATGATGAAGTCAAATAGTATTTAATAAATCCACATAAAGGTAAATCCACAGGCAGGCGGGTGACACACGTAGAACGTCGACATATACAATACTGGACAAGGGAAAACAGGACAGACTAGAACTTAAATAGGGAGGCACATGAGGAAAATTAATGAGACACAGGTGAAACAAATGACAAAATCAAAGGGGAGACAGAAACTAGGTCATACTGGGAAGACAATAATGAGACGCCGAGTCTGACAATTTTATTTTTGCTCTCATAAGCTGAGATACTAAACAATAATAATAAATAAACAATAATAAATACTGTATAGACATATTTTAAAACAAAATATACAAAATTGCACATCTAAATCATGTGCAACCAACATACAGAAACATGCAGGAAATTAAAATACAGTATATATACAGTCGGTTATATAGAGGACTCCTGAAGACCATTGTTATTATTTGTCAAGATCAATAAGTCTGATGAACTAGGGTTCCAACAAGGGTCCGGTGCCATTAATATTATATATACAGATACAGAATATATACAGATTGTTTGAAAACTAAATGGCAAAACCAAACAATTTTGGAAACACTTTAGTTTAGAGAACAATTCTCACTATTAACTAGCATAAATATTACTAGCATATTGGCTGTTTATAATTACTTATAAAGCACAAGTTAAAGTCTTATTTTGCATGATCATATTTTAGATCCCTGAATCCGCCCCATACCTAAACTAACAACTACCTTACTAACTATTAATAAACAGCTAATTAGGAGTTTATTGAGGCAAAAGTCTAGGTTAATAGTTAGTTAATAGTGAGAATTGGACCTCAAACTAAAGTGTGACCAACATCACATAAATTTGCTCTCAAAATGTTCACAAACATAAGCCTCTAAAGTTAAATACTGTTATATTTGATAGTTTTTTAAATCTTTGCAGGCTCATGAGCAGCTCCTGGCAGATGCTCAAAGGTATAAAGCTAAAATCGAAGACCTGGAAAAAGAGCTCGCTTTGAAAGGACAGGTAAACGTCATTTACTGCTATTGATATTAATGCATGCAAAATGTATACACAGCTCGCTCTGACTGCAATATCTAGTGTGGCATTTATCTCGCTGAGTGTTTCTCCATGCTTACAAACGGATTTCATGAGTATCTGGTCATAAAGCCACAGTATGGCATGTATGTCTAATGCACATTGTTTGCTCTCTTACTCGCAGGACTCCAGATGGGTGGAAGAGAAGCAACTGTTCCTCAGACGCAATCAGGAGCTGCTGGAGAAGGTGAGAGAAACTGTTGGGGAAAGTTACTTTTGAAAGTAACGCATTACAATATTGTGTTACTCCCTAAAAAAATGTAACTAATTATGTTACTTAATTTCTTTTTATTGAAAGCAATGCATCGCATTTAGGAGTGTAATTATACATTTAGTTACAGTGCATGCAGGTACTTATAGGTACAGTAAGTGTAGGTACAATGTAATAACTTAACTTAAAATAAATACATTGTATCACTTTCTTCTATGTACACTATTTGTAAAGAGTTTAGAATAATTACGATTTTAATAATGTTTATTTTTAATTTTTTTTAAGAAGTCTCAATGTTCGGATGCCCCTCAATGTTGTATTTATTTGATTAAAAATACAGTAAAAACAGTAATAATGTGAAATATTTTTACAATTTAAAATAGCTGTTTTCTACGTGAATATATAGTAAAATATAATTTATTCTTGGGATCAAAACAGAATTTTCAGCATCATTACTCCAGTCTTCAGTGTCACATGATCTTCAGAAATCATTCTAAGATGCTGGTTTTCTCAAGAAACATGATTATTATCAATGTTGAAAACAGTTGTGCTGTTCTTTTGTACTTTCTGTTCTTCAAAGAATCCTGAAAACATATATAACAGTTTCCACAACAATATTGTGCAGCACAACTGTTTTCAACATTGATAATAATCAGAAATGTTTCTTGAGCAGCAAATCAGCATATTAGCATGATTTCTGAAGATCATGTGACACAGAAGACTGGAGTAATGGCTGTTAATTGCAGGCAGGTTAGTATAGGACAAAAAAAGCACCAACAGTGAAAGTCTTTTATAAACCCTGTCAGTTGGATGACGTTTCTTCTGATGTATTTTTTCCAGGTTGACAAGCTGGAGAATGAAAACGGAAAGCTGCAGCAGGAACTACAGGACTCTAGAGATCAGAATGAACTCCTGGAGTTTCGCATCCTTGAGCTCGAGGTTTGATCTTTATTTCTCTCCACAAATCACTGCTGGCTGCACCATACACTCTAGCTTAAGATTTTGACATGAAGTTCTTAACAGTGTTAAACTTTGACAAAGGTCATGCTAGTTCATACAAGTTTGTGAGTAAATGTGCAATTGCATTTACAGCTGTGCGGCAAATTTTGGCTCGTGAAATCCAGTAATTTCCAAGTGGAGGCATCTGTAAATATGTACCTTATATGTAGGGTTAGGTTTCAGCTAATTGAAACAGGGCAGTTTAATGCTGGTGAGGGTAGGTCCGTAAGCTCTTACTTAAACTGGAGCGTAAGGTGCACACTAGAGGCTTAGTAAAAAACTAGTAAGAGGCTTTCCATTGATGTATGGTTTGTTATGATAGGACAATATTTGGTCGAGATACAACTATCTGAAAATCTGGAATCTGAGGGTGCAAAAAAATCTAAATATTGAGAAAATCGCCTTTAAAGTTGTTCAAATGAAGTTCTTAGCAAAGCATATTAGTAATCAAAATTGAAGTTTTGATATATTTACAGTAAGAAATTTACAAAATATCATGGAACATGATTTCTAATTTTGACCCATACAGTGTATTTTTGGATATTGCTACAAATATACCCAGCGACTTAAGACTGGTTTTGTGCTCCAGGGTCACATTTACTCTGTGATCCATAACAGCCTTCAAATATGAGCAGAGGTTTCAGTTTATCCCGTTCAAGTCGATTCTAACTCAACTTACGGTAAAAATACTTTTCCATTGGAATATAGTATTTATTCATGAAATAAATTCATGTAATAATTGATTTTATATTTAAATTTTATATATAAAACATTCAGAAACCAGGGAAAGCGTGACACACAATAAAAAATTAAAAAGGTAATTGTGGCTTTTTATCTCACAATTCTAATCAATTTTTTTTGAGAGGAACTGCGAGATGTAAACTCACAAAATCAGAATTCTGTGTAAAAAAAAAAGTCAGTTTATATTCTCACAATTTCTCTCCACTAAGTTTTCATCTCACATTTCTGTTTTTTTTCCCTTCATGGAGTAAAAAAATTAAAGAGTTAATTGCAACTTCTATGACGTTTCTTTTCAGAATTGTAAATTTATATCTGACCATTTTTTTTTTTAAGTCTGAATTGTGATAAACTCAGAATTACAAGAAAAAAGTCTGAATTGTGAGATACAAAGAAGAGCCAATAGCAAGTCATTATTTTATATAACGATTTTTCTTTTCAAATGTTAACGAGTGTATATGTCATCATCATCGAGTTATAAATATGCACATATTTAGTAGAGCATAAGTTGTAACCTAATGCCTTTTTATGCCAAAACTAAGGCTAGGTTATGCAAAAAAAAAAAAATCTGATTTTCCAACCCTGGACCGTGATTTTGCCCAAGGAGGCCCAATGAACTGTACTGTAAAGGGACGCCACTGCTTGTTTTTGGCATGGTGTCTTATTAAATGTATGTCCTTGAGGCTAGCTGATTCTACAATAAATCATTCAGCATAACATTCACTGCAAGTAAAACACACACGTGCACAATCCTGCCAAAATGCTCGAATTGTCTCTCATTCTCAGATGGAGGCATCCATCTAGTGGTGGAAGTACAGATATATAAAAACTACACTTTAAGGAAGCAGCCTGCTTTAATGAAATAGTTTGTTGAAGACACAGTTGGAGTAATGCTGTCGGTGTGAGAGTGTAATGTGTGTTTGATGTGATCTGTCAGGAGCGTGAGAGGAGATCGCCTCCGTTTAACCTTCAAATCCATCCTTTCTCTGAGGGAGTGAGCGCGCTGCAGATCTACTGTATAAAGGAGGGCGTGAAGGTAAATATCAAGTCATGAACTTTCACTTGCTTTCAGTAAGAGTGAGAAGTCGTGACCCAGATCTGCTATCCTCTGCTCTCAACAGGACGTGTGTATACCAGACCTCATCAAGCTGCTGGATATACTCGGGGATAACAGGGTACGTCACAGACTTGTGTAATAATCTAGTCATGTGATTTTGTGTTGTAGTGTTTAATGTTAATAATACAGACCTGAGACTCAGTGTGTATTTACGGTTTTACGCAGAACCTGAGGAATGAGGAGCAGGTGGCCATTATTCAAGCCAGTACCGTGCTGTCGCTCGCTGAGAAGGTACGTGGCTGCCTCAAGTTATTTACTGTATGAGATATTACAGTGCCCTCAACTAATATTGGCACCCTTGGTAAAACAATTCTAACCTTTCATTGAAGTAAAATTCTAAACGGTTAGAATTTTGTGATTTTTTTTTTAATGAAAGATCAAAAGGATAAACAATGCAGATTTATTTTCCAATAAATATATATATATATTTACCAAAAGTGCCAATATTAGTGCAGGGCACTGTATATACTGTATAAGATATGCATTCTAAAGAGGTCCAATAAGTGTTTTGAACAATGAAAGGCACGTCTGAATTATTACTAGTGTTGTATACTCAAGACTGGTCTTGTTCTCAAGACATATAGGTAACACTTTATTTTAGGGTCTCTTAACTAGTTGCTTATTAGCATGCATTTTACTAGAATATTAGCCATTTATTAGTAGTAATTAAGCACATATTAATGACTTATTCTACATCCCTAATCCTACCCAATACCTAAACTTAACAACTACCTCACTAACTATTAATAAGCACCAAATTAGGAATTTATTGTATATATAGTAGGGGTGTAACAAAATCCACGGTTCAGTTCGATAGGACACAGTGGTGCCACGGTTTGGTTCGGTACAGGGGTAATTGGTTACGTTTTAAACCATGACGGCGAGCCAATGGATATCACACACAAGCAACGTGCAAACTTTGCGCAAGAGTTATGCCGGTGAACGTTTTAATCTCAGTCAATTCACTATAAGCAGAAAGTGAAAGTAAAAATGGAATGATGGCGTAATGGTGAAGCTTTCAACACCAAAGCCTCGTACTGAATGGTTCAATACGAATACGTGTATATTTATTTAATTTTATTGTGATTTAGTTGTGTTCATGTGTACAGACGGGTGACAAATGTATCAAATATGATACAACGTGTTTTAGGAAAGTTTATTTGTTCATTGCATTAGGCCTATATGTTTTGCCCCCCCCCATTAATAGCTGTAGCTGTCATAATATATCATCTTAGTAAGACAAATTAATGGGAGATAAAGAGTGAAAACGGATATTAATATGCATTTTATGTAAATATTATGTTATACTTTTATTTAAAATACTTTTATTTCCTCAGCCTTGTCTCATTATCGATTAGATTTGTATGAATTTTGTTTCAAGACCACAACTGTGGTGATATCACTAAATTGCCAATGCATTGCAACAGAATATTGTCTTTTACAGAAGAATTCAATTTATTTTGCATCGTTGAATCACAATTTTCTTGTCAAACACTGTAAAGATGATTTGATGCAATCAGTAACTCATCTCTTCAGATGCTTCAGATGCACTCAGGAACTTGTTTCTTTTGATACTGTTGTGCCGGGTCAGAAATTAAGAGGGGATTGTGTAAAAAAAAGTCACAAAAAATAATACAATTGCCCACAAAATTAAAAAAAAGTACTTGTTTTTACGCTAGGCTTATACGTTTGATATAATTAAGCAATATCATCAGAGCAAGAGTTATGTTTTCACGAAAATAAGCTTGATTGCAAACATGATATTGATTTATCTCACGCTCTATAAACAAGAAGTTCATATTAAGTGACTTAGATTTTAGACAGTTTAAGCACAAGTTTGTGCTGTTTCACCAATGACAATAGCTCTAAACAAATCAACAAAAAACAAAAGCGTAATGGTTATTTGCGATGTAGATGTTGTCAGTAACCAGCATGTGTGTTGTGTTGTGATTTAGTGGATCCAGCAGATTGAAGGCACAGAAGCAGCTCTGCATCAGAAGATGATGGACCTGGAGCTCGAGATGGTACAAACTACAAGCCCTATCTTTACACATTATTTGTAATCAAAATTCTGAACACATTTTAGAATAATTTTGACCTTATTTAATTACAACAAAGCCTTAAAGAAAGCACTTATATTTGAGATTTGATATCTAAAGTCCATACTATGCATTTGCCAGATGCTTTTCCTAGAAATCTTTTGTAATGTACACTTCTGTTCAAAAGTTTGGGGTCAGTGCATTTTTTTTCTTTGTTTTTTGAAAGAAATTAATAAATTTATTCAGCAAGGATTGATAAAAGTGATATAAATACTTCTATTTTATATCTGATCCCAAACCTTGAACGGCAGTGCAAGTAAACAATTAAACACAAAATACTGGTTTGAATTCCTAGCAGGGACAAGACAAACAAACAAGCTCAAACAAAACAGCTTTTCACCTCATAAATTTAAGACAGGGCCATAAAATATATAGATCTGAGAAGAAATCGTATATCTTACCTGTTTATTATCTTATTACAGTGTACAGAACAATCATTCTGGCAACAAGACAAACACTTTAACAATATCAATGTAGGCCCCTACTATTAATACTAAAGTCCTCTGGTTTGATTTTAAATACAGTCAGAAAGAGAGCATTTGCATTTGATTATTTCACAGTATTATAAGGTTATTTACCCTGTATTGGATGGGTTAGAAGCTTAAATTATTATTACGCAGATGTCAGTTGTGAGATGCAATGCAATATAGATGCATTAATTAAAGAAGGCCAGCGTGAGTCTGAGGGAAAGCACTTACTGATGCCTTGATGTCATCTCCATCATGACTGGTGGTTTGCAGGAGATGTTCTGCAAACAGAAGGGTTATCTGGAGGAGGAGCTGGACTACAGGAAGCAGGCGCTGGACCAGGCCTATATGGTAAAAAACCTCTCCTTTTTAACATTTCTTCTTTTTTATGAACTTCAGCTGAGAAATTACTGTGATGTTCTCTTTTAGAAAGTGGTATGTTTTGTCTTAATTCTGTTATTTTGCCAAAGTAGTAAACTCTGGTGGTTTTATTGCTTTTGTTTGACCCCTTACAGTTTTTTATTTCAGCTGCTTACACAGATTTTCAAAAACTGTGCCTCTTTTTTTCAAAACTTTACACACATCTAAGAATTGCACACACAAAATGCAAAATGCCTCGCATCTCTTGCAAAATGAAACACTGCATTCAACATATCACAAACACTTCTCAAAAGCATTTGCAAACACCTTTGCCATAATATTAATTCCTGATAGATTTGTGTGTGTTACATCGAAAATTGTGTGTTGTGTTTTGCAAAAAGTGTTTTATGAAATTGAAATTGAGTCAAAGGCAGAGAATTAGTGTCTGGTTTTGCAGATTTGGTGAGTGCTTCTGCTGTTTGAGTGTCAGCTTTCAGAAATTGTGTGACAAGTAAAGATTTTGTGTGTAAGCAATTGAAAAAACACTGTAATTTGGTAGTCCACTGGATTTTCATTACAGAGGCAAGATTAGTTTGTCTTTTTGAACTTCACATAATTCAGTTCATTTTTCTAGGCATCGGTAGGCCTCAAATTGTTCTTAGATTTTCTTGAATTTGTTGCTTACAAAAGTATTTTGGCAATACATTTTCTCTTAACTGTGAACCAGACGAACCAAAAACGTGTGTGTGTACGTGTGCGCGTGTTTTTGTGACATACGAGGACACAAATTTGTATAATGACATGGTATTACAAGGAGAAGGTGATTTATGAGGACATTTCCCCATGTCCCCATATTTCAAAAGGCTTATAAATCATACAGAGTGAGTTTTTTTGAGAAAGTAAAAATGCAGAATTTCCTGTAAGGGGTAGGTGTAGGGCAACAGAAAATACGGTTTGTACAGTATACAAACCATTACGCCTATGGAATGTCTCCACAATTCACAAAAACAAACGTGTGTGTGTGTGTGTGTGTGTGCAACAGCAAATCCAGGAGCTGGAGGCGACCCTGTACAACGCACTGCAGCAGGATAAAGTCATCAAATACGGAGAACCTCTGGACGAGCTGCAGAAGGACGAGTTACGCTCGGCCGTGGAGAAACTGCGCAGACAGATGCTGCGTAAGAGCCGAGAATATGACTGTCAGGTGCTGCAGGAGAGGATGGAGCTGCTCCATCAGGCCCATCAGGTACCCTTCACATCTCAACAAATGCTCAGCGTTTTTAACATATTTTTATGCATGTAGTATGCGTTTCATGTAACCAAACATAAGATAAAGTAATAAAAGAGAAGGGACTTTGTCATTTATATTTCATATTTCCAAGGAGACATGCCAGAGAAGGCATCCTCATGATGGAAGAATTTAAAAAATCATATTTTTATTAAAAACATTTTTTTTAATGTTAAGATGGGTAATGTTGGGGAAAGTTACTTTTAAAAGTAGTGCATTACAATATTGCATTACTCTCTAAAAAGATAACTAATTACATGACTTTTTATGGAAAGTAATGCATTGTTACTTTTGCATTGCTTTTTCTCATCTGGGCTGGTTTTGCTTATTTGTTTTTAAAATAAAAAATTCAATTTCTCTCAAAATGGGAAAACAAAGTTTTCAAAACAAACTCGGATATTGTCTTTTAAATAAAATATTATGCGTTACTATACTATTTACAGTACTTGGCAAAAGTAATCTGATTATGTAACTCGCGTTACCCCCAACACTGAAGACCTGTGACAAATGGCATGGCTGAAATGTATCAAATATGATACAATATGCTTTTGAGGAACATCTGTTCATCTGTCAATCATCATCGTATTTCATTGCATTCTATATTTTGCCCCCACATTAAAAGCTGTAGATCTTAAAACTAAGCATTATATATCATCTTACTAAGACATATTATTGGGCGATAAAAAGTGAAAACTGATATTTATATACATTTTATGTAAATGTTGTTATATTTTTATATAAATAAATAAATAAAAATCATTGATTTACATTACAAGCTATCAGTATTTCATCTTACTTTTGGCTGTATACATTAAAATATCTGCAAATATATTAATTGTTATAGTTCACTAAAACCATAAAAACTTTACTTGAAATAAAAATAAATGTTTACTAATAATGATAATAATAAAAATGACTAAAACTTTAACCTGAAATATGAAAATATAAAAATAAAATATAATAAAAAATATTAACAAAAAATGTTCTGAAAAAATTAAGTTTTTTTTCTTCTGGAGTTTGAGCTCGATATCTCTCCGTGTCATACAATGAGCCAAAAAAGCCTGATGTATCAAATATGATATAACATAAAACACTTACGCAAACTTTTTTCTTTTAGATTTTCTCTAAATGTTCATCAACTGTTACAGTTTTTAAAAATAGATTTTTATGACTAAGATATAGCTAATCAAAAGAAGAGTATAGATTACATGAAGGAATCCACTGAAGAGCTAACCTGAATCAGCCACAGCAGACTTTGTGTTCAGCGAGGTAGATCAAAAGTGGTGATGACTAGTTCTGTGAATTCCAGCTGATTTCACCAGTTCAGTCGATTTATAAGCTGATTTGGGAAAGAGTACAGCTGCATTGTGCCATCAGGCAGTAAACAAGTGGAAATATCAATACAGCATTTCACACTCAAAACAATGATCAAATAAAATATTTTTAAAATGTAAAATGCACCAATGATATGGAAACTAATACAAAACATTATAAAAGATACAAAATATAGTTGATGTGTGTAATAAAAAACTATATACAAGACTATTTATGTTTGCTGGTTCTGTGTGATGTACAGTACGTCGACTGGTGATCTGATGATGCAGTAGCTTTTATCTACAGAAGAGGGCAGCAGATTGTTGGGACATACTATTGTAAAACCAATGCACATTTTTCAATTTTAATGTCAAATTTCTATGATATTTATGTTAATCTTCTGGGGATTTAACTTGTGGTCTTATATTAGCACTGTAATTGTACTGTACCGTAATCAGTGATTTCAGCTCTCTCAAACCTGTTTGCAGCAATTATATAATAAACAATCTGTGTGTTTCTCTCAATGCAGAGGATCAGAGACCTGGAGGACAAGACTGACATTCAGAGGAGACAGATTAAAGATCTAGAGGAGAAGGTAAGACTGATTATATCTCAATTGCTGTCGGCCAAATGATTTACACTGTACTGAAAATGATTCCTTAATGTCTCCCGGTTTTTGTTGTGATATGGATGTTGAGCATTTTCCTATGTCCTGGCTGTAACCATAATTAATATCTTTCTCTAATCTTTCTTTTTCTCTCTTTCAGTTCTTATTTCTCTTTTTATTCTTCTCTCTTGCCTTTATTCTTTGGCCTTGATGTCTGTGACATCTCCTGCGGAGGTGAGTGAAGGATCTTTTCTGCTTCCTTCTATTCTTTCTGTTCTCGTGTTGAAAAGTGTTTTGAGGAAAATGTCAATCTATTCCAAAAGGTACGGTTTAGAGCTTGACTGAGACTAAACTATTGTTTTAGGGGTTTATGAGTCACTACATGATGTAATGATAAGTGCATTATAGTGATGAGTACATAAAAGCACATACAAGCATTATATGAATCTGGACGTTTATTGTGTTATTGAAAGAGGCCCTCAGGCCATCCAAGATATAGATGAGTTTGTTTCTTCATCAGGTTTGTAGAAATGTGTCTCTGCATCAGTGTCTCAGCAATGGATGCTCTGCAGTGAATGGGTGCCGTCAGAATGAGAGTCCAAACAGCTGATAAAAACATCACAATAATCCACACCACTCCAGTCCGTCAGTTAAAGAATGAAAATGAAAAGTTGCAATTTTCTAGGCTGATATGGCGAGTAACTTTACTCTCATTCCTGCGTAATAATCAAGGAAATTTCCTGACGCAATGATATGACGCAGCGCCTGAAAGTAGTCCCCAGCTAGGTAACTAAGTCATTTTTGATGCCAAAATGCTAATGTTCTAATCAGATTCAATTATTTATGCTAAGCTACGCTAATAGTGCTACCGCCAGACCCGGAGATCGGCTGAATGGATTCAAAAACAGTAAAACTCAACATTAACTCTAGGGGAGTTGTAAAATTAGCCTATTTCCAAAAAAAGTGGAGTGTTCCTTTAACATCTTGAGAAGACAAAAGCTGAAACAAATCCACCATTGAGACTTTTTTTAAACATACAGGTGCATCTCAGAAAATTAGAATATGGTGAAAAAGTTTCTTTCGGCTGCATTGACTTTGGACTTGATAAAACACAATGGACCAACACCAGCAGACGTCACGGCACCCCAAATCGTCTCTGACTGTGGAAACTTCACACTGGACTTCAAGCAACATGGATTCTGTGCCTCTCCACTCTTCCTCCAGACTCTGGGACCTTGATTTCCAAACGAAGTGCAAAATTTACTTTCATCTGAAAAGAGGACTTTGGACCACTGAGCAACAGTCCAGTTCTTTTTCTCCACAGCCCAGGTAAGACGCTTCTGACGATGTTTCTGTTTCAGAAGTGGCTTGGTAGTCCTTTTCCTGAAGACGTCTGAGCGTGGAGACTCTTGATGCACTGACTCCAGCTTCAGTCCACTCCTTGTGAAGCTCTCTCAAGTGTTTGAATCAGCTTTGCTTGACAGTATTCTCAAGCTTGCGGTCATCCCTGTTGCTTGTGCACCTTTTCCTACCCAATTTCTTCCTTACAGTCAACTCTGCATTTAATATGCTTTGATATAGCATTCTGTGAACAGCCACACCTTTCAGTATTGACCCTCTGTGACTTACCCTCTTTGTGGAGGGCATCAATGATTGTCTTCTGGATCATTGCCAAGTCAGCAGTCTTCTCCATTATTGTGGTTTCAAAGAACAAAGCCTCTTTCACACAGAGATCCCTGAAAATACACGGGTAATGTGTTCCGGGAATCATCCCGGGATCGTTTGATTTTGTTTAATTCGCACTGCCAGTGATTTTCTGGAATTTTTCCGGAAAAAAACACTCCGGCAATTTCCCGGGACCAACGTGCAGTGTGAAAGGGGCTCAAGAGATACCCAGAATTTATACTGTAGGGATGGTCATTTATTAAAACTCAAATGTAAATATTCTAATATTTTGAGATACTTATTTTTGACTTTCATGAGCTGTAAGCTCTAATCATCAAAATTAAAACAAAAAAAACTTTTGGAGTGTTTTACTTTACATATAATGAATCTAAAATATATGAAAGTTTCACTTTTTGAAATAACTTACAATAATTTTTTTTTTTTTTTTTTTTTACTTTTTCACCATATTCTAATTTTTTGAGATGCACCTGTATACAGTATATCTGTTTAGAGCTGTTTTGGCTTGTAAATGGTGATTGATCTGTGCAGATTCCTCTCCTGATTCAGACCAGACATCTTTTCACTGGAGGAAGAGTTATTATGGATTTCATATTTTGGCCAGAAGCGGTGGTTTAAAGTTAAAAACCTCTTAATACTGGATTTGTTTCAGCTTTTGTCTTCTCCAGATGTTAACAGATGGACTGGAGTGGTGTGGATTATTGTGATGTTTTTATCAGCTGTTTGGTCTCTCATTCTGACGGCACCCATTCACTGCAGAGCATCCATTGCTGAGCAAGTGTTCCAAATGTTCCTATGAAAATACAAACTGGTCTGAGGATGAGTACATTTGCAGTGTGAACTATTCCTTTAAGATCTGTTCTTTAAAAATGCACATCTGATCTCAGGCTTTTTCTCTTTTGTCATGCACAGGATTTGAAGCAACCTGGAGCTGTCACATGCAACTGCAGTCGTCCGGTTGTAATGACTCAAGGTGTATTAGTGGCTGTTTTGTTTTTCTTGTGTGGAAGTGGGGAAATTCAGAGTTAATGATTATGGACTTCATTGGATTAAACCTCTGTAGAGGACCAGGACAGGATGCTTGAAATCACACTTACAGATCAATACAAGTGTGACAAAACATAATCATCATCCCAACTAGAGGATTGTAAATTATCTCTGCCATGCAGGGACCCGTCATGATCATGTCTTTACTGCATCTACTGCGACTGCTACCAACCAGAACCCGCAGACCTCTTTCTTTCTCACTCTGTCTCCTCCCACACACACTTTGGGAAATTTGAAGCGAAATGGACGTCTTTGCAGACACACATCCTCTCACAGGAGCTATGGGTGCTGAATTGGGGCCTGTTAGTGAGGTGACTGTCACATCTCTGTTATCAGGACCCCTTAGGATAGGCGTCTTCCTCACTGCCTGAACACAGAAAGGACAAAGAGACAGATTGAGAGAGAAAGCGAGACCATCCACTACAAACCATCCACACTAGCAGTTTTTGTTTACCCCTAGAAAGTTAAGTAGACTACTGCAACCTGAAAACTAATTCTGAGCAGCCTAGTTTTTTATATATTTTTTAAATTATTCCTCGTATTGGGCCTCATTCCTCCATCACAAGCAAAATTTATATGTAAATAAATGCAAAAGGTGTACGCAACAAAACTATTTGCATAATGTGACAGTTTATGCAACTAAAACCATTTTTTACCAAATGGCAATGAAATGGAAGAAGCGACAGAATTTATTTCTATATTGTTTTTTCATCTGAGTGTAACAGATTATAGAAAATAACAAATGTACTTGGTTTGCCATTGTTGATTGGATTTTGACATGAGGCATTGCACTCGAATAAATGTGTTTACAATAGATTTGTAAAAAATGATCGAGGTTTAAACTGACTATATGATTGGAGAATTTCTGTATACATTACCAAAGAGAGGTTTGATGATTGACCAAAAGATCCTACTACGTTTTAATTAAAAATTGCATTGTAAAAAAAAAAAAAAAAAAATAGAACCAATGAATAAAACAAAGGTTATTGCAACTTTTTATCTCACAATTCTGACTTTTTTCTCGCAATTGTGTGATATAAACATGCAATTCTGAATAGAGTATCTTGCTATAGTGAGAAAAAGTCAGAATTGCGAGATATAAACTAAAAAATAAGTCATAATTGTAAGTTTATATCTCACAATTCTTACTTTATAACATGGAATTGTGAGTTATAAGAATTATAATATAATACAAGTCAGAATTGATAAACTCACAGTTGTAAGAAACCGCAGGACTTCGTAGTTTGCATTTGCAAGTTTATATCACAATTCTGAGAAAAGAAGTCATAATTGCAAGATATAAACTTGCAATTGTGAGAAAAGTCCGAATTTTGTTGCAATTCTATTTTTTACGCAATCGTAACTTTATTTCTCACAATTGCATGTTTATATTACGCAATTCTGAGAAAGTCAGAATTGTGAGATTAAAAAGTGGCAATTGCTTTTTTTTTTTTTTTTGACCTAAACTGGCTTCCATATATCTATGAATGAATCACGATAAGATAAATAATGTGCATTTGGAAAATAAATGGAGTGCATTTTTATTACTTAAACTGTTCTTATGTAAATTATTGTACCACATGACAGTTTAAAATATAGTTTTGCATAAACTGTCGCACCATGCGCATTTATGCAAGTAAAACTATTCACATGCAACAGTTTATGAAAGTTAAACCGTTCTTGGGTAAATTGTTGTACCACGTATCATATGCAACAGAACATTTTTATTCTTAAATGTTGCACCATGTGAGAGTTTATGCGGGTGAAACCATTCTTTAGTAAACAGTCACATCATGCAAGAGTTTCACAAGTAAAACTACTCTTCTTGAAACTGTCACTTAAAGGCCCTACATAAGAACGGTTTTACAGATAATTTCCACAATTCTGCTTGTGGTTCACGAATGAGGCCCGTTGTCCAATAATATTCCCTGTCTATGATGTTCAGCAGTACCTCTTTCTGACTGCAGTGTAATATATATGTTTGTTGATATGTACATGTGTCTCTATTTCTTCTAATGTGAATACACTTCTCCTCCTGCAGCTTGAGCAGTAGAGTCACTGTGCAGTTTAGAATTTATTCATGACTATAAATTGCGGTGTGTATTGTGGTGACGGCTGCAGACAAAATGTTTCCGCCTTCCTCGACTGTCCCTGTATTTACTCATCTCTTCCCTGAGCCTCGTTCTTTTCTACTCTTTCAAATGAACAGCTGTAGCATACCAGCAGGACTTTCACTAACTGGTTTGTACTGAATGATCTTTCTAACTCCCTTTAATTGGCTGTGTCTCTGGCTTGTAAATATGTTTTTGGGGCATTCTGTATACCAGGTTTGGCTTCATTTCATTAAAGTCTAAATACCTCCTCAGAAATACGATAATCTTTCTTTTTTCCACCTTTGGATGTGCTGAGAACCAGTGCTGGGGAAATGGACTTTTAAAAGTAATGCATTACAATAACGCGTTACTCCATAAGAAAGTAACTAACTGCATTACTTTTTATGAAAAGCATTATGTTACTTTTGCGTTACTTTTCGCACCTCACTCCCAGTTTCTCTCAACACAGGACAGGAAAGCTGTCAGTCAGTCAATGGGAAAACAAAGTAACTGGCGTCACTTGTAATGCAGTACCCCCAACACTGCTGAGAACATGCTTCTTTCTACGTTTGATTGGACTCACATTAGAATTATATGTTTGTTAAACCAAATGTATTTTATTCCGAAACATTATAATGTAGTGCCTCAATATATAGAATTTACCCATCTATATTAAATAATAATTGTATTATATTTTGTAAAATGTTTATATTAAATATATAGTGCATGATTAAAATTAGGTGAGTAAAAGATGACATTTACCTGTGGTTACCACGATCTACATTGTGAATGTTAATAAGCAAATACAATACTAGAATCAAAGGCTGTTGAGTCCCAACTCGGTTGCACAGTCAGAAATTTCTATCTATAAAAATTTGGGTTTTACACTTGTTCTTACACTGTTGTTAATATAAGTGAATTGGATGACTAACAATTTTCTGTATAAAAAGTGATGACTAAAGTTATGCTTCTCAGCTCTGCAACACTGGCTCAATAACTATTGATGACTCGTAATGGAAGACTTTTAAAGGAAAATGAAGAATCACAGAGTCATTTTTATTCTTTTTAGATGTTTGGCCCCCATCTGCAAAAACACAGTTAAGAATTTTACTTCCAATCGTGATTCACGAGGCCCAATTTTTTAAATCTTACCTTAAAATGTATTTGGGGTGCATTTAGTATGTATGCATTTTTAGTTTCTGCTGGTCTGTGTATTTATATGAGTTTTTACTGTAAAGGATGTTACTTTGTACAGTGCTTTGAGAAGCTTCCTTTAAAGGCACTATATGAAATAAAGTTTTATATAGTGTCTCGTTTTCAGTGGAGAGCTGACGATTTCCAGCAACAAGAGCAACAATGACCACTGATGTGTTCAGGGACCTGAGAAAGTCTGTAAACATGGATATAATAAAATCATACATATAAAAAAAACTGTCGGCTTATGCTATGTACAATTAAAATCCGAAGATAAAAAATATGCTTTAAAAGTGTATATACAGAAGTTGGAGCTGCTCAAACATGAAAAAGTAAATTGTTCCAAAGCTAGGGGTGCAACTTTAGCCCAGACATAATGATGCCTGTTTTTGTAACGGAGCCAACGAGACATGAAGCGTACGGATCCGTTTGCAAGCTTTTATTCCAAAACATGGTCAAACACAGGCAGGGTCAAATATCAGTAGACAGATATGTTGAGGGCAAGACACAATAGTATTCTGAGAGCATGCATGGATGATGGGTCGTCGATCAGCGAACAATATCTAAAGGACTTGACAATAGGGGTAAACTGAATAACACGAGCAGTAATCCAAACAGAGTCCGAAAGGGCAATCCAAAACACAAGAATAATAATAAAAACACAGGTAAACAGGCTTGGCAAGACTAAGATATAGAAACTAGGAAAGGCTCCGTAAAGTAGCTATCAGCAATCACTGTGATAAACGCTAAACAATACTCAGTGATGACAGAGAGGAAGTCCAATGCTTCTAAAGTGTCTGATGGGATCAGCTGTGTAATCAGTGCAATGTGAGATTGGTGACAGCTGTGTGTATGGTCAGTGCAATGGATGATGGGAACTGTAGTCCGATGGTGAACTGCAACAGTAATGTAGTGCAAGAGTCCATGTGGTGAGCGGGTGACCTCTGAAGTTCATAGACCAGATTCGTGACAGTTTTGTTTTCATTGAGCCTTAGGAAATGTAAGGACATCCAGAATTGAATATAATTTAGACGAGATAAAAAAAAGGAATTCAATTATTCCTGTTATTACAGTTTTTTTTTGTTTCAGAGGCAGATAAATCTGCATGTCATTGGTATAACAACAAAAAGAAACACCGTGTTTCTGAAGAATAGATCCCACAGGGAGCATATAAAGGGAAAATAAAAGTGGGCCAAGGATAAACGCTTGGGGGACCCCACAGATAAGAGGAGCTGAGCTTTATAAAACCTGACCAAGATTGACTGTAAAATATCTAATTGACAAACAGGACTTAAACCACTGGAGAACTACTCTTTGAATTCTCAAGTCATGTGCACACGATTCTGTGATCTACTGTATCAAATGCCACTTTGAATTCTAACAACACAAGGACCGCAAAATCTCTAGAATCAATGGTTATTAAACTTATGGTCTTCCAAACAGTTCCACTTTCGGTATATTAGTCCACAAAACATTCCACCAGAAGTTTGAGGATTATCAAGGTATGTTTTGGCAAAATTCAATCGAGCATTAAAGTTCTTCTGGGTTAGGGTTTCACCTTGCCACTATTGCATGGATGTCATTTTTGTGTTTCAGTGTCTTTCAGACAGTCATGAGTCATGAACAGTGACCTTGACTGGTGCAAGAGAGGTCTGAAGTTTCTACAGTGCCATGCTTGGGTCTTTGTGACTTCCTGGATGAGTCCTTGCTATGCTCTTGGAGGAATATTGAAAGGTCAACCACTTCTGGGAAGGTTTGACACTGTGCCAGTTTTTTTTCTTTCTTTTTCCATTTGGGGACAATGGATCTCACTGTGTGTCAGACTATTGTCCCAGTGTTTGTGTTTCCACATGCTCCCAGTGTTTCACACAGGTATTGGTATAGGAGACACAGGTGTTTCCTGTTCTTGTTAGGGGAAGTCGTGTCCTAATGGTTAGAGAGTCGGACTCGTAATCCAAAGGTTGCGGGTTCGAGTCTCGGTCCGGCAGGGATTGTAGGTGGGGGGAGTGAATGTCCAGCGCTCTCTCCACCCTCAATACCTCTCCACCTCACGACTGAGGTGCCCTTGAGCAAGGCACTGAACCCACAACTGCTCCCCAGGCGCCGCAGCATAAATGGCTGCCCACTGCTCCGGGTGTGTGTTCACGGTGTGTGTGTGGTCACTGCTGTGTGTGCACGTTGGATGGGTTAAATGCAGAGCACGAATTCCGAGTATGGGTCACCATACTTGGCAGTATGTCACGTCACTCACTTCACACTTCACTTGTTTAGTTTGATTATGATTCCTCCCAGCTGTGCTTAATTAATTACTCCACCTGTTTCTGTTCTCCTTGATTAATTTCCCAGTGTTCTTAAGCGGTATTGTACGTCTACCTCTCGTCCTATGTGTGTGCTCCTGGATTGTAAGATGACACTATTGGCTTGTTAGAGCTGTTTTACAGCAGAATTTGAATTTACAGTTTTTTTCAACTGCTTTACAAGATCTTTAATTGTCATGCATTTTCTGAAAGCTGACACTCAAACAGCAGAATCACACACCAAATCTGCAAAACCATACACTAATTCTCGGCCTTTGACTCAGTTTTCAATTTCATAAAACACTTTTTGCTAAACACAACACACAATTCTCTATGTAATCTAACAGGAAGTATCTTGATTTCCTTTTTCAAACACAACCAAGCTTCACACTAACTCCTCACATGTGCAAACACTCATTGCTTTACTTAACACCAACCAATCATGGCTTTAGAATAGGCCTATATATTGACCACAGGTCAAGTTATACAATTTTTCTCAGTGGCTTTGGTGCATTTCTCAGATCAAAAATGAAATTCTCAAAACTACTTGTTCAACCTCCACATCATCTAGTCACTTGTGCACATCATAAAAAACAATTTATCATTCTTTTGAACATGTTGAGATTGATTTGGTACATTCATGTAATTGATTCTGTACTGATTGATTCTTGTCTGCGGTTTCCTACATTATCAGTTGCTAATGTCTTGTTGCTCAAAATGTTTTAGGCTATAGTTCTCTGTGCTATAGTCAGACCACTAGTTAAAGTGTAACTGTGAATCCTATCCAGTCTCTTTCAAGTAATATCCCACATACAGTAATGTATAAATTTGTACTTTTGAAATGGATATGTGGCATACATAAGAAGTGCAGCCTTCTGTATTTCAGTACAGTAACTGTTGCCATAGTCAAAATGCTTAGTCATGTTGTCAATATAACAGTGCACTCTGTTAGTGTTACCTGATGTAAACTATCTTGTTCGTGGACAATGAAACAAGGACTTTTCATTCTGATGGCACTGATATGTTCATTGACAAATACTAACTTGAAATGCAACAAAGCGACTGAGAAAAACTAGGTTTTGAACAATGGATGCAAACAATGTATTTCCTCTTTCTTACTATAATATTGTATTCACAACCACTAATGCTTAAAGTCAAAAATATTTTGCTTTTAATCTTGCGGTTCATGTTTACCATTAATTTTTCATCTCTCTGCCAATTACTTTCAGTCTTGTACAGAAATGCACACAGGAGCTCACGAAAGAAGAGCTTTAGGTTTTGAATAACTGTGTATATTCCATATCCAAAAATATAATATTATGGCAAAGGTGTTTGCAACATAAGACAAATGTTTGCTTTTGAGATGTGTTTGTGATATTTTGAATGCAGTGCTTCATTTTGCAAGAGATGTGAGGCATTTTGCATTTTGTGTGCAGTTCTTGGATTTGTTTGTAAAGTTTTGAAAAAGAGAGGCAAAGTTTTAAAAATGTAAGCAGCTGAAAAACACTGCAATACTATTGTGAATCTGCTGTGAAACATCTATATATCAAATTTGCATACAACACAGATACAACACAAATGCATATTCAATGTGTGTGTCTATATATATATATATATATAGTTAGGTCCATATATATTTGGACACTGACACAATTTTCATACAGTTTTTTTACAATCACTTTGCTACTATTTTCAGAACCTTGATGTCATTTTTCACAACTCTAGACTCAAAACTCACAACACTTTTCTCAATTGCTTGGATACAATAAACATAAAACTTAGATCATTTGTTCATTCAACAAAAATCACCTGCTCAATATGACACAACTTAACATCAAAGTACTACTATTTCAAAAGGCAATTCACCCATTACATTTCAAATGAGTGTCTATACATTTTCTTACAATGATCTAACTATCAATTGATAAAACTGCTCAAAATGATAAGTAACTGTTGCATTACTCTTAATGCATAGTTGTATGGAAACAGACAAACAATCTTCCATGTTTAAATCATGAAAGTTTCAAGATACTGTAACGAAATTCATTGTCACCAATTAGCGTGGAGCATGAACCAATTAGACTACAATATCCATGGATGTAGCCTAATATTTTATCATAATGCTTCATCAGACACTGTGTCTATGGTCCCAAATACTGTACCACCTTTTCAGACTATTTACAGTATTGACAGTACTGCACTGTATAGATGCAGGCCCTTGTAATTTCTGCCAACTCGTTACTGATGATTGAGTGCACATTGTGGAATGAGTATATAAAGAGTTGATTGGGATCCAATTGCAAGAGTATAGTGATACGTAACATGGAGCCAGCAGGTGATCCAGGTCACAATGGAGGTCAAGCAGTGGTGGGAGGAAGACAAGGAAGATGTGTTGGTCAAAGGAATGGCAGGGGACAGGCACCCCTTCTGAGAGGTGGTCGTGGGCCTCGTTTGAGAGGTGTAGGGGAACGTGGTAGAGGACAAGGCCACGGACCAAGACAGCGGCAGCAACAGCATAGAGTGTCCAATGAAATTTGGGCAATAGTTGTAGACCATGTCATAAATCATGGCATGACAATGACTGAGGCGGCTACAATGATACAACCAAACCTCAGATGGTCAACCGTGGCCTCAATAATCAGAACTTTCTGCAATGAGAACCGGTAAGTTATCAGCATGCACTAAACATTATGCTACTCTCAATTGTCAAATGACTGCATACCAATGTGTATCACAGAATAGGTGATGTGACCAAGTGTCTTCTTACTCTAATGTTCCCTGTAGAATTGTCACCAGGCCAAATAGTGGAGGCAGAGGCAAAATTCAGAGCAGGCTGTGGTCGATTGATATTCGCCTTACAGAAATTCGCCAGCATATCTTGGACAATGAAGACATGTTCAACAATGTGGGATCCATAAGTTTGCCGACTATTGCACGCATACTGAAAAGGCACCAGGTATCTATAAAACAACTATACCGTGTGCATTTCGACCATCACAAATTCATATATTTGGATGAGGCAGGTTTTAATCTGTCCAAGACGAGGAGGAGAGGTCGGAGTTTCATTGGCCAATGGGCAACCATCCAAGTACCTGGACAACGTGGGCCAACATTACCATGTGTGCGGCTATATCAGAAGATGGTGTGGTGGGATGCAGACCTCATATTGGACCATATAATGCAGCTCTCCTTGTCACCTTTCTTGATGAGCTCGATCAGGTTTGTAGAGCTGAAGGTGTGACCTATGTCATTCTGTGGGACAATGTTAGGTTTCATCATGCTCATGTGGTGCAAGCATGGTTTCAGGCCCATGCACAATTTACCACCCTGTATTTACCCCCATACTCTCCCTTCTTTAACCCCATTGAGGGATTTTTCTCCGCATGGAGATGGAAGGTTCATGATAGGCACCCTCATGAACAAGTCACTCTTCTGCAGGCCATGGATGACGCCTGCAATGACATCACAGCAGACCAGTGTCAGGCCTGGATTGGTCATGCCCGAAGGTTTTTTCCAAGATGTTTGGCTAATGAAAACATCCATTGTGATGTAGATGAGAACCTGTGGCCAAATCCACAACACAGAGTTGATGACAATGTAGAAGTACAGTAATCGCTCCTGTTTTGTTTCTTACAGTACAAGCAAGTTGAGGAACACTGCATTTGATGTTTTACAGTACTGTCTTTTCTATTTCATAGCTAATTACTGTATTTTGCTTTGATTCAAATAAACCTATGTTGTGATTGTACTGTAGTGTTTTGCATCAATATATTACAAACTTTGTTCAATGATTCCACTGTGTCTGTAGTATTCTCTCTACTACTGCAGGACTTTTACAGAGATGTATTTACTGTACATGTATACCATAATGAAACCTGTATCACCTATTTTGTTCTACAATATTTAATGATTGTACGAACAATGACACAGTGAAACTATCGTTGTGTGTGGGTGATCTATAGTTATGTTTCAATGGTATTTCACAGTAAATTCATTTTTTGAACCAATGATTGTGCAAGATTTCTTTAAAGATGTGAATGCACAATGCAATGTTTTGAACATTAGACAGCCTGTGTTACAAGTGATAACCGTTTTGTGTCTAGAGTTGTGAAAAATGACATCAAGGTTCTGAAAATAGTAGCAAACTGATTGTAAAAAACTGTAATTTCGGCTCTGTATGCCACCAGAATAGAATTAAAATGAAACAATCAAGAAGAAATTGAAGTGCAGACTTTAAGCTTTAATTCAAAAAGTTGAACAAAAATATAAAATGCTTAGGAATTACAACCATTTTTATACACAGTCCCTTCATTTTCAGGGCTCACATGTAATTGGACAAATAAATATAATATGTTCATTTTTAATATTTTGTTGAGAATCCTTTGCAGGCAATGATTGCCTTAAGTCTGAACTCATAGACATCAGCAGAGACTGGGTTTCTCCTTTCTGATGCTTTGCCAGGCCTTTACTGCTGCTGACTTCAAATTAAAGCTCAGAGTGTGCACTTTAAGCCCATATTCATTATATAACTGTAACTTGAATATGTTTTGGTCAGCAGCTAAAAAAATAAAATGTCCTCAATTATATTGTGAATTACTTTGTGTGTGTGAGAGAGAGTGCATGTGTGTGTGTGTGTGAGAGAGAGTGCATGTGTGTGTGTGTGAGAGAGTGTGTGTGTGTGTGTGTGTGTGAGACAGAGTGTGTATGTGTGAGTGCGTGTGTGAGAAGGTGTGTGTGTGAGTGAGAATGTGTTTGTGTGCGTGTGTGTGAGAGTGAGAGTGTGTGTGTACGTGCGTGCGTGTGAGTGAGAATGTGTGTGTGTGTGTGTTAGTGTGTTTGTGTGTGCGCGTGCGTGTGTGTGAGTGAGAATGTGTGCGTGTGTGTGTGTGTGTGCGTGTGTGTGTGCGTGTGTGTGTGAGAGTGAGGGTGAGAGTGTGTATGTGTGAGTGAGAGTGTGTGTGTATGTGTGAGTGAGAGTGTGAGTGTGTGTGTGTGTGTGTGTGTGTGTGTGCGTGTGCGTGTGAGAGTGTGTGTGTGTATGTGTGAGTGAGTGTGTGAGTGAGTGTGTGTGTGTGTGTGTGTGTAGAGGGGGTGGGCTCTGCTCAGACAAAGAGACACATGGCAGGGTGGAGCTCAGCAGCTGTTCTCCGGACCACACTCCTCTTTTGTTCATCATCACTGTGACGCTCCATGTCTAGTCCTTGATTACGAAAGTCTACGTCCACGGTAAACATGCACTTTCCCAACAGATAAACTAGACAGCATTCTCTCTCTGCATGTGCTCTGTGAACACATTCGAAACACTGGAACAAAAGTCAGTCTTAAAGACAGTGAAGCAGCTAACAAGATTGTGGGAGACTCCTTTGTGTGAAAGAAGTGCCTTTAATTGTATTGAACATGCACTTGTTGTGCACTTCAAACCTTAAAAGTATGTTAAAAAACTGTACATGCAGATAATATAATATAAATGAATATAAATTATTTTATTATAAGTTATGTTTTCACAATATTTTGTTGTGTTTTGAAAGCTGTACACTTGGTCAGTTAAATACCATATTAAAGCACATGGAAAGTATTTAATTTTTAACTGTATTATTCAGTATTAAATCTACAGTAATATTTTAAATGTACCAAACTGCAGCTTCATTGGTACAAATATTTAATTAGAAATATTTAAATACATAGATATTACATTAAAGTGCATTTTAGTTTGCCATAGTAGAATACATTCATCATTAAACTTTGTTCATATTTCACTTTAAACGTATTGAAATCATGAAATTACATATATAGATGTAGGCTAATTACGTCCTACTGAAGTATGTCAGAAACCTTTCTTAAATTCAACTAATTGCATTTATTGCATAAATGTGAACTATAATACATTTATTTAATCAAGTGTATTATTATTTAGCTACCTAATAAATAGGCCTACTTCTTTTTCACAGGGGTTGGCAAATCAGATTTATTTTGTTAATTTATCCTAATTGTCAGCAATCATTTGACAATACGTGCCTCTGTTTCCACGGCTAAGTGAAAAGATTGTAAACTAAACAAATATTTAACTATTTATATATCTGCTGGACACCAGCGTTTACATGCGATTGATATCCGATTCATTAACAAATGATTCGATTGAGTCGGTTCTTTGAAATGAACCGGTTCGTATATCGTTCTCAAAGTAATAAAGGTGGAGTTTGTTGGTATCCGGGTGAAGAAAGTAGCACAAATCATTACAATTATTAGCCTTTCGCTGTTATGCGTAAAATAAATGCGATAATTACAAAATTAATCTTATTCTACTTAGTCTATGTTATTAACTTGCAGTAGCTGTGAAAATCAGTGAGCTTTTATTATTAGCTTTTATTGTGGCTACTGTATCAGTATAAGAGATCCAAATACATTCAGATTACTTTAAAATATAATAAACATTTATTAAAACATGACATCAGGGTAGGCCACTCGTCATGTCGTGAATCAATTTTTGAACCGGTTCAGTACTGTTCGAGAGAACCGATTCGGGTAAATGAGTCGGGCTTCACGAGCCTGGTGTTGGCGCCGCCTGGTGGCTAAAACCACACACGACACCCGGCTGGACATGGAGGGAGGAGCCCAGCAGAGCAGACAATCAAGTCCAGTGTGCGCAACCACTAACATCAGTAAAAGAACAGAATAAAGACGTCTGCGTCAACCGAGATCAAACCATGTCTTACCAGGGCAAAAAGAATATCCCAAAAATCACTGTAAGTTCATGCATTTATATTCATTTTTGAATGCACATTTTCTTTTAGAGTGGGCTTGATCTGAACGTTTCTAACCAAAGCTTTAGAGTAAATGTCAGGCAGCAGGCGTGTCAGAGAATGTGGGTTAAACTGATAGTGAGGAATTGGGACTGATTACAGTTCAGATGCGTTTTTTTTTTTTTTTTGGTAAGGATTCATATTCCAAGTGCAATAAAATGTCTAAATAATTATGCCGCAAAAATTACATCGTGGTTGTGTTTTTATCATTATAGGCTACTGATTCTTACAGTATTTTCCGAATATTGTAGATAAAAGGAAATGTTGTGTTGAGCCGGTGTACTGCAGCAAGAAAATCACGCCCATAACTGAGCCTGCTACATACTACATACACCCAGCAGCACACAAAGACATTAGGCTGATTTTAAAGGGATATTTGTAAAGGTTGAGTGCGTGTGCATGGGTCTTCGAGAGGTTTTTGTAATCATTTGCAGTGCAGTGTTGGGGTTTTTACAGTGATGTTCTTTGTCTCGGAGATCCTCATGGTGCTGATGCTGTTAGACTGCGCAGTCCGGGCGCACGAGCATTGCACGGATTCCGCACAGCCTAGCCTATTATTTGCTCTTTCATAATGCGATTTTGAAAAGACGTGTCCAAAATGCGCAACAATCGCGCAAGAGATTGTCACATTTAACTACGTGTTACTGAAGAGCGTTTCTCTTGTGTGTGCTGAGGAGAGGAGAGGAGAGGATGAGGTGTGGTTTTCTCTTTCTCTGGCTGACGCTGCTGTCAGATGCTCTGGACATCAATATTATTGTTCAGCAGTGACCTACCCCAAAGAGCCATCCATCTCTGCACATTAGTATCAGGCCTGAGACCTGTCTGAATGCACAGTGCTGTCGCTTAGTTTGCTCCTCCAACCCAGTTAGGAAAAAGTATCCAAAATCGCCTTTACGGGATATGAGGCTACCAGAGGGTTTAAAAACAAATGTGCGCCTTTTACTAGTATTTGTTAAATAGTATATATTTAAAACTACTTTCAAATGTGAATGAGGTTCCTTTTTCTCTATGTCAAATTAGTGGTAAAACCATTTCTGGTGTGTTTTGTGTGAAATATTTATTTTTTTCTCAGTGTTAAAACAATGTAACAATCACTGGCATGTGAAATCAGAGCGGTTTATTTTAGTCCATAAGCCTATCACGAGTTTACCCGCCCCTTTTTGATTGACATGAAATAATGAGCTCTGATCATTGGCTGTTTTTTAAATAATCGGCAGCTGTCCGATATTGCAGAAATGCCTTTTATCGGCTGTAAACCGCTAGTTATATTGGACTTTGTATATGTAGTGCATACAAAATTATTAAGAGTGTTAGTAAGTGGCTGTATAAAGCAGTGCCATTCATCTCAATATGATGCCTTGCTCAATAAACTAGCCATCCACTTTAAGTGCATTACTAAAAAGGCTGCTGGACGTAAAAGTTATTGCCGAGGATTCTGACCTCATCATAGTGCAGAGCCAGATAATACATTAATACAATGGTGCATGATTAATGTAGTATATTACGTTAGCATTGGAATGCAATTATATTATCATGATTCCAAAAATATTTCAAATGGAAAAAGCCGTTATGGACACCAACATGGATCTAATTCTATTCACGAAAGAATCCTGAACAAAATGTCACAGGCTCCTAAAAATATTAAGCAACTAAACTGTTCCCTGTTTAAAAAAACAGCATATGCTGGTAAGGTATGTTTTGAAGCATGGGATGCTGGTTTAAGCTGGTTTAAGCTGGTCCTAAACTGGTCTGACCAGCTTAAGACCAGCACATTACCAGCTAAAGACCATCTTAAACCAGCAAAGGACCAGCATAAACCAGCATACAAAACATACATAACCTGCATATGCTGTTTTTTCAACAACACTGGTTTGTGAAACAATGATTTCTGAAAGATCATATGACTCTGAAAACTGGAGTAACAGCTGATAAAAATTCTGATTTGCATCACTGAATTAAATTATATTTGAAAGTATATTAATTATGTATTATAAATGTATAACCTCTGACACGGAGAAGACTGAAAACTCCTCACATGACCGCTACAGAAATACACATTGATGCATCTTCTTCCGTCTGTTCTGCAAAATGTAAACAAATGTAGCCTTTATTTCTGCAAGCGTAAATGTTGTGAAAATATCAGTCTTATGTCTAGCCAAAGACATTCCTCCTGGAACTAACGCGGGTTTGACGGGTGTTCATTTCATACTCAGCTTATTTAATGAATAAATGATACATTGTATTTAATGTGTAAGGTACACGCACAACAAACGGGTAATGTAGTGGTAAACGTGTACTGTAATCGAATCTATACCTGTTGAACCGACAGCAGATGCGGTGTTCATCTAATAAAGATCTTCATATCTAGCAAATCATAGCCTTTGCAGATTTGCTTTCAACTGACTGTGGATCCAAAGCCATGTCTTCAACGCTCTTGATGTTACAACTCTGAGTGAGAACTGCTTCAGACGACTCAGGGAACTGAACGAATCATTCAAACTGATTCACGAAGCGATTCACTGGTTTGCCAACTGGTTTGATCAAGCCTTTGAACAGAATTGACTCAAAAGAATGAATTATCCTCGAACAGGCATCATTCATTGCCCAGAGAAAAGTAGACGGCGCATTTAGAATAAATTGAAGCATTTTTAACTTGTATTGCATTAAGATAAAGTAACGAGAGGAGTTAGAGTACTTGAGTTAGAGTAAAAGAACCCAGTTTTAAATTTACTCTAAAAGTATTAGTTACCCCAAAAATGTAATGTGCAACTCCGTTTCACAACAGAGAAGAAGTGCTTCTTGAAGTTTAACACGGAGTAAAATCTCATTTGATGAAGTACATGATGTGACACACTACATCCGGGCTGGGAAACTCCGGTCCTGGAGGGCCACAGTCCTGCAGAGTTAGCTCCAACCCTAATCAAACACATCAGAACAAGCTAATGAATGTATTTTAAGATCACTAGAACGCTACAGGCATGTGTGTTTGATTAGGGTTGGAGCTAAACTCTGCAGGACTGTGGCAGTTTCCCAGCCTCGCGCCACGAGACAAACCTACGTCTGAATCAAACGCAATATATCAATGTGTTTCAAGTGTTTTTCCCTTTTCATTTAATGATTTCTTGACAGATATGTGATTTTGAATTGCTCTCTGAACTTTGTCTTATGATATGTGAATGGAGAATTTCCTCCGTAATTCTGTACCATTGATGCGCAATGCTCCCCTGAGGCAACGAATAAATATTTTGGGATGGGGGGGTGAGGGGTGGTCCAAAAAATGTTTTATCAATAAAATGTTACCAAATAAACCAAAAAATGATGTGGAATAATTTTTTATCATGTACCATCAAAATGCTTGCAGTAGAGGGTTTTAACAACACAACCAAAGAGTTTTAGTATTTAATAAGATATGTATTGTATATTGATTTATAAGCCAGCCTTTTGTGGAAATGATGAGTGCTATATAGGGAATCTGTCACAAAATGTGCTTACAGTCACAGAAATAAGGTACAGTTCAGCCTCTTTATAATGCATGACAGACCGAATCAATAGGATAGTCGTAATAATCTGTAATAGCAACAGTAAAGGCATTAATAATGTGTGTTCTTGCTTCAGTTCATCATGAAGAAACCACAGTAATTATTAGAGGTAAAACTGAAGTTGTATTATGAATAATAATACCGATAGTTATTTTCATTTTGGATTGGAAACGGTTGTATAGTCGCTATTTTCCATACAGCAAAGCAGGATGATCACTGGCAGTCGAGATCAGTTGCAAGTTTGCTTGGTTCATTATAAAATGCCACTATGTATAGGCTTCTATAAAATTACACCACTAGACGTGGAAGAACCGTTACTTTTGTCCCCTCAAAACAAAGCCTAGGAGCATGACTCCCCTGACTATAAGATCCTGGATAACTCGGGCGTAGGGCAGGGTGGATGTGTTGAAGTCTAACAGAGCTTGGTCATCATGTTGATGGGTGAGCTCCAGTGTTTTGACTGCTATGTTGGCAGAAAAACCTCTCATGAGCGGATGGTAAATATTTTGGTCACCAGGCAACAAGGCTGCAGCTCTGGATGCATGCAGAGAGGTTTTCTTCAATCCCGCACAAGCATGGCTAATGTCCTCTGGCTCAGCTTTCTTTGGCTGTATCTCCCCCACTCCCTATGCACATTTAACAAATGACAGCACTGTTTGCGTGCACGGCTCAGATTGGACTCTGGCATTCGTCGAACTGTCTGTCCCTTTCTGCACATTTACATCTTTGCTTTGTCAGCATCCTGCTGAAATCCTTCAGTTTCTTGTCCCAGAATGTCCCAGAATCTTTCATAGGAAACATGCATTTATTCAAATTAATCATGTATGAATCATGTTCTTTAGATTTAAGGTTACAGGGGCTTTGTGCACCTATTATTGTAGTTCTACTCTGGACTTATATAAGCTTATGTACTGAATGATGACAGTGCTATTTTTATGTGGCATGTTGTATCTACGCAGAGCAACCTGTGCATTGTAAAAGCACTCTTTAAAATGATTTGAAATGCTTTCTTGTTGGTTTCAAAGCACAAAATGGTTCCTGTCAAGTTGTCTTTGTTAAAATAATGATGAGACGGTTCCCTGTTCAAGCTTACGTTGTCTTCGAGTTCGGAAGTGACACTGGTGACATGCCGTTATGAACTGATTATTCAGAAAAATGTCACTCAGGTGATTTTGACCCTAAGTTGAAGCGATGCATGGAGCTACAGCAGCAAACCTCACATCGTGACTGAATTTTAAATAGCAGGACTTTACTTGACGAAATCAGTTTTGAATGTCTTGGTAAAGGCTTTTTATGCAATAGAAATCACATGTTATTGTTGCATTTAGCAGATGAGAGCTGGGTGATAATATAGTTTTGCTACAGTACAAGCAATCAAGTAGGTGAGATTTGAAATATAGTGTATACAGTATGTACGCGGAAAAATACTTATATATCCAGCTTTATATGAAGAGCTTCATCCAGTGGAGACAGTGAAACAGCACTGATGCAGTGAGGGATTCATGATTCCCCAGACAGACTGACCACAGGTCCATATGAGCTCAATCATTTATGTTTTAAAGTTGCACTCGGGGTTACTGCTATATTGATTTGTGTGCAGTGTGTTTTTGATTCTCCGTGTTCATTGTATTACATTGCATGTTTATTACATTTGTATGTTCAATACAATGACAGAGGATCCTCTAAGTCAGTGGTTGTCAAATTGTGGTACACCGAGGAATCCCTAAATTAAATATAAATTAATGATAAAACAATACATTTAAGTTTCATCTTTAAAGCTTTTTTTTTTTTTACATTAAAGTACAGTGCGGTTTTTATTTACTTTTAGGTACAATGCACTTTAATTTAAACATTAAGTTTACCTGTTTGTAAGCACTGTGCAGTGTTAATGTTCAAACTGTGTATTTACAATGTTAAAGTGGCTGACAACAAATAAATATTCTTTTTAGGAATAAAACTGCCTTGTTTTTTAACTGTGCAGAGCAGTAGCTGAATAGTTAGGCCTACTACACTACTGTATTTTAATGTTGGTCATTATGGTGGTACTTGGAGAGCCAAATATTTAGAAAAGCAATCTTATGTGTAGAACTTGTCACTGCATGCACATGCAACTTAAATTAAAACTATTAACATTTTTGCAATCTAAATATAATTATAAAGTATGAAAATGTTAAATTTGTTTTGCAGTCTAAATAAGTATCCTCATTCTCTCTCTGTTTCGGTCTCGTGTTTTCTCAGTGCGAGAGGCTCCTGATTAAAGGCGGTCGGATTGTGAACGATGACCAGTCCTTCTATGCAGACATCTATATGGAGGATGGAGTCATCAAGTAAGCTGCGTTCACATGCACACATATATATACAGGTTCTTGTTACTAATTGAAATTAAAGCCATACCCATATTTATCAGCATCGTTGATTAAATAACTGCTGTTTTTAATGTTAAACACATACCAGACTTTCAACAACCGATTGTTGAAATCCAACAACTCATATTTTGATTAATTGTTTTTGAGAACTGCTTACTCCTGCTTAGAACAAAGCCAGCTAATATTTATATTAAAAGTCAGCATGAAATGAAAATTAATCTAATTTGTAAATGCATGCTATATTATGTGTGTTTCATTACAAAGAATGTTTAATCAGAATGCAATAACTCAAACATATGAGTGTATGTGTTACATTGAAAATCTTTTGAAAACAATAAAACAAGTATTTTACATGTATCATATATCATTTTTACACATATAATTTCTAAATTATGAGTACCTTAATTAAAAAATGAATGTTAATAATATACAAAATATTAGTTATGATATATATATATATATTTATATATGAGAACTGGTCCCTGAACTAAGATGTTACCGATTTTTTGAGTTATTCAAAATATTTAAAATATTATTCTCATAATGATAATGTTTTGCAGTTTTTTCCCTTATGATCTAAGAACAGTTATACAACTGAAAAAAAAGAAACAATGATGAAAAAATGGTGATTTATTCCATAGTGTAATTAAAAATCATCTTTCTTAATTACCATCTTCTGCCAACTTCAAGGCAAATTGGAGACAACCTGATAGTCCCAGGAGGGGTGAAGACCGTTGAGGCCGATGGGAAGATGGTGATTCCTGGAGGAATTGACATCCACACCCATCTACAGATGCCCTTCAGGGGAACAACCACTGTGGATGATTTTACCCAGGGCACCAAGGCTGCTCTTGCTGGAGGAACCACCATGATCGGTGAGATCGGTGGAAGATTGCTATATTTATCTGCAGAGTGGATTGAATTATGGGATAATTAATGGGATAGTTCACCCAAAAATGAACATTTGCTGTTAATTTACTCGACCTCTGGCCATCCAAGATGTACGTGACTTTTTTCTTCAGTAGAACAGTAAAGAAGATTTTTAGCTGACATTTAGCAAGTCAGTGGCTACTGTCACTTGAGAGCCTAAAAAATATCAGGCAAGACAAAATGAATCGACAATATTTTGAGGTCTTATGAAGCAAAACGAACGATCTGTGCAAGAAACTGCACATTATTTAGTAGTTTGTTTATGTAATCATGCAGTGATGTCAGGTTTACACAATTAAATGTGACCTGGACCACAAAACCAGTCATAAGGGTCAATTTTGTGAAATTGAGATTTGTGCATCATCTGAAAGCTGAAAAAATAATCTTCCCATTGATGTATGGTTTGTTAGGATCATAGGACAATATTTGGCTGAGACACAAGGGTGCAAAAAAATCTAAATATTGAGAAAATTGCCTTTAAAGTTGTTCAAATGAAGTTCTTAGCAATGCATATTACTAATCAAAAATTAAGTTTTGATATATTTATGGTAAGAAATTTACAAAACATCCTCATGGAACATGATCTTTACTTAAAATCCTAATTATTTTTGGCATAAAAGAAAAATCGATAATTTTGACCCATACAGTGTATTGTTAGCTATTGCTACAAATATACCCGTGCTGCTTAAAACTGCTTTTGTGCTCCAGGGTCAAATATTATTTAAGCACCCAATACTGATGGGAAACATGGATGTTTCACATGTCTAAAGCATATAAAGTTAATAAACCAATCTTTATCAGCTCAAATTTGAACACAATTAGAAACCATTTAGAAAAAAGCTGTAGAACACTGGAAATAATGGTAATATCTGAATTAACTCGCAAAAATATTATTTAATATTGCTGAGTAAACCTAAATATCTTAATTTATGCCAACAAAACTACTTTATATGGATTCAATCAGGTAGAAATATCTCTTTAATGTAACGGTGTTAGTATGTTTTGAAGTGGAGCTCTATGCTTCAAAAAAAAAAAAGTGTGTGTGTGTGTGTTAATGAAAAGGGATAAACATTGACAACAATAGTAGGCTTCCGGCGACCACCCAAAGCTCCCGTATGCATCCCACGGTGAAATTCTAGTAGTGTGGAAAAACAGCAGGCCTTTGTGAACGCTGAAGGCTACAGATCATGAAGAAAAAGTGACAACAGCTGGAGAATAAGAGTGGCTTGTTGTACAGTAAACACTGTGTTTACCAGGGACCGTTAGCACTGATTCCTTTTAGAGTAAAAATCCAGCTGTATACATCCCTTTGTTCTCAGAGGAAGTGTGCTAGATCATACATGCAGATATGGAGACAATGAAGAAGCAGTGAAATATTGAGAGGCTCATTCAGACAGCTTTAGAGCTCCAATTTACACATTTTATTTACACACAAGTTATTTAATACAAATATGAGCTGTGTTGTCTGAACAAGCCTCTGTCATGTGTGCCACCTGCAGTGGATCATGTGATCCCGGAGCCGGGCTCTAGTCTGGTGGAGGCCTTCGATCGCTGGCGTGAGTGGGCGGATGAGAAAGCGTGCTGTGATTACTCTCTGCATGTGGACATCACCCACTGGAACGATAGCATCAAACAAGAGGCCCTGAGTCTCATTAAGGAGAAAGGTGGGAGATCTTTTACTACTATTACACATTTTTAAGATTGCTTACTCACCAGGGACATAGTGTCTGGGTATACAGGTGCATGTGGACCCGGGCAGATTGGGCAGAGGTGGATCGTAATGAATTACATTTACTCACGTTACTGTAATAGAGTAGCTTTTGTGTGTACTTCTACTTTTTAAAGTAATTTTTAAAATCTGTAATTTTACAGGTACAATAGGTGTATTTAGTAGGAGCATTCAAGAAATTGAATGAAAAAAAAAATATAGAAATATAAAAATAAAACACTATACAGGTCATTTTCAAAAAATTAGCATATTGTGATAGTTCATTATTTTCTGTAATGTACTGATAAACATTAGACTTTCATATATTTTAGATTCATTACAACACAACTGAAGTAGTTCAAGCCTTTTATTGTTTTAATATTGATGATTTTGGCATACAGCTCATGAAAACCCAAAATTCCTATCTCAAAAAATTAGCATATCATGAAAAGTTTCTCTAAACGAGCTATTAACCTAATCATCTGAATCAACTAATTAACTCTAAACACCTGCAAAAGATTCCTGAGGCTTTTAAAAACTCCCAGCCTGGTTCATTACTCAAAACCGCAATCATGGGTAAGACTGCCGACCTGACTGCTGTCCAGAAGGCCATCATTGACACCCTCAAGCAAGAGGGTAAGACACAGAAAGACATTTCTGAACGAATAGGCTGTTCCCAGAGTGCTGTATCAAGGCACCTCAGTGGGAAGTCTGTGGGAAGGAAAAAGTGTGGCAGAAAACGCAGCACAACGAGAAGAGGTGACCGGACCCTGAGGAAGATTGTGGAGAAGGACCGATTCCAGACCTTGGGGGACCTGCGGAAGCAGTGGACTGAGTCTGGAGTAGAAACATCCAGAGCCACCGTGTACAGGCGTGTGCAGGAAATGGGCTACAGGTGCCGCATTCCCCAGGTCAAGCCACTTTTGAACCAGAAACAGCGGCAGAAGCGCCTGACCTGGGCTACAGAGAAGCAGCACTGGACTGTTGCTCAGTGATCCAAAGTACTTTTTTCGGATGAAAGCAAATTTTGCATGTCATTCGGAAATCAAGGTGCCAGAGTCTGGAGGAAGACTGGGGAGAGGGAAATGCCAAAATGCCTGAAGTCCAGTGTCAAGTACCCACAGTCAGTGATGGTCTGGGGTGCCATGTCAGCTGCTGGTGTTGGTCCACTGTGTTTTATCAAGGGCAGGGTCAATGCAGCTAGCTATCAGGAGATTTTGGAGCACTTCATGCTTCCATCTGCTGAAAAGCTTTATGGAGATGAAGATTTCATTTTTCAGCACGACCTGGCACCTGCTCACAGTGCCAAAACCACTGGTAAATGGTTTACTGACCATGGTATTACTATGCTCAATTGGCCTGCCAACTCTCCTGACCTGAACCCCATAGAGAATCTGTGGGATATTGTGAAGAGAAAGTTGAGAGACGCAAGACCCAACACTCTGGATGAGCTTAAGGCCGCTATCGAAGCATCCTGGGCCTCCATAACACCTCAGCAGTGCCACAGGCTGATTGCCTCCATGCCACGCCGCATTGAAGCAGTCATTTCTGCAAAAGGATTCCCGACCAAGTATTGAGTGCATAACTGAACATAATTATTTGAAGGTTGACTTTTTTTTTTTGTATTAAAAACACTTTTCTTTTATTGGTCGGATGAAATATGCTAATTTTTTGAGATAGGAATTTTGGGTTTTCATGAGCTGTATGCCAAAATCATCAATATTAAAACAAAAAAAGGCTTGAACTACTTCAGTTGTGTTGTAATGAATCTAAAATATATGAAAGTCTAATGTTTATCAGTACATTACAGAAAATAATGAACTTTATCACAATATGCTAATTTTTTGAAAAGGACCTGTATATATTGATTCATATTAAAGCAACTGTATTTATTTTTCAGTCAAAAGTAGTGAGTTAATTTTTTTCTCTTTGTGTTTTGTTGTTTTAACATTAAATAATAAAAACGTCATCTGTCATAGTGTTTTATATTTATACCATCATTTACTCAAAATTAGTTTTAAACCTGAATTTCATTTTCTGAAATTCAGTTTCATTCTTCTGCTGAACATAAATGCTATTTTGAAGAACGTGGAAGACTAAACAGTTGCCGGTCCACAGTGACTTCCTTGATTCCTGTCTTTTTCCCCTATCAAATGTTTTTAGTAATCATCATAAATGCAATCACTTGCATTTTTTTCTTAATAAGAGTGTAAACTTAAAATACACCGTCATTTTTGCTCATAAATGCGCTTTCTGCCGTCTCGGTCTTGAGCAGGAGCGCTTCACAATGATGAACCGAAACTCAGTGAATACTTGCCTCACAGACATGATAGAAATATCTGTAGAATGTTAAAATTACTACTTTAAAACAAAATAATTCAAATCGGAAACGAAAACTGTGTCATTATGTGGTGCGTAAAGATGCATTTCTCTCTAAAGAAGCGTCCAATGAGGAGATGGCGAGTCAGGATCGTCAACTTCATCTTTGCGACACTGACTCAGAAAACAATAGTTTATTAATAAAGAATTCAAATATCTCTTTACTATTTTTAACCATTTTTTTCCCCATTTTTGTTTGTTTGTTTGTTTTTTGGGCTGCTTTGCCAAGATTGTGTTTGCATTCAGTACAAATAGCCTACAGCGTTTTAGTGCCATGTTGAAAAATAACTAACTAAATAGATAAGATTAATGTCATAATATTTTAAGAATAAAGTCACTTACGATAATGTTGCGTGAAGTTATTGTGAAAATTCCACCTATATCTGCCATTCTTCACATTTTAGGCTTATTGACATTATTTGAGACTCTGATTGATCAATTTCATGAGAATTGTTGAAATTGTTGTGAAATTGTTCTGATGATTTTCAACATGCGTTCATATATTCATGTTTATTTTGTGCTGCAAATATTAAAGAAGAAAATATCATTGATTCCCATGCCGCTTGAACTGAGGCGAATATAGTTATCTCACTACAAATTAAAGAGCGTAAAAACACATTTATTGTTTGTATTTTATCATAAAATTGACAGAAGGCTGAGACTTTGTGTTATAGTAATAGTAACAAAGCACAAAGCTTATTGAGATTATTGGGTGGCTTGCGTGCTACAAATATTGAAAGCATTAAATATTATTTCCAAGCATTTATACGGTAAATAAAACAAGCTTGTGAATAGTCACATAATGTTATTTCAGAAAAATCAACAATAAGTTAAGTTAACCAGGTTGGAGCCTGTAACGTCTGGGGGGGGGGGGGGGGGGGGGGGGGGCGATGTTACGGGTTTGCACAGGGGCCTAGGGGCCAAATGTTAAATGTTGCACAGGGGCCAAATGTTTGCAAAGGGGCTTAGGGCTGACACTGTTACACAAAATTTCTGAAACTATGGCTCCTTTTTTCTCTAAACTCTACAAACAAAACCACAGAACATGCACACAACATGCAAAACATTATGCATCTCTTGGAAACACTTCTTTCAAAACTATTAACTCTTATAAAGATGGTGTTTTTGCACAGTAACTCTACAGCATCAAATGATTGGCCATATACACACCAAACTACGCGTGGTGGATATGACAAATGTAAAACACTACTATTTTGTGTTTTTTGCTTTTTCAGTGTGCAGTGGAGCTGTATTTTTGCAGACTTGGTCTGAAGATTTGCTTTATGAGTGAATGGTTTCACTGAGTGTGCTTCAAGTACAACTTTAAGTGTGTGAGCAATTTTAAAAAACTGTAAGCCCTTGACCAAAGAGCATCTAGATGGAAATAAAAATTCAGAATTGTTCAAAAGTGGTCCAGCATACTAAAACAACCCTCTGAAACGTTATAAATATAAGCATGTGTTGTGATTTGACAAGTTATTTTTGGACTATCATTTGAACTATTTCTGAAAATGATGCAGCTTTATTACAGCTTAATCTACAAAAGAGCACAGAATCGGTTCTGCTGCATATTACTGTGTGCAAACTAATGTGTTTTTAGTACAGTAGAGCATTTTATGTTTTTTTTTTTTTTTTTAAGGATTATAATAAATCGATATAAATAGTGACATTTATTTTAGGTGCAGAATTTTTAAAAGATTTTTATTTTTTACTATCTACTTTAAAAGTCAACATAAAAATCTGAAATTTTCCCATATCTCTGGTCTTACTGAGCGTGATTCAGCACCTTATATTGTTTAATGTTTTGCCCTCTATTCTGGTATTTTCAGCATTCAATTAATTCATGATGGATAACATCCCCACCCTACTTTTTTGTTTTCTAGTTTGAGAATTAGAAATGCATGGTTGTGAATGCTGGCAGAGTTTATGTTTTCTGATTTATTTGTTCTGTCCAAATAGGAGTGAACTCTTTCCAGGTCTATATGGCTTATAAAGACCTCTATCAGATGAGCAACAGTGAGGTAAGCTAAATAAAGGATTATAAAGAAATTATAGCTTTTATTTATTTATGAATGAATTTATTTATTTGTTTGTTTGTAAAAAACAAAAAGCAGAATAGTGTTGTGGATATACACATTCTTTCATTCTTTCTGTTGGGAGTTATTCCTATCTGATCTGACCCTTAAAGAGGACTTTTGTAGGTGTAACAATGTTGGGTTTTCTATTCACTCAGAATTGTTCACAAATCTCTCCTCACAGCATTGTGTGTAGAATAATTTATCCATTTATTAATGAGTATTTATATATTGGTGCATAAAAAAGTACCATGTACCAATATATAAATGTTATTCCACCATTACCTAATTTTATGAAAAATGCCTTAATTTTCTTTAAAAACAAGATTAGACTAGATTTCCACCATTCATAGGGTTTACTTGATCTCATGGTTACAAAAAAAGTTATTTTAAAGTTATTTTCACTCTATTTTTCTATGTGTGTATGAACAGCTTTATGAAATCTTCACCTTCCTTGGGGAGCATGGAGGAATTGCACAGGTCCATGCTGAAAATGGAGAAATAATTGCTGAGGTATGTGAACCTTATGAATTAATTATTATTATTATTATTAGGAGTCCATCGATCGCAAGAGCCATGCTGCTGTTAGCTAAAGAAAGAGCATTTTTTGGGGCAAAAAAAACATCTGTTCTCTATATTGTGATCATTTTGTATACAGACAGCAATCAGAGATGGTTCTCTTTATAATCGCTGAAGTAGCAAGAATCTATCAGTGATTTGATTTCTGCATTTTCAACAAAACTTCCGTTATAATCAATAACACTGTTCTCACTGTGTTCGTTATGATAAAAGTATGTTGCAATAAGATCAATGTGATCATTGTGCGTCAGTAGACATGACTGTGTTCGGCTGCAATCTTGGTAGCTATTGTAGTAAAAACACAGTAAAAGTCTCTGAGAGAGCTCCACCAGGAAGCTTAAAAGCACGTGTGGCGGAGCCGGCATCAGCCTTAAGGAATGAAGCAAGCGCTGGCAGGGATGCCGGAAGTGTGGCCTCGAGTCGCAGCATCTCGTTCCCTTCGGGGAACCATGGTTACATACGTAACCTGAGACGTTCCCCTTCAGGAACTCGAGCTGCATTTGAAAATGCTTTGGGAATGCTTTTTGAGAGATACCCACGCCACCAGACTGACAAGTCTCTGCCCAGTGTGTACTAGGACGAGAGGACAGAAGAGCCCGGAGTGGCTCGCATGTCAAGGTCATAGAACCTCATGAAAGTGAGGGGCATGGACCACCCAGCTGCGTTGCAGAGGTCCTGCATCGACACACCTGCTAAAAAGGCCTTGGAGGCCGCCACGCCTCGAGTTGAGTGAGCTCTGACTCCCATCGGCGAGGGGAGCTGAGAGGACTCATAGGCAGTGTTAATCGCATCCACTATCCACCTACTGAGGGTCTGCTTCGTAGCAAGAAGACCCCTCTTAGGGGGACCATAGCACACAAGCAGTTGGTCCGCCTTTCTCTACAGGGCAGCTCTGTGGATGTACGTTAAGTGGATACAATAAAGCTTCTGCTGGTCTGTCTCCCTGAAGGGAGGAGGACAGTAGGCCTGAAGTACGATGGGCTGTGGTGTAACGGAGGGAACTTTAGGTACATACCCCGCTCGAGGGTAGAGAAAAACTTTGGCCATGCCGGGCGCAAAGCCAAGATAGGCAGGGGCCACTGAAAGGGCTTGAAGATCACCAACTCTCTTTAGAGAGGAAATAGCCAGAAGGAAATTAGTCTTAATAGTGAGGAGTCTGTCAGATATCTCCTCGATGGGCTCGAAGGGAGCCTTGCAAAGAGCCTCTAGCACCATAGCCAAGTCCCACGTGGGGACACGTGAATGTACCGGCGGCCTCAGCCTCAGCGCACCGCAAAGGAAACGTCTAATAAGGAGGTGTCTACCCACTGACTGACCACTGACAGGAGCGTGGTAGGCCGCATTGGCCGCCACGTAAACTTTATTGGTGGAATGGGGTAACCCTGCAGAGAAATGGGCCTGCAGGAACTCCAGCACTGTACCAATCGGCCAGTTAACTGGGTCGAGCTGGCGGTCTCCGCACCATGAAGTGAAGAGTGCCCACTTCAGGGCGTACAGTTTCCTCGTAGAGGGAGCTCTGGATTGGAGGATGGTCTCGGCAACCTCGGTTGAGAGACCGGAAGCTATGAGCTGTGCCCCCTCAGTGGCCACACCCACAGCTTCTACAGCTCCGGGCGAGGGTGGACACCTGTGAGAGGAGATCTCTCCTGACGGGAATCTCCCATGGAGTGCCGTCGAGGAGAGAAATCAGGTCCGAGAACCATACTCGGCCTGGCCAGAATGGCGCTACCAGTATTAGACTGACCTCGTCCCGGCGCACTCTTGCCAGAACTCCCGGGAGTGCCAGCTTTAAAGAAGTACACTTATTTTGATATTTACATTTACATTTATTCATTTAGCTGACGCTTTTATCCAAAGCGACTTACAATTGCTATATATGTCAGAGGTCGCACGCCTCTGGAGCAACTAGGGGTTAAGTGTCTTGCTCAGGGACACATTGGTGTCTCACAGTGGATTCGAACCCGGGTCTCTCACACCAAAGGCATGTGTCTTATCCACTGCGCCATCACCACCCCATATGTTGACTAACATACTAAAGCACATGTAAAGTGCTTGATTATAATTTTAACTGTAGTGCGTTTTATGTGATATTACATTTACAGATAATATATTGTAAATGTAGTAGATTGCAATTATATCATTATAACTGTGTAATTACAAATATATTTAAATACAAACCACACGTTTCTATAGAAATAACATTAAGGTACATTTTATTTTTATTTAATTACAGGTGAATAGCAAATCCAGAGTCACTCATACCAATCCTGATAATTGCAAATGCATTTATTGCTTTCATTTATTATAAAATAGAGCAATATTTCTGAAATTCTGTCTCAACAAAGCCATTATTATTTTTCTACCGGTGGAGAACGTTTGCCGCCTCAACACATGCGATTTCCACATTTGCAGCCTTTTCATGCGGTCTTCAAATGAAAGAACAAACTTTTGGACTTACAGTACAGATGAGTTTTGACATCTTTGGATTTGATGTCTCGTGTAACAATTCTCTACAGTATTTAATAACAAGTGATATGCATGCTGGTTTGGAAACCAGACATTACTGTAAAATAACAGTTAGCCTCATCTAAAAGCGATGTTATTTGGAAAGCTAGCTGTGGTCACATTATATTATTCATTGTGATATGGAAAAGAGCTCATCTTCCTTAAAAAAAATGTTGGTGTTCCTCAAAGTAAATGATTACGCAGTTTCCATGTTTGGATAAACAGTTCCTTTAATAATGACATTGTTCATGCACAACCTGAACCACAAAACCAGTCATAAGTGTCAATTTTTCGAAAACTGAGATTTATACATTATAAGCTTTCCATTGATGTATGGTTTGTTATGATAGGACAATATTTGTCTGAGATACAACTATTTGAAAATCTGGAATCTGAGGGAGCAAAAAAATCAAAATACTGAGAAAATCGCCTTTAAAGTTGTCCAAATAAAGTCCACAGCACTGCATATTACTAATCAAACATTAAGTTTTGATGTATTTACAGTAGGAAATTTACAAAATATCTTCATGGAACATGATCATGAGTTTTGGCATAAAAGAAAAATTGATAATTTTGACACAAACAATGTATTTTTGGCTATTGCTACAAATATATACCCCAGCGACTTAAGACTGGTTTTGTGGTCCAGGGTCACATATGTTAAAAAAGCATGCATAATACAAGTACAATGCAAAGACTGACAGATAAGAGACTCATCTCGTCTGTGTGTTGTTCAGGAGCAGAACCGTATGCTGGAAATGGGCATCACCGGACCCGAGGGACACGTTCTCAGCCGTCCAGAGGAGGTCAGTGAGCACAAACACAGCTGGATGCTGTACTGTATGGGGGTTCATTAGTGCTATAACATCACTGCAGGCCCTGGGAAATATTTGTTCTCAATTCTCAATGTAAAACTCACTATAAGACACAGGACTGGTATTAAATCAGTTGCATCAATCTGATTTCATGTTGAAAATTGTCCCGCCCCACAGATTTAATTAGTCTGGCATCAGTCTATCAGTGATCTTTCGCAGACATGATCCTTTATCTGGCTTTATTGAGGTCAGCCAAGAAAGTGGGGAGGGTAACTAGATTTGTAAGGTATTTTAGCTGTGCACAAAACTAAATCAAAGGAGTGTGTGTTTGTGACTGTGTATCAGCTTTTGAGTTAGGCTGAATCTCTGTGTGTGTGTGTAGCTGGAGGCTGAAGCAGTGTTTCGAGCCGTCACTATTGCCAGTCAAACCAACTGTCCACTCTACGTGACCCGTGTGATGAGCAAGAGCGCTGCTGACATCATCTCACAGGCCAGGAAAAAAGGTACACAATATCACATACATTTAAATCCTGATCAGTTTGCCCTAGTAAAAACAGGAATATGTTTAAAATACATTTACTGTACTTCATACTAAGTACAGTTCAAATCTATTAACATATTTACTGACATATCGCTCAAGAAAAATTCTAATTAAACTTTATTTGGAGTACTACTTGTGCACAATGCACATTTCTCAATATTTAGCCTAAAATGTGTTTTAATGTCACTATTGATGATGATGATTGTATGATTTTTGAATAATATCGGTCTTTAAATGCAAGATATTTACTTGCAATAGCTGCACTTTAGCACAATCAAATGTGACCCTGGACCACAAAACCAGTCATAAGTGTCAATTTTTCGAAATAGAGATTTGTACATTTACATTTACATTTATGCATTTAGCAGACGCTTTTATCCAAAGCGACTTACATTGCATTCAAGTTACAGTTTTTACATTTTATCAGCTCTTGAAACATCACCTGAAAGCAGAATTAATAATCTTTCCATTGATGTATGGTTTGTCCAGTGCATTTTTAGTTGGACTTCAGTACTACTTCTGCTCAATTAAAATTTATTAAGTACAAAATTAGTTGTTCCAGTTTAGTATACTAAAAGTACAATTGCAGGGTATTTTTATTGAGTACATAAATATGTATATGTATTTGTAGTATACGTAGCATGAAATAAATGTGTTTCAAATACAGTATAATATATTTATTTTTCACTAGGGTGGTAAATCATCAAACAAACAAAAAAATGTGAACAAAAGGTGTCATTATTACACGTTACATGTACTGTACTTACTATTATAATAGCAATAAATTATGCATAATTACATGCAAGTAACCCTAAATCAAACCCAACCCTAACCATATAGTAAGTACATGTAATTAATTAATATTACTCAGTACTTAAATATATAATTACACTGGAACAAGGACACCTTAAAATAAAAAAGTGTAACCATAAATAAATTTAAAAAATATATAAGTAAATAAAATAATTTAACAAAAAAAGCCTTTAAAGTTTAGAAGTAATGAATGTCTCATAATGTGGCCAATTTCAAACAATTTCTATCTAACAATATAATTATCAATGTCTATATTTTTTGAATAATGGACAGAATCTATTCTTATTTCAGTAGTCAGTACCAATAAACCGGTCAAATTCCTCAGTTCTCGGCACCAATTTCAGTACTATAGCAAAAACTGTATTTACAAGTATTTTTTTTTTTTTTTAACTATTGAAAGTACAAATATTAAATAAATAAATTACTGCTATTAATAATAATAAGTACATAATGTTAAAACATTAGCATATAGATGTTAAATATTGCTTGGTTATGTAATTATGTTGCATTAAAAAGATCAAATGAATGTAATAAAATGACAAAGAAACAGAGGTAACAGAACAAGTGTCAGGTCTGTGGTTATCATCAAATCAAACATCACCATTTCAGATTCAGTCACACATTTTAATATAGTCATACCCCCTGACTTAAAACTTTTGGTAACACTTTAGAATAGGGAACACTTATACTTTTTTATGAAACAATTTGCAACTTACTTCTGACTTGAAAGACTCTGATTGGCCATTGTGCTCACATGCTCAGCATACATGTCTGTGATTGGCTACAAGCTGCAAAAACACATTGTAAATAGAAACCTTTGACACTCTTCACAGAGCGTTCTCACAGATATATGAATGTTGGAAAGCAGCTGCTGATTAGTCGCTTATTATGTACTTTTGACAACACAATTTGTAATATTTACCACATTTCATATAGAATTGTGTGAATACAAGCAAAGTTCTGGAGAAGTTTCAGAGTGAGCTGAGGTTTCTGGGAAACAAGGTGCAGAACACGATGAAATGTCTGATAAAATAAAATCACAGCAGGAGCATGTCAGCAGCGTAACGCTTGAGCTTTCACAGATGTCGACTAGTTTACACATCTCATCTGAGTTAAATAAACCTCTGTTGAGTTACACTCATCGTTGACATATTTATTCCTGACAGTAATGACCTTCGGTTGGATAGCATGTGTGTAAATAACTGTTTAATTATTATAAATTTATTATTATTCATTTGTCATTTAATTATATGTTAGCTGTCTAAATATTATTTGCACTCTATGAAATGTTTATTTTATATGCACTGGCCGTGTCTGTTGTAAAGGTTCCACAATCCATCATTATAATAGCTCTTGCTGTTTAGTTACTGTAAATCATTCAGATGCAATGCTCTTGCTATGGGAGACTCATACAGTGACCTAACCAGATGCAACGCATGTGACTCTTGACAGTTGAGAGGCATAGTTTTAGAGAAGTGTCAAGTACTCAGGAGTACAGACGCCAGCCGATATAATTATAGACAACTGTGTTTTTTTAAATGCTAATAAAGTGTAAATGTCACAAATAAATAAAAGTGTAAATGTTAAGGCTGTAAACGTATATTTAAAAAAAATAAATGGAATTAATTGCATGATCTGCCAGTTAATCATAGATGAAGTTTGTCCTCTGGCTTTTATTTCTGGACTTCAGTTCAGTTATTCCCAGTGTAGATTCTGTTAAATTACTTTAAGAATTAATTCAGCCAAAAATGAAAATGGTAATTTATTTACTCATTCAAAAGCTGTATACTGGAGTTTTGTCAGTGAAATGAAAAAGTTAAAATAAATGAATAAATCACAGGGCTGCAAAATGATAAAATTCATCAAATTAATTACATGTAACGCATGCATGCATTCAGATTCAGATATGTTAAACAGAAGCTCAGCCGCACTTGCTTGATACGCAGGAAATAACTGGTTCACTGGAATCTCGTGCATCAAGCAAGCACTTTTGAGCTTCACATAATACCACATTTCATGTGCTCTGTGTATGGGTGTATGATCAGTGTTTATATGTGATGAAACACTAAAATTAAATCATATAAAGCCACCATGACAGTGAAAAAATTGGGTGAATGGACTTTCAATAGAACAATCTCCCAGATATCATTAAAAAAATTTACATTTGTGTTTTGAAGATGAATTAAAGTCTTATGGTTTTGGAATGTTGTGAGTAAATGATTACAAAACAAATTATTTAATAAAGTGTAGTGTGCAACAGGTTTATGTCTCTGAAATGGTTGCTGTAGCGTTCCCAAAAGTGCGGTAAAATGTCTTATAGTCTCTATTACGATATTCATCACTTTTCTGGTGAGTTCAGTTGGGACATTCTAGACTTTGCCTCTTTATTCTGTCTGACTGTCCTGAATGGAGACTAAAACTTTGTGTCAGTGGAGATTTATAAGTTAGTTCTGTGCAGTTTCATGCTCTCAATGCTTTTAATGAGTTTTGCAAAGGTCTTTGATGCATTTACTTGCTATTACAAGCATCACTGGTTAAACTGCTCATACATAGGTTTAGGGATTTGAACAAACCCTACTTATATAATTCATCCCACACCGTTTGTGCTCAGATCATGGGGTTTATTGAGGAGAAGTGTGCTGGTACTTTTCTGAACATTTGGACGCATGATTTTTGGCTGGAAGACAAAGAAAAAGAAAACTGAGGAAAACATATTGTAGGTTTACATTGAAGGTCATATTTAGACCAGATGATCAAAGAGAACTGTGTATTTCTAGGTAATGTGGTGTTTGGCGAGCCGATTACGGCCAGTTTGGGAACCGATGGGACTCATTATTGGAGCAAGAACTGGGCAAAGGCGGCGTCTTTTGTGACCTCACCACCCCTCAGTCCTGACCCAACCACTCCAGACTACCTAAACACCCTGTTGGCCAGGTAAACACAAGCATATCCTAAAATATATTACATCATTTTACAATACAGTTCTGTCAGTTAGTTCTTAACCGGTGGGTCTTTTAACTTATAGACTACAAAACCATTGACTTGAAGTCATTGATTGAAAATATGAAAAACAATATAGTTGATATTTGAAGTTTATTGTAAAATATTTAACTGATTGACTGGCCATCCATCCAAGGTGTTTCTCTACTTGAGGCTATAGATGCTGGGATACACATTTAAAAAATAATAGTAATGTCAAAAACATTATTTTGGTACATCTGAATCAACCTAACTACATAAATGTTTACCACCAAAACTACTTTATATGTGTTAAATAAGGTAGAAATATCCATATAAAGTGCCACTTTACTACACTTTGCAGTGTAGGCAGCAATTTGTATACACAAATGTATTAGTTATTGAATTATTCACTCAATGTAGTCATTGAATAATTCAATAATTTAGTCTCTGAATAATTCAATAATTTGTTCAAAACTGCTGGGGATTCATTTATAAAATGTGCACACACAGAGGTTTGATCTTAGAGTGTGTGTACGCTAAAATCCACACCAACTTTCATATTTATAAAAAACGGTCTTTGACATGGAAAAGTGCTTTGTGGCAAGTCAGGGTCTAAGCAGGCGTACACACTTTTTGCATTTGCAATTTATGATTATCACATCTGAAAGAGGCACAAAATACGTGTATGTTCGTTCACTGAATCACACGTACGCACTTTTGAGATATGATTGTACGATCAATGTGGGATAATTTCTACACAACGTTTTATAAATGAGGCCCCTGATATACAGAACAGTAACACTCTTGCTCATGTGATACCACAGCACTTCATCTAAGACTGTAGCACAGACCCCAACAATCTGACTTGTTATAGCTGTACTATTTATCATTTTAGACTAAATGCCATCAATTTCAAAGTTTTGTCTGTTACATATACATTTGTGTGTTTCAGTGGTGATCTGTCGGTGGTGGGCAGCGCTCACTGCACATTCTCTGTGGCTCAGAAGGCCATAGGGAAAGACGACTTCACTCAGATTCCTGAAGGAGTGAACGGAGCGGAGGAGAGGATGTCCGTCATCTGGGATAAGGCTGTGGTGAGGATTATTCTATTTCACATTCTCAGATCCAGAAAATACAAAATATCTGAATATTTACTCAATACATTAACTCTTTCCCCACCATTGACAGAATTTTCCAGCTTTCTGTGTTTTCACTGTTATACGGTAGGGGGCACTATTACACATCTTCTAAAAGAGTACTGAATCTCTGGATCAAACCTTAAAGTGTAAAATAAGATGGCCAAAACATCCCAGTATGACCGCTGTCATCTTGCGCCAATAACATATTTTGAAGCCCGAGTCTGTGCAGTAGCGATTCATTTGGAGTGCGAGTCTGTGCAGTAATGATCATTTTTGAGCGCAAGTCTACGCAGTAGTGATTCATTTGGAGAGCGAGTCTGCACAGTAATGATTCGTTTGGAGCGTGAGTCTGCACAGTTGTGATTCGTTTGAGCGCAAGTCTACGCAGTAGTGATTCATTTGGAGAGTGAGTCTACGCAGTAGTGATTCATTTGGAGCACGAGTCTTCACAGTAATGATTCGTTTGAGCGCGAGTTTGCGCAGTAATGATTATTTTTGAGCATGAGTCTACCCAGTAGTGATTAATTTGGAGCGTGAGTCTGCACAGTAATGATTAGTTTGGAGAGCGAGTCTGCGCACCAGTGATTAGTTTGAGAGCGAGTCTGGCAGTAGTGATTAGTTTGGAGCGCGAATCTGCACAGTAGTGATTAGTTTGGAGCGCGAATCTGCACAGTAGTGATTAGTTTGAGAGCGAGTCTGCGCACCAGTGATTATTTTGGAGCGTGAGTCTGGCAGTAGTGATTAGTTTGAAGCCTGAGTCTGCGCAGTAGTGATTCGTTTGGAGCGCGAGTCTGCGCAGTAGGGATTCGTTTGGAGCGCGAGTCTGCGCACCAGTGATTATCTTTGAGCGTGAGTCTATGCAGTAGTGATTTATTTGGAGCGCGAGTCTGCACAGTAATGATTCGTTTAGAGCGCGAGTCTGTGCGGTAGTGATTCGTTTGGAGTGCGAGTCTGCGCAGTAGGGATTCGTTTGGAGCGCGAGTCTGCGCAGTAGGGATTCGTTTGGAGCGCGAGTCTGCGCAGTAGTGATTCGTTTGGAGTGCAAGTCTGCACAGTAGTGATTCGTTTGAAGCGTGAGACTGCTCAGTAGTGATTCATTTGGAGCCTGAGTCTGTGCAGTAGTGATTCGTTTGGAGCGTGAGTCTGTGCAGTAGTGATTCTTTGGACCGCGAGTCTGAGCAGTAGTGATTCGTTTGGAGCGCGACTCTGCGCAGAAGTGATTAATTTGGAGCGCGAGTCTGCACAGTAGTGATTCGTTTGAAGCCAGAGACTGCTCAGTAGTGATTCATTTGAAGCCCGAATCTGCACAGTAGTGATTCGTTTGAAGCCTGAGGCTGTGCAGTAGTGAGTCGTTTGGAGCGCGAGTCTGCGCAGTAGTGATTCGTTTGAAGCCCGAGTCTGCGCAGTAGTGATTCATTTGAAGCCTGAGTCTGCGCAGTAGTGAGTCGTTTGGAGCGCGAGTCTGTGCAGTAGTGAGTCGTTTGGAGCGCGAGTGTGCACAGTAGTGATTCGTTTGAAGCCTGAGTCTGCGCAGTAGTGATTCGTATGAAGCCTGAGGCTGTGCAGTAGTGAGTCGTTTGGAGCGCGAGTCTGTGCAGTAGTGAGTCGTTTGGAGCGCGAGCGTGCGCAGTAGTGATTCGTTTGAAGCCCGAGTCTGCGCAGTAGTGATTCGTTTGAAGCCCGAGTCTGCGCAGTAGTGATTCGTATGAAGCCTGAGGCTGTGCAGTAGTGAGTCGTTTGGAGCGCGAGTCTGTGCAGTAGTGAGTCGTTTGGAGCGCGAGTGTGCGCAGTAGTGATTCGTTTGAAGCCCGAGTCTGCGCAGTAGTGATTCGTATGAAGCCTGAGACTGTGCAGTAGTGAGTCGTTTGGAGCGCGAGTCTGCGCAGTAGTTATTCATTTGAAGCCCGAGTCTGCGCAGTAGTGATTCGTTTGGAGTCTGCGCAGTAGTGATTCGTTTGGAGCCTGAGTCTGTGCAGTAGTGATTCGTTTGGAGCCTGAGTCTGTGCAGTAGTGATTCGTTTGGAGCCTGAGTCTGTGCAGTAGTGATTAGTTTGGAGCCTGAGTCTGTGCAGTAGTGATTCGTTTGGAGCCTGAGTCTGTGCAGTAGTGATTCGTTTGGAGCCTGAGTCTGTGCAGTAGTGATTCGTTTGGAGCCTGAGTCTGTGCAGTAGTGATTTTGAGGTGGAGCCTTGATATCAAAGTCCCACCCAAACTTCCGCAGACCCAATCGCAAGCTCACAATCATGACACCACTCCCCATTTTTATAGCATCAAATAGCTAGCTAAAAGCAAACCTAATAGAAAAACGAACACTTGAACATACATCAGTGTTATAAGAACTGCCTAAAATGAAAAATTTAGTTGAAGTGTAATTTGATTATTTAGTTTGGCTCACGTCCAATTCGTTTACATGGAGGGCAGGGCTTAAGACCTATACTGCAGCCAGCCACCAGATGGAGATCAAATTGTTTTGGCTTCACTTTTCAGGATGTGTGCGGCACACCTGGATCAAACACAGGTGAAGCAGCAGCACAAACAAGTGATCACATATGTAAGCAGTGCATATGTAAAATAGTGCGATCATCAAAAATTAAACAGCATGTAAATCAAAACTGCCTAACATTACTGAATGAAATGCCAACCCAGGAAGTGGTCTAGGACTGGGAAGCTTTGGGCGTGTTGATGGACTCAATCTACTCTATATTTTATCTATATAGTCTATATTTTGATCATTGATCTGAATACCACCTTTGACAAAAACGCGATCTTCTCAGCTCTTTGTTTAAAATGTTGCTGTTTTCATGCAACTTATCCATATTCAAGTGTTGATAAAAAAGAATGCATGAAGTTAGAATAAAATGGGTTGTTTTGTTTAAATGCAGAGGCTCCATTCTTTCTTTTAACAAATTGCATGTTCAGATATTCATACAACAAAATATTTGGGGGCCATAGAATCTGATAAAAATGCTGGCGGTGGCTGGCAGCTTTTTAACATCCTGGCAGGGAAAGAGTTAATTAATTCATTTGTACCCTAATGTGGATGTCAAAATAGGGCCCTAAATCTTATATTCATTACCTTCTTCTCATAAGTGTACCATTAAAGCTCCAAAATAAAGCAAGCGCTGTGTTTGATTCTCAGTTGTTTGTTTTTCCTTTGCTCAGGTCACTGGTAAAATGGATGAGAACATGTTTGTTGCTGTGACAAGCACCAATGCTGCCAAGATCCTCAACCTTTATCCACGCAAGGGTCGGATAGCCGTGGGATCAGACAGCGATCTGGTTATCTGGGACACAGATGCCGTCCGGACCATCACTGCAAAAACTCATCATTCTGTAGGTGCTCTTTAAATAAATCCAGGGAACGCACTATACACTCACATTTCAGAGAAACATCTAAACATAGAGAGGAAACTGAAGCTGACCTTCACTGACCTTCCAGTTCCTCTGAGCGGAAATAGATGCTTCTAACAAATCAAACTGTGTTCATACAGGAACCTTTGTAAATAAAAGCGCTGGATAGAAACAGGCCACAAAAACAGGAGATATCTGACAATCAGAGTTTCCTTTTGTTGCCTTATTAAGTCTCAGCAGACCTTTATTACTGTAGGAATGTGTTGATAAGTGAGAGAAGAACTGCAACTCTGCAAGCATCTCTTTTAATGAACCAACCACTAACACACAGGTTTGTGCAACAGACATAAATGATATCTCATTTCATGCAGCTTTTTGAAGTTTGCTGTTATTTTTAAATCAATTACATATAACAGTTTCACTAATCAAGTAGTGAATTTCATAAAGAGAACTTATTATGGAAATGGTATACTATAAAAATTTACTTAAGTGCCAACTGAATGTAATGTTTTCAGACACTTAACTGCATGTTATTTACAGTTAAATTAAAATGTACTATAGTTTACATTTATATTAAATGCAGTTAGTTAGAACTCTCAAAACTTAAGTACATAAGTACATTAGGACATAAGTACATCTTTATATGTAATTTCATAATTACTTCTGTTGTCTTTGGAATATTTTCATGATTACACATATGTAATAATGAAGTTGCAATTTAGTACATTTAAAAATATAGTAAATTTGTGATACTCCACCTCATCTGTAGGATAGTCCAGAGTGCTTTATGATCTTTCACGCTCAAGTCAAATGCCTGTACTTTATAACCTCCTCGTATGTCCATTTTTTCAGCTTTGCCTTATTTTATTAGTATTTTCTTTCCTCTTCTTCGACCAGTTGTTAAAGCCAACAGCTCAACTGCTACTTGCTAATTCATTGGAACTAAAAAACTAAGACATTAATATGTGCTTATAAGTACTAATTAACAGCCAATATGCTAGTAATAGGCATGCTAATAAGCAACTAGTTAATAGTGAGAATTGCTCCCTAAACTAAAGTTTTAACAAATCTTAAAGCTTTTCAAGGTTATTTCAAACTTTCAAACAAGGCTTTGTCAAGCCAACATCAAAGTTTGTTTAAACACTTTTCTCATGCTATGAATCCACAATTTGGACAATGACAATTTTTGAGTCACAGTCCAATAGAAGTTCTGAAGAACCCGCGGTTTATCAAACATCAGTCATTTTGAATATTTTCATGTCTGGGAAAAATTTGGGATTAAACGGGTTAAAGAGCTACAGATTTTAGATTGGAGTGAGATGGGAACTGGAATATCCTGAGCAGATTCTACAAGGGCTAAATATGTGGATCGTTTGAACACCGTTGGGGAAAAGATTCAGCAGAACTCTGCAGAAAATTACATCACATTTTCATTTCCTTTTCGGCCACTTCTCTAGAGACCGTTACACATCCAAACAGCGCCGGCTGCCATTGCTTTCTTCTGTGGATAACATGGCAGATGTTTATTGATTGTTTATTCTGTGGCTCCGTATCCTTGGTTCCCGTGCTCTGTGAAGTCACCTCAAACATGACTTCATCACCTGCCAGAAAGCCTTGCGTTTGTGTTATTCTGCATGAGCTTAAGCCCATGCCAGCATTCTTGGCAGAAATTGTGTGCATGTCATTTCCTGTTCTCGCACACAAAGGATGGACGAGTGCCAAATTTCTGTGGAAAGACTGTGGATCATGGCAGGACATCAATACAATTACGATATCCACTCGAGATGAAGAAATCAGAAAATAAGGGAGTAGTAAACTAAACAGAAGTGATGCATTTTAGAGAAAGTGGTAAGAAAAGACAGGAGGCTGTGAGTGTGAGAAAAAGACAGGAAATAGAGAAGGATGTTTTTGTAATTCCTCTATCCAGCTGTTTGGCGAAGAGGTGAAGAATGAGAACGAGAGTGAATGAAGGAGGCCAGAGTCATGTCTCCCGCTCCTACATGTGATCTTCATTAGTGAGGAAATATCTCGACATTCCTCTTTGCAGAAGCTCAAACTCAGAACGGCTGTTTGTGTCAATTTATGCTGGAAAGCACAGCAGCTCAATGTCGTGATCGATGTTTCTGATGTTTATTCTGATGATGATGATGTTGAGTCTATTCTAAAAACAAAAAGAAAGGTAAAAAAAAAAGGTATCATGATTTGCCTGAAAATATGAATCAGCGCAACTGTTTTCAACATTGATAATAAATCAGTATATTAGAATGATTTCTGAAGATCATGTGACCCTGAAGACTGGAGTAATGATGCTGAAAATACAGCTTTGACCACAGAAATAAATTACATTTTACCATGCATTCACATAGAAAACAGTTTATTTTAAATTGTAATAATATTTCACAGTTTTACTTTTGTTTAAATAAATGCATTTTATTTATTTCAGATGCAATTCAGGATAAAAAGCCATTGTGCAAATTTAAGGCTATTAAAAATATATCATGTGCACAAAAAGGATTAAAATATAAATATTACATTACCAAAAAGCAAAGACAAAAACAGGGTAGTACTATAGTAACATGTCACAAAAAAGTATGGTCCCACTTTATATTAGGTGTCTATCTTTAAATGCTGTTTACTTAATAATAAAATGAATAATAAAATAATGAATTGTTAGGTGTACCAGTTGTGTTCCTGTTGAATGCAAAACACTTTTGCTGCTATTGAGGTGGGATACGGGTACGTTTCTGGACCAGTTTGGTGGTCTGGTTAGGTTTAAGGGGTAGAGGTAGGGTCAACAGTGCAATTATAGATGTAAACACAGAAATTATATACATATGTAATCACAGGATGGTATTTTCAAATATAAGTATACAATAAAAAAAATTTATGTGATTGTGCACAATAATTGCAATGTATCAAATGGTTAATTTCAATGTATGTAATAGTTAAAGTGCCCCTATTATGGGTAATGAAGGTTCATCTTTTGGTTTTGGGAGTCCCCAATAACAGGTGGACATGCATGCAAGGTCAAAAAAACACTTTCATTGTCTTATAATATGCATTTATTTTTACCTTATTTGCGCAAAGACTCCCAAACGATTCGCTCAACGATTCATTTTTCCAAACTCCTCCTCTGCGTGATGCTAATCTGCGGTGATTGGTCGATTTCATTTAAAGCAGTGTTTGTGAGCGCAGTGCTGCTTAGTGTACAGTGTTACATAGGTTTCTACCGCTCCAAAAGCGGCACCTAGTGGCAAAGAATGAAGTTGCATTTTCATTCAGACCAACACGAAAAAAGTGGGCGGGCAATATGCTAATGTTTCATGTTGTCATTAACATGAAATGGCTTGGGATTCGTTTTAAAAACGACTCGTTTCAATGATTCAGAGTCGACTCTTTCTTTTCAGAGACAATAACTTTATGCGTGCACTTTCAGATTGAAAACTTTGCAGTTTTCATTCACTTAGAGCTGTGTTACCCACTGCATGAATGCTCATTTTCAAAAATCCATCATAGGGGCACTTTAAGGACAGTTAATACAAAGTTGGTCCAAAAGCATTGCATTGCAGTGGTCATTTTTGGGACCCAGGTGTTAGGCACATGAGCTTTCTCAGCATGATGTTGTTGTGTTGTTCTAGGCAGCGGAGTATAATGTGTTCGAGGGCATGGAGCTGAGAGGTGCACCCATGCTGGTCGTCTGCCAGGGGAAGATTGTTCTGGAGGATGGGAACCTGCACACGACCGCTGGCACTGGACGTTTCATTCCCTGCTCCCCGTATCCGGACTTCACTTACAAACGTGTCAAAGCCAGGAAACAGGTACAGCAGACTCTGATGACCCTGGACACATGCGTGACAGTAGCTCATTTGTTTTACAGTGCATTCAAGGCAGCACTCCAGTGAAATTCCAGCTGTTTTTAATCCTGCAGTTTATCATAATTTCCTATAGGAAAGTCAAATCTAGTTCTTTTTGTGGTTTCAACTTGAGTGAATATAGACATGGGATTCTTGCCCTGTAAACAGTTTAAACTGTGGCTCCACCATCATGCCAAAAGCAGACAGAAGGAAGCAGAAGGTTTAGAAAGAAGCCGTATAAAAGTGTCCACATGGTTCAAAATGAAAATATAACACTTCATTCACTCACCCTTACTGTACTAAATCCATTAGACTTGTGTTCATTGTCAAAATACAAATGAAGATATTTTTGATTTCTGGCCATCCATAGAAAGTTATAATTTTCAAGCTTCAAAAAGTAAAAACAAACAAAAATATAGCTGCAAGCAGCAATTACGGGGCCAAGCACATCAGCGGCAAAAAGAGGAGCTAAGCATAGTATGGAGCATCAGTCCAACTGCAGAAATGAGTAATTGAAGCCATTTTAAGATTATTGTAGTCCAAATGCCTGAAAAATCATTTAAAACTACTAGTAATAAGATTGAATGACTTTTCACTTTTGACATACTTTTGTCCATCAGTTAATGTCTTAAGAAACCAAAAGCTGCATGTTTATAAGAAACAAATCCATCATTAAGACGTTTTTAACCGTTGCTTCTGGTCAAAATCCACAAGAATGCTTCCTTCCGTGAAAAAGTGTTCTGGTCTGAATCAGGAGAGACATCTGCACAGATCAAGCACTGTTTACAAGCCAACAGCTCTAAACAAATATGTGGCTGGATTTTGATGGACTATCTTTCACTGGAGGAAGCATTATTATGGATTATAGGGCCGTACCCTAGTTAAAAACATCTTAATGATGGATTTGTTTCTTACAAATAAATAGCTTTTGGTTTCTTAAGACATTAACTGATGGACTGGAGTGAGTGTGGATTATTGTGATGTTTTTATCAGCTGTTTGGACTCTCATTCTGACGGCACCCATTCACTGCAGAGCATCCATTGCTGAGACACTGATGCAGAGACACATTTCTACAAACCTGATGAAGAAGGGGGGTGGAGCAGATTGAGCATTATCTGCAGGAGAGGGAGAATATGAAGTAACAGCAGGTGGCGCTAGTGCACTGTTTTAGTTTGTGATCTACTGTTAGAAGGAAGAAGGAGAGAAATGTTTTATAATTTGTACATTATACAAAATAGAGACGATTCACCGTCTCAACAATCTGTCAGCCAACTCTGGAACCAATTTTCAACATGACATGAAATTTACAATTTATGTGAGCACACAGTTCCCAAAAACAACCCACATGAGGATAAACACATCCATGGAATGGATTTGCAAACACCCAAACTTGCCTTTCTCTGTCTTTCTCTATAAATGGTGTCAGGGCCGGCCCAAGCCTTTATGGGGCCCTAAGCAGAATTTTATTTGGGGGCCCCTCGGTGCCCCAATATGAGTGTTTATTGTCAAAGCTTGATTATGCACACACTATAATTCGAACACCCATTATCAGTGTTTGTTGTAGCTGTGTTGCTTACATCATTGTCTGCCTGCATGTTTTTACCCTTCTGTGGTTTTTAATTGTAACAGTTGCAAACTTACAACAGCGAAATGTAGACTGATGTAAATAAAGCTGTTATCAGTTTATGAAATAGAAGCTTATTTTTATTACAAAAATATATAGTCTATCCAGGAAAGTTATTTTTACTGATCTGACCAGGGGTGCATTTCCCAAAAGTAACTATGGTCACAAGTTCTGTCGTTACAAATAGAGTTCAGTGGAAATAACGACCATAGTTAGCTAACAATGGTTTTGAGAAACGCACCTCTGATTTGTGCCACAAAACCCCCATGTTGAATTTGCCCCCCTCCACCCGCAAAACACCACTGATTTTAACCCCAAAGGGCTGGTGCTGAGACAGAGAAAGACAAGCTCAGATCTGTGCTTTTTATATTTCATAACTGTTTCAGACATTTAAATACACTCCACTTAAGTAAAGAAAAACCCAAAAAACATTTAGTTTGTTAAATAGGCTACATTTCTATGGAAAGCATGTTTTATTAATGGATGACATGTTTTATTCTAATATCAAATACACATTGTGTAGGTTTACTCTGTTTTTCTCCGAGCTAACTGACCATTTCATGTATTTCGGGAGAAAGAGGTGAGGTGATGGTGTGCTGCACAATCCTGTATTAAACTGAAGCGCTGTGTTTGGGTTTCTCCTAAAGCTGGCCATTCTGAAGGCGGTCCCCAGAGGCATGTATGATGGGCCTGTGTCTGAGTTTTTACCCATCTCGAGGGGCGGCACGCCATCTGCCTCCGCCCGTACCTCACCCACCAAAGGCCCTGTGAGGAACCTGCACCAGTCTGGCTTCACACTGTCAGGTAACCCTTGGAAATTATGTCTCAATTTCATACAGCAGACTTCTTTCGGATGTAATTATTGACGGGGATGATTTATGTGTCTTGCACTTCTGGCAGATAGTGGGACAAAGGCGTTCCTGTAGCTCAAATAATAGACTGGAGCTACAGTAGCAATGCCAAGGTCATGGGTTTGATTCCCAGGGAATGCATGAAGTGATAAACAAAGAATCTTGAATGCAATGTAATTCGCTTAGGATAAAAGCCAAATGCATGAATGAAATACAACAGATGCAGAACCCAGTGTTCATCCATAAAATGTTTGGTTATTTCTAGAGTGACAAGTGTAAATATATGCATTGAAACTCTTATATAAACTTTATATACATTTTGTCTTGTTTACAGCTCACAATTCTGAGTTTATATGTCCCAGGTCTGTTTTTTCTATATTTCTTTTTGCCACAGAATAAAAAATAAAAAAGGCACATTTATATCCTACAATGTTTGCACATTTATATCCTACAATTGTGAGTTTATATCTTGTAATTCTTAAGGAAAAGTCAGAATTTTGAGGTAAAAAGTTGCAATTACTTTATTATTATTATTTTGTTATCTTGTGGCAGAAATGGGCCTCTATAGAAATATGCAGAAAAAAATGCATAAAACAAAAATCCCAAAACATTGTGAATGTTCAGTAACAGGGTTGACACAAACATGCTCCGAAAGCGTGTTTTTTTTTGTTTTTGTTTTATCTCTTAGTACATAATGAAAATATAATGCATATTTTCAAAAGATAATAAACATGTAAGTCTTTCAAAGTTGTCGTTGTTTATAAAGTTGTGCTTTCGTTTTAGTTTATTGTGAAAATACGTTTACAAAAGCCCCAATAAATAAATAACAGAACATAAAAACAGAGAGCCTCCATTTAGTAACATTTTGGTTCATGTCTGAAGAAAATATGTGACCCTGGAGCACAAAAGCAGTCTTAAGTCGCTGGGGTATATTTGTAGCAATAACCAACAATACATTGTATGGCTCAAAATTATCCATTTTTCTTTTATGCCAAAAATCATTAGGATATTAAGTAAAAATTATGTTCCATGAAGATATTTTGTAAATTTCCTACTGTAAATATATCAAAACTTCATTTTTGATTAGTAATATGCATTGCTAAGAACTTCATTTGGACAAATTTAAAGGAGATTTTCTCAATATTTAGATTTTTTTGCACCCTCAGATTCCAGATTTTCAAATAGTTGTATCTCAGCATGCTCTTGTGGGAAGATAGATTTTTTAATTAATATTAAATCAAAATTTACATATAATTTGACAAAATCTAATGGAGGTACACCAAAACTGAGAAACACTATCAGAATGACTTCAGTCTATTTCCTAGTCAGAATCGAATGCATTTCTAAGCATATCAGTTCCAGATTTAATGTACTTCACATTAGTTATGGCAAACCAAATTTTCACTGACAATCTCACACTCGTTCATGGGATTGTAGCTCTTTCCCTCATTAAAGTCATTAATTACAGTATTTTTTTGTTTTGCATCAAAGTGTGTACAGCTGGGATCCGCTGGCTGGTTTGGTTAATGGCGTATAGCGCTTTAATGAAGGCTGTTTTTATATCTGTAGGTCCTGAGGAAGCCCCCATCAGACCGGCTGGAAGACGCATCGTTGTGCCTCCTGGTGGCCGCTCCAATATCATCTCCCTCAGTTAAACATAAAGAGCATGTAAGAGAGAGGCCAGGATCAAATCAGCCGTGTAGAAGTAAGGTGATTAGTCAGGAAACGAAACGTAAAACACTGAACTCATGCCTTACCCTCCATGATTTCCTCCTGCTGAGTGACTGAAGATCAGTAGTCCACCTCTGAGAAAGCAAAGCATTTAGTGTAGCGTAATGTTCATTTGTGTGTTTAGATAAACTGAATTAGAAGACATTAGAATTACCGTAAAAACAACTTTGGTTTGGATGGTCTGTGATGTTTCTGAAAGGATATTTTCCAGGCGTTTGCGTTCAGTAGAGGAAGGACTACTGTGGTGTGTTTCATAGGGCTTCGTCTGTATTCCCTCATAAGCTTTATTTGCGTACATCAGCTGTGATTAGTTAACGTTACTTTGTAAATGAAGTTAAAGTGTTGAGCAGTTTTTTTTTTTTAAGTATAATAAAGTTGAATGTTAAGGAAAACCATGCAATGATATACCGGTGCAGAATATTACAGGACATTCACATGCTGTACTGCTTTCATGATCCGTCTCACTGAAGATATAAAAAACATTACGCATCCGTCATGTGAAGGAATAGTTGAACTTCAGTCAAACACGTTGAACCTCGAAAAAGGATAATTTTTTTGCAAAATTAATGATGACAACAAAGCCTGCAGGAGAAAGATATTCGCCTTTTGCATTTCAGTTCAATCTCAGATTATTGAAGGATGATTAAAAGGTGCTACAATGTCTTTTCTTAAATCACGCAAAGTGTAAGTTTTTGATATCTAAATCTTTTATGTGACTTTGGTAGGAAAGCTCTCAGTTAAGGGAAAAAGACAGTTCAACATACTGTATGTTAGATGCCCCAAATAACAACGGCTAAAGTGATTTACCGAAATAGGTTGTTTATTATATTTATGTAGGTTTGATTGTATTACCTTTCTTTTTTTAACATCCAAGTCAAAAAAGCAGGTGAAAATGAACATGTGATGTGCAAATTTGCTCCTCAATAAACAGAAGTTACAACTGACTGCCTGTGAATGATTTCTCAGCTGCTCTTTATATTTATTAACTCACGGTACAAGGAAATCAGAAGTACCAAAACATACATTATACATGGAAAGTATAACCACACAACAATCACCAATGACAATGTACAGCAGAGACTGGCCGTAAACATGTCATGTGCGTCTGAAATGTTCATTACATGTCTTCAGACTGAACCGCACAGATTTCCTGATTATAGGGAATATCAGAGTCAGGATCAGACAGGTCTAAAGATCCTCACAGAAGATCCAACCTCAGGTCAGTGAGGGAAAAGGGAAATTTCTCTTGATATTATTATCATTGAAAAGCGACCGCATAAAAGGGTTTTCATGCAGCTCTCAAACCCCCCAAAATAAATGAGAAAATTCACATTTTGCATTTGTATAGCAATACGTTTTGGAATTAGTTTTTGGTTCTGTTAGGCTATCAAGTCCAATTAGCTGTATATTCCCTAACAGTAATAATAATAATAATAATCATATATAAGGCAGGTGATTTCATATGTGTATGGCTTAAACTTGACATTTTTAATATTTCTCAGAATTGTTTTTGTTGTTCAACAGCACTGTGGGTAGATTGTCTGTAATATTTCATATTCATATGACCACTAGATGGCGATATTGATTCATTGTTGTATTATTTTTTTCCAAACCTCAAAAAAGAGCTGCTCTCTAAGATAAAGGTTTGGAAAAGGTTCTGGTGCATTTCTGCCAAAACATTATTAACATTAAAGTTTATGAGAATTTTTCTTTAACGCTAAAACACAATGCAATTTGTAATTTAAAATACAGGTACAATTTTCACATGTGAAAATAATAATAAAAAACTTTATATTAACAGAATATTAGGCCCTATTTTTACAGACTTTTTTTAAAATATATGAGCCAGACATTGTGCGAATATTCCTAGGCTGTGCAAACCTTAGACTTGTCAGATGATGCTATTAAATGATTTTATTATTATTTGATCTGTACAGTGTGGTCAGTGTCTTAATCAGCAGCACAATGTGATCCAGTAATGCTCTCAGAGGCATGAATGACAGTTTTCTGCAGCTCTGTAAGGTTCACATCATTTGAATGAATCACAGAGGCATAAAGAGGTGAAATGAGTACCTTCGCATTCTGTTCTCTGCATTTGTATGTTAAGAAGCATAGCTTTATAAATCATGATGAGCGGCTGGAGTCTGATCACTCGCTGAGTCAGACAGCGGTAAATCTTCACGTGCCTCCAGACGCATTAGAGAAATCCATTAAACTAGTAAGGCACACATTTCACAGCCAGATGCAGAGAGCATCATCGTTCAGTTCTTTCTTTATATGTGTGATTGTGTAGTCAGCCCGGCTAATGCAGAGCACGAGGGTCACACCAGGTCGATGCTTCCATCCAGAATCCATCATCTTCTCATGCATTTGCTGGGGTCCAGGGCTCTCCACCGTTAGCTTCGAGAGAAGGAGGGTCCAGATGTTAGCCTGACAAACACTGCTGTACGTTGTTGTTCTGTCCATCTTGAATGGCTTTGTTTGTCTCTTCTGCAATGAGGTTGTTTGTCTCAGTGTCTGCTTTGGTTTTCCTCAACCTCCAAAACAGAGAAAGGACAACAAAACTAGACATGCTAAAGTTTGACTGTTCAAATCTGAAGTTGTTACCTTAAGGCAAGGTTATTGCAGTAAACTGAAAAAAAAAAAAAAAATGCTACTTGAAATAAATGTTAACTGAAATGAAATAAAAATATTCAGTTGCCAAAACAACCTTTCTCATTTACATTTAGCTAAGGTAATGTGCTAAAATAGCTACTGAGCTACTGAAAAATATAAATTAATATTAATACAAATATATAGAAAAACAATTCTAATAAAAATGGGAGAAACACAACAAAAACTATTAAACGTTTGCCTAAAATGACAATAAAAACAGAAAATAACTTTTGTTATAATAAATGCCTTTTTACTTCTCTTTAAAACGAGAATATTCATTAATTTCCTTCAATTAAATGTTTTGACAATCAGGTTGAAATTGTTTCATATAAAACTGCATTTTGAGTAAATTAATGACTGTGTTATTTACTACTGCTACTGCTACTAAAACCATATAAACTATATTTACTTAACATTGGAGACTTATGCATGAAACTGGACATGACACTGATAAATTGTCAAAATATGTCTTACTTCTCCCTGTTGAAGACGATGAAATCTCTTTGGACAGTCTCCAAGCGCTGCTGGAGTTGCCCATTCTGTGTGATCAAATGAAAAGAATGAGTTATAATGTTTCACATGAAATAATACTAAGAGAATGGCTTGTGAAGCAGGGTCGTAACCAGCATAAACACTGAAGGGGACAAATTCCCCTATAATAATGGAATATGGACAACTTTAAAAAAATAAATAAAAAATAAACATTTTGCTCATCGTCAAATGATTGAAATGGCCAATCAAATCAAAGAAGGCGGGGTTTAACAATGAAAGTGTGAGATAAAATATAGCTAAACATTTAATATCTTACAACTGCTTTTGCGACGTTTTGAATTGAAAATACACTATATCATTTATGTAATTAATCTAATGTTATTCCTAAATTTAATGTGAGACATTAATAGAGCTGTTTAGGCATAGGCATACGATTAAGAGTCAATGTGAATATTTTGAAATAAAAATATTATTTTTGATTACTTCATATATTCAGGTATTATCTTTATTTCTTTATTCTCTTTAAATTATTTAGATAAAAGGACCATTACATTTGTGACAGAATCTCCCTCTCCAGCCTTGGAATGACAATATATTAAAAGAAAGTGTAAATATAACATTTATAATAAAGCATATATTAAAAAAAAAAATAATAATAATAATAAGTTCTGTAATGAAACTCAAGGCTGATATGTCCTTTATCTGTTAGTAATCATGTCATTATCTACACGGATCGATCGCGTCAGCAGCCAATGAGGTTGCTGCTCAACATTCAAATTGGCCAGTGTTTGCTGTAGAAGTTGCAGCGTGAGCGCACATCTGAAATCAGCTTTTTTTTTTGTAAGAAACATTTTACTCCATATCAGTGTGTGCATATTGCGTGAATTTTTAAACGAGCAATCGCCAGCGATGACCAGTTTTAAACTAAATATATTGTTTAAAGGGGTCATATGATGTTGCTAAAAAGAACATTATTTTGTGTATTTGGTGTAATGCAATGTGTTTATGTGGTTTAAGGTTCAAAAAACACATTATTTTCCACATACTGTACATTATTGTTGCTCCTCTATATGCTGCGCCTTTCTGAAACGTGTTGATTTTTACAAAGCTCATCGTTCTGAGAAGCGAGGCGTGCTCTGATTGGCCAGCTATCCAGTGCGTAGTGATTGGCCGAATATGGAAATGTTACACCCCTCACCATATTGTGATTGCGATGACACATAAATAATAAAACTCATTATAAACGAGGCATTTGTTTTATCCAGTGGAGACATAATTACTGATTATAATGACTTATTTGTCTTTTTACGCGTCGCGTTGCATCGCACCGCATAAACATTACCATGTCTGCATTTGTGATCGGAGAAAGGACAAATAACAAGCACTACTCTACACTGCTCAAAACTCACGTTTGAATCATCAGTGGCAGAAACAAACTTACAGGCTGAGAGTCAGAAGCCTGTCCTTGCAAAATTGGAATTGCCCCACTTTATAGAAAAAGCCTTTGAGCACAGCTGGCAGGCTACTCTTCCAGGTTCAGGGAATAGTCCTCTGTAAAATGCACTGGGACACACTCTATTATTTGGGTTGAACTGTTCTGGAACAGTGCTGTAAATACAACTTAACCACTGATTTCTAGTTGTGTCAGTTGTAATTGCTGTGAGGTACGCCGACTGAGCTATATAAAAAAGGGTTAAAGTAAAATACTAATTCTCACTGTATACATTTTCAACCGGGGTTCGCCATTTAGCTGTTTAACCTGAATGGCACGTTGATTTATTTTCAAGGTCGATGTTTTCATTAGCGCGGTGATTTCAGATGCACACAATGCCACGCTCCTGTAGCTATATTACCATGCTAATCTCTCTGAGAGTCGACACAGAAATATAACTATGAACATTCAAATAATTCCAGGCTTTCAAGAACTGAATGTATTTCAGGGCTTTTATAACCAGCACATGTGGTTTTGCATTTGTTCGATTTAGCTAGTTTTTGTCCAGAAACAGTGACAAATATAATATTTTAGAGCTTGACAAAACACATTTATTCTAGAAATTGACATTAATTTTCTGTGTTCCGTTACTTTTAAAATTCTCTCATACAGTTACCAGGTTTTTCTCAAAACCATGACACCTGTCTTTTTTAAATTAAACAAAGATAAGGTATCTGTCTTGGTTTTTAACCTAGCTTTTTTAAAGCTTGTTTTGTCTTATTGACTTTCCATCTTCAAAAAGTACACTTACATATAGATGACCTCAAAGCTAAGATGGACTAAAAGTCACTGAAGTGTGAATTTATGAATGCACTCTTCTGCATTTTGTGTTGTTTTGTCAGGTCATTGCAGTCAGAGAAGTGTTATCAGTTTGACTGAAGCTTCCAGACGATGAGTTTGCCCTCCTGCACTCGCTGTCTTACAGATCTGTCGCTGACTACAGGTGCTACAACAGCAGGCTGTCAGAAACCAGACAGGACTGCAGAAAGGGGCCTTCTGGAGCATTCACACTGACAACTCTTCATGACAGTAAAGAAACCACGCATCCTGCAGAGCTTCCCCTTTCATCAGATGGTGTGTGTTACAGACGTCTGAAGTCACGTATTTCATGAAAAGTTTGTTTACACAGACCAATATACAAGGTATGCAGGCATTCAGCGATTCTAATGGATTTTATTTAACTTTTTTTTCTTTCAGCTCTGGTCACTTGAGGGACAAGCTAGGAAAATGCACTGGTAATTTTCTGCCAGAACCTTGTCTGTTAATTTTACGGACATCTGCATTAACCCTAAAACACAACGCAAAGAAGTGCAAATTTCAAAATACAGGTAAAACACCAGTAAAAAAAAAAATATGGAAAAAAAAAAGAAATCCTTCATATTAAAACAGTACATTGTGCCTGGATTGTTTTTACAGTCTATAAAAAATATTTTTATGTGCAAGAAATTATTTATTGTCAAATTAGAGTGAATTTTTACACTAAGGATGTGCAAAATGGCTGAAATCTTTTAAAATAATGCAAAACAAGTTTAAAAATAAGCTAAACAAATTAATTAATTTAGTTTATTTTAAATATTCCTTTAACAATTGTTATTTGGTCTTGGCAAAACTGGTTACTGTATATGAAGAAATTTAAAAAGTATGATTTCTAGACATTGAAAACTGATGCTAATTTCTAGAATGAATACGAATTTATTTTAGCAATGTCAATCGCTAAAATATTTCAGAAAATGCTCTTTCCTGTTTAATGCTGTGAAGCTGATTTGAAACAATCTGTATTGTATAAAGCACCATATATTAAGTGACTTGTTTTGACTTTACTTGAATTGAATAGTAAACATAAGATTCGGTATTCCTCGTTTTACATCAGCTTTTACAGGTAATACAAACACTAAGCATCATGTAAACCTGCAGTAATAAAGAAGTAAAACCGAGGCTGCAATTTCATTATTTAACAATTTAACATGACCAAGAAAAAACAACTATGATTGATCATCCAGATCCTTCAACTGGATGGTTTTGGCCAGAATAAGCTGCAATGTGCACCAGATTTAAGCTGATAGTTAAAAGTATGTCTACTAGAGACTAGCATGAATTGAGCATTAGAGGGCCATAAATGTCTCCAATATAACACAAAATGTGTACTGCAAAGCAAAACAACAAGAGCTGCTGCCGGTGTAAATGTGTGCAGTCATGAGTTTGGGTGTGATGAGGCATCAGCAGGTGTCGAGTGTTTAGTGCTTACTCCAGAAACCCAGCCACGACTCCATCAGCGCAGGGATTTCCTTGAGTAAGCGTGACTGATGCTTAGCATGCTACAATCCAGCAGAGACCTCCTTCACACTCCATCCAATAAAAAGCTCTTTGAAATTCAATCACAAGCTGCTGAACACACATTTTGTCATGTTCCGCAGAGGAAAGACAGACAAGCACTGAGCTTTGACATTAGTTTTAGAGAATCAGTGGCTACTCTGTTAGGTTTTGGGATTGACAACCGCATTTACTTACAGGTGTGAATCTCGAAATGTCCCACTCACACAGCAGCTTACAGTAGCGTCTCGAATAACTTTCTGCATGAACGTGCAACGGGAGTCTTATCACTTTCTGACATGTCAAGAGTCTAATCAAGCCATGAGTTCATCCGTCAAGTCTTCATTAACCGACAGCAGTAATATTTGGGAGAGGAGCAGAGCCTTTGAGTCACGTGCAGAACACCAGACTGACGAGATCGGCTCTGCTGGAGACTACGGGCCAGATTTACTAACAGCTTGCGCCAGCGCAAACCGTCTTGTGGCGTTAAAATAGTACTGTCAAGATTTACAGATTTAAGAATTAGCGTTGAAAAGGCGTGGACCCAGTTATTTTTGCGCCTGACCTTAATGAATATGCATTTGTAGGAGTTTCCATTTCAGATGCAAAATTTATGGGAGGAGAGTGTTAAAATGAATCATGAAACATGATTTACTAACGTTCACGCTTGTCAAATTACTGGTATTTGCACCATCGTTTAACAACGCCCAGTCTTAAAGCTGTGAATTGCGCTGGTCATTATGGAAATTAGATGTTGCATCTGTGTTCTTTAATGTGCGTATTGTCAGTAAATCACACGCAGATCTATTTAGTAAATCTGGCCCTTGATCTAAAACTTTCAGATGAATTTCTCCGTCACTGTAAGTTACCGTAACCCATCATGAAATCACGCAACACACGGTAGACGCACATTTGTGCAGCAGAGCGGCTCTCTCTCACACTGTGTGACGTGACAGACAACTAGTTTTCCAGTCCTGTTCTGTTCAAACAGCACATGTTTTCCGAGAATGCGGTTGTCACACCCGTAAATAACTGTACTGTGTGTGAATGTAACCGTATTACGGACTCAAATACAGGACTGAACCGTATTCTGCTGGTGTGTGAACGTGGCCATTGTTGGGGTTACGCAACACAATTAACGTGAGCTACGTACTCAAATGACTTTTCCCAAGTAACTAACTAACTTTTCCCTAACGTGTTACTTTCTAATTTACAAGCAAATATCTGAGTCACTTTTTCAAATAGGGTAACTGACATGTATTGACTGACAGCTCTCCTGTCCTCATGTTGAAAGAAATCTGGAGTAAGTGCAGAGTGTTGTGTGTGTGTTGTATGAATATGTATTTACTCATCTCACTGCACAAAAACAGATTCGGTATTCCTCAAAATCAATAAAAACTGTGAAAAGCAAACTCAGAATATGATGCAAACCTGCAATAATTGAAGGTGCTGTATGTACATTTTTTTGACTGTACTAAAGCATAAAAACCCGTGTGGGAGTCTGAGGAGGAGGCGGCGGGAGAAATACCTCTTATCTTTATTAAATGCTGAAGAATGTTTAACTTTCTTCTCCTGCGTCCTATTCTTCATGTAATGCAAAATGGCAGCAGAGCTCTGTCCTCTACTGTATAGACATGAATTTACATTTCCTTCAGCCTGACGATTATTCCCTTCACTTTTGATGTGAAAGGACTTTTACATTTGCCAAAAACAGAACTTTTAATATTACAAACAAACAAGCAAAAAATATGTTATTTCCATAAAAAGTAATGACATTTTGTAGCATAATGCAATATTATAATGCATTATTATTAAAAGTAATTTTCCCCAACACTGGTTGTAACTATGTGACATTCCTAATAATCAGTACTGAAGCACAGACAGAAGAAAATATCAATGGAAGCAGTCACTGTGGGATGCTTCTCTTTATTTTGTTCTCACAACAAGAGTTCAATTTTCCGCTGCATTTATCTGTGATTGGATTGAGCTCATCTCTCCATACATTACAAACTTCAGTGGGAGGAGAGAACTGAGAGGCAGTCAGGACAGATGGAGTCAGTGGGAGGTAGTCTGAGAGAAGCAGATACTGTACAGGACGCACTGGTCATACTGTATTGATCTTCACTGCTTCAGAAAATGTGCTAGCTCCAGCTCCTACATTCTTTCTTTCATTCTGTGAAGTACTCTTTAGCATACTTTTAAAAAAGTATATGTATTATAGAAAAACTGGTCAGCTGTGCTTGCTGTTTTTAAATGTGCTATATAAATAAAACAAACTTGAAACTTGAAAAACTGTACTTTAAGAAAAATAAGCCTGAACAGAATGTAATGTTTTCTGACACTTAATTGCATGTTATTTACAATTAAATGGTAACTTATTATAAATTGAATTTATATTAAATGCGGTTAGTTGAACTTAGTTGTCATCATTTACTGTCCCAAACCTGATTTTTTTTTTACAAGAATATATATATTTTGAATCATTTTGATAAAAAAAAAAAAAAAAAAAAAAATTACTATGGAAGTCAATGGTTACCAGGGGGGAGAAAGAAAAAAAGACTCAGACAGGTTTGGAAAACAAGATGAGGGTGAATAATTGATGACAGTTTCCATTTTTGGGTGAACTATCCCTTTTAAGATCAAGATTGCTCTTTGACCCACTTAAATACATCGTAATTTCGTAATTATTGTGTAGTTAAGTGTACTGCTGAATGTACTGACAAGGATTTATGCTGATTTAAAATATACACTAATAATTTCTATTGTCATATATTTAAATATGTGTAATTACACATTTGAAATAACATTACAATTTAGTCAATTTGAAATATTTTCACATTAAATGCAATACTGAATAATTCTCTTCAGTGAAAATTCTGTGTAATGTAGCTCAACCCCCCCCCAAAAAACAAACAAACAAATAAAACAGCAAAAAGATCAAGTAATTAAATCACTGTGCAAAAACAAAAAAGTTAATGTTTCTAAATGTCAATGATTCTGATCTCCCGTTGCACAAATCCTTCAGAGAAATGACTCATACTGACAAACAAAGAAGAGACCCATTGCAGAAAAACTCAAGGGAAACATGGTAATGTAATAAACAGGGCTTCAATTGTTTTGTCTTGTTGCATAAAGATTTTTTTTTTAAACAAAGACTGTGGCGTGACTGTTATGTTCTTAAGTAATGACAGTGAGATGCTACCTGAGGAGATCCATCAGAGCCGCTCTCCCTGGTCTTCCTCGCCAGCCTCTTCTTCTTCTTGTGTAATGGTTTGGATTCCAGGATCATCTCCTCCAGCTCAAATGTGGGGTCACAGTTTAGTCGCCGCCTCTGCCATCATAGAAACACTCATTTATGTACTGTACAATGTACACATGAACAACTGGATATTTATTGGCAAGTACTCTTTCAGTACTACAGTTACACTCTTGTGAAAAAGGACGATTAATTCTACTGAATGTGCATTTATAGTGTACTGCAAATCTTATAAGTATTGTTTTTTAAACTGTATTTGCAGATGATGTAATATTGACGTAACATTATTTACATGCATATAAAGACAGTACACTTTCATGACAATTTTTAATGCACTCTTTTTAAACTTTATTCATTTGAAATTATGTTTCTATAATCTCTTGCTGTGCTTTAGAGAAGTACACTTATTTTTGTGTTGACTATGTATGCGTGGGGGGCAGTGCCAAGCGCTATTTGGTCATTTAATTGGCGTGATGGTATAAGGGCTTCAGACATTCGTCACACCGAGGATGTTCCCATAGCGATGAGGTCATCCCAGCATTGAAGTGAACCTAGGAAGGGGAACTGTATTTTTAATGTAGTTCCAGACCACGTCAGTAAGAACTCAGTCCTTTGTTCACTTCATTTTACCGTGGATTCATTTACAAACAAGACACAATTTGATGCGGGATTTTCAAAAAGATAAAAACTAAAAGACAACACTCTGCCGACTATATTGGATCCAACAGTAAAGTCGCAACACAAGTGTGAGTAACTGTTTTTATTATGTGGTCACTATTGTTTTGTCTGATAAACAATATGAATGTTTGATATGAGTATTTATGTGTTTTGTTAACCTAAATCACAGCAGCATCCATCTATGAGGAATATACGCTGTCAAATATACATAACTATTAGCCAATCACAGCAGTGGGCCTTTACTTCCGAGTCTACAATCCACCACGTCTATTCTAACAGAGCGTTCTGATAAGGGGAGTTAAAAACAGGAAAAGCTACTTCCACTTCGTTTTTTTATGTAAAAATCTTGATAATGTTATAAGTGGACCTCAAAGAACAGTAAAAAAGGAAAAACAAAATCACTGTAGTGTTTTTTGATATTACATTTAAAATCAATATATTTTGAATGTTCTAAATTGCAGCTTTATCATTACAAATGTGTAATGACAAATAAATTTAAAATGACATAACAGCGAATTTTAGTTTAGCATAAATGCTTGTCAGTACATTCAGTAATTGTCTTATACAATACAGTGGCCCTAAAAAGAGTTCAGACACAGACATCACACTTCAAAATGTCATCACATTAGATATGCACAGATATATTCAAGTAAGTGGCTAAAATAGTGCCAGAGCTTTTCTCAGATCTCACAGACAGTTTTGGAATTTATCATTTTTACAGTGCTTTCCAAATGGCATAAATAATGCTTATGGTCACTCTGAATGCAGAACGATCAACACAACCAAACAGAAATGTTCAGAACCACATACAAAAAAAAGTCTCCTTAAATGTATGCTTTTGTAGAGTTTAACTTTGCTCCCAAGATTCACTGCATGAAAACCTCTCAGTCCAGACCAATCATCATAAATCTGCACAAGGTTTGCCAAGCGTAGCGTAAATTAAACCAGCTGAACCTGCAAACGCGCTCTGTAAGCAGAACATTGTGAAAACCCTCAATCGTGGTTTTATAAATGTCTTTATTATTGTGAACACCTGGATTTTTTATATATTTAAAAAAAAAGACATACTGCTGTTATTATACTGTACATTTATATGATCTGTTATTCTATGCAGTGAACATGAACAGTGTAGAATTTCTCAGTTTTATTAATTAAATTAATATATACAAGATTTACATTATTATTAAAATCAAACAACACAAAGACTGCATTCAAAATTTCTCAACATTGTTTAATATATATATATATATATATATATATTGTGTTCAATGGCAGAAGGAAACTCATACAGGTTTGGAACAAGGTTAGGATTAAGATAAATAAATGATGACAGTGTTCATTTTTGGGTGAACTGTGCCTTTAAAGCAGATCCATATCTCAGTTCAAATCATTCATATCCGGAATATGTGCATGTCTCTTTATTTGCAGTGCGCGTGTGTGTGTGTGTGTGTGTGTGTTATATACTTACATTAGGGAGGAAGCCAGGTGGGATTTGTTTGTTAAGCACAGCATCCCAGTTGACATCAGAGAGGTACTCCAGGTCCCGGAGCTCCGAGAGACTGGAAATCCTCTTCTGAGCATCTACACACAACAGCTGACAACAGAAGCAAACACACTGCATATTTCATACGGTACTAGATCATGACTGATCCTAAACATCAAATAAATAAAGCATGACTACAGTGCTGTTCGCGTGATTAATGTTACCTTATGTAAGAGTGATTTGATCCCTGTAGACCAGGCGGCGGTGTAACAGGGGTGCGCTTTGTGGAAAGTCTGCAGGATCTCATTGGCTGGTGTGTTGGCGCGCATGATATACGGCCTCTGCAGAGGTCAAACCAACAGTCGATGAAACATCTATTTCTTGTTCAGTTTGATTCTCAGCAGTGCATGAGCAGGGTTAGTAGGGCTTACGCTAGCTAATATGGCTCACCATGTTCTGAATTGGTTCTTGTGCTAATACTGATCTCAGATCAGATGGTTGAGAGACCCTCACCTGTCCACGGAGAAGCTCATATGCAGTGATCCCTAAAGACCACCAGTCCACTGCGAAAGAGTAATCCGGGTGTGTTCCCTCGAACGACTGGAACAGTTCTGGGGCTGCAACAACAGACAATAAAATGAATGCCAATTCAACAAATACTATCAATATTGTTATATATCATTAATGTTATTTGTACAGCCCACGTGTTTAAAAAAAAATAGCATGGTTTATTGCTAAAACTATTCTAATTCCATGCTACTTTCTGGTCCCTTTTGTTAGTTTGGTAAAAGTCCTTAATTTCAGTGAACAAATTAAAACATTATTATCTAGCTTTTTTTTTTATTCAATTATATTCATTATTAATTGAGTTGATGGCATTTGTTACATTTTATACAATGAATACACCTCTTTCTCAGGGTAAAACTCTTTTGATATCACTACAACATTTACAACAGGGGCATTTTCAAGCTCAGACGCAACGTTTTGCTACGGTTTCCGGGTTGAACGACATGTTTCCGGGAAACGGTGTGCAACAGGGTTTGAGATACCGTTTCTCTTGTTTGGTGGGTGTGTCAAAAATGTCAGCCCAATCGGCAGCAACATGTATATAAACCACGCGGTATTACAGTTTTTTCAATTGCTAACATCCCTTTGGCCAATTTGTAGTCACATTTTCAAAACTCTAAACACAATTAACACAACATCCGTCTGTCGTGACCATACCATTAACACAATTCATGTTGTTTTCACACAATATTCAGACAATTAACATGTTTCTAAAATGCTTAAATGTTCTTTTCACACAAGCTTACCCCATACCAAAAATCATGGATCTTTCTTATGTTTTTACAAATGCTTAAACACCGCATGACAGAAACGAAGACCTAATGTTCCAAACTTTAAATATAGTGTAAAGCCTCTACTTCTGCAACAAAAGCAGCTTAAAAGAGCTGCTAAGAATTATTTTAATTATTAATAATTGAGAAATGGCTGACTCCAATCTTAATGAATAATTCCAAGTCTTTCCATACATGGCCATGCACAATAAAAAGGCACTCTCTGGATTGGTTTTGTTCAAAACAATACAGAAAAACACAGAGAAGCATAAAAATAAAGACAATGTTTGAAGTAGGGAGAGTTGGATGAGGGAGAGGAATAGTTGGGACGAGGAAAAGGACTGGTTGGACCAGGGAGAGGACAAGATGGACTAGGAAGAGGAGTAGTTGGACCAGGACTGTCTGGTTTGGTTCAGCTACCAAAACAGACATTAAGAGACTACAGCAGACAGCCAGGACTGCTGAGAGGAATATTTGTGCCCCCCTGCCCAACCTCCAAGATTTTTACATCTCCAGAGTGAGGAAAAAGGCTAACAAAATTACTTTGGACCCCACACACCATGCCCACTCTCTCTTTGAACTCTTGCCTTCTGGTCAGCGAAACCAACCACCAGAACAGCCAGACACAAGAACAGTTTCTTAATGCAGGCTATATTCAGCCTGAACAATTTTAAAACATTCATAACAATACATTGTCCATCATAACTGACACATTTATACAGAGAAACCCGAAAATTGTTCATTTGTGAACTGCACATTTGTAAATAAATGATCTGTTCATTCATTCAGTCATTTTTTTAATCACTGACAGCTATTTAATTTGCCCAGTAAAGCCTTTACTGTTGCATTTATGTCACATTCTATAAAGTACTAATGACCCTTCATTATGCTGTATACATACCATCTAAAATAAATCCACTTACACACGCAAAAATGAACTTGCTGGCTGAATTATTATTATTATTGTTGTTGTTATATTTTTTAATGGATCTCATATTGTATGTTCTATACAGGTCGAACTGAGACATGATAAGTAATGCAGTTTTTGTAATGCCATTAATTGTTAGCATTTTGACAGTCAATGCACTATAATTGACTACATGTTCCTGTTGGATATAAAACCAGTGCTAATGTTTTGACCGAATGACTAAATTTCTAATCAGGCTTGTTATGTTTTGATAGGGTTAGTATATGAAGAAAAAGGTATTCAGCATTTTGAAATGTAGAGTTTGTATTTATTTAACAAAATGTGGTTTTGGCCAGAAAATTAACTATTTGGCTAACTGTGTGATGTAGGTGTATTGCTCGGTTAAGAGTTTAGAAAGAGTACTTTAAGTATTGGAAAACGCTTGTTAGTAATTGAAAAAACTGTAAAGAGACAGCTCGCACAATGGGTCCAAGTGAAGGCGTTTAATATGTGTCCGCTGCAGCTCGGTTTAAGCAACAATTGAAGATATTAGAAGATATGTTTGTTGTAAGCATTTTATAATAACATGGCATATCAACATGATGATGATTTTGTAAGTATAAGTAATTAACATCAAAATTAATTCACAAGAGCAAGTATATTGTTTGCACATGTCTATTTACATTAAAGGCAAAATAACTGAAATAATAAGAGCACAAGTATAGATCTGGAACTTCTTTAAGTCTGTCTATATATCATGTAGTAATTGCAATGTCTTCTGGTCCACATCCTTTCCTTAGGAGATGGTTAATGTAACATAAAAATACTATACATATTTATATATTTTGCTATTGTTTTGTGGAATGAGACTTTCATAAACTTTTCTATGTTCCTCTGATTATATAATGGTGAATATTACAATATGATAGCACAACAACAGTGATCAGCAATAATAATCAGCCTAATTGTTGGATCACAATAATTAGGAACCACAGTTTCCACAAATCCCTTGACTCGATTGGGATGTTCTATTTATTCTGGACAGCAAGAGCAGTGACTGTAACATCGAGCGTATTTTGCAGTATTAAACATGCTGATTTCATCAGGCTCAGAAAATTATTCAAAAAGAACACAAAGAATGGCCTTCTCAGCTGCCATAGTTGCAACACTTAGTTGTCATCAGAACAGGGTGTTCAACGCACCACCGTTTCCGTTTAATAAACGTTTTGCACCGTTTGCCAACAAATGCGCTGAGCGCTGTCAACAGATGAAAGGATAGTACGACAAAGATATCGCTTTCCTCAGGGGACATTCAAACTAATGTTTTATTGTGAATATGAGATTGAGCTGAAGAATGAATGCTGGATCAGGTAAATTAATCACACTCACTCAGTCCATCTCTCTCTCATAATACACAATACAACATCTCTGCAAAATACACTGCTTTTAATAAAGTAATACAATAAGCTTTTAATGAAGCAACTCACATTCCTTCTTTACTAGTCCTAAACTGATGTGCGAAATAGTAACGGAGGCTTGGGCTCAGCTGTTAAACTGTTAAAAGGGATTTGAATCAGTGGCGGAAGGAAGAAGTTCTGCACACAACATGTTTTTAAAGACACTCAGTGGTTATTTATTATTTATTTACACACTTGTGCTGTCGAACTGTTGTATAAATGCAATATCTCGTAGTCGTGCGGTATGGCTGTATGTCCGCATGCTGTAAGCCTATATATTTGGTAAAGGTTAAGCCTTTTTGAAAATCCCTAGCGCACTTAATTGCATTGAATGTGTAAATGTATTGAATATTCAAATCTTTAAAAAGTATATTTAAAAATTTCTTGCATATAATTTAGTATTAAAGCAAAAGGCCACACGTGTATTTGTACACGTTCATGACTGTTTCTTAACACGCTTTTGTAGTGCATTTTGTTATATTGTCAAATTAAATGTTTTATTTTAATCTACATTTTTAATCATTTTGTTTTAATAATCTTTTGCTGTGATTTAAAGAAGTACACTTATTTTGATTTATTTACTAAGATACTAAAGCACATGTAAAATACTTGATTATAATTTTAACTGTAGTGAGAAATTCAATATTTCGTTTAAATATCCTTTGCTGTTCACAGTTTTAACGGTGAAAGAGAACAAGGTAAGAAGCTGCTAAATATTTAATAATATAAAACTAATGCAACCTACTCAACTATTTTTTTCTTAAATGTTGCTGTTTTAAACAGAAAATATGCTATCATTTACATTATTCATGTAATTCATAACTGAATGTATTGAGATAAGCAACATATGCTGTGAATGCAGCATTAAAGCAACTGTTTGTATTTTTTTTTACCTTGAAATATGAGTTTTAAAATCTTTTTGATGGTTCACTGACTTCTAATAAGGGAAATGGCTTCTGTTTCTGTTTCCTCAACTTTGAAAACGTCTTACCTGTGCATTTAACTGTACAATTGTTAATGACAGAGTAAAAAAATATAAGAAACCTTTGACCGACGATGTGTTAAATCACACAAATAAAGCAGTATTAAAGAGAAGAAGAATGAGAAATCTCACCCATGTATGGTTTTGTCCCTGCAATAGATGTGGCTTTCAAGTCCTCCTTCACAATAGCAGCGATGTTAAAATCTGTCAGGTGAGCGTGACCTGCAAAGAGATAAACATTAAATAAAACCATATACTGTACACTACCGTATTTAACATGTGACTACAAGATATAAACACAAATATAAGCAAATAAAAAAGATTAATTTGTTTTAAATGAAAGTGGTTACACTGATGCTGATGCCAGAGATTGATGGTCCCATGCTAATTGCATCCCTATTTGCATACTACCAAGCATTAATTTAGCTAGTGATGGGAAAGTACTCACTGCTGAAAACATGGGACATACTACATCACGAAATCAATGCCTGCAAGGTCTATAATATCTGGAGAAAGCTATTCATTAGCATTGCCATTCATCTCAATGGCATTTGCTCAGTTGGAGCAGGACTGGAAGTACATTCATGATGCCATCTTGTTTTCTAGCACTTAGATTTCTTTTTTTTTGAGGCAATCATCTCAGCTGTGTAACTGACAACACCAAACAATGTGCACAGTCCCAGCCCTTCTCTAGCTATTCTTTATCTATCTTGAGTCATAAGCATAATTCATTTTCATGCTTTCAAGAGGCTTCAAAAGACTAAACAAGCAGTCACTGGCAATGTCAACTGCAAAGCATGTATTATTATATAATTAGCATCCAGCCACAATATTCTAGCACAGCATTGCTTCACATGTCATAAGTTTGGCACCACAATATGCCGTCTGTTTTGTATTACACGTTTTCTGAAATGGTATGTTTAAAAATATTAAAGTGGTTAACGGTCTAATTAAGTATTCATTCATTTGCATACATTTCCAGAACAGATACCAGAACATTTGGATAAAATGTTAAATATATCAGGGTGAATTACATATTAACAAACCCCTCTGTAAAAACCTGCAGAATATAGACACAAATAAAGCTGGATAGTTTGGTGTATGACAGTGCAACTGAAATTTCTTAAGATTTAAATGAGAAAAAACTCACAATTGTAATAAAGCGTAATAAAATACATATATTTTGGATGCTTTTTCTCTCCCACTAGTCTCAAAGTTGACATGTTAGGAAAGCAAAATAGCCCATCTCAAAATTGACCACTTAATAAGAAGAGAGAGAGAAAAAGTTGCCTTAAACTAGCTTTAAAACAGATTTTTTTTATTTTCTTCATCTTGGATGCACTGATTTTTCCTTAACTTTGATTCATATGTTGAAAAACGGTGCTGGCAAGTTTGGCATCACATTACAACAGACAGCTCAAAACAGCAGCAGCTTTGTCTCGGTATAAAGGTTGAAACAGTACCTTCCAAAATCTATTTCTTCCTTTCTGGCCTAATTAAACGGTTTGGCTTGATTTGTGGGGCAGTTCCTCTACTCATTCCTGGTAATCAGATGACACTGAGTGTAGCGAGCTTCGGAGGAAATAACAGTGACCGAAGTGAGGAGGCCAAAGTCAGCCTTTCACCTTGATGAAGATCTGCCATCGCCGCAGGGCGCGAGGAAAACGCAGCAGATGCGACACACAGAAGGAAGAGGGTACATGGGGTTCAGTTTCTCGAAGCGTATGCGTATGTGGGCCTATTTCACAGAGAGAGTAGATGCTGTGGATGTGAATGTAAAACACCTTCATGCAGCAGCTGCATTGGACATCAGTGATAAAGAGAAGACGAAAGAGTTTCCCGCAGAGCAACAATCTCATTTGTATTCATAGCTATTCCGTTGCAGTCTTCTTTTTTCAAAGGAGTCGTGAATTAAAAAATCAAGTCAAAATTATATTTTGGCATATTATCAGAGTTTATTGTAGTACAAAAACATCCTGTTAGTTTCAGAACTCAAAAGTTCCTGATAGTTCAAAAACAGCTTTTATTGAAAGTTACCGTACTTTTAACAGTAATGTGTTACAATATTGTGTTACTCCCTTAAAAAGAGTAACTAATTGCAATAGTTAAGCAATGTGTTATGTTACTTTTGCGTTACTTTTGCTCATCTGTGCTGGGCTTGCCTATTTGCTTTTAATATAAAAAGTTCTATTTTTGGCAAATGTAAAAGCCCTTTCACACCAAAAGTGAAATGAATAAGCGTCAGGCTGAAGGAAATGTAAATTCACGTCTATACAGTAATTAACTATTGCTCACGCCATTCTGGATTGCATGAAGAATACGACGCAGGAGAAGAAAGTTCAACACTCTTCAGCAAGAAAAAAAAGAAACATAAATGTGATGTTTATCTAAAGTCATTTTTGCTTATTAGTATTGTTGAATGGGATCATTGAAGACATTGATGGTTAATAAACTGGGATTAAATACATAAAGGATATCTGTCTTATTTTAAATATTTAGTTATTGAAGGTTTGTGTCAGTAACAGTAACTGGCATTACTTATTTAAAAAAGTATTTCTCTTTTATATTAAAAGAGATGCACTACTTTACTAGTAACTTGAATAAAGTAATCTGATTACGTAGCTCACATTACTTGTAATGCATTAACCCCAATACTGACTATTCATTTTATATTTTGTTTCGGTGACAAAAGCCCGCCTCTGCAGAAGAAGATCAAGAAGCCTACTTCATCATTGCCTCTTTAGCCCCTCCCATCGATTCATGCATGTAGTGAATGGCGAGTATTTACGAGAGAAACACAAACACGGGATTATTCCAGAAACAAAATGATAGAGATACCTGAGAGGATTATCCTTTTTATTTACAGACATTGGTTTCTGGTTGCACCAGCACAGGTCTCAGGACACATTTCTTGAACTTTCTCTCACGTGTGAGAATGCAGTGTTTTTCTGCTCTCTCTGTGTGTCTGGAGGCTCTTGGCTCCTGCAGAAGGGGCACTGGAGGTAATGTACCTCTCATTCCTCAAGGAGTAAAAACCCGACTGTCCAGTGAGCTGTGGAGAGCACCTCCTCTGGATATGAGGCCTGCAGGAGTCAGCGCTTTCCAGACACCCTCCAGGGGTTAAAAACAGCACTGCTGCGTGTCTGTAAGCCAAGCGCCTAAATGCCCCTAAAAAGCATTTCGACTTCCAAATATCTGTCAGGATTTCACTCAAAAGCAAATGGATGTTTTGGCATGGGCTTCATCAGCAGTTAAAGGGACAGTTCTCAAAAAACGAAAAAAAAAAAGATGCAAAAACACTGATTAACCTTTAATTACTGCTTCGCCCCACCTCTCAAAACAGATTTTCTTGACAAGCAAAATTTAAATTAAATTTTTAAAATTACGTTTCTCATGTCTGTTGTAGTCAAGTTCTCATGTTTACATCAAGCCAATGTGCAAAAAAACAGTATATACAGTATATAATGGTATTAAGGTAATTTCCTGAGGTACTTTCACTTTTCAATGTACAAGCAAGATGTACAAGCATCTTTTTATCAATAATTTTCATCTCTTTGCATCATTAGGTAACAAAATGACTCTATATTTCATGCAAATGCCACATCCAGAAACTCACTGAAACATGTGAATATGGCTTATAAGGAGACATCGCTCCAGTTATAATGTGTTTATGTAGTTTTTTGCAGCACAAGCAGATATATATTCTGCAATAGGACAGCACTAAAAAAATCCATAAAAATAACGCTAACGCTTTGCAAAAACGTTCCAATAAAGTCATTAATTAATTAAAGCTGTGAGTTGATTAAAGTTGCATATCAATCATATCAGAGGATATATTCAGAGAAATGTAATTATTGGGTTAAAGAATTTATTAGATATTTCAAAAAGACTTTAAAACTCAATGCATTGTTTGTTTTGTTTCAATGACAATGTAAGCCAATTGTTGGCCTGCAGTCCACAGCAATCGAGTTTGCAAATCTTTCTAAAAACATGTTCTTTTATTCTGTCTGTGCTGTTTTAATTGTTGGTATGTATATATATAGATAGATTGATATATCATGTACACACATATATACACAATGGACCTAATCAACAGACCTAAAACAACAGACAGAAACAAAATATTCCCTAAAAAATTGAGTTAACTCAGAATGAGTGTGAAATGGAGAGGCATTAATTGTCGTAAAAGTCTGTGTCAGAGCCACAAGAAGTGTTTAGTGCTGTTTTCCCAATCTGAATCTGAAACAACTGCTCTGAGAGCAGTGACATAAATCTGTACCGACAGACGCAACCTAGATCAAAATAGAAAACCCCACTGATGTTCTTGAGCACAGGAACAGATGTCTACCTGAGGCACATTAAAGGACGAAAACTGTACACTCTTAAAAATAAAGCCTCCAAAAAGGGGTTTTCGCAGCAATGTCACTGAAAAAAACCTTTCAGTGAGCAGTTCTTAACCCTTTGGGCCTCTTCATTTTTGGGTCAAACTTGGTACTTTTGCAGTCTTGAAATGTAACTATGTATGCATGTGTGTATTTATTGATTTATTTTCAGGAAAATCAATCTATTATATTTTTGTTAAATAATATTTTTTTATTTGAATTCTGATTTTATAAACGGTACTGCCAAGGTACCCATAAACATGTCTAAATCATGTGCATGATTTTTTTGTGTGTTCACAGAGCTGATCCCGTATGATAAAGCTACTGTTTTTAAAATTTCAAAATGTAACATTTTTCAGTTAAAAGTGACCAAAGAAGCCCAGGTTAAAATAACCATTTTTTCTTAGTGCAAAGAACATTTTAAAAATCAAAACAACCATTTTCTACTACATAGACGCTTTTGTGGAATGGGACATTTTCATGGATGTTAAAGGGTCGTCATGGAACCACAGATGCCAATAACGAGTCTCCTTTAATTATAAAGGGAGGCTGGGGGTAACGTGACGAGAGTGATGCGAGAAGATGACGGATCCAAAAGCAACTTTTGTTAATACAACTTTAATTCATTCGTTTAATATAAGTGAGTGTCTTTATTGTTGCTGGGTTTTCAATAAAAAATAACAATGAACCAAAAACTAAGCATTCGTTTAAGGGAAAAGACCTTATTTGGGTTACAATGCAAGGTATATCCATCTTATTCATTTAAAAGTTATAAATAAAAGTTAGAACTGTTACTATTCTAATTTACGTAGGTCATTTTCATCTGTGAGGCCCAAAATGGGGGGTGCTAGCTAACAGGTTAATATATGCGAATTTGCCATTGTACTATGGTTGTTGTGTTTTAATTAATAAGGTAATATTTATTATTCCGTGGTCTGTCTGAATACTGGCTTCTGATTAGTAAAACCGTTTAATGTTAGTAATTAGTAAACCTTAATCAAGAATAGGAAAGATCTAACACAGATGTGAGAATGCGTGATTTGTTAATGCCGAGTTAAACGTTCTCACTCTTTGCTGTCTCTTTGTCGTAGAAATGGTTGTTCATTCTTAATTTGGGTTTGGCAACAAATGAGTTGTTTTAAGTCAGTTTAATAAGTTGAAACGACTTTCACAGTCAATTTGATTCAACTTAACTCATGTTTAATCGTTGCTTCTTGTCGGCTTAGGCTATTTTTTTTTTCTGACATTGATTTAGGTTTGGCACACGGCTTAGCTCTTCAATGAAGATTGTTTTAGAAATCTGAGTGGAGAAAATGAATGCTTCCAGAACCAAAGCTAATGAAACTTGCATGGTTATTGTTGATTTCCACACAGAAGAGTGTAAGGGAAATAAAAAGATGCTGAGAGAAAGTTCACTGGCCTTCTCTGTCATCTTCAACCACCTGCTGTTTGTTGTTGTTTAGAGACGGGGTCATAACTATCTTCACATTAATATTCCCCGCCTATTATCATACTGATGAAAAATTATGCAGGTTGCTTTTTCTCCCTGACAACACTGGTTATCCAGACCAATGTGAAGCATCTGCCACGAATAACCTTCAATGGCTTTCTGTCAGCTGTGTTATCACTCAACAAGTCCTAACAAGAAGCACTAACAGCAGACGTGATGGTGATTTATAGTAACTTTAGGACTTACCGTGCTCGTCCAGCAAAATGTTGTCTGGCTTAATGTCTCTGTGAACACAAATAAAGTTCAGTTAGGACAAACGTTCTGTTGACACTCTAACAATTCATCTGGATACAGCAGAAACCAGTAAAGCAGCACATTAACGTGTCAGTTGTAAAATGAAGAGACAAAAAGAGCAGCGTCACTGGAAAACCTGTGCGTGAGGAAGATCCAGAAAATGAGTCCTATATGATTACAGATGACAGTCACAGCGTGCTTTGAGGTGTGGAAGCTTGTTTCTGGCAAAGCAAATAGCGACTTTTTATCTCACAATTTCAACTTTTTTCTCGCAATTGCAAGGTCATATTTCACAAGTTTGAGAAAAGAAGTCTGAATTGTAGGATATAAATTCGTAATTGCAAGAAAAATGTCTGAATTGTGAGATATAAACTCAGAATTGCGTGAAAAAAGTCAGAATTGCGAGAGAAAAAGTCAACTTTTTAAACTATTTTTTTCTTTCATGTCAACTCTTGTCAAGACAAAGCAACGGCTGAATCTTGCTGAGCAAAAAAGTTAAGTCACAATGAAACAGAAGAAGAATTGGATGGTGCTAGATCGACTGAATACAAGCTTGCAGGCGAATGTAAGAAAGAGACTAAATAAATGATCGGTCCTAATAATGTCACCAGAGAGACGTTGTTTCTGTTGTTTAGAAGATATTCCTAGTTACGACATTTTGGTTAAGAATTCTGAAACATATGCAGAGAAGAATTGTTCACACCTAAATAAATATGCATTTAGAAAATAGCTTGGGTGAATGATCTTTTTCATTAGTCAACACGCTAATAAAGACTATCTGAATAATAATACATCTGGTGAAATGTCAGCGAAAGCTCTCAATAGTCAAGTTAACAGATGAACACAAGACCACACACTTACAGTATGCTGATCATGCATATGCACAATAGTGTAAACAATGTTTATGAAATAAATTAGCCAGTCATTTTTATGGCATATCATGTAGTGGGAAACAAAATGCGAAAGTAACCAAAACTAATAAACAATGACTGGCGAGTCCTATATCATTTAGGCTACATACTGTATATCGAACAACTATTATATTTGCATAAAACTGTTAAGGATGAGTCAATACTTTTGGATTAGTTGACAACACATTAATGTTATTGAAATGCATTACTGAAGAACTGAATAACTTCTAAATCATTCACTTGCGATTAGTTTTATATGCTAGTTTCAGTAAGTTATAGTTAAGCTAAACCAGTGAGAACAAATAAATATTTCCATTAGGTATGATATGTTCCACCTTAAAAACGGGCAAATTTTCTAACCTTATTAAATGCATGCATCATCTTTCATGTAAATGAATGTATTTATTCAATTAATGCAATTAAAATAAAAAGATACTATAGGGCTGATATCAATCAAATTAAATCAATCAACAAAATATTAGTGTTCTAAACATTTTGGCCACCACTGTAGACAGCTAGAAAAGCTCACTAGATTTTGAAACAGAGATGGCTGAGTGATAACATTTAAAAGCAACAAACCAAAAAGACGTTTCTACACATTAATTTTCCACTAAATTGGAATCCATAGACCAATTAATGTCAACTTTGCATATCAAAGCGAGGAGATGATGTTGACAGTTCACAGGTTTTCTCCACAAACAGGTGAGCTCAGGTGAGAAAGGTCAAGCGTGTTGAGTTTAATGAGCTGACATTTGCACAGAGCTACAGCATATCAGCAGCACACATTATACCCAAAGATGCTGCTCGTCATGGCAGCTGCTGGATGGTTTCCTGGGCAACAGGTGTCAAGGGAACCTGCCTCCAGCCTGTTAGATGCGCTTTTCATCCAATGGGCAATTACTATGTTATTAGTTATGTATATAAGAATTTATGTGTCTGTTTACAGTTTTGTAGTGCAAACCAAGCCAAGTTGAAGAATTAATCCAAAAATAAACCTGTTGATTTAACTATTGATGTAATTCCGATTTTTTTTCTTTCTGCACAGGTAATACAAGTGCTGTCTTTGTTTGGTTTTAATTTAGATCATTTTCCTCCTATCTTTAACTATGATGTAATTTACTGGTGGGAGCTGTAATTTGCTATTATAACAAAATCAACAATCTCTTGAATGTATTCTGTCACACTTTATTTTAAGGACCAATTTTCACAATTAACTGACTATTAACTATGACTTTTGCTTGAATAATATATATATATAAATATATAGAAAATGTTGATTATGTACAGATTTATTAATTTCAAAATACTGTATATGTTGATACACAAATATTTAAGTAGTTTGAGAGAGTTGTGAAACTCTATGGACTCGTTTCCAGATGATGCATTTCCAAAATTATTTATCACAAATCTACACTTTAAATAATAAGTAAAGAAAGAAAGAAAGAAAATGTACATTTCCGTTAACCCTAAAACACAATGCAACGAAGTTCAAAATTCTAAATACATGTAAAAAACCTGTAAAAAAATATACAGAAAATTGTTTTTAGGTACAGACATTTGTAGGTACAGACATCTGTTGTGGATGTTCGTGGCAGTTTTTATGAGGCTTTTTTAATATTATTCATATCCATATCGGAATTACATCGTATCAACCGAAACTAAGAAATATGCTGTGAAATTAATTTTGGCCATATCGTCTATAGGACCCCTTCTTTACATTGACAGGCTGCCAAAATGAGGCATACAATATTAAATATTGGCATATCAGTAACTCTTCTCAACTGAGTGCTGAAATAGAAGATCTGGCAACCTTTAAGCAACAGCTGTCAATAGTTGTGCCATCCTATATCGTTATTAAGGTGCTTTGAGTTCAGTGACTTGATGACAGTAATACTCATTACTTGTCAATTATGTCTAAAACCTCTTGGAGTTGATTCACTTGTTATAAAAGTGACGTGGGAAGTCAGCATGAGTTCTTCCTTCACACCTCACACACCTGGCCTTTCTCAGAGCTCAGTGTTATCTGACCACCTAAACCCATCCACCGCCTTTTCTTTCGCTTGACTGCTCCAACAACCTATTAGCAGGATCTAATGGCCTCATTACATCACATATCATGATGAGGGTTGTAAGTGAGCCGGCCTCCTGGTCACCGGATCCCTGCTGAGATACTCAGGAACAGAGGGACGGCTGGAGACCGACACACAAGCTCTTCAATAAACCCTTTGTGGGCGGCTCAATGTTTGCTAGTGGTGTGTGATGAAGGGAGATGGCTGATTTTCAGCTTAACTGGACTAAGCTGGACATGCGTTACCCTTTACTGGCCTTTTGTCCAATAAAATCAACTCCATGATTAGAATATCCAACCAATATTTTCACTATTAACTCTATACATTGCATATTGTCTGTTTATTAGTACGTATAAAACACATATTAATGTCTTATTCTTCACAATCATATTTTAGATCTCTTAATCTCTACCCCATACCTAAATGTAACAACTACCTATCTATTATTAAGCAGCTAATTAGGAGTTATTAAGGCAAAAGTCATAGTGAGAATTAGACCTTAAAATAAAGACTTGACTTAAAAAAATTTGTCTATCCATTTGTGGCACTCATGACAGGAATATTTGTGCAAAATAGAAGAAAATTAATCAATACATTTATTGGAGTGTTGACTTTGGTGTGCTTTTGCCATAGTGGGGTTACTTTCCTTGGCAGATGAAAAATAAATAAAGAAAATAGCTGTTTAAATTTAGTTTTAAACCTAAGTCATTCAGTATTTATTAATCGATGCCATTTAACTGAATTTCGTTTAACTGTATAGGCTGCAGGACTGATAATTTGCCATATTTTCTGCGCTTTTCTCGCTGCCACACACATATACACGTTTCTATACAGTTTCAGAGTTTTTGCATTTACAGACCTGGACTCACAACCTCTGCTATCTTTTTATTCTTTATTCTAAAAAGGGACAATGCACATTAATTGACATGAGCACTCGTTATAAAAATGTGCCAGATTTGGCAACACAGGTTAATTTTCATCTGCAGTCCCTGGCAGGTTGATGGTACAAAGTATATGCCTAATTAATAAATGGTAAGACCATATGGTGCATTAAACATTAAAGAATCCTGTAAAAGCACATGCCAGTAAACATAAACAGAAGAATATTGACACAAACACAACACAATTACCCCAATACATATGCAGACAGAACATGAGTCTTCTTATGTTTTGAATTATGATGAATTATGGTTTTGTTTAATGAACTTATTACGTGGAGGTGGGGCCATAAAAAACACTATATACAATAACATATATGCAAACATAATCCTGTTTTCTCAGTTTAAAATATCATATTTAGTTACAAATTTGCAATGATGATATAAAACTGATCTCTTAACCAATGTTTTCAAAGCCTGCTTCAAAGCCTGCTTAACTCATAATTTACCGCTTGTTAATAGTTAGTAAGGCCGTTGTTAAGTTTAGGTATTGGGTAGGATTAGGGATATAGAATATGATCATTCAGATTATGTTCTTCGTAAGCACTAATAAACAGCCAACTTATTAATAATAGGCATGCTAATAAGCAACTAGTTAATAGTGAGAATTGGTCTCTAAACTGAAGTGTTACCGAAAATTCAAGACATAGTTAGAAAGCAAATTTACATGAGATCTTGTAGTTCAATTAAAAGTCTGTCATAATTTAATGACCCTTATGTTATTTTAAACCCAAAAGACCTCTCATTATTTTTTTGAGAAAAGAAGTTTTCACTTGTCCAAGTACATTCTGTTAATTAAAATTATGTAGTACTTAAACTTAACCAAGACACAAAATAACTCTGAAGCCAAACTACAGCTTTGTGTGATGAACACAATGAAATCCAGTTTGTTATTTGCTGATAATCTGATGATAAATAAATACTTTTAATGTCCTTGACACTGTACTGAAATGTATAGATGAAATTTGAGACAATTTTGATCATTTTAATTTAAATTTTTATAAATTTATCATTATATTAATGATTTATCATTTTAAATTTTTGTCTACTTTATAAGACTTGGAATGAATTGGCATGAATTGTTGTTATGTATTTAAAACCCCTTTTGTGTTTTACAATAAAATAACAGCATGCATATGTGGAACGATATGAGAACGAGTAATACAGTGAGCGGCAGCATTTAATTTGTTGGCGAACTATTCCTTCACTAAGCCGTGACTAAAGGTCAAACTGAAAGCAGAGATGAAACTCGACTAGATATCAGCCTCAGCTGGAACTGTTGCACATCCTGAGAACAAAATGAGATGTGACATATACCAGCTCATACAAATGCACTAAAATAAACACAAGCAGAGAGCAAAACAAATGGCTCTAAGGCTGCAGAGCACATCAACTCAAGATTGATCTGCAGGTGTCAGACTGAGATGATTCAAGCTGACAGCTGTCACTCTATGTGAGAGTACAGTCAACATCCATTACCAAACGGTTCAAGTAAATAATGCTGAAAAAAGATTTAATAACCAACACCTTTCATACAAACATCAGGCATCTTAATGCAGCTTTTCAGTTATGATACTCTCAAATTTTTGAGGTGTGTTTTGAGGATTCATGCTGCACTTTTTAATATTATGCAATTTTTGACTGTTTATTTATTGTACAACAAAGCCACTACATCGCATACAATAACTATAGCCTATACAAAGCAGGGTCTGCATAAAAAGACAAAAAAAAAAGAAAAGAAAATTGTAGGGATGGCATACAATATCTATGGACACCTGTTTTTGTAACATGTCTGTGTGTTCCCTTGTAACCTAGTTTTCCCCGTGTTGTCTAATTGTGTCATTGTGAAGTCATTGTGTTCACCTGTCGGTCCTCATTATCTGCCCCTTTATAAGTTCCTGCGTGTGAATGTTAGTTTGTCGGTTATTAATTCATGTACTCGTGTGTGTGTGTGCTGTTGGCTCCTTGTATTTGTTCCTGGATTGTATATTAAAAGACTGTTTAATCATTTCTGCTCCTCGTCGTGCGCTCCTTGTTCAGCACTACACGTAACAGAATAACCGACCGAAAAGTTTAGCAGCGTGTTTTTCCCCGTTTTGTTTCCCATTTTTTGACAGTTTTTTGTTTTTTCTGCCGTCCTTGTCCTCCCGCTGGAGCAGGGGGACCGCTCTCTCGAGGACCACGCCGAGGATTTCATTTTCCTGCCGAATTATACGAGCTACCCGGACAGCTGCCTCTGCTCGTTTTACCAAATTGGACTGAACACCTCCACACGAGCGCAGTTGTCCGGGGACGGTCCTCGAGAGAGCCTCGCCACATTCATCGAGTGGGTGTCTTGCAAATCGAAACTCACCGTGGACATCGCAGATAATAACACCATCCCCACTCGGGACCCAGTGCCCGGTCCTCTACCACCCCGCAGCGCGGAGCTGCCCGGGCCCACCGCAGACGGAGAGCCAGGGCCTGCCGCGGTCATTGAGCCATCGCCATCAGGAGTAACAGAGCTGCCGATCGTCCCGGAGCCTGAGCCGCAAGCGTCTGACCAGGTGCGAGAGCCGGCAGTTCAAGCGACGCCACGGCGCCACCGCTGGGGATGAGCACGAACTGGACCTGGGAGATCTCATTGACTTTCACCCTGACACACTCATCCTTAAGCCATCTCCTGAGTTATATTCCTGGGAATTTATCCCATCCAACCTCCCTCTCTCACCTCCGCTCATTGATCTGGTCCCTATTCCAACACCTTCACCGCCGGAGTTTGTCAGCCCCTCTGCTCACCATCTGTGGCGTGGGCTCGCCGCTGGTCTGCCGATCTCCAGCTCCTTTGGCGTTGAGTCTGGAGGATCCCTTGTCTCCGCCCTCAGCCTCCCAGACTCTGCCTCGGTCCTGCGACCCAGTGGCTCCACCTTGGCTTCCAACTCCCTTGTCTCCACCGGAGCCCGTCAGTCCACCAGCTCCGCCGGGCTCCCTCGTCCCTCCGGCTCAGACTTGGTCAGTCGTCCCCCTACCTCCACCTTGGGACTACAGTCCTCCGGCTACGCCTCGTCCCTTCGTCCCTCTGGCTCCGTCGGGTTCCTCCTTCCCTCCAGCTCCACCTCAGTCCTCTGTCGCTCCGGCTCCGCCGCGGCCTTCCGGAACTCCGCCTTCACCTCGGTCGCCGAAGCCTCCGGTTCCGCCTTGGCCCTCCGGATCCTCGGCCTCACCCTGGCTCTTCGGCTCTCTGTCGCCATCTCGGGCTCCACCACCACCTGCTCCGCCGCCGTTGGTCGCCTCCATGGAGTCGGCGGTCACTCCTCCACTATGGCTCCTCCCTCCGTCGGCTCCTCCGTGGGCCACCATCATGACTGTAGCCTGGGTCTTCATCTGGCTCCTCCTGCTCTTGGCTTCCCCTTGGCACCTCCCATCCTCCACTCCCCCATGGACTTGTATTATGTTCTGTGTGTGGCTTGTCTGCTCTCCTGCTCCACTTCCTCCTCTAGAGCCCCCACCCTCTTTTTTTTATCTCATGACTATTCCATGTTATTTTTTATTGAAAACATGAGATGAAGAACCTATTAATTAAACCATTTAAAATGATAAAAAAAAAAACAGAAAACTATATAGAAATATGGCAAACCACACAGAAATATCAGGCATGTAAAAAAAGTCTGTTGATATTGACACAATGCACTTGTGTTATTGATTTACATGCATCTTCTATTGTTCTGTTATCAGTAAATTCAGTCTCAGTAATATTTTATACTATTTTTAAGTGTTGCATTCTTTTTTGGCATCTATTTATAAAATAGTTTGTGGTTTTGGCATGTTTTTTAGTAAAAGGCTGCTGCTGATTACTAACTGCTGACAGTTTGTCTCTTCTAGTGTTTTGTTTCGTACTGATAAATTGGATGTGAAAGGCAAATGCCCGTCAGCATGCACTAAAAATGTACAGTTAGTGTTTTTATTTTAGTTGGATTCATATAAACTTTAATATGACTCGCGTCGGTTCAATGTTGATGCAGTTCAGTTCGCCAAAAATTGAAATTCAGCTCAGTTCAGTTCAAGTTTAGTTCTCATCTTATATGAAGTATATCATTTATCTAATATGTACAGTAAGTGTAAATTATTTTAATGAGTTTGCATGACTTTCCTATAATACTAAACGCAACTCAAACAACAGTTTAGAAAACAAATCCCATCTGAATAGTGCAAATGAAGAATGGCTTTGTTAGTGAATGTGCTGGTCTTTCTCACTCATTAGCCACATCCTGTTTTGAAGAGCCTCATCTCTTAAGATTCTGTTAATTGAGCAGCACTCTAGTGTTAATAATTCAAGTAGCTGTGAGCAAAAAAACAGGGTGTATTGTTTTCGTTTCAGAAGTGCAGTGGGACAAGGGGTGTCCGTCTCATGGGAGATCTTCCATTAGGAACGGAAATGCACCGGAGGCTGATATGTGACATGTGCTGTTCCTCATGTGGTATAAGAGATATTGTATTACAACACTGCTATTAAGACAACATAACAGGACTAGTTAGTGAGCTAAACTTAGTGGAGGTTAAAAAAGTACAAGAGGCAGTGCTGTAGTTAAAGCTAAAGGCTCTTGCTTGTGCAATAGAGTACGTTTTCATTAACAAAAAACGGTCACACTTTATTTTAATGTCCAATTCTTGCTATTAACAAACCATCGACTTTTGCCTCAATAAACTCCTAATTTGCTCCTTATTAATAGTTAGTAAGGTAATTGTTTAGGTATTATGTAGGATCAGGAATATGAGCATGCAAAATATGTGCTTTATAAGTATTAATAAACAGCTAATATGTTAATAATAGGCATGCTAATAAGCAACTAGTTCATAGCCAGAATTGGTCCCTAAACTAAAGTGTTACCACAGAAACGTCTCATGTTTTTAAAGGGGTCCTATTATGCCCTTTTATGAAGTCTTGATTTAGTTTTTGGGGTGTACTAGAACAGTTCCTTCTCAGGAACTCGAGCTGCGTCACCACGCTTTGGGAACCCCCCTGCGTGACCGGCTCTGAATCTGCTGTGTAATCTGTCCAATGGAAGGGCACGACGTCACAGGCGGGAGACGTCAGAGACCAGGAAGCATAAAAGCACGTGCGGCAAAGCGGGCGTCAGCCTTCTGTCATTCAGAACCGCGCTCTCTGTGTGTCTGTTCTATTCTGTTGTCTGCAAGCACTTTCACAAGGAATACATAAAACTGCACTCGATAAGACACTACACTGATTTGCATTCACCAGTATCGTGTCTAAGAGTGGCACTAAGGGTGAGGGCAAGTCACGCTTGTTCAAGCCTGTGTGTGTTTCTCTGTAAACCAGGGGTGTCCAAACTACGGCCCGCGGGCCATCTGCGGCGCTCTATAACTCATGTGGGGCCCGCGAGGGATTTAAAAACCAAATGATAAGAATCTGCAGAGGTGGGCAAACCACGGGCGTTTTCATCCAGCCCGTGATGCAGTTTGTTCCAACATGCAATATCAGTAAAATCCTATAAATGGCGCTGTAGCCTGTATTGCAGCATATAACCCCTGATTTACACCATCCCGCAGTTCTGACGCGAACACCGGAGCTGATCGCGGCCGCTCCAGTCGATCCGCGGCGCGTTTCAGAAGCGGCTCTCCGCGTGGCTTCACTAAAGACAGGCGCCGCGTCTATTTTTGAATAGTTCAAGCCTCACAGCGAATACAAAATAAAAAGTCAAAATGGCTATATACACTACAAAACTGGCACAATAGTAAAAAAGTTACATGTTTTAAAAATGTAAAAGTGTTCATTTGTTTTGAAAAATTATTTGTATTGGAACTGTTTTAAAAATGCTTAAAAGACTCTCCAGTATCAGAACAAATGGCAGTGTTATCCTCCTGCTCACGGGTGCTGTCATTTGGGGAAAACATGGAAATAATTTGTAATTTTATCTTGCAAAGATATGATTTCTTCTTCTGTTACCCACACACATTTTTATGAAAATGGATATAGTACAGTTTTTTTCTGGATTACAAATCGCGTTTTTTTTTTTTTTTTTTTTTATCTGAAACGTGCTGTAATTTCCAAGGTGACTTATATAAAGCAATCAAGGTCAAGTGCAAAGCGTGCTCATCAGGATTGGTGATGAATGAGAAAAGGCAAGTGAGTTTAAATTGTACATATTCCAGCAACCACGCCACTAGTTTCAGTTTCGCTTTAAATATTTAAGGCTGGGCGTTTATAATATATGTTTATGGTGAATGCCACTATAATTTGTTTGTTTTTTACTTATGTTTTCGTTCTTTTTTCTATTCTGAACACTGCTACATTTACAGGACTTTTTGTGGAGTGTAGGGAATATAAAAACATGTTTCTAATGTTTGTAAACGTTTCGTTTATTTTACATTTATTTCTGAATGAAATGATAAAATGTGTCTTATACATAGACTTGTACACCAATGCAACTTATCTGTGTCATAAAGTGCTCATAAAAATAGGTAGAGATGGTACAAGAAAAGAACTGCCATGTATGTACAAGTATACATAGTACAGTAGTAAGTGAGTGTCAATTTAGAATTAAAAAAAAAAAAATAATTTGTCAAACATTATGCGGCCCCTCACTTAATGTGGAAAATTTGATGTGGCCCTCGAGTCAAAAAGTTTGCCCACCCCTGCTGTAAACGCTTCATCACGGCTGGAGACACACACGAGCAGTGCGTGGCTTGCCTGGGAGCGGAGCACGCGGCCATTGTGTTCAGTGAGGGGGCTGATTGTCCCCACTGTGGGCGCTTGCCGCTGCGTACGCTCCGCTCCCGAAAATCCTTGTTTGTGGATGGGATTTTCACGAGTGAGCCCCGCAGTTCGGGTCCCGCTGCTGCCGAGGCAGAGCGGCATCTGTCCTCGTGAGGGTCACAGTTCGATCTGGAGGAGTATATACGGGTATAAAGAGGAGACAGGTGCAGCCACTCATTCAGGTCACCATCCTTCATCAGAGGCAGGTCCTACCTGAGAGCAGGGATGGAGCAACTGCAAGCAGAGACTGACAGAATGGTCTGTCAAAGGGAAGACACGGGATCATCAAAAGGAAAACGTTAATGTGGAAGTTGCTGACCGGGACTCTGGGCAAGCTAACACCCATACTGGGCCTGGCGTCAGACTGTTCCACCCAGTCTGACTGCCGGGGGTGCTGGAGGAAACTCTACTGGAGGAGGAAAAAGGCACTCACTAAAGGCCAGCCAGGACGAGCTGGTAGAGAGATCCCAGGAGGGCACCAGGGGTGACCTAGGAGGATTTAACCTTCTGACGCCCCTCAGAAACCTAATGTTCAGGTCATGCATCCTCAAGGACTGGCCGTCCACTGCATTGTGATGTGCTGCGATAGCAGCGACATACACTTTCAAGGTGAAGGGTGACAGCCTACGCTCCAACCTCTCTTGCAGGAAAGAAAGCATGACTCTAATCGAGCATCTCCGGGGGTCTTCTCGGCAAGAAGAACCCCAACAAACAGACTCCACTTCAAGGCAAACGCTCACCTCGTAGAGAGGGCTCTGGCCTTAGGTCTGTCGCGTCCCATCCAGGAGCCACACATGGAGGTTCTAGAGATCTGGACGTGGGTGCCAATGGCACCGAGCCCCTGAGAAAGAAGGTCCTTCCTAAGAGGGATGCGCCAGGGAGGGGCTGTCGCGAGGAACATGAGTTCCAAAAACCAGGTCCTGGTGGGCCAGTAAGGCGCAACCAACAAGACCTGTTCCTCGTCCTCCCTGACCTTGCACAGTGTCTGTGCGAGAAGGCTCACTGGGGGAAACGCATACTTGCGTAGAGCCTGGGCCAGCTGTGTGCCAATGCATCTGTGCCGAGTGGGGCCTGGGTCAGGGAATAATATAGAAGGCAGTGGGAGGACTCGTGAGAAGCAAACAGATCCACCTGAGCTTCCCCAAATCGACTCCAGATTAGCTGGATCGCTTGGGGATGGAGTTACCACTGTCGAAGACGACGACGAAAAATATTCGTCAACGAACCTTTTTTCTGTGACTAAGACGAGACGTTGACGAGCTAAAACTAATGTCTGATGATAAAAACTATGACGAAATTTATGCGCGTTTTCATTAACAAGACGAGACTAAAAGGTTATTTGAGGACTACCATACATTCAAAATACATCCTATAGGCTAAGTTAACTGTCTTGTCTTTCAAAATGTGCGTCTCTGTCATTGGAAAAGGGGCATTTGCATGGCAGCCGCAGTGGACGGATAGGCTACCAAAACGCGAACTAGCGATCTGAAACAATGGCCTCAGCACCCGAAGGGTTAGGGAGTGAAACATTTGAAAATCATATGAAACATTTTAAATGCATAGCTGATTCAAAATTGCTTCAAATTATGTTGTAACTTATGCTGTAATGTTAACATTTAATCTACAAGCTCAACAGCTCTATTATCTGTAGAAGCAAACCAGGCCACACATAGAGAACAGTACAGTATTCAGCATCTGACTAATGCTTGTGCATGAGACTTTTTTTTTTTTTTTTTTTTTTTTTTTTTTTTTATTATTTGTGCCTTTTTACTTTGATTGTATCACTGGATGTGTAAAAGCTTCATGCAGTCATTACCTGTGGATGATGCGTTTGTTGCGTAGGTAGTGCAGAGCGAGGGCGATTTCACACACGTAGTGCTTGACTGTGCTCTCTGTAAAGTGCACGTTCTGCTGTAAATGATAACGCAGATCTCCTCCCAGCAGCAGGTCAACTACCATGAACATGTCCTCCTCATCTTGAAATGAGTACCTGCGTTAGACAAATGATGACAGTGAGTTCTCATCTTTCTTCATAAATTCACATTAGTTTACGCGTCTAATTTGGAGTCTTTCACATGTATTTGTTTGACGTGCAATATGAAGATGGCTATTTTAGTAGGATTACTGGTAGATTACTGGCTATGTTAGTACAACTGATACACCTGCTTGTTAATGCAAATATCTGCTCAGCCAATCATGAGGTGGCAACTCAATCCCTGTTGGGGCAGAAATGTGATCTAAGTGACTTTGTGGAATGATTGTTGGTGGCAGACGAGGTGGTTTGAGTATCTCAGAAACAGCTGATCTGGGATTTTCACGCACTGTAAACAGTCTTGAGTTTACAGCAAATGCAGAAAAACAAAAAAACATCCAGTGAGCGACAGTTCTGTGGCTGAAAACGCCTTGTTAATGAGAGAGGTCAAAAGAGAATCACCAGGCTGGCAAGAGCACAACAATATACATATATAATAACCACGTATTTAAAGGAATAGTTCACCCAAAAATGAGAATTTGTAAATTTACTCCCCCTTCCATCCAAAATTAGGATGAGTTTGCTTCTTCATTAGATTTGGAGACCTGTGTCACTGCATCACTGTCTCATCAATGGATGCTCTGCAGTGAATGGGTGCCGTCAGAATGAGAGTCCAAACAGCTGATAAAGACATTACAATATGCAGAGCATCCATTGCTGAGACACTGATGCAATGACACATTTATTGAAATTTGATGAAGAAACAAACTCAGTTTCCATTTTTAATCAACTATTCCTTTTAAAAATGGAAAACTTTTTCAAATTCAAATTCAAATTTTATTTGTCACATACATATACATACATACATACATACATACATACATACATACATACATAGTACGACATGTAGTGAAATGTATTGTACGACTGTCCAACAAAATTAAGAAAAAACCTCAAGTTTACAAAAATACAAATAGAAAAAGTACAGTAAACAGATAGATAGATAGATAGATAGATAGATAGATAGATATATATATATATATATATATATAGAAATAAACTAGCAATAAAATAACAAATAGATATGAGAATAAAAATAGATATCAAGAATAAAATAGAATATGATTCTATATAGATTCTGTAAAAGTAAAGTGTATGTCAGTGATAAAGTGTCTGTGTGCTGTGCAGTGCAGTAAAGTGTGTAAACTGTGCTTGTTGAGCTATTTTGTGGGGTCATAAAGCCAAAGCAAGCAAAAGTACAGAACCTCAGTCATAGAAAAGCACAGAAATTGTTTTCCTGTTTGTTTGTTTCAGAGGAAGATCTCCCACTGGTCGGTCTGATCTTATTCTGCTTGTGGCCTCAGTAACCCATCGGTCAATCAATGTCTGACGCTCTCGGGGGCTCTACATCAGCAAACACTAATTTTACTCTCATTTGAAAAACCATTCAGCAAAGCAGCATTGATTTTACATACTCGCTGCCTGCTGATGTGCCCTTCCATTCATATTTGAAAAATGACTGGTTCACAGAGCTCTCACAGCATAACAAACTAAAAACAGGTTTGTCTCATCATTTTTTCAAAACTGTACACACAAATCCAAGAATTGCGCACACAAAATGCAAAATGCCTCACATCTCTTGTAAAACAAGTACTGCATTCAAAATATCACAAAACATCTCAAAAGCAAACATTTGCAAACACCTTTGCCACAATATTAATTCCTGTTAGATTTGTGTGTTACACAGAGTTGTTTTGCAAAAAAAAGATTTTTGAAGGCCAATAATTAGTGTATGGTTTTGCAGATTTGGTGTGTGCTTCTGCTGCTTGAGTGTCAGTTTTCAGAAATTGTGTGATAAGTAAATATTTTGTGTGTAAGCAGCTGAAAAAACTAAGTACACAAATCTTTCGTGTTTCTTAAGATACTTAAGTACACGTTTAGAAGTGCACTTTTAATAATGGCAAATTAAATCAAGTTTTAATAAACATTCGGCATTCTTAAAAGAAATACTTATTTTGATGTTGACTGACATACTAAAGCACATGCTCTTCAGTACTTGATTATAATTTTAACTGTAGTTGTTTGTAAACATGTAATTAAGCTTCCAAAAACATTACATTCAATTTGCATAATGTCTATTATGTTAAGTATATAATTTCAGAAATAAGTACTTTTAATAAAAGCACAGTGTGCTGACGTATACTTCTTTATTCACGAGGGTGTAGTTAATATTCATGAAGGACAGCAGACATCTCAGCTGTGGAAGTGGACGGTCTCAATGCAGGAAGTAATGTAAAAGAACAGAAAAGTCTTTTTAAGCATCCTGTTTACTTTGATCCCTGGAGATGTCCATCTGTCAGACTGAACTCAACACGTGTCTGCCATATACTCAATGTGGACACAAATAGAACAGCCTGAGGCTTTATGAGCAACATGACAACAATCTGCAGATGTTCTCATATCACTGCTTAATTCAAGAGACCCTCGTGAGTCATCTAGGTGAACATGCTAAACCATACGCCACAGTCAAATACACTGCAGAGCTCACTGCATCAGGATGGGAACCATGTCAGAATTTAGAAGGAGACTCTATAATATTAAAATATTAATACGCAGTGATTGTTATTTTAGACAGCTGACATTAAAACATTGCTGGTCACCATCAAAATAAATCAATAGGAACCTACTGTTATATTCGGGTCTATATATATGGCTTTGGTCTATGGGATTGTTTTGCTTTTTTTTTTTTTTAGAAAAGTCAACAAGCCACACAATTTCAGAAACCATACATATGTCACATCTAATAAACTGTGCAGGAGGAGTTCCCGGCCTAAACAGACAGCTTGTTACTAAAATGAGCCAGAAGGATGTGTATAAAAAGCCCTTAGTTGCAGAAAAGCAAGAGATAGAAGGAAACACATTGGCGGAAACTAGACTGCTTAACTGCTCTTTATTGCTCTCTTAATAAAATAAACAACGTTTGGAATGGATAACTCTCTACTTGGCAGGGAAACACTTTTTACTGAAGTACTAATATATATGATATTTTGTAACAGTAAGCATTTAATGGCCATTATATTGAGCTCAAACTGCATTGTTTTTCTTTGGATATATATAACAAATCTCATAATTATGTCAAAAATGTACTGTTGCTCATTTAGTTACTTCTGTTTTCTTTTCTTTCTTTTTTTTAAGTTGAAGTATTTATTTGTTTTGTAATTTTGATGTCTATATAAAGTGTTAATTATGCATAATTATTAGGCAAGAAGATATTCTGATCATATTTTTTCCTAAGCACATTTCACCAATTCCAAACCACGTCAGTCTTAAGTACTATTAATTTTGTATATAATTATTTATAATGATATATAATTATTAATGAGGACTGAAAGTTGAACAGTGGCTTATATTCAGATGTGCATAATAGCTAAATTAAGGCGTGACCATTTGAAAAAAGAAATTGCCCAATAAGCATTTCTTGTCCAATGGTCACATCTTAATTTTGCTATTTCTATAGTATTGCATGCTTCTCATGGAGATTTATTAATTTCTGACTTTTCAGTGTGAGTAAAATCATTTTTTGGCCCATTTTACCTGTAAAAGAAAACCTGCTTAATAATTACACAAGTGAATATAAGGCGTTTTCTACTTTCCACCCTCATTAACAATTATATATCACTTATAAATGATTTCGTACAAAATTTAATAGTAGTTAAGATGATGTGGTTTAGAATTGATAAAACATGCTTGGAAAAATATTAGAATATCGACAGAATATCGGCCTAAAAATCATGCACATACTGTTGATTTAGTTTTAGTTATAATACTAAAAATATTGAAATTTGAAGTTTTTTTTTTATTATTTGAATTTAATTTTAGTTCATATTTATAAGTAATGTTTTTGGTTTATGGTTTTAGTTTTAATTAACAATCATAACCCTGTCTTTATTACGAAACGGCAAACAATTTTAAATTTATGCTTGGCAAATATAAACAAAAGGTTTTAACTTTGGCATGAATTTTCCATCCTCTAATGACCCTTTGAGGCGGTTGATTCGTGTTTGAGGGCATCACTGAGATCCTGCACTACAGCAGAAGAACACATCTAATAAATGACTGATGACAAGCAAAGGGCATTGCATGAAAACGTGCTTAGGATGCCACCGTGACTCGTGTCACATTGATTTTAAACTGCGCTTTGATTGACAGGCTTTATTTGTCCGTTGGCAATGCCTGCTCAGCGTTCCCTGTCAAAGAGGGACCAAATTACAGCGCGGTGCTGAGAAAGCGTAAGGTGTGAGCCCAATTCGTCGAGCTATACTTCCTGCACAAACACACTGCTGGCAGAAGAGTGATTCACCTTGAGCACATTTAGGGCCTCTTAGAACCAGTTTAAAATGTGAATAAGATAATGCAATCAGAATATGTCTACATGTGTGCTAATAAAGTGCATTGGCTTTCACTTCAGGCTAAATGCTATTCTCTTGTTTTAGACACTCAGAAATCAGGAGAAGAGAATTCAACTTTCACCACAAGCAGAAGAGTTTCGTGGAAACACACGCCACGTGAGACAGGAGGAAGCCGTGTGAGAGCTCTTCTTTAAATATAAAGAAGGATGTAGTCTCAGCTGGCCATCAGAGTGGAGCTTGTCTACATCTCATTAAAAGTAATAAGGCTTTCTTTTTAAGTTGTAATGCAAAGACTAGTGCTATATTTGAATGCTGCACAGAGAAATATGTGAAACAGTTGTCTATTGCCAATTATTTTACTGATAATATAATGATACAAATTATGGTTGCAAATGGTTTCCCGAAACCATATTTGCAACAAATATTCGCAAACAGCATTGCAAAGTTGCATGATTGGAACTGCAGCTCTCGACCTGTGGTTAATAGCAGACGTGAACTTTAATTAATTAATTAATAATATTTATAATATGTGACCCTGGACACACAAAACCAGTCATAAGAGTCAATTTTTTGAAATTGAGATTTATACATCAACTGAATAATTAATCTTTCCATTGATGTATGGTTTGTTATGATAGGACAATATTTGGCTGAGATACAACTATTAGAAAATCTGGAATCTGAGGGAGCAAAAAAATCTAAATATTGAGAAAATCTCCTTTAAAGTTGTTCAAATGAAGTTCTTAGCAATGCATATTACTAATCAAATGAAGATATATTTACAGTAGGAAATTTACAAAATATCTTCATGGAACATGATCTTTACTTAATATCCTAATGATTTTTGGCATAAAAGAAAAATCTATAATTTTGACCCACACAATGTATTTTTGGCTATTGCTACAAATATACCCCAGAGACTTAAGACTGCTTTTGTGGTCCAGGGTCACATATTAATATAAATTATTCTCTTAAACAAAATAAGCAAGCTGACATGCAGTTCAGTCTGTGTCTTACAGATGCCATTCTACATCTTTTAGTTTGTAAAATGAGTTAAAGTGCGGTTTTATAATGTCATTAAATGTATTGTTGAAAAAACATGATGCCAACAACAGATGTGGAATGAAGTTACTATGGTTTTGGGAAACGAGAGGAGACCGTGAGACAATAGAGAGGAGACAACAGTTTGGAGAATTGATGGATGGATTTTAGTTTCATTTGGCCACAGAATATTTTCCCATACAGCTGGCTCACAATCTCATTAAAACCTGTCTGGTTTGAATTTGACCCAAACAGCAAAATACAATAAGAATTCTTACTTCACATAAAGCAGATGAAAACTATTTATTATTATTATTTTGGATTGTGGCAATTAAAGGTAAAGCTCACCCACAAAATTAACATTTTGTCATTTAGTCATCTTCAAGTTGCTCCAAACCTTTGTGAGTTTCTTTGGTAACACTTTAGTTTGGAGACCAATTCTCACTATTAACTAGTTGCTTATTAGCATGCATATTATAATATTGTAATAATATAAAAATATTGCTATTATTAGTGCTTCTAAAGCACATACTAACACCTTATGGTCATACAGAATATTTTAGATCATTTAATCCACCCCACCTAAACTTTGCAACCTTGTATGCGTCTTAATTGTGGATGTTTTTGAAAACACAATGCCCTGACCTTCCTCTGAAACTTCACAGTATCTACTGCTGTCACTGTTTAACAATGTTACTTTTGAGAAATGAGTGACTGATCCTTGCTTGATCCTATTGTAAACAATTTAAGAACAGATCAATCTTTAATCATTCTATATTTGTCAAAGAATTCTGACTATATTAATTATGTTGTCTGTCAATAGTTGCACGAACAAGATTCCAGCTGCCAGAATCTCTCGGAGAAAGAGTTAGTGAAACACCAGAGAGAGAAGGAGTACAGCATTTTGATGTGTCTCACATCTGACCTTGAGTGCCTCTCTCGGTCCAGCAGAACTCACACACATCCGCAGCACTGCAGGGATCACACACAGCGCTCCCCTCCATCTCAAACTGCTGCCAGCACATTACTGTTCCACAGCCATTCTTATCAAATTTACTATCCCATGCAGCACAGCTATTATTTAGAGAGGGCTTCTCCGCTGTGGGCTATTTTTACTTATAAATTTGTAATAAAAAAATCAGTTGTATTGATTTAATCATTCCTGCATCACATACTGATGAGGATGATGGTTTGTGTTCCAGTATGCTTTAGTGAATCCTGAGAAAGAAAACAAGAGGTGTGTCATAATATTTGAGGCGTTTTTTGTTGTCATTTGGAATTGATTCTAAATTAGATTGGGCAGCTTGCTGTAAAACCAAAGTGATCTCATTAGTGTTCATAGGAGTGCACAGATACGTTTTTTTGGTGTGGTTATATATATTTGTTGTATTCTACCCAGGCTAATTGGAAATATACTGTATGCTTGTGGCAACGTTTCTAGAACACCAATATTACGTACCTTTTATAGCATGTTTTGCGGCAGTGTCCAGTGAAGGGTGCTAAAATGCGCATTCAATACGTGACCATGACGCATTCATATTATATTGTTGAGGTATGTATTGCGACGATTCAAGCATTCAAATGTCTGGTGAGTGTTGCTAAAAGCTTAATGCTCTATCGTGTTTGAAAATAACAAACCCCCTCCACCAAACCCAACCCTAAACCTACCTGATAGTGTTAATGAATGCAAAACTGATATTCGATGATGCAACCGTGCTATTTTAACTCCTTATACGCAGGTTTGAGCTGTTTTGTTGAACCGTAGTTTCACGGGATTCTGAGCTTTTCACTGCACAAGTGCAACGGCGTATCATGTGAGCTACCGAACAAACCTGCTGCATTAGAAAACCCACACAAATGAAGCTGTATATGCATATGAGGCTTTCTTAATCAAAACTCTGGCCCTCTGTGAAAAGGAATAAAAGTTGTCAGAGTTTTACTGCATCCAGTGATCATTTCAACTGGAAACTGCAGCGATTCGTACATATAGGTGCATTTTTTTAAGTTTAGCAGAAATGTAGGTAAAGGCATGTATTTCCAATGAGCCTGGGTACACTGTAAAAAATGAGTGTGAATTTTAACGGTAAAAGACTAAAAATGCTACAGTAAAAACCTGTTAAATGGTTAACGGTAAGCTACTCTACTATATACGGTGAAAAACTGTATTGGAAAATGCATTTAATTTTTACGGTATTATACCATTTTTGGAAGTGGAAAATGGACATATCATTTACAGTTAATAACTGTAAACTGACATTCCCAGAATTCCCTGCGTTACATTTGAAATGTGATGTTTCTTCTTGTTGAAATAACTGTTACGTAGTTTTTTTTTATCAGTTTTGTACATTATAGGTTGTATGTTACACCTAATGTTGTTAAATTAAGGTTTATTGCATTATTTCAGTTTCATGTGTGTTACCATGATGGTGCTTAGTGTGTGCGTGAATGACACTGTGTACCTTCTATATATGTTCATATTTAAAAGCTGCTTGTAATAGGCTTTGGTTCATCGTGACTTTCTCATCACCACCTGCTTTTGGTGGTTATCGGTGTATTTCAAAGGTACAAAACAGATTTAAGTACTTCAATAGGCTGGCATATTAACATTATATTAGTTAATGAAATTACGGTATTCAACAGTAGATTCAAGTTAAAACCGTAAAACCTGAAACGTTGCTACCGTATTTTTTACGGTAAAATTCTGGCAACCATAGCTGCCATTTTTTACCTTCAATTTTACAGCGTAGGTAATAGTTTACAATAAGTAATTAGTTTTACATTTGATAATACTGTATAGAGTTATTAAACTTCAAAATTAAGTTAATTGGTTTTCATTTTGTACTACACATGTTAATTGTATCTAACTTTAAATATATAGAAAACTAACCCATGCTATTTATTCATGTATGAATACATTTTGATCCATCCTTTGAAGTTCATAAAATATTGAAATTAATAACCTAATTAGCTTAGTCAATATTTCAGATTAAATGCATACGTGTAGTACAAATTCAAATCTAAATATTAATCTTAGAGTACATTAACTTGAAAACTCATGTAACTGATTACACAATTTTTGGGGGTCCTGCTAACTTATTACACTGCAGTTTACACATTTACTTGATTTGACATTTCACTCACAAATCAGTCAATTACATTTATATTTTAGATTCATATGTGTCATACTTGGGTTTAATGATGGTGAGTGTTGATATATTGAATAGATACTAAAACATTACAATGAAAATGTTACGTGTAAATGTTACTGTATAAATACTGGTAAATCATACTGGTAAAACAGACTCCTCTTGGAGAGTTATGTTGTGTGTGAATCGAATGAGGTAACAATGTGCTGAAATACAGCAGTGAACAGCATGAAAAGCTTTCTAGATGTGAAGTTCACTCGTATGTCTAGTATTCAGCTCGATTCATTTGTAAAGCTAAAAGCATCCTGACAGTGACTGCACTGTTTTGTCCCATATCCGACTCTAAATTTCATGCTTCAACTGTTACCAATTTTATGCCCCATCTCCCACCAGGCCGAAAGCTGAAATACTAAATTTCTTGGTCAAAATTTTCCAAACACAAAGACAAAATATTAGTTTGATTCCGCTACTATGCACCTTCAGTAAACAGACTATTCAAACACTGCCTCAAATTGTACAGTAGTAGCAAACTAGACAAAAATGTGTGTCGATAAACTTTAGGTTGGCTCCAGATTGAGAATGCCTAGCCTGAAAGCTTGAATTAGTTGTAAAAGCTTGAAGCTTGAAACCATTTTAAAGTTTGAAAGTTAGATAGATGGATGGATGGATGGATGGATGGATAGATAGATAGATGGATAGAGATCGACAAATACACTTTGTAACCACATTTCAACAAATAGCTAGCATGTTTTAGCATGTTTCTAGCATATTTTAGCATTTTAACACATTGCTAGCACATTTGTAACATGATTTATCACAATGATATATGTTGTTGCATTTCTAGCATGTTGCTGATATGATTAGCATGTTTCTAACACGTTGCTAGCATGTTTTGGCACATTGCGATTAGCACATTGCTAGCATGTTTCTAATCCTTTTGTTAAATACCTAAATTTGTTTTCCAAAATACAAGGCATTTTTCTATGTATTTTAGGATAAATGAGCTGAGTGGAAAAGTGTCAAAGGGAAATGTATATTTTTCACTACTGAACAGCAGAGAGAGAAACTAGTTTAGCAAGAATGTTTGTGTATGCAACGTATTGTTATACTTATACGACTACTGAATAGTTAGCGTAAACAGCAATTAGTCAAGTTTCGAAGGACATTTTGATAGTCATATACTCATGAACTTCCATTTTAGCAAAAAGAAAAAAGAAAAAATACGTGGCCATCTGCACTCAAATGAGTCAGCTCAGTAGATTTGAAGGAATATTTCATTGTAATTGTTAGCCTTTGTTTCTTAGTAGGCTACTTGTACGATGTTGAAACATTGCAAGGTCATGTTTCTGATTACATCATACGAATTGAATAAATGTACAGGTTAACAGTCAAGGTTATTTATAGCACTGATGAATCACTTAATGACTTCAAGAAACTCACCAGAAATTGACCAGGAACGGGTGCTCCAGGTTCTGCATGATCTGGAGCTCTTTGAAGACATTGCGCACTTCATTGCGCTCCACGCACTTAAGTTTGTTCATATACTTCATGGCGTACATTTTCTTTGTGTCCTTTTTCTGGACAATGCATACCTGGAAAAAAAAAAAATGGCATGAGCGATCTTTTTTGAAACTGAATCCAAGTTTGCTGAGAATATGGGCTCTTAATTTTTCAGTGGAGTTTGTTCTGGGGGGGTTCATGCATTTTGCCATTGGATTTTTAACTTTCACCCCTAAAAGGAGCTTTTTAGTAGACATCTAATAACTAGCCTCAAGCATTTTTTTTATATATATATACAAGATTTAAAACTCTACCGTATGGTTGAGCTGTCAGTCCATGGTAAATCTCGATTTAAATTCAGAGAACTATTTCATGAGTTATTTTCCAATAATAAACATTCCTTTAACTTTATTTTAGGTCTTGGGTACATTTCAAGGTAAAGATGTTCTTTAAAGGGTTCAAAAGTATTTTTAAATGCAAAAACTTGAAAATCAGAGAAAAAAACTAAGGAATAAGGCTGTGTACATAAGAGAAAAAGAACCACAATCCCATGAAGCACTGCACATGACATTACTGAATTAAAAAAACAATGGTGAAAAATAGAACTGTATTCATTCATTCATTCATTCATTCATTCATTCATTCATTCATTCATTTTATTTTTAAAGTTCTTTACAATTGCACCTGCAGACCAAAGTGCTGTACAATCAGCATAAAGCTGCATACGTTTTATAAAAACAAACAAACAATCCAACTAAAAACAACATATAGTAGCCCAACTCCTTAAAGGATAAAGACAATAAGTAATTTTTAACACCAGATTTAAAAGTGTTTATAAATGCAGCCTTTCTAATCTCATGCAGCAGACTATCCCAAAGCCTCGGACCTGCAAGAGCAAAGTCCTGATCCCCTTTAAGCTTTAAATGAGTTTGTGGGATAGTAAGAAGCAACTTATTAGTTGATCTTAAAGACCTATATGTTTGATGAAAAGTAATGAGCTCAGACACATAATCAGGAGCTATTCCATGCATTGCTTTAAAAACATACAACAGAACCATATATTTCATCCTGAAGTCCACTGGTAGCCACCTGAGAGAGGCCAAAATAGGAGAGATATATTGACTTTTCTTAGCATTCACAAGCAGCCTGGCGACCGCATTCTGAACTAATTGCAAGCATGAAATAATAGTCTGACAGGACTTCACATACAAAATTACAATAGTCCAGATGAGACAAAATAAAGGCATAAATAACCTTCTCTAAAAAAATGTTTTTTTCTGTCAGAGTTGGCTTTAATCAAGCAATCTAAAAAAAAAGCTACTCTCACCCACAGCATTAAACAACTCCTAGATTTGGTCATTGCAGTAGGCTGACCATGGATTTAAATAAGTGACAATATATGATTCTGGCCGTGCCAAATTGTGAATCATCCCATTCTTAACCTCTTCCAGACATGCCAAAATTCAGTTAGAAGCACAGTTCTCTCCAGATTTCACCAGAGTCATAAATTTGTGTATCATCGGCATACAAATGGCATGGCATGAGCCCAGAGGCAGCACGTACAAGGAAAAGAAAAGAGGGCCAAGAACAGAACCCTGAGGAACCCCACAGGTAATAGGAGCTGTTGTTGAAACAAAGTCACCATATTTCACTGAGAATGCTCTATTGGCAAGATAAGAACTTTATGAGAAACACATGGTCTATTGTATCAAAAGCTGCACTGAAGTCCAGTAAAATTAGAGCTGCAGAGTTACCTGAATCACTGATTATACGAAGATCATTTATAACTCTTAAAAGTGCAGACTCAGTGACCCGCCCTAAAACCCAACTGAAATTTGTCTTTGATATGCATGGTAGTTTTGAGATGGGACAGTAATTCTTCAATTCTAGTGGGTCTAAGTTAGGCTTTTTAAGAAGCAGTTGAACAACTGCTATACAGGTCCTTTTCAAAAAGTTAGCATATTGTGATAGTTCATTATTTTCTGTAATGTACTGATAAACATTAGACTTTCATATATTTTAGATTCATTACAACGCAACTGAAGTAGTTCAAGCCTTTTATTGTTTTAATATTGATGATTTTGGCATACAGCTCATGAAAACCCAAAATTCCTATCAAAAAATTAGCATATCATGAAAAGGTTCTCTAAACGAGCTATTAACCTAATCATCTGAATCAACTAATTAACTCTAAACACCTGCAAAAGATTTCTGAGGCTTTTAAAAACTCCCAGCCTGGTTCATTACTCAAAACCGCAATCATGGGTAAGACTGCCGACCTGACTGCTGTCCAGAAGGCCATCACTGACACCCTCAAGCAAGAGGGTAAGACACAGAAAGACATTTCTGAACGAATAGGCTGTTCCCAGAGTGCTGTATCAAGGCACCTCAGTGGGAAGTCTGTGGGAAGGAAAAAGTGTGGCAGAAAACGCAGCACAACGAGAAGAGGTGACCGGACCCTGAGGAAGATTGTGGAGAAGGACCGATTCCAGACCTTGGGGGACCTGCGGAAGCAGTGGACTGAGTCTGGAGTAGAAACATCCAGAGCCACCGTGTACAGGAGTGTGCAGGAAATGGGCTACAGGTGCCGCATTCCCCAGGTCAAGCCACTTTTCAACAGAGAAGCAGCACTGGACTGTTGCTCAGTGGTCCAAAGTACTTTTTTCGGATGAAAGCAAATTTTGCATGTCATTCGGAAATCAAGGTGCCAGAGTCTGGAGGGAGACTGGGGAGAGGGAAATGCCAAAATGCCTGAAGTCCAGTGTCAAGTACCCACAGTCAGTGATGGTCTGGGGTGCCATGTCAGCTGCTGGTGTTGGTCCACTGTGTTTTATCAAGGGCAGGGTCAATGCAGCTAGCTATCAGGAGATTTTGGAGCACTTCATGCTTCCATCTGCTGAAAAGCTTTATGGAGATGAAGATTTCATTTTTCAGCACGACCTGGCACCTGCTCACAGTGCCAAAACCACTGGTAAATGGTTTACTGACCATGGTATTACTGTGCTCAATTGGCCTGCCAACTCTCCTGACCTGAACCCCATAGAGAATCTGTGGGATATTGTGAAGAGAAAGTTGAGAGACGCAAGACCCAACACTCTGGATGAGCTTAAGGCCGCTATCGAAGCATCCTGGGCCTCCATAACACCTCAGCAGTGCCACAGGCTGATTGCCTCCATGCCACGCCGCATTGAAGCAGTCATTTCTGCAAAAGGATTCCCGACCAAGTATTGAGTGCATAACTGAACATAATTATTTGAAGGTTGACTTTTTTTTTTTGTATTAAAAACACTTTTCTTTTATTGGTCGGATGAAATATGCTAATTTTTTGAGATAGGAATTTTGGGTTTTCATGAGCTGTATGCCAAAATCATCAATATTAAAACAATAAAAGGCTTGAACTACTTCAGTTGTGTTGTAATGAATCTAAAATATATGAAAGTCTAATGTTTATCAGTACATTACAGAAAATAATGAACTTTATCACAATATGCTAATTTTTTGAAAAGGACCTGTATACAGGTACATATACGTCATTCGCTGTGCTTGATGGGGTGGGCGGAGCTAAATATCTCTTTTGGCTTGATTTGCTGGCCTCTCTGATTGGTAGAATGTTTGAACAGCATTATGGGTAATGCAGTTTTTCAAAAGTAATTTTTCCATTTTATGGATAAAATGAATGGAGTTTTTTACTTCGGAAAACATTGGCTGAAGAATTTAAACATTTTGAATATTGGGCATTAATAAACGTTAACAGTTGGCTTGCCATACTATCGAGTCAATATAGCAGTAATTAACCATCTTAAGGCCAGCTGGCGTACTTATTCTTGAGTTAATTGAATCCGCCAAATTAGGCCTTAATCTACTGTATCAATGTTTTAAGCGCAATCAATGAAGGTCACTGACGATTCACTTTGGCCTCGGTACCATCAGCTTCAATTTGTTTGTCTAGTAAATATAAAGCAAAACTTACTTTCCCAAAACTGCCTTTACCAATGGCTCTCAAGATCTGAAAGTGGTCAAAGTTGACTGTGGAGAGACAATAAATAAATATATTAGTTTACAGTATATTAAACTAATTGCAAGATAATCATTATTTTTCTTCTGTAGAACACACACACACACACACACAAATATATTTGAAAAATGTCTCCGCTGTTTTGGTCCATACAAAGAAATTCCATAAGTTTCAAGCTCCAAAAAGGACATAAAGTATAACAATAACAGTATATTTAAGTATAACAGTAAACACCATATTTAAGAACAGAACAGATTCAGACTCTTTTTATGCTCAAGGACAATTACGATGCTGAATAGTAAATAAAACAAGCTGACAGTAGATTTTAATTTCTTTATGAAGTTGCTCATCTGATTTAAACAGGTGCGCAGTTTGCAAAATGAATGCAAAATGTCTTTGATTTGCACCAAAAGACATTTTATCAGAATCTCACTCCTCATCTAATGCAGCCAAACTCATCGTCTGACCTGTGAATGAACTGCGTCCCGTCTCTCTGCTCTCCCAGCTCTTCTATCTGAAACTGCAGTCCAAAGCAGTCTAAAGTATGCTGTCAGCAGCAATTACAGCTTGATGGTTGCTACTCGATGGTCCCTACTTCTGTTGGTGAAGGACCAGCAATGCTTATTATATTTTAAATCCGAAGTCTCAGACTCAGATGGCATGCTCACAGTTTTTCTGTTGCATTTTGCACACAAAACTGGCAAGTTTCCTCAAAATTACAAACTTCTATCGAACTGGCACAAATTTCAGGAAATGCCAAAAACACTTTTTCCTAGAACGGTCTAATTTATACCCCAAAGTCTTCAAAATAGAAGCTAACAACACAAAGCATGAAGAAAGAACGTCATAGAGGTATTGTTAGGTGAGTATATACATTTTTATTTTACTTTTAATTTACATTGTCAACTTGTGTACACTATACTACTTTCAATTACTACTTACTACTTAAACTAAGGGGGATTATCTACAAATCTATATTTTATATGAATAATTGAACATATAAAGCATAAGTGTTTTTAGAAATATCTGAAAGTGTTTACAAAAATTAGGGGCACAGCTATAAAGCAATATAAAGAAAATTAGTTTATTAAAATTTAACTCTTCCTTCTCTTAGGACATTAGTAATAATCTTTTAAAATGTACATATTTATATTTATTTATTTTTTTACATATGTGTGTATGCAAAGTATTGAATTATGGTCTGAGGAAAGGTTGTTTTGTGAGTGAAAATGTCAGTCTTCATAAAATCAAATGAAATGGTACTTTTAAAGAACTCTGTATTGATAAACTTCAATGCGCAAACGCTGTGCTATTTCAATGCAGTGCTATTTTAAAAACTAAAGGTACATTAGAGGGACATATTTTGTCCCATATCTGAAGAATCGGTGACCTATCGAGTGTGGGCAAACGATCTAGGACAGCCACTTAGAGAACGCTGGCACCCTTATTCACAGTGACTTCCAGAGGGGGTCATAAGCATGTCCTAAATAGTAAATGCCCCATCTCTAACAACAAACTCCTACCACAAAGTCAATAACAATTACCAAAACATTAAGGCTACAAAAATGTCAATATTGCCAGAAGATCTCAAACTCTTAATATCACTTTATTATTTTTACTTGACAAAATGGATCAAGTCTGGGTGACCATGCTGTTTATTAGTCTGAACCAGTCTGACCCTCTGAAACATTATTCACTCTTAATTTTTTTAATCTAATATTTTGTATTATCAAGTATTTTGTTTATCATATTTCTGTGTGTCACATCAAACTGCCTGTGCACTAAACAACTACTTGATTAGGTGAGATTTTAATTGGATTTTTACATATTGATTTGGCTGTTCATACGTCATGGATTTGTTCCATGCGTTTTGTTTTTGGCTGTTCAAACATGTTTTGGATTTGGTTTAATGCATTTTTGTTTTATTTTGGCTAAAAGCTAATTTAGTTTCGGACTGACAAATGCTCTAAACAATGCCCTTACATTGTGAAGGTGATTTTCTCTCATACTAGCACCACTCCCATTGTCTTCAGGATATGTACAAATCTAGTCTAACAGTTGTTTGCTTTGCGTCACTGTGCACTCTGTTGTACAACCATGTACATAATTACTTTGTAAATGGGCCAACCGGCTATTGCTATAGCTAACTGTACTAGTGATAGTCCATCTCTTTCTTTGACTCTCTCTCACACACACACACACACACACACACACACACACACACACACACACACACACACACACACACACACACACAGACAGATTTATGAGAACCTCAGTAAATGACTTTCTGCAGTAAACAGCTATGGATCCTCTTATATGGGTTTACTTTGCTCACTTTCAAACTGGATTTTTCCAATCTCATAAACAGTATTCTTAAAACAAAACAAAAAATTGTCATTGATTGTTGTAAGGATTATTAAGCCACAGTGCATACTTGCATTAAAACTTACTGTAGCCTACATGGTGCGTTGTGATTGGTTACAAGACACAGCTTGTGGAAGATTATCAACTTCAATATAATTCTCTTTCTTACTCAAAAAGCTGTTGTTTAACTTGACTTGAGTCTATATCACTATATAGATAAGAATATATAGGCCTACCACGTTTACTGTATACCATGCTCAGTCTGAATACTCAATCCTGATTTGTTCTTTGTCTCCACATTAAATGAGTTTAATGCACATCTAGCCATGGATTATCTCTTCATAATGATATTAAATTGTGTTTTTTGTCCTTTTTAGAGGTTGATTGTCCCTGGTTACTGTATCCGTTCATTGTATGGAAAAGAGCAGCTGAACAACACTGAAACAAATGATACTACATTTTTTTTTAAGGTAAACGGTAGCAATCAATTTATTTTAGCTAAATTTAAATAAATTTAGTTGACTAACTAAAAAAAACAATTTTTTTCTGAAAGTTAGTCAACTAAATTTATTTAAATTTAGCTAAAATAAATTGATTGCAATCACTTACCTTAAAAAAAAATAGTAAATTCAATCAACCATTTTTTTTCAGTGAACATAAATGATAACAGAATTTCATTTCTGGCATATTTTGTCTTCCCTCAGCATTTCTGCCATTGGTTGCTCAAATAGATAGTCCTGCCCCAAACTCATGCTACTGAGATGCTCAAATAAATAAATGTTCTGATAAGAACAGTTTCAGGGTTTTAACATAAAAAAATCACACACTTCATCTTTAAATAATGAATAAAGCATCCTAACAGTTCGAATAAAAAAGAGTTAATTTAGTAGTTCATGTTTTAGTGTGTTATGAATGTGGGTCCTCTGTCCAACTTTAGGAACTGGAACAGCTTGTTTTGCTTTTCAAGAACACACTTACCCTCCTCTGGGTCATCACTGACCGATGTCCTGCTGGACTGACCGAGTCCCATGACTTCTGAAGAGGTGAAGATCTCCGGTTTAAAATGGAAACATCCCCGGTGTTTGTTAATAAGGATATAAGCCTCTGTTAAAGAATGACCTGTGACAGGGACAGAGTGAACAGTGGTTTACTGTAAAAAGCGGTAACCTGCAAAAGTTCCTTTAAAAAGACCAATTCTTTAATTATTCAACAATAAAAACAAGTTTTGATGGTATAAAGTCAAATGTAGATTGATTCAGTGTTTCTACATCTTTAAAAAATTTAAATAAACTAGTTAATTTAGATGTTACCGTTCTTTTTTCAGTGTAGAGTCAAACTGTCTACATTTTGTTCATGCTTTGCTGTATTTGTTGGTTTATTTGTTGTTGTTTAATACGGCTCATTAATTAATTTCTGCTAGCTAAAACATCAGCTGTTTTGTTTCATAACGGCTCAAAAGCTCTTAAAGAGTAAAAAATAATAGATTTTTTGTGGAATATATGTCCGCACAAGAAATTGACAAAAATAATCCTCCCTCAATAAATATGCGGTCACACTTTATTTAAAGGTCCAGTTCTCACTTTTAACTATGACTTTTGCCTCAATAAATTTGCTGTCTACTATAGTAAGATAGCTATTAAGTTTTGGTATGGGGTAAGATTAAGGGATCTAAAATATAACCATGCAGAATCAGAAATGAATGTGATTTGTAAGTACTAATAAACAGCCAATATTGTAGTAATATGCATGCTAGTTAATAATGAGAATTGGTCCTTAAATAAAGTGACAAAATATTCACTGCTCAAAAAATGTGACAACTTGCCCCTATTGAAATACTTTAGTCATTATATGCATGTTGTTCATTGGTAATTGTTTTTAGTAGCATAAAGAGTGTAAGGTAAAGTCCACATACAGTAGAGGGCTCAGTTAGAAAACACGCATATAGACCTGTAGCTGAACTACATGGTAAAATCATCGGAAATCACACACTTACCGCTTTATATGGCAGGATGGTTGAAATGATCGAATAACAGCGATCATCAAAGCGAGGGTGACAGGCGAGACTGCAGTGTAAGGTGAGACTATCCCGCACAAGTTCTCCACTCACCGCAATGCTGTGAGAAGATCCTTGCAGAGCCGGAGTCAATGACACACTGATGCAGAACACACACACACACACACACACACACACACACACACACACACACACACGCACACGCCGGAGTCCAGAGAGACTCACGCCCGCATCACAGCACACACACGTCCTCACCTGTCAGATGTGCATCGCATGTGATGATGATGATGATGATGATCATGATGGTGAAAGTGTCCCACTGCTGGCTGGGGAGGTTCATTTATTCGTGCATAATGTGGTTCATGTTTGTACGCAACGTTAGTGCGCTGGTCTCCCCAGAGGCTTTTATTCATTTATTCAAGATTTTTAATTTTTTTTTAAATGCATTTTAAACAGTGACATAATTTACAATATGTGTGTGTGTGTGTGTGTGTATGTGTGTGTGTGTGTATATATATATATATATATATATATATATATATATATATATATATATATATATATAAAAAAACTTTCATCAATGTGGCGTAACCAATTAGCAAAAAATCATGACAAAATACATAAAAAAAAACATACAAGAGAAAGTTGTTATTTTATTATATATCATGCATGGTCTCTTAAAATTATTAGATTATTTGACCTTTTACGACAGGCAAATTTCACTACTGTTCAAGATTCAAACATTCATGTTATTATGTTATATATTGTATTTAGGGCTGTCAGTCGATTAAAATTTGTAATTAATTACATGATGTGTCGATTAATTAATCTAATTAAATTAATCGCAAATTAAATTTGACTGAAATTACCCACACAAGATCATTTAAAGCTATTATTGTGTTAAATGAGAAAGTATCAAGTACATTACAAATTGTAGCTTTAGAAATAAATGTTATTTGATTCAATATAAAATGTATTACACATAAACGTTTAGGCTACAATGGCACAACATAAACTATGGAACACAAAAGAAGATAATTTGAGAAAGATCTCAGTATTTTTTGTTTATACAATGAAAGTCCAAAACAGCTTAGTTACCAACAGTCTTCTTTGTCTGTCTGTCTTATTTTATTTGTTGTGATGAAAGGGTACTCTAAATAAGAAACTAAAACTGCCAGCAGGTGGCGGTAAATGTCTTTGAGTCCTTCTTTCATTCTATTCGTTCAAACGGCTGATTCATTCAGGAATTAAGTAACTGGCTCTCTTTATGAATAGCCTACTATTGAATCATTCAGAAACTAAACACCTCTGTGTTGTTCAGATGCACACCAGTTCTGTGGTGGCTTGAAGGTAATATTTTCTCTGCAAAATTGAGCAAAACAGACAATATTTTGTTTAAAATATCACAATATTAACTTCTTTTTTACTTACTGTAGTATAAAATCACATTTATACTCATGATATTCGGGACAATCAGCACTCCTGTAAATACTGCTCTCCCTGCTCGTGTGATATCCCTTATCATATGAGACAAAAACACATATAGGGGCTTTTTATTTTTAATTTTAGGGCATAACTGCATTCATGGAGTTGTTGCCAGGAATCAGATTTTTTCAGAACTAATTAAGTTAACGCGTATGTGTAGCATATACATATATAAACATGTTATATACATATGAAGAGTTCATTTGCAAAATCAGATAACTCAGTTTTTAACAATTTTCAAAAATCATGTTTTTTTTATTGTGCATTCCAATTAATCTCAATCAAACTGCAGTTGGGTTATTTTGATTAGGTTAAAAATAACTAAGAAATACAGCTAACTAACACATTAAAAACATGATAACATAATAAAAAACATGATTTTTGAAAAACAGATAGATAGATAGATAGATAGATAGATAGATAGATAGATAGATAGATAGATAGATAGATAGATAGATAGATAGATAGATAGATAATCCAAAGTGTTAGCATGAAAATGTATAATTATACAGTAATTGTGCAATAGAATAGAATAGAATAGAATAGAAGCACATCACTCATTGTGGACCAAACTTGTGTAAGTGAAGGACAAGGTCATGTGAATTTTTGCAGATATTTGCTTAGCATGCTTTTTTTGTCTTTAGACATGATGCTGTAATGAATTTGCTCCAGGACATTTGCTCCAAAGTGAAATCCTGTTTAGGCAGTCAGAGCAATAGGATCTCTCAAAATCCTGCCAAATCACCATTACACTCTTGGCACAGCAGACTACTTTACAAGATGAGATGCCTGATGCACACACAGCTCTTTTATAGCTTAACTGGCATTTAGAAACACACTAGTCACCTCTCCCTGATTACACATATAACACGTTTGATCTCACATGCGTGCTTGCTCGGACTGAGTTGAACTGATGAGCTGGAGAGAAGAGGAGGAGAGGACGATACAACGCGTTATTGAAGGTCACTAAACCTGCTGCAGACGTTATGCTGCCATCTAGCGACACACGACTCAACTTCATTCACCTTTTATTTAGTTGCATGATTATTTACTACACGCATACTGTATTCATTTACAGTTTGCAAATGTGTTTCCCTGGAGATTTAGACCCTTTTCTATTCTAACATGACAGTGTCTCTGTGTATAAGACACGGTTCAGAAAGACATGATTGATTGAGTCAGTGTGGAAGAACTTGACTGGTCTGCAGAAAGACAAGTCCTGATCCCAGCTGAACTCCTCTGGTGTGACTTTATATACAGACCTTGAGCCAAAAACTCATCACAAAACACCAATGACTTGTACAGACACTATAAGGACAAAAGTGTTGGGACACCCCCTTCTTTAGAACAGAAAAAGGCACTAACAAAACTGTGACAACAAAGATGGAAACATAATTCATGTATTTAATAACTGTATTTCCATCTCTATTGCAGCAGTTTTGGACGTGTTTAAAATGACCGTACCCTTATGTACAAGTCATTGGTGTTTGGTGATGAGTTATGATGGGAAACGCCCCTGAGAGATAGAGATATATATATATATATATATATATCCATAAATTCTTGTCAGTACATCCAGCAGTATACTTCAATCATATGTCGAAAACAACAGAATTAATTATGAAATTACATATAAATTCTACTTAAGTGGGTCAAACAAACCATTCTAAAATATCTAATTGCATTTAATATACATATAAACATATATATTTTCATTTAATTGTAAATAATATGCATGGAAATGTCTGACAACATTACATTCCGTTCATTTTTTTAAGTGTATTATTAATGTAAAAAATACTCTTAAGTATGCTAAAGTGCACTTGGGCAGGTCTTGTGTTTGCAGTGACTGATTGAATTTGATTGAACAAGATGAGACCTAAATAACAAACGTCTATAAAAGCTGTGATAAATTCTCTTTAATACTGAGTAACTCAAGCTTGGTTAAGACTTCTTTTTCAATAAATGATGAAATGATGGTGGAATATATGGCATCATTCTTCATTTATCCTCGTTATATAAAATGGAGATACATCAGTATGTTGAGCGATATGCTCATTCTGAGTTTGGAAGATGATGCGCTGATATGGGTTTTTAATGGCTGATGCTGATATTAAAAGAGAGCAAGGTGGCCGATTGCTGATATAGTGCCAGTATGCAATACAATCAATGAGTTTGTTTGCAGAATTTATATAAACACTTATTTACACATTATTCAGGAGCAATTATAGTTAAATGAATCACATTGAGATTTGTCTGGCCCAGTTTACCTGCGTTCACCCTCCTTCAAAACTAACTATAATAATAATAATAATAATAAAGCAGCATGACAGAGCAGCATTAGTGCTGTAGATGTCGATAGTCTCAAAATGAAGAAGTCAGGGGACATTGACCTGTCAGTAAATTAAATAAATAGTTTTTCTCCTTCAACAAGAATTTACAACCCCTATAAACAAGAAGCAATGCAGTGGGAGACTTGAATAAAACAGGATTTTCTTTCTTTCTTTCTTTCTTTCCCAAACCAGTATTCTGTGGGATGAGTGTTTCTGCATTTATGGAGACTTCTGGCCCAGTAGAAATTAAACTCTTTTCACTCTCTCTGTACTTTACAAATATACAACACAGAAGAATTCTCTGATTGATTGATTAAACTTCTATGCATCCTGGATTGTGATGAACAAATTAATTCATTTCCACCACATCTTAAATGATTAAATTATGCACTTTTTTGCATTAAACAAAACAAAGACTATACAATATATATATAAAACGGTTGTTTGTGGTGGAAATGAATCTGCACCGAAGGTGCTAAATATTGAAATGATTCATGTTTATTTCATTGTTAACCGTCGTCATGTTGTTTTGTGTTGTTTTGCATGTTGTGCATATTCAGAAAACGCTTGGCTGAGAAGAATGTGATGTGAATTCCAGCCTAACCGATTGATAAATCATGTCATTTTCTGTAATGAGCACAAGATGTTTGAGTGTGCGGTGGTGTATAAATGCAGCAGTGCTCTTCGCAGACAGCAGACAGCATGCTTGCTCCCACACTGCTTCTGCTGGCGCTGACGGTGCCGGTGCTCTGGGCTCAGCCGTACCCCATCCCACCCACCTGTTACACCAAAGTGCTGACCATGGGGAAAGAGATCACCCAGAGAGCGGCCCAAATCAAAACAGACCACGACACTGTAAGTCCAACACACTGAACTGAGGTGAGTACAACAGCGTCACAACAACAAAACACTGATGTTTTCTCCTGTGATGTGTTTATGTTGCAGTACAGATGCTCAGCTCACCTGCCTGACCTCTACATCGACGTTCATGTGAGTCATGCACTCAGCATTTAAGAGACAAAGCTTACTTGCAATGTCAAATAATATTGACATTCAAATTGTTGGAAGTTTTTCAACTGCTTTAAGATATTGTAAAAATAAATGGACCCTTTTCACAAGACTGTGATGACCTGTTTAACAGTCATCAGCATCCTAAATCCTCAAAAACTTTTTATATTTTGATTTTTTTTAAATGCATGCACATTTATAACACTATACTTTGTATTATATCACCTTTGCATTAAACTACACACACACACACACACAAACTAGTTCACTACTAAGTTCAACCCTTCACTGCTCTTGAAGTTAACCCAACCATGACGACTTCCGCTGCTGAGAAACACAAAAATGTGAAAAAGGTCCATTGGTGAATCTCATGAAGAAATCTCTGGGTCAGATTTCACCTCAAGAACAAACAATAGTAATAATAATAGTAAATGTGTATTATATGAAGAAAACAATACATACTTTTAGGGCCAGTTATTTATTTAGTTTGCATTGTGACATTGGTTTTATGACAGTTGAGTAGCTACATTCCTGTCACCTCATTATTTGTCTGCTAAATAAGATGTTAATTGTCTGGCGTTGATCTTTTGTTTGCGCTGGCAGAACGCTTGTGTAATGTCCACCATGAGCTCTTATGTGTCTCTGCTGGAGGGTGTGAGAGATCGGAGATGTGCATACAGGAAGGTGCAGACTCTAGGTGCTATGATCAGACAGCTCTATATCATCATGTCACAGAAATGCCACGGGGTAGGTCAAGCGTTTCATTTGAAATGTAATTGTGTTATTTATATTTATTGTCTGTCTGTCTTTTGCTTGTCTGTGCTTTAATTGGGTGCCTGTTTCATTAAAGGGTTGTTTGTCTGTTTCAGGACTTGGTTTTTACTCGTGATAACTGTGGAGCATTACAGCACAGAGGATGGAGAGGCTGACATCACCTGGACTCAGTTTAGAGAAGGATTGTGTCTCTAAGACCTCATTACTCCTCATATGTTATTCATAATCAGCAACTTTGGAAAATATAATCACAATTTCATTTTTTTCTTCTTTTTTTCATGATTTCAGTGTTGTTTTTTATCACATGATAGTAATGATACGCCAAATGGACTTTGATTTGATGTAGGCTACAGAATTTTTCAAATCTTAGCAATTTTTCAAAAATAAATACTTTTTAAAAAATAGAAATTGAAAACATTATGATATAATGTTATCATAGAATATATGTATTGCAATTTATTGCAGTTTTGAATAATTTAATAGATAAAAGAGATTAAGTCAGTGACCCTGGAGCACAAAACCTCCAGTCTTAAGTCGCTGGGGTATATTAGTAGCAATAGCCAAAAATACATTGTATGGGTCAAAAGTATTGATTTGTCTTTACCAAAAATCATTAGGATATTAAGTAAAGATCATGTTCCATGAAGAACTTCATGAACTTCATTTTTGATTAGTAATATGCATTGCTAAGAACTTCATTTGAACAACTTTAAAGGAGATTTTCTCAATATTTAGATTTTTTTGCTCCCTCAGATTCCAGATTTTCAAATAGTTGTATCTCAGACAAATATTGTCCTATCCTAACAAACCATACATCAATGGAAAGCTCATTTATTCAGCTTTAATTTCGAAAAATAGTCACTTAAGATTGGTTTTGTGGTCACGTGTATTTTTTACAGGCATATCTAATATTTCACTTACTAACTTTTTAAATGTTTATTGTTTATATATTATAATTCATATGTATTTTTTGTATAATATTGACGTGTTTTCCGTTCTACAATAAATAATTGTACCGCATATTACCACTAGATGGGGTTTATGTGCAACAGTTTTTTATTTTTATTTTTTTTTTACTTTTTCTGTGCGTCTCGACTAGATTAATAAAATATCATTTTTAAATGCAACCATTAAGATTCATTACAATTCACTAAGATGGTTTGTTAATTGCTTGCAGCTCATGTAGTTATGACGCGTGTGTAGGCTTTAAAAACTACAAATCCCACAGTTGTGTAGAAGCGTGCAGTGGGCGTGGCTCCGTGTCTGGCAGCAGCAGCGCGTGAACAGGTGAGCATGAGTGCTTCAGTCGCTTGCTCGTGGATGGAGGGGAACACGCCTGTCACAGTCTGATGTGATTTTATTTCTTTAAATGATGACGGTGTCTGCTTCCGTGGAGTATTGGACAGTTTTCAACTCACAGGATTTTGTTTTTTTCGAAGTCAACTAATTCTAGAGTTTTTTTTAGCATCTGTGCCTGCTGTCTCTATTATTTAAAATGGCTTTTGCTAAATTCAGCAAGATCCTCCGACTTCCTACAATTGAAGTGAAGAAGAAAACCAAACAATATGAGCACCTTCATCGGGATGTTAATCCGAACGATATTTGGGAAATCATCGGGGAACTGGGCGATGGCGCTTTCGGGAAAGTTTACAAGGTGAGTTCAGATCTTAATAAACCTGTTGGACAGGCATCGAAACTATAACTTCTACCATGGTAAAGGATTAGGTCATGAATATTAACTTTAATTCATGTTGACGGTGCAGTCAATAATTAATATTCATGAGCCAGGCCTTTACCAGATTCGCTGCCGCTTACAAGTAGCGGTCTTTCAGCCAATCAGCGAGGCCCGCTTGGTGAACGTCATTTGCGTAATTAATATTCATAGACCAAGCCTTGAGCGTAGTATGGTTTTAAAAAGTTTTAATAATAAGCAACCTGTTTGGTTATAACAGTTAGAATTCATACCAAAAACATATTTACAAATACAAATAATTCACTTTAAATCTAAAACACACGTACATAAAACAATTGTTTTTTATTTCTTAGAAGAACTCTTTATTTACCGTACTTTATTTACATTTATAAAAAGTATGTTTAAATTATAAACCAAAACCATATGACCCAATGAAGAGATGACGTCTTGTGCACACGTGACTAAATGAATGCATCTCATGTTCTAACATGCGTTTGACATGACATGAAGTAATGCATCCCCAAGGGTGTTGCTACCCTGAAGGAAATCATCTCGACTAACTGTTTAAATACACTAGGGTAACTGTGGTTAATGGCACTGAGATATCCTGACAGGTCACATGCGTTCAGCCCGGGGCCCTCGGGGGCCACTCAGAGTCACTGTGTAGGAAGATGCTGGAATGTGCTGCAGTTTCTGTAGGCGAAGAGGAACCCTGCTGTAGGAAACGCTGAATTTGCCTTTTGTCCCCGACAGGGTGTCATGAACTGTGGGCGTTTTAAATGCCCCGAACATGCAGGGTCCCTGTAACCCTCTTACCCTCAGAGCGCAGGCTGACTGGGGTTAAATACTGTACAACCTTAACAACCTCAACAGTGGAGTAATACTGTGCAAATCTCATGAAAACATGCCCTGGTCATTTCTTCCTCCAAAATGAAAAATAAATAGATGTATAATTTAAAAAAAAATATGCATATTTTAATTGGAGTCTATTTTTGAGCCCATGAAGTTTCTAAAAATATAATTTTAGCATGCATCTCTGAGCATTCTCATTATTGTAATAAACATTTTTCTTTTGACTTTGTTTGAAATTCTCTGAAATAGTAAGCAACTGTCATTTATTCACAAATTATCTTTGTTTTAAAGCTTATTTTTTATTTATAATATTACCATTTCTAAATGCATTTGCACAAACACTTTTAAAATTTAAATAAAAATTAAATGCTGAAAACATGCTGATTTGAATAATATGCCGTCTTATTGACACTTTTTTTAAGTGTAAAACACATTAGATGCACAAAACAAATGATCATTGATCTTTAATGTTACAGTACTCTTGATTTATGTATTTGAGCTGCTTTATGTTCAATTACAAACAGTGCATGTGACAGTAATGAGAATGCATTTTTATTTTTGGGGAGTGGTGCTTCAAAATAATATTTAATAATCCTAAAATAGCCTTCGTTTTCTTTATGTATTTATTTTTATTTTTTTAAAAGAGATCAGACATTTTTTGTGAGTTAGAATGTATAAATTATAATAAAACATGGTGTATTTGTAACAAATTTATGATAAAAAAAATATGATCAAATATACTGTAAAAAGTAAGGAAGTTTTGTTCTGGAAGCCACAGACTCGTCTACATAAAGGAAATATGTGAGAGTTATGAATGAGTGATTGTGCAATGAGAACAGAACACAAGTCTGTCTAATATCGTCTCATGTGCTGTAAACTCAAGAACTTGTTAAAAACATGAAAACACTGGTATCAACACCGTATATGATCACCTGGTGCTGCTGTAGAAGTGTAAGAACACACAAGCTTTCTCTGACTGTTTGGTAGATAACGATTAATCATGATCAGGATCTCAAAGTGCAGATCTTTTTACTGTTGATCTGCCTGGACGTGTTGATACACGTGGCTCTATGAAACACATCCTGTGAATGTGAACAGGGGATTTTGTTTAGACGATGTATAATACTTCCTCATTACTCTAATAAAAGAGCAAAACCAATGACAATGCATTAAAAAAGTAGGTTTTCTAGGGCTAATCAATGTAACTAATAATCATAAAAAAATATTTCTGACATAATTATTCATAACCACTCATTCTATCAAAATAGTGTTTAAAGATTAACATTTTAATCCACAAATATTGGTATTTGATTATAATATGTGCTAAGTGTAGGTGCAAAAGCACCTGAAGCTCAAATTGGATCCAAAAATTCTGCATATTCTCGTTTTACTCGTTTATGGACGCATGTATTTCCATAAACAAAAAGTTCATATCGAGTAACTCCCATTTCAGACACAATATGACTAGATATTTTATTTTCTGCTCTGCAACAAAACGATTCCTAAAGAAGTGATTGCAAGATATCATTTGTGGCCTGTTTACTCCGCTTGTGCTTCAGGCTTGAAAATTAGCATTTTGATTTATGTCTTTTAAAAATACACACAAATTCAAATTGAGGTGAACATATTTGTGAAATCTGGCCATGATTCAATTCATTATTTAGGTTTGATTCATCAAAAATATTTAGGCCTAAATTTAAGATTTATTTATTTGAATTGCATATATATTTGAACTTTATTTTATTTAACTAATAAATTTAATGTGATGCATAATTGTAAGTCATAAATCATATTCAAAATGCATTTATAGATGGCTTATAATCTGTTCATTGTGAAAATGAGAATTATTCAAGCATGAACATGGCTAAAATATGTCTAGCTTTGAAACAAACAATATTCAATTAGTTTTTAATGTATGAGTTGATGTATAAATCTGGTTGCTGTGTATTTAAAACCCATTCAGTTTATTACTACTATAACAGAAATTGTACATATTTCTTTGCTGTTTAAGTGACACGTGAGCATCACATTAAGTGCCAGTTTTACTAAAACAGGGCAAAAGCTGCGCCGATGGGTGTGGAAACTTCTGCAGGTGGTTTACTAACAACCTCACAAATTAAAGAACACAGGCACAACATCTCATTTACATATCGACCAAGCGCAGCGCAAATTAGCATAGTCGCAAATAAAGAAATACAGAAGCCACGGTACATTTATAAGAACTGAAGGCAAAAAATGAAGTTTTGCTAGACCTGGTATTGCGTGACTCCTATAGTTGAGGGTTTTTTGTGTTCTTGCATTCCAAATAAATTTGTTTGGAAAAAATCCTCTCCTTCTACCTCGCGCTCTCTGTTCTCTACGGTGCCTCCTATAGCAACAATGATTGCATCCATTTCAAGCGCAAAATAGTTAAGACATGCTTTTTATGGGCGTTAAATAATGGCGTTAATACCAGTAATTTGACGAGCGCTAATGTTAGTAAATCTTGCGTGATTAATTTGAATACTCTCCTCCCATTAATTTAGCGTATGAAAGGAAAACTCCTACAAATGCATATTCAAGAAAATCAAGCTAATTCAGCGCTAATTCGTCACTTTAGTAAAACCTGACTATTACTATTTTAATGCCAAAAGATGGTTTGCGCTGACGCAAGCTGTTAGTAAAACTGTCCCGAAGTTTATTAGTTTGTTAAAACAGTGTAATCAATACATAAATCATTTTTGATGATTTGCAACAAATTAACTGAATTGAATTCAACCGAATCAGCCAAATTTTAGATGCGCCATATGATTTATTAAAGATTTCAAATACTGTATATCCACCCCAAATATTTTCCAATATTATTATGTATTTATTTGATGTGGAGCTGGTTGCACTTCAGTTGGGTTTCTCTCTGATGGTATTTTGAGGAGGAGGCAAGTGTCCTCCTGTTTTCTCTTGTTAGTTAATGCTGGCTAACTCTTTGATTGTTAATTCTTGATGGCTGCAGTGCGAGGTAAAGTTTTACGTGTGTGACGATCGTGTAGTGCTTGTGAAGCTCGGCTAATCACCAGCGTTCAGTGCTGCTGGCTTCAGAATGATAAGAGCGTCTTCCCTGTGGGTGGAGATGAACATATTCTGCATATTAGATAAACTACGTCATCATCCACAGTATAAGGATCAGGTTTAGGCCTCATTGTTTCAGTCCGTCATTATTTGTAGCTTTGCAATTGCCACCCAATTCATTGAAACTATTTAAGCCACTGATTGAACTGAGATAATCAAGTGTTTGGATATGCAATGCTTGACAAACGGTTTGGCTTGGTCGTTCAGTTTATCAGAGTGGCCCTATTCATCATCATAAACTCATGTTAATGAGTCCAAGGCTTAACTTGTAACGCTAATATGGTTTGAGGCACAAGGTTACTCCGTTTATTGCGTAAGAATGAAAGGTTAATAACTTTAAACTCATCCAACAGTATTTCTTTACTTGATTTAGAGCTTTTTTTAAATATAGATTGTATGCAGTTATACTACACTTTTCCCTCAATAAATTCCTAATTTGCTGCTTATTAATAGTTAGTAAGGTAGTTAGGTATTGGGTAGGATTAGGGATGTAGAATAAGGCATTAATATGTGCTTAATTACTACTAATAAATGGCTAATATTATAGTCATATGCATGCTAATAAGCAACTAGTTAAGAGACCCTAAAATAAAGTGTTACCAATATTTCATGTTGGACTCAATTACTAGCTATATCTTTGTAATTACTGAGTAAAAATGTACATCTTGGCTACTTCAAATATTATGTGGTAACCTCAACATTTTGATTTGCTTAAAGTTTTTGTAGTTAATTGGTCTTTTCTTTATTTAAAGTTTTGCAAAAGTGTTTTGCTGTCATCATTAATAAAGTCACACATGGATCCATTATTTTGAGTGTTGCCATAATAATGCATGGTTTCCAAGAATAGCTCAGAATAGAAACTCTGTTATCATTTCATAATTATGGTAATTCTGACACAATCTGATGACTAGTTAACTTTATGTAAGCCCTACCTGCTAATAAAACCAGGTTTTGTAATCATGAAATGGAAAAAAGCCAATAAAAGTAACGTTTATCTGCTGAAAGATAAGGTCTTCCTCATGTCTGTAGAAGAGTGTTTTCCTGAAGGTGTGCAGGTGTATGAACCATTACACTGGGTTGAAAGTACACTATCCTGCTGTTACTGAGGGTTTAAGATGGCCCTCAGGTGAACCGCTTTGACTTCTGCTCGTTCCCACTGAGCAGGTGCTGTAATCCTCTCAATGGAAATGTAAGTGGATTTCAGGCTTTATTTATGGTTATGCTTCTATGAGAATGCTGCCTGGTGCTGAACATGATGCGGATCTGAAACGCATCTTATTTTCTCACAACTCTCTTTACCTTTTCTGACCCACTTCAGGTCTTAAAGTGTCTACTAATAAGCGGACTCCATAATGCCAGCTCACACATTAAAACAACACGTATGATATTACCATAGATGGTAACAATCGCACACCTCTAAATCATGAAAAGGAAGATGTTAGTTTATAAGAAGCATCTGTGTGGAGGTCTTCTGATGTGCTTCAGAGGGTGTGGAGTTTCTCTTCCCGTTGTTTCACTGAACGGGGGTTAAGACAGAAGTAAGTTAGTGGTGTTTACTAGGTCAAGCATCACATCAGCGTGTGATTCATTTGCATAGTTTGACTCCTCCGCATGACCCTAGCAACCACACAAACACCCAAGCAACCACATAGCAATGTCATGGCAACCACTGACAATACACTAACATTGCTTTTAATTTTTGTTTTCATTTTGATTTACTTGTTTCACTTGTTGAACAGAATCTGTTGTAGGAACGAGTCAAAGTCTGTTCATGTCTCTGTGGTTAGATCAGTGTGGACAATAATGTGTCTTTGACCTTCATTCTGTATGTTTTGATTATACTGTTGTCTTTTTTCAATCTCCTTTCTGTCTTACCTGCCTCAGTCACACTGATGGGCCTTTAGGGGAGGGCCCTTTGTCTCTCAGGTGAAAATCACTTCATATTCAAGGCCATTACCACTCCCTCACATATAGACTTTCAATCACAAAACATGTCTTTAAAAATTTAAATCAATATATTGTTTTCTGTGAATGAGTAAGCAGAATGATTTTCACATTTAGTAAATATTCTAGCCTACAAGACTGATTACTTGCTATTTAGTGGGTTTATGGCCTTATTTCGGCTACATTTTTTCCCCAAAACTTACTAACCACGCATAATATTTTTTTCTAAAAAATGCAACCATGTACATCCATCTTGGTCACATATTATTGTAGCACAGTTTGTTCTGAATACAAAAAAAATACATGGTCAATAGTATAAGTAGCTGAAATAAGCACAAATATCAGGGCATGTGAACACATCTCAAATCACCTCAGACCCCAGAGGGTTAAATCTCAACCTGTTCTACTTTCATTCTCTTCTGTTACATTTTTATCACAGTTAAATGTATACAAGTCTTACTGTTTGTTAGTTGTTCCAAAGCATGTCTGCTTCAAGCTTACTTTTAATGAAAAAAGCGGAAGTCTTGTCTTGTTTTGAGTGGTTTGGCAACACCGTTTCCTCTAAAGACATCTAACCACAGTGACGGACTCCACCTTGATAACGCTGCACACTAACACATGTTTCCCATCGCTCTCTCAGATCTCACACGTGAAGACTACTTCTGTTTGACTATATACATTTATTTAGTTAATTATAGCTTACATTGGAAATGCATAAACAATTCTGACAATATGGGTTGTGGGGAGGAGGTGCTTGGGCTTACAAAGTCAGAAATGTCAGTGTAAAAAACAAAAATGTATAAGATCTGGAAAATGTTAACAACTGCTTTGCTGCTCATCAGTATTTTATATATATTTTTAAATTACATTTGTAAAAAAATTACCTTGACACTTTTTTTTGTTTTTTTTACTTTTGAAAATTATGAATAAAATGATATAGATGTGTGCACCCACACGCACATTTTATATATATATATATATATATATATATATATATATATATATATATATATATGTATATGTGTGTATATATATATATATATATATATATATATATATATATATATGTGTATATATATATATATATATATATGTGTATATATATATATATATATATATGTGTATATATATATATATATATATATGTGTATATATATATATATATATATGTGTATATATATATATATATATATATATATATGTGTATATATATATGTGTATATATGTGTATATATATATATATATATATGTGTATATATATATATATATATATGTGTATATATATATATATATATATATATGTGTATATATATATATATATATATATATATATATATATATATATATATATATATGTGTATATATATATATATGTGTATATATGTGTATATATATATATATATATATATATATATATATATATATATATGTGTATATATATATATATATATATGTGTATATATATGTATATGTATATGTATGTGTGTGTGTGATTTTTTTTTTTTTTTTTCTTCATGGTTGCATCTCTTAAGATTCATTGAACTGAAACGTTTGGTTTAAAAGTTTTTCAGAAACATTAAACCAAAATAAAATGGAAGAATACAGATAAAATACATACAGGTGCATCTCAAAAAATTAGAATATCGTGAAAAAGTTATGTAACATTTCAAAAAGTGAAACTTTCATATATTCTAGATTCATTACATGTAAAGTAAAACATTTCAAAAGTTTATTTTGTTTTAATTTTGGTGATTAGCGTTTACAGATCATGAAAGTAAAAAAATCCAGTTTCTCAAAATATTAGAATATTTCCTAAGATCAATCAAAAAAAGGATTTGCAAAACAGAAAAGTTCAAGTTCTTTAAACTCCAGCATCAGTGAGGAATGGCATGGAAGCGATCAGTCTGTGGCTCTGCTGAGGCACTATTGAGTCTTCAGCTCGGATCCACGGTTTCTCATCTTTCTCTTGAAAATATCCCATAGATTCCATATGGGCTTCAGGTCAGGCATGTTCGCTGGCCAATCAAGCACAGTAATATCATGGTCAGCAAAGCACTTGCAAGTGGTTTTGGCAGTGTGGGCAGGTGATAAAGTCCTGCTGGAAAAGGAAATCAGCATCTCCATAAAGCTTATCAGCAGATGAAAGCATATAGTGCTCCAAAATCTCCTGATAGACGGCTGCATTGACTTTGGACTTGATAAAACACAATGGACCAACACCAGCAGACCACCTATTTTGAGATACTGGATTTTTGACTTTCATTAGCTATAAGCTTTAATCATCAAAATTAAAACAAAAAAAAAACTTTTGAAATGTTTTACTTTACATGTAATGAATCTAAAATATATGAAAGTTTCACTTTTTGGAAATAAATGACGTGAAAAACTTTCACGATATTCTAATTTTTTGAGATGCACCTGTAAAACATGGAATCTTAGAAAAATACAATCATAAGAACTTGACAAATTATTTTAAAGTAGATTATTATTATTATTATTTGCATTATCATTAACACCCTTACTTGGATTGATTCATTGATGCGTTATTTAAAAAAAAAAAGAAAAAAAAAAAGAATCCATCTTCAAAATATAAAATGGCTTTCCTATCCCCCCCCAATCCTTTCCATTCAAACATTTATCAGTGAGTCCACTGTCTGCTCATCTAGCGTGTGCAGTAAAACAGCAGTAAAGCCCATTATTTGATCTCTAATGGAGAACTAGAGCTGAATCCCAGAGGCCTGGTGAAATAACCGCACCGAAGGGACGAGCATGGAACAGGAATATCAGCAGGATGTAATCATGTGAATCACGCTGACGTTGTTTTGATGTGAAACTGCTTTGTGTTTCAGGCCCAGAATAAAGAAACCGGTGTGTTAGCTGCAGCCAAAGTCATCGAAACCAAAAGTGAAGAGGAGCTGGAGGACTACATGGTAGAGATCGACATCTTGGCGTCCTGCAACCATCAGTACATCGTCAAACTGCTCGATGCCTTCTTCTACGACAACAAACTGTCGGTAAGAGAGTTAAATGGAGCAAACTGAGCTTTCTATAACACTACAAGGTGTGCTGTCAGTTTCTGAATTGCTCAGCGAGTTTAAATGAATCATCTTTGGAGACGTCATGCACACACCTCATCGGGTCATTCAGTGTTAACTCAACCAGAGGTCCCCTAGTGAAACAAATACATGAAGGAAGAAGAAAGCCAAAATATTACGTCATGGATGTATATCTACTATGTAATCCACTATTTTGTAGAGGAGGGTCAAAATAAAGCATCATTGTTATTTCTACACAGAGACTGGTAGGTTTAGTACTAAAATCTAAAATGATATTAAGATACATTTAATACTTCTTGAGTTACAGGCATGCAAACTTTGGAAAAAAAATCTTAGTGCTTTTTCGACATTGGCATATAATGCAATTATATTTCATTTTACCGACAGACCTAGCAATATTTGTTAAAATAACTTGATGCTGCCATCTTTCTGAAGTCATGTTTACCCTCCTGTAATTTGGCTCTATTATTATTATTATTATTATTATTATTATTATTATTATTATTATTATTATTATTATTATTATTATTTAGTCATTTAGAAGACGCTTTCATCCAAAGCGACTTACAAATGAGGACAACAGAAGCAATCAATTGTAGTATTATGCTGATGTTATAAATACTATATATACACATTTAAAAAATGACAAATGCATACAACAAAATTTCAAAACTTAACATTTAAATGAAAAAAGCTAAAAACAATTCAAAATAATAAAGAACAAAAGGTATAAGAGTATAACAATCATTCTAACATAACAAGCCAAACACCAAAAATATATATACACACACGCATTTATCAATTCAATATTCTTTCATTTCCATGTAGTTTGTTGAAGTACTAAAATAACTCAAACTAAAACTTAATAAAAAACCTAATCTCATGTGAAAATTGTCATTTTGTCGCCCCTCTAAAAATAGTGGATTACTTGGTAGATATACATCCATGATAAAAAAAAATATATATATATATATATTTTGGCTTCAGAGAATGTGTTTTAACTATTCCTCGATCTGACACATGATTTGCAGGTTTAACAGCTTAATATTCACTTTCCAAATAAGAACACAAACTTCCTTCTAGTATCAAATATTAAGCTTTAGATGAACCATATCGAGTGTATATCGTTTCACTGAAGTACATGCATAATTACATTTTCCATGATAATTTTCCCACTTTCTCTCTAAGAGGTGTTCACACAACTATTACCTGCCCAATCTGCTTTTAATGAGAATTGATGATTAACAGACAGCATTTACTGAAAATGTGCTTGGAGTCTTGAAGGTTTAAGACTGTGTGTGTGTTGGCTTATAAAATGCTGTTGTCACTCTTGTTAATAACTGAATGTAACCATATTCTACTTCTGTTTGGATGTTATGAATTTGATGATATGTGAATGATTTGCTTAACTCAGTAGTTCCCGTTGTTCGTCAGGGTGGGACCAGTAGCGGAGCGCTATATAGAAGTTGATAAGTGAATGTGGATGTTTGTAGTGGACTACTGTAACTCCTTAGACGACATGCTGTCATAGAAACTCTCTGTAAAAGCCAGTTTTCACGAGCAGCCGGTTAAAGCATTGCTGGAATTCCTCAGGGTGAAGGTAAATTTGCTCATCTGAAAGATGCGAGTCCTGATTTCCGAGTGATTGATGAAGGCTTCCTTTTCAACAAGCCTTAAATACTAAACACTGGGGAGCAGTGCTGGGTAGTAACGGATTACATCAGATGGCAAAGTAAGATCAAGATCATGTACAAGACTCCTTTAAAACAGTTTGACATTTAAAAGTACCCAGGGATGGTAATGACTCTAATTTAATTACATAAGGGCATAAAAGGAAAAAGCACATTTTCCAAATTCTGAGCAAACTTTTGAAACATTTAACCGAACGAATGATTGAGATCTAGTACAGTAACTATTTAAGGAATTCGGAGATTTGAAATATAAGGTGGCAATTTACCTCAAAGTGCCTTAACAATAAACACATACATATGCAATTTCCTCCTATGATGTAAAGAAGACCATGCCAATGATTGGTAAAATATACAATGATGGGTATGTGTTCTGCACCACAAACAAAGTGTAACGCTGCATGATAGACAGAGTCCAGTTTGCTTAATAAAGATGAAAATGCATGCATATATATACTAGGACACCATAAACCTTTATAAAGTCTTCTCCACGAGTTCCTTCTAGCCTCAAAGCAGTTTTTTAAACGATAAAAGAACCCCAATTTTGGTTTAAGCTTCTTCAGAAGATTATCAATGTGCACATTTTAAAAGCTAATTTTTCATCTAACCATATCCCTAAATATTTATATGACCCTACTCGTTCAATAGACTTTGGCTGGACTAGATCTGGTTTGCTTCCTTCTCTATAGAGTGCTGCAGGGATGACATTTTTTCAGACTAAAACCCAGAAACGAGTTTGCATTTTTAGCACTTCCGGTTCGTCGTCCCCAACTCCGTTGGTTTCTTTGACTATTTTTTTTTTAGCTAAATGCCCAAAATAAGGTCTGTGGCTATGATTTGCTTTTTCAGACTATACTAACTCAAACTAAAGACTGAAAAAGACTTGTCAAACATTAATGCTGGTGATGTTGAAGTCATGTGACCGTGGTGTAGTTCATTAATAACCTGCAGTTCGCTTCTGCCGAATGTATTTAGGCTTCAGGGTTATATAGTGTTGAACAAATTGTGTAAGAAGCATAATCTTTTGTTGATCACAGAGCTTCTTTTCTGCAGTGATCTAAAAGCCAATGGAAAATCCTATTGGGTAACTTCCAGGTTATATGTCATAAACGCAGTACATTGCTTTTAAGATGCAAATGTTTGATAGATTATTAATAGAGCTGTAATAGAAAAGTTCATAATTATCATTGACGCATTTCCTCATTAAAGCAAGAGGTGTTTTGTGGTGATCAGTAGACGCCTGGCATAGCTGTCTGAGCAAGATGTCATAGATGAGCATATTTGGGTGTGGATGAGACATCTGGTCGTGAAGTCTCTCGACGAACTGCATTCAGATGGGAATGTTTGTGGGGTTTCGTGAAAGGAAATAGCTGCACACTTGTTGTCAAACATAACGAGCACTTGTTCTTTTTAACTTGAGTGTGTGACTCTGCAGATGCTCAGACCTCAAGCATTGTTTATTTACATTTAGACGTAAGCAATGCACAACGGATGGCTAAAAGACTTGATTCAAGAGGAACCGTGATCATGGATTTTCCTTGATGCTCTGTGTGCTGACATGGAAACTGTACAGCCGATTTCTGTTGTTTTAATACTATGCCAATTAGCATGTAGTAAACAATAACACGTGTGTCAGGTTGCCTTGCAGAGCGTGTGAGACGAAAGGGGCATTTCTATTACAGAATAGACTTCAAAGCAATAATATTATATGTTGTTTAACCTTTTGAAATGTGCAAATGAAGTCTTACCTGTATCTTATTGTTCAGCTCTGATGTGACCGATCATTCCTTGACCTCCGCATCTTCACATTTATTTCTATTCATTTAGCTTTCTAAGTAATACACGTCAGTTCTCGTGCTCAAGTCCTCCATCATGACAAATTTAGGTACCTCATATCACTGAAGTATTATATATGTGTAATCTTTGGTTGGAAACGTAAACCTTTTTGGCAAAATGTTGTTCGTTTAAAAATAAATATATTTTTGGCAATTTTTCCTAGACATAAAAGGCAAAACAGACAAACAGGCCCATCAAATGATGTAAACATTAGTTTTTTTTTTTTTTTTTTGGCCATTTCTTTATTTAGAAAGTTTTTTTTATTAAAATAAAAAGCTCTAAATTGTTAAATATTTTATAAACTACATTTATACTTAGTAACTCTTAATCTGAAGTGTATAATATTTTGGTGTCACCAAACAGAATGGCAAAAACATTGACTATTTTAGTATGCAGAGAATATGCGGTCTATGCGTATTAAACTGGAATATATATACCATGGCCTGTCTGAATACTCTATTCTGATTGGCTGCTTTAATTGACACACACACACACACACACACACACACACACACAAAGAACCTTGTCATCACTGCTCCATGACTTCTCTTAATAAAATAACTGATAGTGAATCGATACATTATATATTTCTCAGCAACAGAGGGGTAAAGTTGTCATTGTTTGTTGAGAGAGATGCACAGTCTGCTGGTGGTTCTTTGCCTCCACGTCGTGCAATAAAATCATTTAATGCACAGCTAGCTGTGGATTGTCCCTTACATGTATATAGCATCACCTAACGTATTTTTTTTCCTGATTTGTTGTCGACTGAAGTCTGTAGCGGTCAGCAGCCATGTAAACATGTAACAGGTGTATGAAGATCTCTGGCCTCATGCATCAGTGCGCGCCATATCTCCTCGTGTCTTGGGATCTTCTGAACTCTTGTAAGCTGTCGCTCCTAAGAGCCAATTAAACAGCCGGATGAAGGATGTGAGCTCAAGCCTGCTGTCTCTCCTCCATCTGTGCGCTCACCGCCAAAACATAAGCTTCTCTGATCCTCTTTTATTGCCATCACACACTGTGCCTCCACATTATCAGAAATGAACGTTGAGTCTAGTATCTCAGCAAAGCTCAACAGTAGGATTGTTTTTACTGACTAGTACTTTTTGAAGACTGTGAAGAACATTAAATGGCTATAATCTGAACTTCAGTCAATGTTACTCAAGGTTTTGTCCCCTGCTGAATCACAGAATTTGTAATGGCTTTACTGGTTATAATGGGACTTGTATTGGTTTTAGTAGAAACTGTAATGGGTCTCTCCTGGTAATTGGTCACCTTCTATTGGTGGCTTGTTAAAATCAATACATCCTAATGGAATATGTCTCAAAACATACTACAGAAACCATTTTTAATGGTTAAAAATTGAAGGTTTGTAATGTTTGATGAAACCATTACAATTTTCTGTGATGGTTCTATTATTTTTTACAGCAGGGACAACGAAGCGTGATAGTGATGAACACATGAATTATTATACATGCTGTTTCACACACTATTAAAATAGTAGGCAGGTGGCTGTAAAGTTTCCACTCCCGGACAGCATGCTACATCCAAATCTTTTATTTTAAAGCATCAAGGAAAACCCATGATCTCTCTACAGGCACTTGGATAAAGTCCTTTAGCCATCTGTTGCATCTAAATGTAAGCGTGGAGCTCTGCACCAGTCAGGGGAAAGTGATAATCATCATGATTAATTATTCAGCAGGTTGAATAAGGTTCAGGGCACATGTCCAGAATCAGTCGAGTTATAGTCATTATTGACTCCGGCAGCTGTTAACAGTGTTGTGGAATGGTCTCGTTAAACCCTCAGTTTCTGTTTGTTTAACCTCTTATTGCATTTGTCTGAGATGTGTGTAGGCGCTCAAGGAATCTCACGTGTGTGAGTGTGACTCTGACTCTGTTCTTGTGGTCAGACTGGTTGTTCTGGCTTCCTGTGTCTGCGTGCATCAGTGTATGTCATCTGAAAGATTTCACACATTTCAGAAAGCAAGCAACCGATGTAGATGCCAGTGACTGGTTTCTCCAGTTTGCATTACATCGACAGGTGATACTGAAATTAAAGGACGTTTGCTTTATAATATATCTTTTTTTTTTTTGAGTCCAGATCTGTGATTCAAAAATGCATTTAAAGGGGTCATCTGATGTGATTTCACGTTTTCCTTTCTCTTTGGAGTGTTACAAGCTGTTTGTGCATAGATAAGATCCCTGAAGTTAAAGACTAAAGTCTCAAAACCAAAGAGATATTCTTTATAAAAGTTAAGACTCGACCACGCCCCTCTAAAATGACTCATTTAAACACGCCCCCACATGTCTACATCACTGTGTGGAAAGATTTGCATAACACCGCTCAAATGTATACGCAATGAAAGAAGGCGGAAGAGTAGTGTTTGTTTATCGTTTCTCCGATCACAAATGCAGACATGGTAATGTTTATGCGGTGCGATGCGTAAAAAGTCATTATAATCAGTTATGTCCCCACTGGATGTAACAAATGCCTCGTTTATAATGGGTTTTATTGTTTTTGTGTCGTCGCGCTGGGACACAGCATCACAATACGGTAAGGGGCGTATCATTTCCGTCTCACACTTGAGGTATTCGGCCAATCATAATGTACTGGATAGCTGGCCAATCAGAGCACGCCTCACTTTTCAGAACGATGAGCAGTTTTCATACAAGCTGTGACTTGAATACACCTCTTCTATGATTGAATATCTAAATTTAAATTTGATTTTGAAATGTTAAAGTGAAAAAATGCATTATACCCCATATGGCACAGAACGTATACTATTAGAGATATTTTGTAATATGTTCCAAAATAGACAAAAAATGGTCAAAATATATGGCTAATATAGGTTTTAAAATATATCTACATGATTATATTTTAAAGATGTTTTAGATACTGTACATGTCCTCATATTTTAAATATATTTTCAATTTAAATATATTTGTTCCGATTTTTTTATTTATTTATTTTTTTATGTTTGACGTATTTTCTTGCCCGTTGACATACATTTTGCATTTGGCATTTAAAGGTTTAAATTATTTATTTTCAATCTGAAAAATATATTTCATTAAGCCATGCTGTTTAACACATAATTTGTCATTTATATGAAATATACAGTATTTTTGGCCTATACAGTAAAAAAAAAAACCATTGTTTGAAATTTACACATTTGGAAACTTTATTAGTATTATAATAAAATAATTGTAAAATTCTGAAATAAGATATGAATATTGACATTAATTCAAAGCCCCCCCCCCCTCAAAACCAACATGAATACACATTGCTTTTCCCTTTTTCATACTTATTTGTCATTGACCCACAAATCATCAAATCCTGAATCTTTTAGTTCTGTGATATCTAGTGACTGTATTTTCAGGATCTTGTCATAATAACTCTAATGTTGGAAATGCTCTTCCTGTATATTCTCTCTGCAAACACAGTCATGTGTCTATTGTTTGAAAAGCGCCTGGATTATCCGTCAGGCCAGTGACTCATTGCGCAATGTTGGCTCAGAAATGAATATGCTGAAAGGGAGTCTTCTCTGTAGTACACAGTAGACGTGGCTATTTGCTGTCACTCAGCATTCATTCATCTATCCACCCGTTTTCCAAACAGCTTGTCCTATGTTGGGTATTGATGATGCTAGAGACTAACCCAGCGTCTCAGGCCATTGGAAACACCCTGTATGGGATCATGCAACCATTATATAATAGTGCGATCATGAGACAGGCAAACTTGTTTGGTGACATCAGCCTCATAATCTGCTGTCGTTTAGGGCGAGCACCGATTCATGTCTCTAGGGGCAAGGATTACTGTTATTAAAACTTCATTTTTGGGGTTGAACCCTGAGCCAGGTCCCAGTCCATATCTAGAGACCAGTATATTCTAGAGACTTGTATATTTTAATCTTAGCATGTTTTTAAGGCCAGTTAGAGTATGTGATTTTTGCGTGCATGTGTAGAGTTTTGCAAGAAGCTTATTGATGAATCATGACTTGTTTGTGAAAATGTATGCAGATTTTGTGTGTGTGAGCAGTTATTGAATGAAACCCAATGCCACTTTAGCTAGAAACCAGAGGCCAATTAATAACCACATAACTACCAACCAGAACACCCAAACTAACACACCTAGCAACCAACCATCCAGAGAATGTTAATGAATTTATAATTAATAGTATGATGTCCCTCATGTGTTTGTTTGTTTGTTGAGACTGTAAATACAGTCAAACCAGATATAATTTTTGATATTTTTTTACTAGGACACTATAGTTCATGTATGTAAGTGAGGATAGCAAAATAAAATGAACCGTGACACATTATATCCAAAAATTCTTCATACAGTGGACTTCCAGTAAAACTGATAATTTGGGACCAAAAGTATTCAGACACTTTGACCCGAGCATGTTTTGCTTAAGTGTTTTTTCTTTAATTGCTAATGCGACATTTTTACACCACAGACTGAACAAAATGAAGCATTGCTTGGTAATTGGTTGACCTAAATTATCTAATTGTTTACTTAAATTTAACAGCTGAATAATTTTGGTTAACTATAATCCATTAAATACCTTTCTATCAAAGTTAGGCATATTAGAAATTATCAAGATGAATTTGTTCCGACACAGTTTAACTCAGTTCTTGTCATATTTTATTACTATTTTCTAAACTGTAGCAAATAAAATGTGATAATGTGAGAAATGTTGAAGGTGTCTGAATAAGTTTTGGTTATAGAAAACCGCAGTTTTATTGGATTGTGCATTGGTTTGCTGGATTGATGCCATGTCTCTTTGCTTTGGTATGTGGTTTATGTAAAAACCTTGTCACTGTGTTATCTCCTCCATCACTAAATATACAGACACTTGTGTTTACCAGTCCACAGGGGTCGAGACATGAGGGTGGTGGGCTTTGCTTTGACGGGACAGTATTTCCATGAACAAATCGTTTTGAGTACTTTTGCCGCTCGGGATCTTCAAGACATTACAAACTCTGCTGTTCTGCTTGAACACTGAAGAATCTCTCTAACTTTGTACATTCCTAGAGATTCTGTTATCATTAATCACGTCGTTCCAAAGCCGTATGAATGACAGTGACAAATTAGGCCTCTTCCTCATACATTGTAATCATATGACTCCAGAAGAATAAATAGCTCAAAAGTCATGGACTAGTTTAATGCTGCGTTTATTGTGCCGCCTTGTGTATATAGTATGTGTTTGGAATGACATGTGATTACATAGTGACTATGGATGGGCATTTTTTTCAAAAAAAATATTGTATTGGAATATTTGGGTATGTAAAGTAAAATTTGAATAGTGTTTTATTTTTTTTTGTAATAATTACAGATCGAATATTCAAATATTTCACCATTTGTGCGCATCCCTTATAGTGACCTTTAACATGTCACAACCATGACCATGCAAGATGAAGACTCATCTTAAAGTAGGTCAACATGGATTGATTGACAGGCTTGATATTGGTGACACATTCCTTAAGTTTTACTCTCCTGAAGGCTCTCTCTTTCTCAGTTCCAGGGGAAATTCCTCTTACTTGTGTATTTGTATATACATTTTGATGGAACTGTTTGGAGAACTTGTAAATTCATATCAGTGACAGTCACATTACAGTATGTGAAGATCTCGGTCCGTTATTGTTTTGGCTGGCGATGTAAGGTGTAGGTTTTCTTGGCTCATGTTAAACAGGCAGTTATCCCATTAATATAGAGAGAGCATTGAGAAAGTGCTGGGAAATTGTCTAATGACTCAGGAAATTGCTTTGACTGCAAAAACAAAATGATTTAAGATGGTTATCCTGTTTTTATGACATAAGAGCCTATGATACTGAATTATTATTGGGCCTAACTTACTGTATATATTTTGCTAGAGGTAGGTTCATATTATTTATTTTTTAATTCAGCATTTTTGTTTTTATGTGGTGAGTAGTATTTATCTTTAATAGGGATGCACAATATTATCGGAACGATATCGGAATCGACCGATAATGGCTTCAAATGTAAACATCGGCATCGGTCCGATATGTACAATTTTATATATATATTTTAATCTTTATTACACAATCTGTAAATGTGTTCAAATAGAGGAACACAAACTGAAACAACACAGTCTAGAAATGCATGCACAGACTCAGTGACACTGAATAACTCAAGTTCCATAGACATAACAGTGATTTGAGTACATTTATTCTTCTAGCACATGTCCTAGCCAGGCGATGAACTAGTCTCTCTCTTTCATGCAAATGCCATTTTTTGTTCTATAACCTGCTGCAACTGTGACAGACAGCTGGACATTTTGTTCAGTTTCGTGTTCTTCTTTTTCTTAAGTTGTTATTTCTGCAGCGGTGGAAACTCACTGGTCCAAAGTTGTGTTCCACATAACTGTATAGTAAACCTCAGATTTGTTCTGATTGATTGTGATTGTGTAGAATTTCCCTTCCCATGTGCATAAAACACATTTCTGGTCATTGGAAGTTTGTTGTGTTGTGTCTGGTTAAGACGCAGTGTACATGATCAACATTCACTAAACTGTTTGTGAAGTTTAATCCATATATCAACAATTTTTCACCTAAATTATCATCATCTCTAGGTAATTTTTTCTTATCGAACCAGTCAGCCTGCCAGACTGATTCAATACACACGATGGGGAAAATCAGCAGTTGATTTTTAGCTTTAGTTTCAAAAGTTTGGGATCAGAAAGACTTTAGATGTTTTTTAAATTAGTTTCTTCTGCTCATCAAGGCTGCATTTATTTGATCAAAAATACAGTGAAAACAGCAATATTGTGAAATATTATGACAATATAAGTAATAGTTTTCTAAGCAGCTGTGCTGTTGTTTAATATTTTCTTTGAATCTGTGATACTTTTTTCAGGATACTTTTGATGAATAAAAAGTTAAAAGAACAGCATTTATTTAAAACAGAAATCGTTTGTACTAGTGCTGTCAATCAATTAAAAAAAATAAAAATAATAATTAATCTTTTTTTTCCCCAAAAATGAATCACGGTTAATCAGGATTAATCTCACCTAACATTAAAGTTTTTAAATATACTTTTATATTGCGATAATGTCGCATGCAATCTTCAAATTAATGTGCAAAAAACATAAAGACAGTATATATTTATATATTTGTTTAATGTCTGAAGGCGAATATCACTGACACCAATAATACTGATGTCTCTATGAAATCGACCGTTGATTATAGCCATTCAACATTGCAGTATAAACGAGATCTATCAATTTGAACATTTATTAAACTTTAAAAAATAACAATTTCTAATTTAAGTGAACTGAATCTTCACATGAACCCATTTTAATAAGTGTCATATTTACCAGTGCCCTTCAGTAGGTAGGATATTTACAGAAATTGAATAAAGTTATCAAACACTAAATACAGACTAAAGATTTCCTCCTTTTTTTTTGATGAACAGACGTCACAGCAGCTGGTTATTAGGTTGTTTTGGCTGCTATTACTTTAAGAGCTGCTGCTGCTGAACATGACGCGGATCGTGTTTTCTCACAAACGTAATTGTGCTTGAATATGAAATGATATACAGCATGCCAGTGCATTTGTGCGTGCAAATGAAGAGCATGTGTTACAAGCACAGTATAACGGCAGACAGGAGAGGCACATTTGTTTTTACTGACATATGGCCTGATGGCATCTCATCTGACCGCAGTTCACTGATGTGCTGCTGAAGCTCCTCGTCACCCGTAAAGATGTTCTGTTTCTAAATAAATGCAATTTTTCTCAAGAAAAAAGAGACCGAGGCAGCAGTTGTGAGTGGGGCAGCTAACCCTTGCCCCGCACCTGCGTTAAACTGGAAAAATTAATCGCATGCGCTGACGTGCTAATTTTGACAGCACTAGTTTGTACCAATACATTACTGTTCAAAAGTTTGGGGTCAATGTTTTTCTTTTTTGAAAGAAATTGATCATTTTATTCAGTAAGGATGTTAAACTGATAAAATGTGATGTAAAGACAACTGTTTCCAACACTGATAATAAATCAGCATATTAGAAGGATTTCTGAGAGATCATGTGACTCTAATGTAATGATGCTGAAAATTCAGCTTTGATCATAGAAATAAATTCGATTTTTACTATATATTCACATGGAAAACAGCTATTTTAAATTGTAGTAATATTTCACATTATTACTGATTTTACTGATTATATAAATGCAGCCTTGGCGAGGAGATAATTCTTTAAAATCTTCCTAATCCCAAGCTTTTGTATGAGTCATGAAGTCTCAAATAAACTGGATCAATCTGTCATTGTTCTCTGTTCTGTTTGCATACACTGCACCACCTTTTCCTGTTTACATCAAATGACTCTTTTCTTTCAAGTCCACTGAGTTCTGTGTCTGAATGAGCCAGAAATCTCTGTCCTGAACCAAACCGTCTCACGTCGTGCCTCATTTCCTCCCACAGATAATGATCGAGTTTTGCCCCGGAGGTGCAGTCGATGCCACCATGTTAGGTAAGACCTGTGCTTCCTATTGCTTTCCTTCATGTTATCGTTTTTATAAAAGCAGCTTCCTTTTGATGGTCTTGGTTATTAGCTCATGGGGGAGTAGGCAAACTCATTTTTCCTGAAGTTTAAACAGGATATTGCATTATTTGGGGTGTTTTATGAACACAGCCAGACAAGGTCACTTAAAGTTCATTGCCTTTGGTTACACCATCAAAACTCAAGTTTATTGAATATGCATGTTTGACATTGACATAATTTTCATTTTTAATCGAAAATACCTTTTAATAATTAAAAAAATCATTTTGTCTTTATATAATTTGATGCACTAGTCTGAAGATTTTGTTTGTCTTTCAGAGCTGGACAGGGGTCTTGAAGAGCCTCAGATCCAGGTGGTCTGTAAACAAATGCTGGAGGCTCTTCAGTATCTCCACAGCATGAAGATCATCCACAGAGACCTGAAGGCTGGAAACATTCTCCTCACGCTGGACGGAGACATTAAGCTAGGTTTGTATATAACCAAATCAGTCCGAGGGATAATTGATTTCAATCGGGTGCGGTTTAAAACTGACAACCACGATTATGATTTGTGCTGAGGTTTCTCTTCTGGATAAAGTCTATTTATTTGGTATCGTTTGTCTTTTTTTTTTTTTTTTCAAGCACACAAACTCATTCTAATTTGATGAAGGACAATAATTCTGTTGCAGAACCTAGTGAGCAGGCTTGATGCCTTCTAAGGGATCATCCTAACTGAATTGGAACAAGCATGATTGATTTAGAACACTCTACATAAGCAGCAACTCTGTACTAAGATTATTTTTATTTATTTTTATTTTATTTTAAATAAGTCTCTTGTGCCCATCAGGGCTGCATTTATTAGTTAAAAAATACACTAAAAATAAAATTTTTGTGATCAAAGCTGAATTTTGAGCATCATTACTCCAGTCTTCAGTGTCGCATGATCCTTCAGAAATCATTATTATATGCCAGTTTGCTGCTAAAAAACATTTCTGATTATTATCAATGTTGATGAGCAGTTTTGCTGCTTCATATTTTTGTGGAAGCCATAATACATTACCAATTAGTAGTAGTCAGTACCATTCGTATAATACTTTCATTCAGCAAGGACATATTAAAGTGATCAGGTGTGTGGCTGTGATGCCTTAAAATGCGGTCTAGTTAGGTTAGGATTTGTGACGGAGCAAAAGATCTCTTACTAATTCTTTCCTCTCTCACACCCTTGCACACACACACACACACACATTTCCTTGAAACATTGTATTGTATTGTATGAAGGTTGTGTTGTAAAGTACCACAGTTTGCCAAGAACTGACTTGTAATATTTCATTACACTTCTCTTCTCAAGTCTCACTGGATTTAGTGATTGAATGAGCAAATTATTCCCTCTGAATGCTGCTTCACGTGTAACCGAATGTGGCTTCGTTGTGTGCTGGTTAATGGTAGCTCAGAATGTCAGGCCAATGGATACTAGAGTATCAGGCTTTTAGTGCTTTCTGTGAGAGAAACATACTCGTGCTTCAGATGCGGTCCTTCAAACATCAGCTCCACACATGATTGAAGAGTCGTATCTGTGATAGCGGACACATAAATGTATATCCAAACCTTGCATTTGCTAGACAGACCAACAACAAAAAATCTAGCTAAAAAATACTGTCAAAGCCAGCAGCGAATCAGTATATTATTATGATTTCTGAAGATCATGTGACCCTGAAGACTGGAGTAATGATGCTGAAAATACAGCTTTGATCACAGAAATAAATTAGATTTTTACTATATATTCACATGGAAAACAGCTATTTTAAATTGTAATAATATTTCACCATATTACTGATTTTACTGTATTTTTGATTATATAAATGCAGCCTTGGTGAGCAGAAGATACTTATTTAAAAAACATTACAAATCTTACAAACCCCAAACTTAACATATCAAATGAAATCGTATGCAATATCTATTAGAGATTTTACAGAATATAATGTGACATTTTTGAAACTGGGATGAAATGTTTATGTAATCCAACATTTCTACTTGTTTCAGCGGATTTTGGAGTTTCTGCAAAAAACACCAAAACTCTTCAACGACGAGACTCTTTTATCGGGACGCCATATTGGTAAGTGCTATAAATCACTGCGATTATTGGGCAAGTGCAGTTGAAACCGCTCAAGGTTGATCTAATTAGAGCATCAATTTAATATTTACAGCAGTCTGTTAATGTTTACTTCAGTCACAGACCGGCTCGTCAGGCAAGTCACTAAATAAAAGTAATTATAATTAATAATAGCAGGTTTATTACATAATAATGACTAAATAATAACATATATAAGAACAAATAGACTTAAGCAAAATTATAGGGATGCATCAAAATTAATTTTACACCGAAGCACCAAAACCAACATTAAAGTTTTAATTTCACTGATAATCGAAAACAAACAAGGTTTTTTAATAATCACATTTTAATTGCATACAAGACAAGACAGATTTTAATTATATAACTACTCCAGTTTGTTGTTTAAATGTAAACATTTAGATGGTGGTTGTAGTAAAAGCTTGTTTTCATGACATTTATTCAAACATGCATTTAATAATGAAGAAAAAAGTTTAATTGATGTATAACAAATATATAGTATAGTGCATGCATTTAGCAAAATGATAGAATGCTAACTGACTAACCAGTTATGGACAGTGGATGGCTTTCTAGAGGTTTCCAAGCTCTTTTATTGATGTCTTTCTGTGGTTGAAAGATTGACTGATTACATGAGACATGATTCATTTCAGGAAGTTGTTCTTTTTTTTCCAACACCTTCAGATGTTCACTCGTGTTTATTTTGTGGCATAGCTAGTAGTAAAGAGGAAGAGATGATCGGTTCATGTGCCTCTTAATCTGAGCTCGAATGAATTGTCAGTGTTTCTGATCAATAATTTCAGCCCTCCAAAATAGTTTCAGTGCATAATGTAATTATATAAAACAGAATTATTATTAATAATTACACATTTCTTGAGATTCCAACAAAACTAATAGAAAGGGGCAGATTTGTTGTGTCCCACAGGACTAAAGCAGTCATTAACTAGAGTTCAGTTTGAATGTCCTGAAATTAAATATCTTTCTTACCTTTGTGCTTCCTTTTAAGTGCTTTATCTGACTCGTAAACAAACATAATCAATTCTATTAGTGGCTTGTATTAAATTCTTAAAGTCACTGGCTAACAGTGCTTGGTAGATGACTTACAAATTGTAGTCCATTACTGAATACAGAATTACATGCTAAGAACTTAATTTGCATGCACAAACAACTTTAAAACCGATTTTCTCAATATTTTAGTTTTTTTTTGCACCCTCAGATTCCAGATATTCAAATAGTTGTATCTCGGCCAAATATTGTCCGATCATAACAAACCACACATCAATGGAAAGATTATTTATTCAGATGTATTGTATAATTCTCAATTTCATAATTTACCCTTATGACTGGTTTTGTGGTTCAGGGTCACATAATAATTAGTGAAAGTCACTGGATATGATGTATTATTTCACAGCTTGAATAATTAGTCTCATATATAATATTGCATTGTATATTTTCATTAATTCCTGTGAACGTATGTGAGCCCTTTGGTTTTGGTCTGAGCAGCTCTGATGTCTCCTGTATGTTCAGGATGGCTCCAGAGGTGGTGATGTGCGAGACCATGAAAGACGCTCCATATGACTACAAAGCTGACATCTGGTCGCTGGGCATCACGCTGATCGAGCTGGCTCAGATAGAGCCGCCCCACCACGAGCTCAACCCCATGAGGGTCCTGCTAAAAATCGCCAAGGCTGAGCCTCCCACCCTGGAGCAGCCGGCCAAGTGGTAAGCCACAGAGTCCAGGGGGCATGGGAGTAACCGGCTGAGATTTTAGAGACTTACATCATTACTGTAACCTTCCTTCCGAAGATGGGCTGTTCTGTGAGCATAGCTGTGGCTTGTTTCTTAGATTTATAGCTTTTAACATTTCTAGAATATGACTGGCTGTCGAATGGTATTTTATCAGCATTACACAACAAAAGATTGCATCTCCCTCTCGGGCGAATGTTTAATGGTTTTGTATATTTTAGGTCGATGGAATTTAAGGATTTCCTGAAAAAATCTTTGGACAGAAACCCTGAGACGAGGCCAACGGCTGCTCAGCTTCTAGAAGTAAGGAATCTCACACACACACACACACACACTTGTCATGTGTCCGTGTACTGTACATCACCGCTGCTCTCGTGTAATTTAACGCAAAGGCATTTCGAGACAGTAGTGTGTGCAAATGAAAGCATGTGAAGGAAACGGCTCAAACCCCAAAAGGTCTCAAGGCTTCCTGTGCTGCTGGATGAAGGGAATTACAGCAATTTGCATTCTTCCTTTAGGATATTTCTCCACCTCCACCCCTTCCGCTGAACTAAACACTTGAGGAGTTTACAAAAGGAAAAAGATCCTGTACAGTAGATGTGCTGCTTTGAAAAAGGCCCAGAAATTTCTCTGTGTAGTTTTTACATTTATTAGTAGTTTTTTTCCTGTTTTATAGATAAGTATATTATTAAATGTTACACTATGGTTCAGAGATAAAGAGTGGTTTTCATGCATCAAAGCAATAAAACGTTTAAGGCAGCTTTAATGGGGTTTTTTTTGTACATTTTAAAATGTTTAATTTTTTTCTTAGAAGACACCCACTAAAATGTTATTCAATGTAACAAGACATCATTAAAAGCCTTATTTTGGAATCACAGTAAAGCCCTAATAAAAACTAATCGATTGTCATTTTAAATCTATGCCACTGTCCTTCAAACCACTAGATTTTACCCATTTGTCAGCAAAATCTTAGAAAATATAATACAATTTAGTAGGATCACTTTTCCTTTTTATATAGAGGTAAAAATAAGTAGGTTGTTTTATTTTTGCATAAATATATCTGTTCCGCTGAATGGCGATAGACATTATTTCACCCATATTTTGACTTTTTTTCCACATAAGTTATTTGAAACATTAAAGTACACGCTTAAATTGCATTTAATATGCTTTCTAAGTATATATAATCACTTTTGGGAATTTAATTTGATGCCGATAGTAGGGACGTAACTATTCACTCAACTCACGATTCGATTCACAATTTTTTATTTTTTTTTTACAAAATGAAATTTAAGTCATATAATAAATGTCCTTTTATTATTGCTTGGACAAAATGCAGCATGTTTCTTTGTGAAATTGAAATATAACACTATAATATAGCACTTGCATATTATTGATCTTTTGTTGGTTTTGCTTCTATTCTCCTCATTTGTAAGTCGCTTTGGATGGAAGCCTCTGCTAAATATAATGTAAATGTAAATAACATAACTAAATTGAAATTTTAATACAAGCTCCAAATCATAACACAAATAAAAGAAATCTCTTCATATAAACAAAATAAGGTTTTGTCTGTGCTCTTTCCATTTAAAATGAGAGGCAACCACTGCATTTTAATCATCATCCAAACAAAGATGCTGCATACATGCAACATGAGCAGTTTTTAATCTAAATTAGGTTGTATTTCGAAATTTGAAGCAAAAACAGAATGGTCTTCAGTTTTGTTAAACTATACATAAAAAATATCTGCATAAAGCAGAAACAGCAGACGAGCTGAATGAGACGCAGATGCAGCCTCTGCCAGCAGGTGGCGCTTCAAGCGTTTCCATGGTTTCCGCTGTGAACAAAGCAGCGCTGCACTTATAAACTTTAATATGCATTATACAGATGCAAGATAAAAATAACACACACCATCTAAACTTTTCTAAAGACAGCAAGTTCCCCTCAGACATATAAACTCGCGATGTGTTTAGCATCTCAACCGATTTGAATCGTCACATATATGAATCGATTTTCAACCGGCTCTCGGTTAATTGTTACATCCCTAGCCGATAACAAAATGGGTCGTCTCTTCTTTGACCCATTTACTTGTTTGTTTGTTCACTATTATTATTATTATTATTATTATTACATCAATAATTTATTTGTAATTCCTACATAAACTATAAATAATGTTTGGCTGGTAAATTCTCTTGCTATTGGCACAAGTGTTAGGTTAGAAGTCAATTCTGGACATCTGCAGAGCAGCCACTGAATATAAAGTGACTTCAGCTCATGTTCTGATAGCACTCTCTCTTCTGGGTGTTTCATATGCTCTGCTGCATACAAAGCAGCCTGCAAGACAGGTGTTTGTTGGGCTGAAGGTGACATTGATATGCGGTACATGCTTTTCTGTGAAGAGTTGTGTGCAAAGTTCATATGTCATTGTTATATCCTGAGTGCCAAACATTTACTGCAAAGTCAAAGTGTTTATAGGCCGGTCTGTAGTTTAAAGCTAATCATTGAAACCAAGGTGGTCTTTAACACACCTGAAACAGCATCACATGCATTTAAGGGCATCATATGCATGTTCCACAAAGGCAACTTTTACACCGTGTCAGTGTTAGACACAGTCATCCAGGCAACACGTGCAGGCTATTTATCTTATAATCGGGATGCATTGGCTGTAGTTGCGGTCATCGGTGAGGGTAACTGATATTGCTGGCTGTAGGTTTTTAACGCTTGAGTCGCCCTCACAAACGCTCGGCAGCTGGGACGCTTCAATTAAACAAGGTGCAACTCAGCTGAATAATAGAGGAGAGCAGTGTTTCTCTCCATTACACTGATGCTTTCACAGTTCAGTACCTGAGCATCTCCCAACCTTCATCTAACTCTGCGCTTCTCCTAATTAAACCCTAGACTCTCATTTCATTTTTTTTAATGACCTGCCAATTCTGCTGAGTGCAAGTGTATTTGAAGTGAAATAACATGTTACAACAATCTTAGAGGTCAAGGATGGGCATTTCTGCCAGAACCACATGACATTAATTAATATGGCCCCTTTAAAAAATAATAAAAATCATACTCTGCTACAGCAGAGTTTCCCAAATTGGGGATTGTGAGTTGATGTACGCAGGGATTGTGTGATTATGAGGCGCCGGGCTAGACGAAAGTGAAGCGAACGCAGAGAGAGAGAGCAACAGTGCGTGAGAGATATGGATACTCATATTTGATAAGGGTACAGCGAAGCAGTGTTGCCAGGGTCGCGGTTTCCCGCACAATTGGGCTATTTTAACAATACAGTCACGGGAAAAATGACAGAGCCGTGGGTTACGGTTTTGGGCTATTTTTATAATGTACCGCGGCCGCCCAATGTATTCACATGCGATCGCAAAAGGAAGTTACAAACACTCGATGGTGGTTTAAAGTGAGTTCTGAGTAAAAGTGCACTATTAATCTCATAAATTGTCTTGTGAAGCATGATGTTAGCTCTAATGCACCTGCAGAACAGCTCCAATTCTTCTTCATAATGCATTTTATCATAGTACTTCATGTAAGGTCGCAAGAAAATGTTTTGTATTTATTTAGAAATACTTTTGATAGTAGTTGGGTAAATGTGTTCTGGGATTGAAGCGATGTGGCTTTAGTAACTGATTTATTGTCAGTATAAAGGCTGATAATGGCTGAATTAAAACTAAAGAATAATAAGGATTATGTCTCATACTTTGCGGAGATGTGAAAGATTGTTTCCTTAAACTAGTTTGTCATGCTTTTCTTTATTTCAACACATTTACAGGTAAATCCTAGTATTTATTGATTGACAGAAAAATTTGTGTTTTTTTTCCGCCAAGTTTAGTAAATATTCAATAAATATATTTCTAAAGGTGCTGTTGACATGAAATTTTCACCAGATGTCGGTAACAACCCAAGCGATCCATACATACAAAGAAAACAAAACAATAATAACTTGGCGGAAAAAAACAAACAAAAAAAAAACACCAAATTTTTATTGGAGTAAATAACAAGATGAAAGACTTCAAACAAACTAAATCTACAAGTCATTTTTTGGCAGATATTTAAGATTAAAATGAAATGAAGGCATCAATATGATTCACATTCCAGCTTTGCAAACAGACGGCTATAGAGAGGCACACAAATACACACACACCTCCAGAAAAACACACAGCAGGTCATGCGTGTGTGTGTAGGTAAGAAATGTCCATTCACAGGAGATAACATATAACATTTTTTTGATTGCATTTCTTTTCTAAACAATGTAGAACATGTAAAGCAACATACATTTTGATAATTGTTAATGGTTTGATTCAGTTTGATGACAATCTGAGACACTTTTCAATGAGTAGAAAGACACACAAACAAAACAAATAAATTAATCTCCCAATTTCCATTCTCCGGCTCATGTTATTTATTGTGCGTGCTGCTTAAGGTGGCATGTTATTGTTTTGCACAATAAGTCTGTACTGTATTCCGAATAATCTTTCCATGTGTGTTTCAGCATCCTTTTGTCAGTTCGGTGAAGACCAACCGTCCGCTGAGAGAACTGGTGGCCGAGGCCAAAGCCGAGGTGATGGAGGAGATCGAGGACAACCGTGAAGAAGCAGAAGACGAGGACCCTGCTGACCCCTCATCTGTACGGGTCCCACATTTCTCTCTCATCACACATCTCTCAGTATATACACCGGGTTAAATAAGTATTGAACACGTCACCATGTTTCTCAGTAAATATATTTCTAAAGGTGCTGTTGACATGAAATTTTCACCAGAAGTCGGTAACAACCCAAATAATCCATACATAGAAAGAAAACAAAACAAATAAGTTCAGAAATTAAGTTGTGGAATAAAATTGAATAACACAGGGGAAGAGGTATTGAACTACTGAAATGTGTTTAATACTTAGTACAAAAGCGTTTGTTGGGAATGACCGCTTCGAGACGCCTCCTGTAGCAGAAACTAGTGGCATGCGTTGCTCAGCTGTGATTTTGGCCCATTCTTCCACACAAACGGTCTTCAAATCTTGACGGTTCTGTGAGTCTCTTCTATAAACTCTGACCTTTAGTTCTTATTTTCTATTGGATTCTAGTCGGGTGATTGGCTGGCCGTTCTAGCAGCTTTATTTTCTTCCTCTGAAAATGATCCTTGGCTGTGTTTGGGATCATTGTCATCCTTGTTTCTTCTTCATCATCCTGGTACTGTAGGAGTTGGGACTGAACGGCTAATATTACACTGACGAGGGGCAGGATTGCTTTCTATTTAAAGATAGATTTCAGCTGGTGTCTTGGCTTTCTATGCCTTTTTGTGCCTCCCTTTCTTTATGCGTTTAATACTTTTTCCCTGCGTCATTCCATTTTATTACACAGAACTTAATTTCTGAACGTATTTGTTTTGTTTTCTTTGTATGTATGGATTATTTGGGTTGTTACCGACATCTGGTGAAAATTTCATGTCAACAGCACCTTTAGAAATACATTTACTGAGAAAAATGGTGACGTGTTCAATACTTATTTTACCCGCTGTACATGCTGATAGAGAGCACAAATAATGCACTGCTCATGGAAAAGTGCTCATGGCATAAAGAGAGACACATCTGTTTAGTGCATTGACAACTCTAATTGTTATTGTATGGCAAGTTTATTCTGTGATTCAGTGCAGGTGTGAAAGACAAAAGCAGAACATACAGCACAATGCTTAGAACTCAATGAATTATGCAGATATATGCTCATTTTGATTATGTAACGGCGTATATCGAGGGTTGAGAACCAGAAGGGTGTAAGTGACATTTCACCAACTTTACAGGTGAGCCAACAAAATTTTTTCCATAGTTTGATCTGACTTTGTGTACTGATTTCAATTGTTTATAATATAATTTTGTACACTCATGGATGACAGTACTTTTGCCAGTAGAAAGAGCTCATTAAGAGCTTTCATATGATATATATATTTCCATTTCACCAAAAATGTCACTTATGCCCTTCTGGTTCTCAACCCTCGATATGATGTATACAGAAAGCACATTTTTGTACACAATATACCTGGATGATCATTGCCAAAATTAGATGTATGCACCAGAGCAGGGAATTCTGTATCCCACAATGCAATGCATTGTTGAATTAATTACAGACAGATCTCTTAAGGTCCTTGCACACGGAGTCTGAAATTGTTTTTCTTTTCATTTTTCCTATTCGTCATCCTTTCCTCTCAAAATGCATGCTGTGGATGCGAAAAACAGAACATTTAACCCTATCCAAGATCAGATGAGATGCTGTATGGCCATAAGCTAATGTTTCCCTTAACATTAAAAAAGATAATGTAAAGTCTTAATTCACTCAATTCTACAAAATGATGCCTTAAAAAGTTATTTAAAGTAAAAAGTCTTCGATTCTTAGTCATGATGGCAATGCATTTTTTATTAAGAGAACATATTGACACATTATGTTCCCTTCAGTTTATTCCTTAAATTGTTTTTACTTGGTCTTAAAAAGGTCTAAAATCTTACATTTACCTCTAGAAAACTTGTAGAAGCCCTTTTGCATGGTTGCCAGGTCTGCAAAACAAAACCAGCCCAATTGCAATTCAAAACTAACCCAACTGCATTTTTCCCCTCCATCCCCTCAGTCGAAATAGTCGTGGTTTTAATCCACGACTAAAAAAACAACCTGCTGCAATGATGTAAAAGTAGCCTGATTCCCGCTGTAAAACCAAGGACTTGGCAACACACTGTCCTCTAGTTCCCATCAGCCCGTGTCTCATGGGCATCAGGCGCCACTTCACCTCGATCTACCATTATAACACAATGTGGTTGTGACATCTCTTCCACTCATGTAATCAGACTGTAACAGGACAGTGCCCCCCCACCCAGCTTTCACATTAGCGTCTCCATTTAAAGAACTCTTCTAGGCTGTTTGCAGTAAATGTGTTGACATGGCACAATGGTACAAGCGTTCCAAAATAACCCTTAATACACTTCCTCCTCCGCTTCTCATCTGGCCTTCATGTGAAAAATGAAACAAAAGACATGCCGTCCACATTTCTTTAGAGTTAAATAAAGCCCAGGACAATTGGTTCCTGGTTCTGGCAAAGAGTTATAAGGGTGAAGGCCTGCAGCTGTGTATGAGTTTACTGACAGTCTCTGGCCTGTCGCCAGCTTTAGCGTCTTTATTAAAAGCAGTACATCTTCTCTGTGTGTTCTCAGTCAGCTTTAGTGCAGGCACTGGGGGCTCAACCTTAGCGTTGCCGGTTTACTCTGGCAAACCGTAGTAAACCTGTGAAGTGTGACAGATGCAGTACTTCACAATAATTCAATTCAAGTTTATTTGTATAGCGCTTATCACGATGCAAAGCAGCTTTACAGAAAATTCAAGTTTCTACATTATATTTAGTAATAGCTTATCATCTCAACGACATGTAATCAAACAGACGGTGAACACTATTTACAGCAATGATTGTTGCAATCAAACTTATAGCAAATTTTTGTATTTTTATTAGACTGACAGAGTGGTTTATTTTGAAAATAGTCAAACCAAAAATTATTCAGACACCAGATATATTTTTGATATTTTTTATAAGTGGGTGCAGGGAAGTATAATTCATAAATGCAAGTGAGGATAGCAAAATATTAAGTAAACTGTGACATATTATACCCCAAAATTCTCCATACAGTGGATTACCAGTAAAATTTGGGATCAAAAATTTTGATCACTTTGACCTGAGCATGTTTTGCTGAAGCGTTTTTCTTTAATAGCTTATGCGACCTTTTTCCACCACAGACTGAACAAAATGAAGCATTGCTTGGTAATTGGTTGAGATAAATTGGTATTATCTAATTGTGTTCTTAAATTTAACAGCTGAATAATTTTAGGTTGATTGTAATCCATTACATACCTTTCTATCAACGTTATCTGACATTAAGATGAATTTGTTCTGACACAGTTTAACTCCGAGTTCTTGTTATATTTTAGTACCATTTTCAAAACTATTGCAAATAAACTGTGATATATGACCATGGACCACAAAACCAGTCATAAGGGTACATTTTTTTCGAAATTGAGATTTTACATCATCTGAAAGCTAAATAAATAAGATGTTAGGATCGGACAATATTTGGCTGAGATACAACTATTTGAAAATCTGGAATCTGACAGTTGTCAAATGAAGTTCTTAGCAATGCATATTGCTAATTGAAAATTAATTTTTATTATATTTACAGTAGGAAATTTACTAAATATCTTCATGGAACATGATCTTTACTTAATATCCTAATGATTTTTGGCATAAAAGAAAAATCAATAATTTTGACCCAAACAATTTGTTTTTGGCTTTTGCTACAAATATACCCCAGCTCCAGGTTCACACACAATGTGAGATGTTGAAGATGAATTTTGGTTGAGAATGTAATTGTCAGGCTTTTATGTCACACAAGCCACTTTCTGTCTGTGTTCTTTCTAGGCCCCCATCAAAGACCCGTCAGAAACCAGTGAGACCAGTTTATATGGGGACCATCACCACAATCAAGCTTCAGTGGAGCTTGAGGAGGAGTCCAGTACTCCAGAGTCCACCGAAACTCCTTTGAAAGAGCAGGATGATCTCAGCGACAAGTTTCCAGAGGAGGATCACGACAAACCTGAGAGCGAGGCGTCAGGGAAGACCTCCAGCTCTGACTCCGGCATCGAGGATGGAAAAAGCACACCCACCTCCGAAGACGGCTCCAAAGCGGTCGAGATCAGCTCAGAACCAGAGCTACCTTTAAATAGAACGGCAGAACCTTCAGAGACATCAGAATCTTCCTCAGAAACCACGGAGCAAGCCTCAGAGAAACCGGAGGAACCGGAGAAGGAAGAAGCTCATGGCGCAAGGGAAATGCCTAGCCAGCAGCCGCATGCCATTCTGAACCAAACCGAGTCCAAAGAGCCGACCAATCGCATGTCTGGGATCAGCGACAGATCCTCACTGGGTGCTGAGGATGTGGAAATGTTATCGAATGGCAGGTTATCAAAACGATACTCTGATGTGACGAGCGAGAACATGGACATCAGCTTGAACCTGTCAGGTGATATGTCCGTCAACAAAGACTTGGGCACCATCTCTTTACGGGTGAGTCTGCGTTTAAGTCATGTTTTCATATACAGTGGTGGCCAAAATGATACTGTCTTTTTACGCGTCGCATCGCAACATTACCATGTCTGCATATTTATATATTGCAGAACCTTATATTTAACTTATGGCAAAATTTGGTAATTCTGTATGTTGTCTGAGCGTTGGCATCCTCTGAGGGGTTGGCATTATCTTTCTTCAGGTGTTCGGTCATCTCCGATCATTTAAGGGTTGGATCCAGACTGAAGCTTCTGTCATTCCTAGTTACCACGGGATGTTAATCAGAAACAGAGAAACAAATAGAGACATAATTAGCGTAGCTGCTGTTCCATCTAAGCAAACATGATTTGTTCAACCCAAGCTAAAGAATAATAATAATGTACATTTGATCAGCTATAACTGCAGTACAAGATTATAAGATGCATTATGTGAATGCTTGGCTAAAGAGATGTGTCTTTAATCTAGATTTAAACAGAGAGAGTGTGTCTGACCCCCGAACGCTATCAGGAAGGCTATTCCAGAGTTTTGGGAGCCAAATGTGAAAAAGCTCTACCTCCTTTAGTGGACTTTGCTATCCTAGGTACTACCAAAAGTCCAGAGTTTTGCGACCTTAGAGCGCGGGTTGGATTGTAGCGTGGTAGAGGACAAGTTAGATACGCAGGAGATAAACCATTTAGGGCCTTATAGGCAAGTAATAATATTATGTAAATAATACGGAACTGAATAGGTAGCCAGTGCAGAGACTGTAAAATTGGGGTAATATGATCATATTTCTTGACCTGGTAAGAACTCTAGCCGCTGCATTTTGGACTATCTGTAGCTTGTTTATTGAAGATGCAGGACAACCAGCTAGCAGTGCATTACAATAGTCCAGTCTAGAGCTCATGAATGCACGAACTAGCTTTTCTGCATCAGAAACAGGGAGCATGTTTCGAAGCTTGGCAATGCTTCTAAAATGGAAGAATGCTGTTTTTGTAACATGGGAAATATGATTTTCAAAGGACAAGTTGCTGTCTAATATAACACAGATTTTTGACTTTAGAGGACGTGACAGTACATCTGTCTAGTTGCAAATTGTAATCCAAGAGATTCTGTGTACTGTTTTTTGGTCCAATAAGTAATATCTCTGTCTTATCTGAATTTAATAGGAGGAAATTACTGGTCATCCAATCTTTAAATTTTTTTACACAATCTATTAGCTTAGATAGTTCAGAGGTTTCATCTGGTCTTGATGTATGTAGTTGAGTATCATCAACATAACAATGAAAACTAATCCCGTATTTTCTAATAATATTACCAAGAGGCAACATGTATATTGAAAATAGCAGAGGACCTAGGACAGATCCTTGTGGTACTCCATACTTTACTGGTGATAATTGAGATGTCTCCCCATTTAAATGAACAAAGTGGTAGCGATTGGACAGGTAGGATCTAAACCATCTTAAAGCCTGTCTTTGAATACAGGTTTAGTTTTGTAATCGATCTATGAGTATGTCATGGTCTATAGTGTCGAACGCAGCACTGTTACAACAACAAGCACTACTCTACACTGCTCAAAACTCGCGTTTGAATCGTCAGTGGCAAATTCTTTAAATAAGAAAACGTACTTACAGGCTGTGAAGAAGCGCCAGACTGTCCTTGCAAAGTTGGAATTGCCCCACTTTATAGAAACAGCCTTTGTGTAAGCCAGCATTGTAGGCTACTCTTCCAGCATCAGGGAATAGTCCTCCGTAAAATGCGCTGCACACCCTCTAATATTAGTGTTGTACTCTTCTGGAACAGTGCTGTAAATACAACTTAACCACTGATTTCTAGCTGTGTCCTCTTTGGGAACACAGCATCTCCAGGACATGGCGCCGGCGGCAGCAACAATGCTACAGCCAAAATAAAAATCACGTCCCCTTTCTTTGTGCAGTTACTGTTAAGTAAATTTACATTTGGATCCCTACTCAAGCTAATTGCTATACTGTTAAAGGAATAGTTGACCCAAAAATTATATTTATATTATAAGATATTTTGAAGACTGTCAGTAACCAAACAGTTGCTGGTAGCCATTGACTTCCATTGTATTTTTTTCATACTGTGGAAGTCAATAGCTACCAGCAGCTGTTATATACTGACATTCTTCAAAATATCTTTTTATGTTTAGCAGAAGAAAGAAACTCATACAGGTTTGGAGTAAATCATTTTGGGTCAGCTATGCCTTTTAAATGTTCTTTTCCAAGAGACAAAATAAGTAATATTATATTAGTAACTGCACTTACGAAATACAAAAGTAATTTTATGATTGTTAGTGCCTCAACCTCAACTCCCCTTCTGGTGCAACCAAATGGTGTGGTGTTTCCACTCTCTGCATGCAACACCAGGGACAAGCTTGCTCTGTAAGACTCCTGCTTGTACTAATGCTCTCTCTTGCTGTGTGCTGGTGTGTTTAGCATCTCGGTGCCAGCTGCGCAGCAGAACAGATCACAGCTTGTGAGAGCGTGTGGAAGGTTACACACAGTAGTACAGTGAAGGTACAGAGCTCACACAGGGTGTGGACGCTGTCAAACAGAGCTGAGCCTGTCTGCAGAAACCTCTCCCTTCCGTCCAAACCATACTTACCGCATCCGCTCCAGCTCTCTGTACGGAGAGATGGACGAATGCATGCGCTTCACAGCCCCATCAGTGAGGCTCAAGCACTGCTTCATACACACCAAACCAGAAATGTGCAGGACTTTGCTTAGCATTGTCAATAAAATTATTACAATGGCTGTTATTATTACCATTGCTGGGTGTAACGCATTACGAGTAATGCTACTTTACTAGTTACTTGGGAAAAAAAAGTAATGATTATGTAAAGTAGCATTACTCGTTAATTTACAAGTTCCTTTTTCAAATAAGTAACGCCAGTTTGCTTTCAGTATTCATCGAAACTAATAAAAACTCAATTATGACGCAAATCTGCAATAATTAAATATATTAAAAAACATCAAAATCCTTTGTTTAATAAAATGGGATTAAATACAATGTCTTTGCTGCGGACCTTCAGTGACCCAATTCAACTATATTAATAAGCTTTAAATAAACACAACTTTTTTTTTTTTTTTTTAAATGCTGAAGTGTTGAACTTTCTTCTCCTGAGTCCTAATCTTCATGCAATCCAGAATGACATGAGCTCTACTGTACAGACCTTTTCAGCCTGACCCTTATTCACTTCACTTTTGGTGTGAAAGGACTGTTATATTTGCAATTGTACAAAACAAACAATTAAGCTCAGCCCAGATGAGAAAAAGTAGCGCAGAAGTAATGTAACGCATCACTGTCCATAAAAAGTAAATAAGTAACGCGATTAGTTACTTTTTTAGGGAGTGACACAATATTGAAATGCGTTATTTTTTAAAAGTAACTTTCCCCAACGCTGATTATTACGAGAATTCGCTTTTAAGACTAAAAACAGTCTGTTGTGCCGCAGAAGATCTTGAAAACGAATGCATGATTTTGGAATTACAGGTTGAAGAGACTCGCCAAGTATCTCGGCCGAGCGACAGCCCTGTCATTTATTCACAATCCTAATATTTAAGTTGTAATTTTTATTTTATAGGTTTAACAAAACAATCTTGCCAAACAAAGGAAGTGTATGGAAAGTATCTGAAAACCTGCTGAAGTAGTCAAGACATTGTTTCAAAGCAGCTTTTCAGAAAATTATGATGTTAATGTTTGTAGTATCTTAATATTTTCAGAGTCACATTTTGCAGATTAGAGCTGAGTGATAATGTAGTTTATATTTTTGTGACGACACAAGCAATCAATCAAGCAGCTGTACATAGTATATATTATCACCCTAAATGAGTATATTGTGTGTATGAGGATAAACATGGACCTATTTCTGTATCCAGCTGTATATAAAGAGCTTTGTGTGGTGATATAAACAATCACACATATGAGATTTGCTATATTTAATATATCGCTTTATCTGCGATATATAAAATATAGCAAATGTACTGTATGTATGCAGCTAGTTGAATGTACTATATATCCATCTTTTAAAATATAACTGTCTGATAATATAGTTTACGTTTTGTGATTTAAATTTATATTTACATCTGCTGCCTATTACTTTTTTTTTGCTATATTTTTGATCAAATAAATGCAGCCGATGCAAATGATGCGCAGAAGAGACTTCTTTAAAAAAACATTACAAATCTTACTGATCCTACAGCTGTGTGTATGTGTGTGACTTGTATTGTGCTTCATTGTTATCTTCAGAAACTGGTTTTGAACCCGGAACATTACTTTAAATGAAGTCATTCATTTGTTGCATATTTGGAGCGGCTGGTCTGTGAAGCTGGCGTCAGATTTTCCATGCATTTCTCCCAAACGCTCTTTGTCTCTTTGTCTCTGGTCTATTCAGCATTGTGCATCAGTCTCTGTGTGATGAGGATTGTTGAGTTCTGCTCTTTGTTCAGGGCCTGGTTTCTCATGTCTGCCATATTTCCAGCCTGATTCAGACGCTGCGCTGTTGCACCATCAAAATGCAAACATTGATGCATGCACACTGCACAGCGTGGAAACCTGCGGCTTTATCGCGCACAAACCACATCACAGGACGGCGTTCACTCGCAACAGACGAGTGCAGCATAAAAACGACGAACTTGTGCCGGCGTCAGTGTCTTTTAGAGAGGATGGGAGTGTTTGCTCAGCTGGGTCTCAGAACGGTTTATCGATGAGTGATCGTGACCAGATCCAATTAAATACGATTTCAACAGTTTCTGATCAAATTAAATGAAACGACAAAGCATCCAGATATTTGAACGTTGTAGTTTAACAAATACTACCATGATGTTTAAATATTCATAGTTTATATATTATTTTGTCCTTGAGAACGTTCTTCTCATGAGCTGCTGACACTTCCTGTCTGAAAGGGCTTTACAGGATAACAGCAATCTCACTGCTTCCTGTTCACACCCTTCACATGCTTTTGCTTTGTCATTTCTTCTCTCTTGCTCCAGTTCAACCATTCATTATGCCTCTGGGTCTATAAATCAGTGCTATTTTAGTATATGTGTGCATGTATGTATATTAATATACATGTATGCACTAATGTTCTAAAGTTTGGAATCTGTAAGATTTTTAATGTTTTTTTAAAGAAGCCTCTTCTGCTCATCAAGGGTGCATTTATTTGATCAAAAATACAGGAAAAAACAGTAATATTATGAAATATTATTACAATTTAAAATAATGGTTGTCTGTTTTATTATCCTTTCAAATGTAATTTATTTCTGTGATCTGCAGCTGTATTTTCAGCATCATTACTCCAGTCTTCAGTGTCACATGATCTTCAGAAATCATAATAATATACTGATTTATTATCAGTGGTGCAAACGGTTTTTTGCTGTTTATTTATTTTGAATTTTTTGGAACCTGTTTTTTCAGGATTATTTGAATAATAAAAAGTTAAAAAGCACATCATTTACTCTAAATAAAAGTATTTTCTAATAATATAAGAAATAAAAGCATTAATTTCTTTCCAAAAAAAAAAGGAAAATTACTGACCCCAAACTTTTGAATGGTGGTGTATATTGATAAAACATTTCTATTTTCAATTATTTTATTTTACTTTTTTTTTTTTTTACTACTTTCCTGAAAAAGTATCACATGTAAAAATACAAAACAAAAAAAAGCAGCTCAACTTTTTAAGTGATATTTCACAATATTACTGTTATTGTATTTTTTGATCAAATAAATGTGGCCTTGAAGAGCAGAAGACGCTTAAAAAAAAAAAAAACAACAACTTTCTGATCCCAAACTTTTGACATTAGTGTATATAGTTTTTTATTTGAATAAATCTGTTCATTTTAGTATATCAAGTTAAACTGAATAAGGACTGTAGCATTGGCAGCTACCTCAAGTGTGTTCTAGTTTTCAGTTAACATTCATTTTATTTCAAGTAATACATTTGTTTTAATGGTTTGTTTAATTTTCTACCAAGTCTTTCTTCTGCATGTATTTTTATGTTTTTAAATCCACCGATCCCTGAAATCCTGCTACTACACCCATTACAGCCTCCGTTTCTTCACGAACATTTTTTCTCTCATTTATTTTTCCACCAGGACAACAAGAAGACGCTCAAACGCACACGTAAGTTCCTGGTGGACGGTGTGGAGTTGAGCGTCACCACCTCCAAAATCATCACTGACGATGAGAAGAAAGATGAAGAAATGAGGTTCCTCAGGCAAGTTCACTCTTTAAAAAAAACTAACAAACCTAGCAGCATTTTTCCACTTGATCTTGCATCTCGGCTGAGTAAACAGACTATTTTAGTCCTCACGTCCGAGACCTTGTCCTTTCCAAATGGGACATAAATACACAAGGGAAGCTTTGTGTAGAGCCAGAGGAAGTGGGCTGCTTTTAAAGGACAAATGGAGAGATCAGCTCACTCTTAAACAGATGAATCCATCATCTGAATTCTTGTGAAACTGCTCTTTTCTGGTGAAACACCTCAGCTGCTGGTAGCAGATTATATAGCTCACACTAACACTGTGTACGTCTGAACACTTCTGCCTTCTGCTGGTGTGATGGTGAACTTACAAGTGATATTATATCCACAGCTTCATCTCAGTCTCACAAAAAAACACTTTGCCCAGGTCGTGTTTTACCCCAAAATCAAGATGAATAGTTTTGAATTATATACACACACTGCCATGCAAATGTTTGTAATCAGTAAGACTTCTGCTCAAGGCTGCATTTATTTGATTAAAAATACAGAAATAATAATAATAATGTGAAATGTTATTGAAAAAAACAAAAAAAAAAGTTTTCTATTTTAAGATGCTTTAAACATAGTTTATTCCTGTGATGCAAAGCTGATTTTTAGAAACAGTTGCTGATTATTATACATTTTCAGGATTCTTTGATGGATAAAAAAAAAAAAAAACGCATTTATTCAAAATATAAATATTTTCTAAGAATATAAGTATCACTTTTATCAATTTAATACATCCTTCCTGAATAAAAGTATTAATTTCTTTCAAAAAAAAAAATGTACTGACCTCAAACTTGTGAACGGTAGTGTATGTTCTTACTTTGATACATCATTGGAGTAGAAATAGAAATAAACATTACAGAAATAAATTATATTTTAAAGTATATTAAAATACAAAATGTAATTTGAAATTGTAAAAATATTTCAGTTATTTTTTTTTATTTTTAATAAAATAAATGTGGCCTTGATGAGCAGAAGAGACTTAAAAACAATCTAATAAATCTTACTAATCCCAAACTTTTGCATTTCATACATATGGAATTGATTTATTTTATTAAATTGTATTAGATTATATTTGCAGAAAAGAAAAATAACTCCTAACATTCGTCTATATAGACTTATATAATGTCTTTCTTTCTTTTGGTTTTGTGGTGAAGTGTGACCTGGACTTGTTCTTGACGGGCTTGAAGTTTAGCCGCACATCAGATATCTCTGTGGCACATTCCTCTGGTGTTTGGCTGTCAGTGAACTCATGTAATGAATGAGGTGGGGGCGTTTTCCCATGAATCCTCTGCTGTCTGTGGGCCGTGACAGTGGAAGACCAGACTAGCGCTGCATTCTGAGCATTCTTTGGTTGGCGGGAGACTTCATAAGTGACCCTGGACCACAAAACCAGTCATAAGGGTCAATTTTTTTTAAATTGAGATTTATACATCATCTGAAAGCTGAATAAATAAGACGTATGGTTTGTTAGGATAGCACAATATTTGGCCGAGATGCAACTATTTGAAAATCTGGAATCTGAGGGAGCAAAAAAATATTGAGTTCTTAGCAATGTATATTGCTAAGTTTTGATATATTTACGGTAGGAAATTTACAAAATATCTTCATTTGAACATGATCTTTACTTAATATCCTAATGATTTTTGGCATAAAAGAAAAATGGATTCCAATGTATTGTATATGTGTGTTGTTTCAAACGTTCATCTTAAAGGGACAGTCGCCCCAAAAATGTGAATTCTGTCATGATTTACTCCCGTCCTGTCGTTCCAAACCTGTCTGCAGAACACAAAAGGAGTAACTAAACCACATTGACTTCCATTGTATGGACAAAAAACACTGAGACGTTTCAAAATATTTGTTTGACAGAAGAAAGGATGTCATGCAATTTTGGGATTACAGGTTATTGTGTAACGCAAACCCTTACAGGTCATGAATGATTCCTCACATATGTATGTTCATTGACACACACAGGCGCCAGGAGCTTCGAGATCTGCGTCTGCTGCAGAAAGAGCAGCATCGTGCTCAGGCTTTGCTCAGTCTGAAGCTGAAAGAGCAGCGGGAGCAGATACAGCGCAGGTTCGACCAGGAGATGAATGTGAGTCACAGCGGTCTCCAGATAAAATCAAATCACCTTCCCATCAAGGATAGACACCACCCTCAGGCCAGCTGAGATTAGGATGAGTTTGTTTCTTCATCAAATTTGGAGAAATGTGTCACTGCATCAGTGTCTCAGCAATGGATGTGAATGGGTGCCGTCAGAATGAGAGTCCAACAGGATTAGTTTCAGCTTTTGTCTTCTGATGGACTGGAGTGGTGTGGATTATTGTGATGTTTTATCAGATGTTTGGACTCTCATTCTGACGGCACCCATTCACTATAAATTATATTATACATTATAAATATTAAATGTTATATAAATGAATGTTTTATTAAATTAGACGGGAACAGAACTGGACAGTTTGTGTGTGCAAGTTCTTTTGGCTCAGTGCATAAGAGAAAACAGCCTTTAAAATATGTATTATAATTAAAATCTAAACAACAGATGTGTATTTTGGATGTTTTCTTTCCACGAGTCTAAAAGAAGACTGTTATGGTAGCACAAAATTTCCAGTTCAGGAAAAATAAATAAAAGCACTGGTGTTGTCTGTTAGGTGTAACTGTTGAAGTTAGGATGAGTTAATTAAAGAGTGTGTTTTCTTGCTAATAATTTCTGGGAGAAGAGACGATATTAAAATATTCCTAATATTACACACTTGCATAAAATGTCAATAAATAGTGCTGATGTATCTGTGTGCGGCTTTGCTCACAGGCCAAGAAGAAATACTACGACACGGAGCTGGAGACGCTGGAGAAACAGCAGAAACAGACCATCGAGAAAATGGAGACGGATCACACCATACGGCTGCGGGACGAGGGCAAACGCATCCGCGCCGAGCAAGAGAAAGCCTACAACAAGTTCCTGGACCAGATGAAACACCGCAAGAAAGAGGTCAGACCATCAGTTATACAGCCACATGTCATTTCAGTGAGATCTCAATCTACTTTTGTTTCACAAAACTGCCAATAATTAATCAATCCTTTATTGGTAATAAAATCAGTTTCCATTATAACAATGAAATAAAGACAAGACAAAAAATTTACATTTTTAAAGTGGTGTTAATGAAAATATAACAGGAAAAAAGTAATTGTAAAATATTACTTTATGACTTTTTTTTTTTTTTTAAGAGGAGTAAACATCTAGAAGCAGTATGCTTTATTTTGAAAATAATTGATTAAAATTAATGAGTATATATTGATTAGATTTATAGGAAGTTCATAGGATGTAGTTTATTAAAAGACAAACTATAAACTAAAAAACAACAAATGTTTAGAGGTTTTATACTGAAGAGCTGCTGATATCTCAATATTTTCTTTGCATGGAATGTAAGTCAACATTATAATATCTCAAAGATTAAAAAGTCTGTTGAGTAACTTTTGCGTTACTTCTGATCGATTATCTAATGCAATAACATTTGTGACATTGTCAAATGTTAAAATACTTTGTAGTTAACAGATTTGTGTTCAGTTTGAAATGAAACACTTTTTATCTTTATTTTGTCTCAGGTCAAACAAGAAGTGGAGAAAATACCCAGGAGTCAGAGGAAGGAAAGTATGAAGATCAAATTGAACAACTTCCTGCAGATGAAATCAGACGAGGTCAGTTAAAGACTTAAAGTGCCCCTATTATGGGTAATGAAGGTTCATCTTTTGGTTTTGGGAGTCCCCAATAACAGGGTGACATGCATGCAAGGTCAAAAAAACACTTTCATTGTCTTATAATATGCATTTATTTTTACCTTATTTGCTCAATGACTCTCAAACGATTTTTCCAAACTCCTCCTCTGCGTGATGCTAATCTGCGGTGATTGGTCGATTTCATTTAAAGCAGTGTTTGTGAGCGCAGTGCTGCTTAGTGTACAGTGTTACCGGGGAAAACGCTGTTTCTACCGCTCCAAAAGCAGCACCTAGTGGCAAAGAATGAAGTTGCATTTTCATTCAGACCAACACGAAAAAAAGTGGGCGGGCAATATGCTAATGTTTCATGTTGACAGCTTGGGATTTGTTTTAAAAATGACTTTTCAATGATTCATAGTCGACTCTTTCTTTTGAGAGACAATAACTTTATACACGTGCACTTTTAGATTTAACTTTGCAGGATGTTTTCATTCACTTAGAGCTGTATTACACACTGCATGAATGCTCATTATTTTCAAAAATACACTTTAAAGGCACAATATGTAAGTTTTTGCCGCATAAAGCTCGTATTTTCAAAACAATAACAAAGGTAATGAATAAATTTTTATTACCTGTACCTTCCACAGTTATTCAAACAGTGAATTTATAACAGCTAAGAGGCGTTGTTAGGCAGGAAGCGGTTAAAACGGTTATTCCATATACATTATAAGGTTTCACAAAATAAAACAGAGCAAATAAAGTGTAGTGATATTAATAAAAACATTATACTTCCGCCAAACAATATAGGTCCTTTGTTGGTTGCAACAAAGTGGTTGCCGAGCAACATACACATGTAAACAAAGGTGTATGTTACTTTGTAATTTAGAACAGCTTCAAACGTGGCTCAACCAATCAGAATCAAGGACCAGAACTATCCGTTTTATAAAAAAAAATTGGGATAACGTAAATACACAACTGCATGAAATATATCACACTGTGCAAGCAGCTTTTGGATACTTTATTACGAAAATCTTACATATTGTGCCTTTAAAGCTGCGTGTACAACAGTGTGTATCGTGGAAAGCGCTGCACAAAAAACTGAACTGTTATAAAGTTTGTGTTTTTGTTCCTGACTCGTCTCTGTGCAGGAAGAGAAGTTCCTGGCAGATCAGAGAGATTATCTGGACTCGACTCTGAAGAGCATCATCGCTCAAAACAAGCGGGAAATCTCTGAGACGGAGCGTCAGTGTCTCATCAAAAAACAAGCTCTACTTAGAGGTATAAATGCACTCAGACCAGAGCATCCTTACCAAAACAGGATTTACTGCATGCATGCTTACAAGCCGAATGCTGCTGTCTTCTGTCAGATCGAGAGGCCACTCTCTGGGACCTGGAGGAGAAGAGCTTGCACGAGAGACACCAGCTCCACAAACAGCAGCTGAAGGACCAGTACTTCCTGCAGAGACACCAGCTCCTCAAGAAACACGAGAAGGTCTGGAATCATCCTTCTTAATCATTCTCCACACAGCTGCTGCTGCTGGTGCCAGTCTGAGATCTGTGAACAATGACATAAAAAAACATGCAGATAACAAAGAAATTAAGAATTGTGTTGTCCAAGCATGAATAACTCGTGAAAAGTAATATAAACTTTTTTTTTTTTTTTTTTAGATTCTCTGCTCAGAATTATTTAAGTTAAAAGTGATTGTTGATTAGAGAATAATTAGTTTGCATTATGTAGTCATATTTGATTTGGGAAAATAGTCATTTCAGTGACTCATTTAAACTAGTTTGAAAGATTTATCAAGTCAGTTTATTCATTTATTCATAAGTATATAATAAATTCTTCTACGTGTGCACTAAAAAGTTTAGTGGCTAAATATTGATCTTGTGTTCAGGGTTAGTATTGTTTGCTAAAACATGGGATTAAAACCCTTAAAAACATTTTGTTAATGGGAATAAAGCTTAAATTAAATGATATGTTTTTATATATTTTAAGTTGAAGCAGTAAGATTGCAACTGGAAAAAAAAACCCAAACAGTAAAAAAAAAAAAAAAAAAGGAATAAAAAAAAAAGGAATAAAATAATAATAATAAAAAAAACATAATATAATAGAAAAGATAAAATATATATACAAATAAAATATTAAACATATTAATAACTAAATAGTGTATATACCTTGACAACTAATTGAAATAAGTTTAAGTTGAGGCATTAAAATGACTAACAGGAAATAAATTCATTAAAAATTTAAACCGAAAAATGAAATAAAAAGAAATTAAAACCTAAACCAACAAAATTGTTGTGTGCTTGTGTCAGGATTTTTAAAAAAAAATTTATCGCTTGCTTTTAATCAGCCAGAATTTTAAGATTAATTGGTGTTTAAATTCTGTTTATTATGCTTGTACAGCACTTTAGGCAACCTTGGTTGTATAAATGTGCTTTAAAAATAAACTAAACTAACTCACCTAAACAACATCTATGGTCAGAATGGGGTCAGAATGGGTGGATCGCTGCTGTACTGACCCGTGTCTGACCCGTGTCTGTGTGTGCTCTCACAGGAGCAGGAGCAGATGCAGTGCTATAACCAGCGTATGATCGAGCTCCTCAAGGCCCGACAGCAGCAGGAGAAGAACAGGCTGCCCAAGATCCAGCGCAGCGAGGCCAAAACACGCATGGCCATGTTCAAGAAGAGCCTGCGGATCAACTCCAACGGAAGCTCTGCAGAAGACCGCGAGAAGACCAAGCAGGTAAAGCCAGTCTCTCTGATGGCCTGTATGTGTCCTGTCCTCCTCTCAGAGACCCTCATCTCTCTCTGTCTCTCTCTGGCGGTCAGTTCTCCAGGCAGGAGGAGAGGAGGCAGAAGGCCGAGCGATTACACCAGCAGCAGAAACACGAGAACCAGATGAGAGCGAAGATCAGCGAGTGCGAGGGAAACACCAGAGAACTGCAGCAGCTGCAGGTGAGCAAAACTCTTCATGCTGTCTTTTTAATAGACGTTCACACTTGTGTAGAACACAAAAGATGATATTTTTTGCTCATCCGATTTAGTTTGGACCAGGCAGCTCTGGGGTGAGTGGATATCCGGGGTGTAGCCTAGAGACATCCATGATTGTGTCAGAATACACGGGATACACTTTAAATAACGTGTTTAAAAGTGACTTTGGTCTTTGAATATAATTAAACACGCAGGGCTTTAAACACTTATGTTTTTAGGAGCACTTGTACATGCATTTACACTGCACTTACATGTTGCATAAATAATGCTATCGAGATTAATGTTTTTTAATATAAACTTTGGAATACAGAAATGAGTTTAAAAAATATGAAACTTTTTTTAAATATGAATCTCAGATTGCCAGCAGGTGACGGCAAACCACTGTCCTAGTGAGTGAGTCAAAATAACTGATTCATTCTGGAACAAAGCAAGAAATTATTTATTTAATCAGGGACAATGCACATTAATAGTACATACAGTATGTAAAATGCACCAGATTTAGCCAACACTGGCTAATTTTCATCTGTAGTCCCTGAATCTTGGGTCAGTGAATCATCGGCAGATATGTTCAAACACGCAAATTAATTCAATAACAAACCATTATCATTAGTGACATAGAGCTAAAAAAGACTATTGTCTCTACGATTTAGTCACTTAGTATTAACTTCTTGTTTATTGAATTGTTGCCCTGACATGAAGAAAACCAAACCGTATATATAGTCGCTCTAAATGCGTGTGTGTGTCCATGCAAGACTGCATATGATACTATGATTAAAATCAGTGACAGAACTCAGAAAAAAAATAATACAATTTGACAAATGGTGAGATGGGTATTAAAGTGACAAGTTATGCAGTAAGTTACAGATGCATGACGCAGATTTATAAATTTGTTTTTCATGAAGAAGAATTTTAAATATGTGCATTTACATTTTCAAATAAATTGATCTAGTTAAGTATACACCAATGAACCGCTTGGATCCAAAAGCTCTAATATTTTATATGAAATACTTATATTCCAAAACTTGTTTTACTCTAAACCTGCTATAAAATCATAGCCATAAACCTAAAGAAGTTGCGTACCAAATTTGAGGTTGATATCACAATAAATGAGCTTTCAGTAAGATTTTGTTTGGCCGCAGTACCGAACGTTACCGAATCTGTTTGCTGTTTAATGTTTACTAATGATCATACAGATATCTTTAGAAAGTGAACAGCACATACCAGTATAAACATAAATATCTATCAATACATCACACCACTAAACATGCCTCATTTTCAAATCCCTCAGATTCAGAAACTTCTGTCAAACACGTCGTCTCGGTGTAAAAGGAAAGCCAAAGCGTAGAGAGAAAGCTGTGTCTGTGTTAGTGTGGCCGCAGCCTGATCTGTGTGATGTCTCCTGCAGAATGAGAAATGTCACCTGCTGATAGAAAACGAGACGCAGCGTCTGAAGTCTCTGGACGAGCAGCACAACCAGCAGCTGAAGGAGTGGAGGGAACAACTCAAGCCCAGGAAACAGGTCTGCTCTTCACCACACACACACACACACATATATATATGTGTGTGTGTGTGTGTGTGTGTGTGTGTGTGTGTGTGTGTGTGTGTATATATGTGTATGTGTATTCAGAAATTTGTATCAAATTAAATCAAAATTTATATAAAATGTATTGGACTGACAATGTAATTGCATTGAACAAAACACAATTAAATTAATTTTAATCACAATTATTTGCTTGAATGAATCGTCAGCACAAAATTCATGATCCTGACAGGCCTATTTAATGTTAAACTAATTTATTTCTGTGGTCAAAGCTGTATTTTCAGCATCATTTCTCCAGTCTTCAGGGTCACATGATCTTCAGAAATCATAATAATATACTGATTTACTGATCAACAAACATTTCTGATTATTATCAGTGTTGAAAACCGTTGTGCTGCACAATATTTGTGTGAAATCCGTGACATATTTAATTTTTCAGGATTCACAGATGAACGAAAAGTTGAAAAGAACAGAATTTTTTTAAAATATAATTTTTTTGTAACATTGTCTTTACTGTCGCCTTTGATCAATTTCATTGCTAAGAACAGTTAAATAAAAATAAATGACCTCAAACTTTTGAACAGAAGCATATATACACATTTGATCACACAATTAAGTGCACTTCTCATTCTCATTACTGTCGTGTCTGTATATATAATATGTGTGTGTGTATATATGTGTGTGTATATATATATATATATATATATATAATTCCCATTTATTCTCATTAGATTTTCTAATTTTAATTTATAGTAATTTTACTCACAATATTAAATTGCTGCATTTTGTATTATAATATAAAGGCATTAAAGCAATCCACCAACCTGTACAATGATATAAGAACATTGCGGTTTAAATAATGTTTTGCAGTAATGAGAGGGAACATGTTATTGGCCGACGTGAGTAACCTGTAGAGCTGAAGTCTGATGTGTTTCCTCTCTCAGGTTCTGGAGGAAGAACTGAACCTGAGGAAGAAAGAGCAGGAGCTTTTCTTCAAGATGAGTGAAGATTCCCAATGCCAGAACATCAGCTCACCAAACAAACTCTCAAAGTTCGTCCCGTACATCGATTCGTCCTCCACATGAGGCACAGACAGATTCCTCTCTAAATGCACAAGAGTCAGTGAGTGCAGTTTAAATCACATCACGCTGAAGCCAAAGAAACATTCAGCTAATACCAAGAACACAGATCTCTACAGTACACTCACCAGAAACCACTTTCACCTTCATTCATTTAATAGTGACCCACAGAGATGATGCATTCAGTTAAACGCAGGGATTTTATTCTGGTGAGTAAGAAAGGTTGAACTGTCACTAGAACAACAGACTCGCTCGCCTTAGTTTGTTTAAAAGCTACTGTTGTCTTTTTATCTTCAAGTTAGCAAAAATTGCATTGCCAAATATATTGTACAAACCTTGCATATCCTTATATATTTGTATTTTTTCTATGATCATTTAATATATATATATATAAGTTGCAACTTATCACATTTCTTTTATAACCAGCTTCCTTGTACAAATGTTTAAATGCTGAAAAATGTAATTTCGGTTTTAATTCTTTGAACAAGTTTTTCTTTACTAAAGTGAAAAAGTGTACATTTTAATTGGTACATTAAGTTATTTTACCAAATGTTTTTTTGTCGTTTTATGTTTTAGACCGCAACTAATTTGCCACTTTTATTATTCAGCAATGTTCAGCAGAATGTGAGTTATTGACCGTCTCTGGCACATTTACTGTAAAAGCACCACACTGGACCAGACGAGAGCGATGAGAGTTCATCATGTGTTATATGTTGCTGTCTAAAGCACTGTCACCTAACCAAAGTGCAATATGTTGTTGTGTTCCGGTTTTATACATGTATTATTTTACAACGACTTCCATTCGTTAGCCATTTGAAGGATTTCTATTTTCAAACCAATACCTGAAGCCTGAAGGTACGAGGATTTGACATCTTTTTTATGTCTGGAGCTCAATGTTGCTCGTCGCTTTCGGAGTCTGTAACTCTGTGTAACCAAAGGTTCAGTGTGGATGATGTACCAAACTGTTGTCCTATAATAAATTAGATTTTTATTATTCATCCTTAGTTCGTTTGGTTTTGATCATTTTCTTGAGGACTTGTGGAATAGCTGTTTTAGTTCAAAAAAGGAAAATTCTGTCCTCGTTTGCTCACCCTCATGTTGATCCAAACCTGTATGAGTCTTTCTTCTTCAGTATATCTTCTTTTATTGTTCAGCAGAAGCAGTTGACGGTAGTATTTTTTCACTGGAAAGTCAATGTTCCGTCAACATTCTTTAAAGTATCTTGTTCACCAGAAGAACTAACATCATACAGGTTTGGATCAACAAGAGGCTGAATAAATGATGACCGGTTACATTTTTGGTGTACTGTCCCTTTTATAAATCTGGCACACTATATTAAAAAAAAATATATAATAATTTAAAAAACAGTAGCGCCACCTACAGTTCAAAGTAGGTTTTAGTTTGATGTTATGCTTTAATATCTCACTTTATTCAACAGGTAGTTCTGCTCCACAATTTTGATTTAATTTAAAGTTAATTATGAATGAAAGCACTGTCTGTTTTACTGTTTTTGTCAGTTTTAGTTGCTGGTGTCCTGTAGCACAGAAAACACTTAATTTGTGCTCAAAATGAGCCTAAAATGCAAAATAAAAAGCCTAATTAGAGAAAGTAAAGATCAACTTCCAAAAGCACAAACATAGAATGTATACAGTATATTCAGTTTTATAAAAATTAAAATATTAAATGCAATTAGAAAATATTAAAATGTTTGATAATACAGTTTTTCCATTACAATACTGTTTTGATCTGTTTATGATATATTATTTTGCTATTTTTCTTAGTGTGATTTTTGATCAGTTGTATTAAAACCATTTAGGGTCAGTTTGACCCACTCATATCATCATCATCATCATTTAAATCTCCCCGGTTTACATTTCTGAAATCTGGTCATATTGTGGCTGCAGTGTCAGTTACTCAATATTACTTACAGAAGCGTTTTCTAAAAATCAATATGACCCTCGCACACGGCTGTGATTCAGCTGAAACCACAAAGACAACCCTTCCTCGTGTCATATTACTCAAAGGAAAAAATAACAATGCAAGTCTGATCACCATTCTGAGCTCTGCTGGCCATTCATCACTGCTCAACAACCACTGGAAAATATGACTGGAATTCAAACCAGATGTTTTCATAATTTCATATTTTGATCCTGCTATTTAACCAAATGTCATTATTTAGAAACTTTTTTTTTTTTTTTTTTTTTTTTTTTTTCAGAAGCACCTAACGGACATTAGGTCATTTCAATCTTTTCTTTGATCTTATTGAGAATTGTGACCCTGGAGCACAAAAGCAGTCTTAAGTCGCTGGGGTATATTTATATATCCATGAAGATATTTTGTAAATTTCTTACTGTAAATGTATCAAAGCTTCATTTTTGATTAGAAATGTGCATTACTTCATTTGAACAACTTTAAAGGAGATTTTCTCAATATTTAGATTTTTTTGCTCCCTCAGATTCCAGATTTTCTAATAGTTGTATCTCAGCCGAATATTGTCTTATCCTAACAAACCATACATCAATGGAAATGTTATTTATTCAGCTTTCAGATGATGGATACAACTCAATTTCAGATTTACATGCATACACTCTGAGGTCATCTTATGGAAGGCCAAATTGTTCAAAAACAGTGAATTTTAACACGTCAACAAATTTAACGTGTATTATACGCATTTAACGTGTTAAAAACGTGTTGTTTGAACATATTTAACACGCTGATTTTTCACACATTTAACCCACAAATTATGTATTATACACATGAATTTTAACGAAATATGTTTTTTTAAGCATTTTGTCTTCCATAGTATAATGTGTTTAAACGGGTGGATCCAGTTTAAACACATTTTGGCTGATAGCGTTTCCATAACATTGTAAAAACAGTTCACTAGCACACTAAATGATATTCAAAAACATTTTAACAAACCAAAGATGTAAGGTACTCTTGTTTCTGCCTTCATTAAACACTTCGTAAGTCTTGTTACCTCCATGTAAAATTAAACCATCCGAAAATCACACACACACACAAAAATAATAATAATGGAGAAGAAAGTTATCTTGGTTTTCCATTTAAAAATATGGCGGTCCAAGTAAACACAAACACATCAATGAAGACTAAAGTTTAGCTACATCATTTGATATTAATACTAATTATAGTAACTGAGTAACTAACCTTTCTATAGACTAGAGACTGTAGTCTATATATTAATCGCCATTATTTTAGCGTTTCATTCCCACTTGTTGATACTGCAAGAAATACATCCGTATATCATTTTGAGGAAAACATACATCTATAAAACAAATAAAGTTGTCAGCTCTCCTTTATTGCTTACTTTTAGGAAAGTGGTCTCTTGCAAAGTGAACAGCATTTTGGGGTGAAACTCCTGCCTTCCGAACATAAGTTATATTTCTTTATTTTTTGGCATTAGTTTCCATAAATTCTATGAGGAAATAAATTAACCAGAAACCTCAAGAAAGACAGTTTAATACAAATATAAATGGAATTGCTCAAAATAATAATAACATTTTGACTATTTGAAATGTTTATTTGATTTACATTAAGAAAAAGTTCAAACTTGAAATACTACGGACAAAACATCACAGAAATGCTTAAAAAAATACAAACAAACAGGTTACCCATGTCATCTTGCCTTTGTTTCTTTTTTTATCTGGTTTGAGTTTCAACATTTATTTTTTTATTCGTTTCATACTTGTAGCATTTACCCTCTTTTCTCTATCATCCTTCATATTATTATTTTTTCTTATAGTAATTTTCTTGCAAAAACTTCTCAACTTCAGAGACACCTTCCATTATCCTTTCCAAACTCAGGCACTTGCTGCACATTTTTTAATAGATGGAGTGCTTTTATGAATGCATTTCATAGCAACTAATAACTGATGACCATGGAGCAAAATGAGCATATGTTCAGTGCTCCTGGTATCGTCAGATCAGACTGGGCACCTATTCAACACTGTTTTCTGATAAATGAATGGAAAACAAAACTGTCAAATAAAAACAAGAAATATTTCAGTAACATAAACCACATTTTCAAATGTAGTGTTAAAAATAAACATGTTTATCAAATGTATGCTTGAAACCAGTCAAGCATGAATGTTAAAACATTTGACAATGATTGTAAGATATCTAAGCACCTTTGTCAGTGATATGAAAATACTTTGTTTGGGCAATACTGACATAATATCATGGCTGATCTGAGGTATTCTGTTATTCACTAATGTATGATTGGTACTGCAAAAGGGGCTGCTTTTTTAAATCAATGTTTGCTAGAACTTTCCTGTGACAGAAATCATCTGTGAAAACTAAACTAGAAATGGGTGCCACTGTTCTGTAAACCTTAAGGCCATGTGTTTGTTTCCCGTTTCTCCCCGTTCCACACCTTCCCTTTACTCATCAGTTCTGCAGTGCAGACTTCTACATAAAAGTCTATAAAAAAAGTGCAGACTGAAACAAAAAACAAGTAGATAAATAAGCAACATGTTTTGTAGAGTCTTGTAGTGTTAGAACAAGGAAGCAGACCAATTTCTGTAAACTAAAAGCTTCAAAATGGAAATACCTAACTAGCATTAGGAAGCTAGTTTAACAAGCACTCCAGGCTTGCCATGTAAGCTCAAGCCTGCTACTTGTATGGATTCATAGTATTGCGTTTCTAATCTGCTGATAGACATCACGTTTTGCATAATCTACGGCAAAAGCACAGAGCGCTTTGCATATTATATTGAGGCACAATATCATGGAGGCTGCGAAAAGTCATTTATATATTGCTAGTCACTTAAACCTTTAGCGATACATGTAAGGTTTGATTAATATAAGAATAGGCAAGAGCCTTGATGTTCAGTGCTAACATATGAAAGCACACATGGTTTTCACTAAAAGGGAAAAGAGTTACCAAAAAAGCAAGCAAACTAATTATTATGGCCTATTTGAACTTGCAAAGGATGGAATGTCATTTAAAAAAAAAGGTACCCATAAATAAAGGATGTTAATTAAATAAGTTTACTTTAGGCAGCCGTGTCAAGAGTACCTAAGGTTTCTTGGTAAGGTAATTGGAAGGGATCCAGCCCTCCATCACTGGCCCATCGCTCACATATTTACAAAACCACCAGCCGCTGCCACTTCTCTCCAGAACTTCGAAAACAGCGCCCTCTTTGAAGCCAGCCGTCTGGTCGTCTCCTTCAAAGTCCGCCACAGCTAAGAACAGCTCCTCCTTGGCCGGCTCTTTGATAAGAGGTGGGAGTTTGTCTCTCGGAGGCCCTGGTTTTTCTGTCTTAATGGGGGGCTTTGGTGGCACTGGGACTTTGGCCTTGGGTTCCTCCTTCTCCTTTGGCTTCGTTTTGGGCGGCGGGGGTCTGCTCTGAGGAGGGACGGCTGGCTTAGCTTCTGGCAAGTCTTTTTGGGGAGCTTTGGTGTCTGTAGGACTCGCTGGCTCAGAACTCTTCTTTGGTGGAGGAGGTCTTCTAGGAGCCACAGAAGGCCTCTGGGGAAGCTCTTTTGGTGCTGTTGTTGGTGGTGGTGGTTTAGTTGTTTCTGATGGGTCATGGCCGTTTTGTTGTTTATTGGGGAATTTTGACTCTTCGTTTGCTCTGCCATTATTCGGGAGAGTGTTGCTCGGCTGGTTGGGATCACTCGAGTTGCCGCTGAGCTCTGGAGGTTTAGATGGACGAAGCTTACTCCGAAGGTTTGTGATGTCCAGCTCATTCTTGGCCACTGGCTCTGGTTTGGCTGCAGGGGCGGGCTTTGGTCTGACCACTGGTTTCGGCTTGAGGAACGGAGCTGGGCTGGCCAAATCCGGCTTCTCTTCTTGCAAATCTGCTTTGGGTTTGGGAGGCTGCTTGGCCACATGCTTTAGGTTGATCTTTTTCACCTCCTTGGCCAAGATGTTGTGGCCACATTCCAAGCCCATCTCATTGCGCAGGTAGAGTTGTTTGTTCTTCTCCTCTTTCTTTATCTCTGGGGGTTTGTCTGGTTTGACAGGAGCTGCTTTTGGAGTCACCAATGGGATGATGACCCCTGGGGCTGGTGGTTTGGGTGGGAGAGGTTTAGAAATGTCTGCTTTGGGTTTGTCCTCCAGTTCCAGGCTCTTGTTGATGGATTCTCTCCTTGGCGGTAAAGCTGGCTTCTCTTCAGCCGTGGGTGAGGATGGAGGAGGAGGTAAGGGCCCTGAAAAATGAGAGCTGCCTTTAACTGCATTGGGCTTCCATTCTCTCAGCTTGGAACGGGTGGAGAAATCAGAGTTGGATGAAGGTTCATCTGGCAGAGGTTTGGACCAACTATTCTCAGAGTTGGTATTATTGCTTGAGATTTCATCAAGCTTCAGTTGACCCATCTCACCAGGAAGCGGGGCCAAAAAGTTAGGCCTAGAGGCATTGCTGGTTTTCTTGTATTTATCAATGAATGTGATTGGAGCCCAACCTTCTTTATCATCTATCTGAATGTACCACCAGCCACTAGAGTTCTTCTCAATGACCTGAGAGTACAAGATGCGAGGTAAATGTTGAGATGCATGTGGAATATCCAGATGTGTTCATTTGAGAACTAGTCAAAAATGAAAGCCGAAGCTTTGTCTGCTGTTATACTCACTTCAACTTTCAATCCTGCCTGGAAGCTAATGCCATCTGGGATGGTCGTCTGAAAGTCAGCTATGGTGTAATACTCCTCCTCTACTTGTGGGGGCACTGGAGGTTTGGGCAGATTCACTCCTCGTGGCTAGAATAAGAGAGGCCAAGAGTTAGGATGTCAAAATCTTGGGTGCTTCTCAATCTTTGAACTGTCGCTTCCTCGTTTCCTCGCTTCTCTATCCTTCAACCAATCAAACTCAGCCATCTTGAAGGGCATCTCAATTCTCTAAATCAGGGGTTCTCAACTCTGGCCTCAAGGTCCACTTTCCTGCAGAGTTTAGCTCCAACCCTAATCAAACACACCTGAACAAGCTAATCAAGGTCTTCAGGATTACTAGAAAGTCACTGGCAGTCGAGTTTGATCAAGTCTGGAGCCAAACTCCACAGGAAAGTACTGGACCAAATAAAAATGAGTAGCACCTCCCTGTAGAACCTTGAAGAAAGAATAAGAAATACTTTAGATGCAATTGTAAATGATCACCCTTACTATTGTAAGATCCCGGCGTGGTGGAGGTCTCTGTCTTGCTCCTGCTTCTGCAGAAGAGAAAAGGGCAGAATTTAGAGGACCACAGTCTTTTGGTCTCTCTTATTCTTGGCTGTTCCTGTTAGGGGTTGCCAAAGTAGATCATCTGCATATTTATTTAATGCTGTGCACTACAATCAAGCATGTAAATGGGGCCAATCAGGCCATTACATTTTTGAATGACTCAACTAGGGATGCATTAGTATTATTTTTTACATCAGCTTCACTTTGGTGGCCTGATAATTTTTGGGGGGCTAATTTAGCAATAATGACAGCCTATTTGAGGAATCTTTAGTTCAGTAACCAGAGCCTAAAACGAACACTCGCCAAACGCCAAATGAGAGTAAAAATTGTTGTTGGCGAGTGTGTTAAACTGTGTCAATCACCAGTTGGCCAGTAACATTATTATGAATTCCAATGCAATGTTTACAACGATAACTGAGGAAACGCTGTATCACTGCTGTTCCATGAGCGCCACCTAGTGTCAGAAAGGGAATTTGCATTCTCATGCAGCATAATTTTACAAAGCAAAATTCAGAACTATTCACACCTTTTAATAAAACAAATTTTTGCTTACTGTGCTTGCTTTCTGAAAATGGTGAAAATCGGTCGCGCTGGTTCTCCTTGTTTTCCTTGTTGGCATTCTGCTGTTTGCAAGCCACATCTAGGTCATTAGTGCTGGCATGACCTGGAGCGCCAGCAGCCATCTTTTGACTGAGGATATCAGCCTTCTTCAGATAGGACGCCGGGGCCCAGCCCTCTTTTCCTTGGTATCTATGGAGGTAAAGGGGAGAATGCTCTAAGAAAATGCGTGTTAAGTATTTTTCTGAGGACATTTGCGTTTGATTTTACCTGATCTTCCACCAGCCTTCCAAGTTTTTCTGAATGACCTCAACAGTCATGCCTCTCTCCAAATCTATTTCATCTTGATCGCGTGCAGAATATGGATAGATCGCAGTGTACTTTTCCTCTGAGGATACGAAAGGGATATTTGAAAAGTTAAAAGTGCCGTTGATGAATAACGTCCAACCACTACAGCCCATTTACCACTTATGTTTTCTTTAGAAAACGCACAAAAATTTATACAAATACAATAATGTTTCACTAAAGCTTGACAACTAGAAAATGTCCAATTGCTTGAAAAAAAAAAGACAATCATAGATTTATTTATTTAAGATTCATTGAGCTTATAATGCTTTCATTGTTTTGCCAAAATAGCTGAAAACATGCAGTGGTAAATTTGACGTAGTTTCACGTTTTGCACTTATTTTACAGTAAATGGCTGCTTGTAATCTGCATTTCCTCTCTGTTTTGAGTTTTCTGATGAATAGCAGATGAAGGAGGGTGGGGAGGATCTGATCAGACACTCAAAGTATTGACAGCATAAGCACATCTGCTGGGAAGACTGATTATTTTCCCATGCTACCAACAAAATCACAATCTAAACATGGCACGAGCACACCAAGTTTTATAGTTTAAATGCTTATCTCGAATCACATATTCAGTTCTATGCCAGATGAAAACTTTAGTTTAGTTTTGGTCGTACTGTACAAAACAGAACAAAATAAACGCAGAGTGAAACTGTGTGAATGTATGGGTCATTCCAATTCATTTCTGATATAATTAACATACTAGAGTCAACAAGCTATATGATATAAGATATTAATTTTGTGCAACATGTCAAAGCTTAATATTTGGACTTAAGGATATGAACATCCCCTAACATGTATGAGCAGAAGTAATATGTATTGAGTGATATGGTAATAATGAATGTTATTAGGAAGCGTTACCCAAATCCGTTCTGTGAATGTCCTTGCATGATTATGTAAACAAACTGGTGATTTAAACCAGTTAATTAAAACAAACTGTGCAAAAGAATCAGTTCGCAGAAAATTATAGGATTTCCCTGTTCGCCTGAGGCTCTGGATTACAGGTAATAATGTTCTTGCACAGACCGATCGTTTCGCTTCATAAGACCTCAATATATTGTCAGGTACATTATTAATTATATATCGTCGGGTATTAATTTTTTGTTGCCTGTATATGGTTTATTTTATTCTCAAAGATGGACCGCCACTGACTTGGATTTTATGAATCACCAAGCACCACTGATTCAGCTAAACATGTTCATTACTGTTCTACTAAAGAAAGTCACCTACATCCAGGATGGCCTGAGGGTGAGTAAACTATCCCTTTAGTTTGTTTAAATCGTGATTGTGTTTGACATTTAAATTTACAGAGTTTTCATGACAAGTCATGCATCAATCAACACCATGTAATTCACAGAGACATGAGTTATTTCATGTGCTTCGGCAATTCCTTTTGCAAACCAGAAATTAAAAGTAAAATGAAAGAGTTGTTTAAAAAAAACAAATGGCACCATTGTTACAATTCCCTGATTCATGCTGTGGTCAGTTCTACAAGACTTACAGGTTGCAGCGCATGCACCACATGCAGGGGTCACACATGCATGCGTCACAATAGAGGGATAAAGTGCTGTGCTCTCCACCTTGGCCAAAGCCTGTGCTGAACAGATCCCCTAAAGTACGCCGGCGACCAACGTGCCTCGGCAGAGACCAGAATCTCCGGCACACTCCAGCAGAGAGCAAGCAGACACATGTGAAAACCTTCAGGTCATGTCTCTTTATACTGGATATGATGGCCTACCAAATATCAGAACTGCACTAAAGACTGCACTCGCATTTGAAGAACTGACTCTAACCTTCCCATCTCTCTTTCTGAGTAACATCTGAGCAATACTGTCTTTCTAAAACCTCTGGTGAAGTGTGCACTGTTTGTGCTACTAAACAAAACTGCAAAAACAAGCTTATTTGTACTTATCATGTGATGCTAGACTGTTAAAATGTTCTGAATGTTTTCCGCCTGGTGTGTTCTTGTTAGGGTGTTTGCTTATTTACCCAATTAACTCTTCGAGTTAAAGTTAAGTTTGTAAAAAAATAACTATTCAAACCCTGAGCCGTTTTTTGTTTTTTTGGTAAAATGAAAGAAAAGTAATGGAAATATGTTGGAAGTTGTATTTCCAAACTTTGAAGCATCGCTAATGGGAATTTCAAACAGAGAAATGTTGTGAAAGAGCCACAAAAAGAGTTTAAACTCTCGACAACCCATGAATGACTTATTCCTAGTTGTCATTCTTATAGTTTCTGGATATAAAACTAGAAATTACACACTTCACCTGTCCAGATCCTGAATCTGAATAAAGAGAAGGTTTTTTGTTGTTGCAGACATTTGATTCCAGTAAGACTGATGATGAGGAACATTTGATGACAAGCAGGACTCTTTACCTTCTTCTGCTGGGAATGAGAAATCATCAGGGTCATCCTGAACTTCCAGACATGTGGCTGGTACCCAACCCTGAGCGTCCTCAGTGCTAACAAACCACCAACCTGAGAAATCAGACAGAAAAAAAAGAAAATCAGAGAGGAGGGTGAGTAATGATGACAGAATATTCATTCAATTCATTAAACAGCACTTAACCATGACTGTACCACCGCTGAGCTCCCTGAGGTCTGGGCCTCATATTGTTTCCAATTTAATCATATAATACAAATTGTGAAAGAATTGCTTAATATTAATTCTACTCTGTTGCTTCAAAGATACTGCACAAACCAAGAGAGCCAACTTTAACGAGCACAGCTCATGAAGTGTCAAAATATTTGAGATGACCAATCAAATCAAAGTAGGCGGGCCTTACTGTTCAGAGGCCATAAAGAGTGAGATATAAAGTAACTGATCTTAACATTTAATATTTAATAAATGATGTACGATGGCTATATATATATATATATAACAAGTGACAGACACTGTATAATCAGGGATGTAAAGTAACCTAATTTAGCCTTTTTCGCCTATAGGCAATGATTTATGTGATTCGCTTAATTGGTAATTGTCAATATGATGAGATAAGAAACATTAACAGAGCTGTTTTTGCACATACTATGCATGCAATTAATAAACTAATTATCAGCTTTCCTGGTAGCCTTCAATTCAAATCACAAAACGATTCATAAAGCATATGCATAAAATATAATTTGACTGATAGGTGAAAATAAAAAGCACTGTGACTCTTCACCATTTGTATGACTCCGCTTGTCTGTGTTTTGCATGTTTCAGTGACTTCAATGCAACTTGCATCATTTAGCCAGTAGGTGGCGACAAGTGACTGTCTTTAGGAGTGAGAAAATTCGAAATAAAATAAAAAAAGGGTCATTGCAGCTTTTTCGCTCACAATTCTGTTTTTCCTCAGAACTGCGAGTTTAGCTATATCTTTAGTTATATCTTTATCAGTAACAATTCTGACTTTATAACATGCAATTCAAGTCACCTTTATTTATATAGCGCTTTTAACAATACAGATTGTGTCAAAGCACGTAACAGTATCAAACTGGAGGATAGATTGTCAGTAATGTATAATAATAAGATTAAACACTCAATTTTCAGTTAAAGGCATTTCATTATTGAATTAATAAGTCTAGCTCAGTTCAGTTTAAGTAGTATCTGTGAAATCAAACTGACGATAATCACATTTGCGAGTCAAGTCAGAATTGTAAGACATCAATTCACAATTGTAAGAAAATCTGTTTTTCCCCCCTCAGAATTGAACTTTATAACTCACAATTATGAGTTTAAATCTCACAGTTCTAAGAAAAAAGTCAGAATTGCAAGATATAAACTCGCTATTGCGAGATAAATCAGAATTGTGAGAAACACAATTGCAAGAAAAAAATCTGAATTGTGAGATATAAATTCACGTTTGCAAGAAAAGAACGTTTCTATCCCGCAATTCTGACTTTATATACGCCGCTAACTTAACAGGTTTGGATGAATTATATGGGCTGGATAAATTAATTGCCTGACAGACAGTAACAGCGAAGGCTCCTACCGGACTCGTTCTTCTCGATGACCTCCACCACCTGCCCCACGTACAGACTGATCTCAGAGCTCTCCTGCTTCTCGTAGTCGGTGACGGCCACGTACTGGTCCAGCAGCAGCGGGTCCGCTGAGGACGAGTCTCCTCCTGGAGGGACAGAGGGGACAGCTATGGACAACTCTCCTGGTGTCCCAGCACCACCACAGGAGAAGAAAGAAGCAAACGTGATCGGGAAAGATCAAAGCTGGAAAGCCAGAGTTTTTAGAGCTGAGAGTCTTGCAAGGAAACAAACCCACACCAAATCAGCAACACTGCTAACATGGAATAATTATTAAATGGCTCATTTGAATGGCTTTCTAGACAAAAAATGTCTTGATTATACTGCAAAGCACATTTACTAGAGCCCAAAACAATATAATTCACGGTACGGAGAACACCAGTGCAGTGCATGAAAATTAGTTTGGTGATTCGTACAAAATCATTGAAGCAGATACTAACTGTGCTTCTGCTGAACTGATTTGCCTATTTCTGTGAATGATTTCATGAAGTTCTCTCAAAAACATCTCATGTGTATGCTTACACCTTAAAGTGATATTACACCCAAAAAGGCAACTCTCTTATCATTTACTCACACTCATGTCGTACCAAACCCAAAAGACTTTAGTTCATCCTCAAAACACAAATGTGACCCTGGACTTTAAGTTTTAGTTATGTAAACTTGAATGCAAGGCCAGAAATCTCTCAGGTTTCATAAAAAAATAAAAATGGTTCAAAGATGAAGTAGATAGACTTAGTAGATAACTATGAGTCCCACTATAACTTCATATGCATGACCACTGTTTGAAATTTCTCCTTTCTTTGTAGAATGGAATAAAGAAAGAAGAAACAACATAACGGTGAGTAAATGTAAATGTCATCCTGTTTACTATAGACAAAATTGCTCGCTTATTATTTTGAAATCATTCACAGATAAAGTGTCATTTCTACTGAATTCAACACAAAAGCTGCACATTAAAGCATTTACAATTTTAAAAGACTAAATAAAAATCACAGAAATTATGATGAAAATATTTGAGCCCTGACGAACATTTTACTCACAAGGTTGAAGAGAGAACAATTAATTCATAAGAGCACAGAAAACACCAGTCATGCACTACAATATAAAATAACTTATCAAATTTGTTCCTATATTTTGAAAAAATTATTTCAGTACTAAATAGAATCACTACTTTGCATGTCACAAAGCATGTCAAATTATGCACATTTTAACTCACAAATACATTCAAAAATAAATGTTGTCCATTTGGTGTAGGTTCTGCTCTCTTATACCTTGTGAAGAAAAATGCTAAAGCACTACTGCTATACAGGAACACTATAACTATTACCGTACACACTAGTTGCTAAACTATCTGCTAAAAGGTCCTCCAGTAAACCACCACCACACCGCCATGCACATCACACAGGAACGGAGCACAAAGCTTAGCCCTTGCCCACCTAAGAAACGCCCTGCAGCGGAAGGGCCGCACTTGGAGGGCACACACACAGAGCATGGCTAAGCAAGTATCTGTTACTACCTCTCTTTTGGAAAGAAGTCACTCGCTCCACAACGCCTGATGAGGGAACATGAATGAGAGCAGGAGTGAGGGCGAAGGTGGAAAAGTTCAGGTAATAAAGGAATGAAAGCATCCACAGTAAAGGGTGCGAAATGAAACCTTTATGAAGTGTGTGGTCAGCAGAGGGCACACTAACCACAGTCACTTACAACTCTCAAATCCAACTGAGGCACGGCACGTTCTCACAAACATCATTTCCTTACCTGATTTCTTTTTTCCACTGGGTTCCCTGTAAATGAAGATAGGCAAGTTAGACATTCATGCTCTTTGGTAATAATAGTTTTTTTCTTAATGTAAAGACAGTTTTAGAACCATGACACGCTACTATTATGTGTTCATTTATAAACTATTATAATTTTTGTTGTTAATATTTTGAACTAGATTTTTCATTTTTATTTTAGTCAAAGTTTTAGTAATTACTTTCGGTGTTTTTTATTTTTTATTTACTTTTTCTTGTGTCTATATAGTTTTCAAAAAATAATATATTCATTTTAATTTTAAGTTATTTTAGTACTTTAACGTCAAAAGAAAACTAAACATTTTTGACAACTATGAAAAAATAAGTCCAATGTTTTATGTTCAATATATACAGTATATATATATATATATATATATATATATATTTTATTTCAATCAAACGTGTTATTATAATATTGCATTTAATTATTATGATTTTAAATCACACAATATAATTTGGTGTTTATACACAAGATTATTCTTTTTTTGTTGTTTTTTTTTCTTTCAAAAAATCCTAATTGTTGATTTGGTGAGCTGTAAAGGCTAGCAGCTATTTATTTTGATTTATTAATCAACCCCTCAATATAAATTAAGGCATCACTTTGACTGATTTTGAATGTGTGTGTGTGTGTGTGTATTGCATTGAGTGTAAACGCACTCTTTTGGTGGGTTCAGGTCTTCAGGACGCGTCTCAAAGAACACACGAACCTCCTCGCATTGGGAAATATACACTGGCAGCTGGATCAGGGCCTGAGGGGAAAATATACACAATTACTGGCTAATGTGACACATTCAGAAGCGGAAGTTGTTGATAAGATAGTCAAAAAATTATGAAGCAAACCAAAAGTAGTTGTTTAGATTATAATCTGTTTCTTCTACACAAATCTAAAACACATACCACCTAAATGCTTTCTTTATAGCATAGCATGCAAAAAGTCACATAAAAACAGAGACACATTTACACTAAACAGCAACTGGAAGTCATGCATTTCTTTAGTTTTTATTCTCATGATTTATTTTAACGCAGAACACTCTTAAATGTATAATCAGGAATCTCAACGCTGTGCTTTCATATCAGGGCATGACATGAGGGCAGATGGGCTGTGTGTTACTCTGCACTGATGGCAAGCTGTTTCTGCTTTATCAGCTGCACTTGTGCCTCCTGGCTGACAGAAGATGCTTTTTGCCATTGTATATTTTGGCAGAGGAGCTTTAATTTAATAAAGCTGAGTGCTGCTTCAGTGTCCTTCAGACGGACGTCCCTCTGAGTTATGACGGCTGACCTGACTGGAATATTAAAATTCACACGCTCGGACGCATCTGCTCAAGGTGCCCTTTTCTAACCCGGCTTTTAAACAGAGCCTGGGCCAATTTTTCACAATTACTCTGGCAATCACACGTTTGCCCAATGCTCAATTTTCTAAATGAAAAGGGTGTTTTGAATGGCAAAAACATGCTTGTTTTATTAAGATACAGGACGAGGCTGATGACCGGTCTAACTCTCAGCTTTAGTTTGCATGGAGATTGGATGGATATGGATCTTATTCATGTCGGTTTCCATGGAGATCACGGATGTGCACAGACTGATGCCTCCCCAGGGTTCAGCACCTGACCTCCTGCTCATTAGCATTCCCTGAAGACACTGGTGTATGGAGGCCAATTATAGTAAATGCACTCTGTTGGGTGGGTGCATTACCTTGATTGTTTTATGTGTGTGTATGCGGGAGAGAGAGACAGAGATGAATGTTTGTCTATATCGCCACAGAAGGGCATGCACTATGTTCATAAAAGAACAGGTTATTGTTCACTATACAGTACATACTATTTAAATAACACCAAACTCTGCGAGTGGGATCCAGTTGTGTCTTTTAAGTTTAATCCTATGAAGCCTACTATATTATATTTGATAAATCTATAAATACCTTAAATGGCATTACAGACCTTTCACCTCAATTAATATAGATCTGCTTCCAGCAATTAAACAGGAAACCGGTCAGCTGACGCTTATTTACTCACTGATGTTAATGCACACGACTGCAGTATGCATCACATGACCTCCACTCTCTGAATGACATCAATGACCCGCCATAAATCAGCAACACTGAGTGAAAGCCAATGGTTGAGCATCATGAAAGATCACCCTGCAGATTCTAGTCCTCTTTGGACTTCATGGATGTGTTTGTGTGAATGATACATTGAATATTATTGTCAATTCAATTGAATATTGTGTCTCCCTGTTATAGTGCTTATTTTGAAAAGCTAAAATATCCATTTTACTATACAGAATTTTGATATTATTTCACAACTTGGCTTAATAATCAGTTAGCAACTGGACTGGAAAGATAAACCCTGCATCCAAATATTCCTACTTTTTAAATATATAGTAGACGAAAAGCAATGTGTGAAAAGACTGGCTTGCTTTGGGGACACTTCATTTCCAGCAATATCGTCTGATTGCAAAGACACCATTTAAACTGAATTGAGCTGGATGATGACATCACTGAATTCAATAATGAAATGCCTTTAACTGAAAATCTTTTTTTTCTTTTATCTTTTAATTTTACATTATTGACACACTATTTTCCTTTTTTGATATTGTGCACTTGCTTTGACACAATTTACATTGTAAAAAGCGCTATATAAATAAAGGTGACTTGACTAGTATGTCTGAATTTATAGTATTCAAATATAGTATCTACTCTATGGAAGCAAATTTCAGCCATGGAATAAAAATACTAAATATAAAAAGGCAATTGCAACTTTCTCTCTTATCCCAGAATTGTGAGAAAATTCTCACAAAAAAAATTTAGAAAAAAGTCAGAATTGTGAGATAAAAAAGTAGCAATCGCCTTTTTTGTTTTTATTCAATGGTGGAAACAAACATCCACTCCGTATCCACATCTCAAGATAAATTTGCCCATTTGTTCCTTCAGTTTAAATTTTAACATTTAATGTTAAATTAAGGCTATATTGAAAGTAACCGATCAAAACAAGCCACTGGAATCAGTTATTTGGGGTCCAAATAAAACTGTCTGCCCAAAAGAATACATTAGTCATTCATAAATCACACTGCAGTGGTTGAACTATAGGTTTATATAGTTTACATATACAGAATGACAGCAAAAACATAAATGTATATTGAGTAGAACTAAAGAGGAAATACTGTGAAACAATGAAATGATGTTATTTAAAACAAGCCTACATCCAGTGTAGCATCATTTCTTCTAACCAACACAGGCCAGCACTGATTCATCAGCGGATGATGACACAGCTTGTTCACAGTAGATGTCCGGGAAGTGAGGAGTGCTTTGAATTACTGGAACTGAATTATGACTTTTAGACGTTTTTGGAGAACGTTACAGTCAAAAGAGTTGAAATCCTCCTTCACAGATCATGACCGCTCACACAAAAAACAACAACAACAAAAAAACACTTGAAGCAACATTTTGAAAAGCAGTTTTCTTTAGAAACAGCCCTTTAAAAAGCCATGATGTGCTGACGAAGGCTAACTCAGCGCAGCTCCAAACCCCAGCCCTAAAGCAGACATTACGCTGCCAAATTCCTGGCTTTTTTCCCCTCTTAACCCTTCCACCAAAAGCCTGACAGTCACTTAAGATGGAACAGTCTTTTATGTTAAGGAAATTCAATTCACAGCGCAGACCACCATAGAAAAACTGGCTTGAAGCAGTAGAATTTATACATGATCTCTCTGAAGTTAACCTACTTCTGCTTCCCACTCTGAAAAATCCCTGAAGATCTTATAAAAGGTGAGTTTGCTGAATGCTAAGATGTACATTACCATTTCAAAGTTTGGAATCACCAAGGATTTTTTTTTTTTTTTTTTAAGATACTGATACTTTTATTCAGCAAGGTTGCATTCAATATATCAAAAACGACAGTAAAGACTTTTTAAAAGTTACAACATTTCTATTTCAGAAAAATGCTGTTCTTGCAAACGTTTTGTTCAAAGAACCCTGAAACATGACACTGTATCCACATTTCATTAAGCAGCACTTAAAAAAATAAACACTTTGATTATAAAAATCAATGATAGAAATGTTTCTTAAGCAGCAAATCAGTATATTAGAATGATTTCTGAAGGATCATCTGACACTGAAATCACATGAAATGTAGCTTTGATCACAGAAATAAATTTGACTGTACTAAAGCATAAAAACACATGCATTTAGGAAACAAAGTCCACATACGTGCTTCTCTGGAAAACAACACAAAAGCCAGTTTTTCTGCTTTGAAATGTGCTTTCCGTGTCAGAATGTCTGTTTTTGTTTTGGTCTGTGTGACTCCGCCCACTGCCAGTTTGCGCAATAGTATTTAGACAGACCGGGTTGCCAGTTGGTGGAAAATACAGCATACTGCAGCCACTGAAGCCACCGAATGACCTGCATCAGAGATCGCAGATTCTACCTGACCTAAAAGCCTCAGCATCCATTGAAAAAGCCTTATGTCCAGAGGCTTATTAAAACATGGATAAATCAACTTACAGTGTAAAGGTCATTGCACACTGAGTCCGAAATTTTCGCATGCGTTTTTCCCGTATTCCCCATCCTTTCTTATCAAAATGCATGCTACGGATGCAAAAACGCAGAAAATCGAACCTGATCCGAATTTTTTTTCGGCAGTGTGCAAACGTGATTGAAACAACATGAGGTCGTAATTCGGACGAAAATTTCGGACTCAGTGTGCAGTGACCTTAAGGCTCGTCACCTAACATTGTCAATTGCTCTCGTTCCTTTTGCGTGTCCTCTATCTGGTAACCCGTGTGAGCATCAAGCCCAGGAAGGAGGTGGGAGAAACAACACGCTCTAATAATTTTAATTTGGACTGCAGTACCCACTAGCTGTCCAATATTACATACTTCCCTTTTAAAGGGTCATATGATGCGATTTCTAGTTTTCCTTTCTCTTTGGAGTGTTACAAGCTGTTTGTGCATAGATAAGATCCCTGAAGTTACAAAGACTAAAGTCTCAAAACCAAAGAGGTATTCTTTATAAAAGTTAAGACTCGTACACACCCCTCTAAAACGGCTCATTCAAACACGCCCCCACATGTCTACATCACGATGTGGGAAGATTTGCAAAACACCGCCCAAATGTATACACAAAGAAAGAGGGTGTAACTATTATTCTCACTGTAGTATTGTTGCTGCCGCCGGCGCCATGTCCTGGAGCTGTGTTTCGTTGTGACTTTGCAAGGACAGTCTGGTGCTTCTGACTCACAGCCTGTAAGTTTGTTTTCTTATTTAAAAAATTTGCCACTGACGATTCAAATGCGAGTTTTGAGCAGTATAGAGTAGGTTTTGTTGTTTGTCGTTTCTCCGATCACAAATGCAGGCATGGTAATGTTTACGCGGCACGTAATAAGACAGCGTAAGTAATTATGTCCTCACTGAATGCAACAAATACCTCGTTTATAATGAGTTTTATTGTTTTTGTGTCATCGTGCCGGGACACGGCATCACAATACGGTAAGGGGCGTAATATTTCTGTCTCACGCTTGAGGTATTCAGCCAATCACAACGCACTGGATAGCTGGCCAATCAGAGCACGCCTCGCTTCTCAGAACGATGAGCTTTGTAAAAATCGATGCGTTTCAGAAAGTCGGAGCATAGAGGAGCAACAATTATGTACAGTATGTGGAAAATGATGTGTTTTTTAACCTTAAACAGCATAAACACATTGCATTACACCAAATACAAAAAATAACATTATTTTTAGCAATGTCATATGACCCCTTTAAAATGTATTAAAAGGTCATAAGCATCGGGGGTGACATGAACGGATGTTTTTTTAGGGTGACTTCTGCAGCATGGACTGGGCTGTGTTTTAAAATATTATAAATAATAATATTGAATAGCGTTCATTTTGCCGTGTAAAATTAATGCTCGCGACAGGTGAGAAGGTTGTTGTGTGTGCTGTCTGTTTTCTAACTTACCCTACAGTACTCATTAATGGGTTTCAGTCGTTTCATGGCCACGTCTCGGATGTGGCTTCTTCTGAAGAGAATCTTGCCTGTGAGGAAATAAAGACGATAATCACAAACACACTCTGCATTCGCCAGCATCTTCATTCTCAAATTCATCAGCACTCTTTACAGGGTTTGAAAGGCAGTTTAGGGAAACTTTTGGGAATGTCCCTTCATGCTTTATAACCATTTTATCAGATGCTGGAAGACCACAAGCATGAAACTTGCCCAAACAAAGATTGTGGCCCATAAAACAATACCAAGAAATGAACACAAATGAGCCTCTTAAGTTTTATGACTCATATCCTGCTGAACTAAAACCATATACTGTGGTCCATTTTAGCTGAAAGAAGTAAAATATAAAGTGAAACGTGGGAAAACAACAAGACTATCCCACCCAAGGCCCCGGGTCATGGGTTTTTTAGCAATGGCACATTCAGAAAAATGAGGTGGAAAAAACCTTGGTGTGTGTGATGTGGTGCATATGTTTAAATGTGTTGGGCTAATGCCCATGTATTTACAACAAACCCTGTTCACACTGTATTAACTGCCACATCAAGTGATCAGGGAAGACAGATAACCGCTCACACCTGGCATTAACATGTGGTTCCTGTGATCAGATTCTTAATTAATGCATCTGTTAATGCATCTGTTCAGACAGACACTTGCATTTCTTTGAATCTCTTCCCCGGTGCACTGCGAATGAAACTAGCCAACTGAAAGCTGCGTAGTGCTTTGTGTACCTGATATGCAGCGGCTGTTCTTGTGCTGGGACCATGTTGTTTGGTTTCCAGTTTCCTCTGCTGGTTTTGCAGTCATTTTGTAGTTTTATTTGTGTTTGGTTACCCTTGATTGTCTCCCCAGGTGTTTCTTGTTATCTTGTTACCCAGTCTGCATATATACCCTTGTGTTTCGGTGTATTTGAATGTATATACATATTTACATGCTCCTGGTCTTTATATCCTGGTTTCTTGTGCTGGGTTTGATTTTTACAAATTAATGCTACAAATTAATATTGTAGTGATTTTTAATTACCGGCACTTTTTTGACTAATTACATTTTTCTCATAAACGTTTAGTTTTGAAGGGCTGAAGAGAGAAATTTGACTTTTCTTTAACTTCCTGTCTATAATAATGAAGAAAAAGGGGACCTTTTAACAGTGTAAAATTTAGAAATGTAATTAATTTTAATATTTCTACATCATCTAAGTTATTTGAAAAAATGTAATTACTATTATAAACAATATCAACAATACTCACCATTGCACATTATACAAAAATGCACGCTAAGGTTGATCGGATCAGATCTTTATTCTTTATAAAAACATGATGAATGTTTTAAAGCCGATGAAACAGGTATTAAACTATTAAAATATATCTTTATTAAAGTAAAATGATGTTTTCCCCCTGTATCCAACCCCACATCATTAATGGGGCACACAAGTTGTCCAAACTGAAGAATCATCATTCTATATCTCGTTAAAGACCGCTGACAGTATCTGTTTTTAATGGACAAATGATACAATGCAATCACTTCTTTAACAAGTGTGTTTGTAAAGCTCACTAATTGATGTTGAGTGGTGTATTTGAGGCTCAGCTAATTACAGGGGTTTCTGTGTAGACTGTAGACAAAGTGCTGTGTCAGTAAGTTGAGACACTGGTTAAACGGTTGTAAAGTGCTGGTATGTAAGACAACATTCAGGTGCCTGTAGACTGTCTGATCCACAAGCAAACAAACCTTCCAGGCTGCTTAATTACAGCCAGGTGTTCAGTCTAAACCAATCAACTGTAACATTCTGGACTTGCTGTAAATGATGCCAAGCTAATTCTGTATATACATGTCATAAAGCCAAACCATGTTTGCTGGAGGTCTTCAGTATCTGGAGAAAGCTATTTGATAGCATTTCCAATCATCTAAATGCCAGTCGCTCACTATGTGACTTGAAATCTTTGCTCATGGTGCTTCATAGGCACTCGATTCTAGCTGCTGGATTGGTTTGTGCCAAAAGAATTGACTGAATTTCTGTTGACTATGAGTTGACTTTAATGCATGTATAGAAAGGGGAATGATGTTTACCTGGTAAAAAGGGAATGATTCTGCGTTTTGGATCCTTCTGTCCACCTTCCACAGGGAATTTATCCAGAAGCTCCATCTGGAGAACAATAATATTAAAGTTTAATAGCAACTCATTTCAGTTTTGCAGTGTAACACTTCTGAGTAGAACTGGCTGTAGAGCAGGATTCGAATAATTGACTGGATAGTGAAAAAGCATAACTACATGTGATTTTGTAGTACCAGATGATTTGCACCAGAGGTTGCTGATTATAATGCATTCAACAAATGCTTGTTCCCCCTCCTTCCTGATCTGTATGCGTGGCCTGCTCTACATAGACATACTGACATAATGGAACATTTTCCCTCCGTTTATACTCCGGTCCTGAATGCCCCGTAATGTTCACTCCCAGCTATACGTTATTTTCATTTGCTGGCACCAATTAACATTTTTCTCCCATCTGTAGCGTTTTGGTTACAGGCCCTTATTTTGGTGCAAAAGCAGCTGTGGACCAATGAAATCACACCTGTGCCTTTCCAAAGTGTAGCGCTGAAGTAGATCATATGTGCATTTTACACATTCATGCACTGATGACTATAGCAGAGCTTGAATTCATCAGCTGAGCGACGTTTTCCAGCAAAGCAGTCCTATACAGTCAGCTCCGGACGTAATCAGACACTGTCTTGAGTTTGTGCGCGTTTGCCTTTATACACCACTACAATGGATTTGAAATAAAACAATCAAGATGTGATTGAAGTGCAGACTTTTAGCTTTATTTTGAGAGGATCCATAAAAATGACATTTACCATTTATGAGTTACAGCCATTTTAAGCAAAGTACCTCCATTTCAGGAGCTCAATAGTATTTGGACGGTTGGCTAAGAAGAGATTAATCGACCACGTGCTGTGCATTCCCTCGTTACTGCAAGACAAATTAAGCAGATTAAAGATCTGGAGTTGATATGAGGTATCAAATTGGCATTTGGAAGCTGTCTGACTGGTGCTAACAATATGAAGTCCAAGTCTCGATGAAAGTGAAGGAGGCCATCATTAAGCTAAAAAACAACATTAATCTATAAGAGAGATAGCAAAAACCTTAGGTGTGGCCAGATCAACGGTTGGCTATATTCTTAAGAAGAATGCAAGCACTGGTGAGTTCAACAACACCACAAGGCCTGGAAGACCATGGAAGACCACAGAAGACAACTAAAGTGGATGATCACAGAATCTTTTCCTTGGTGAAGAAAAACCCCTTCATAACATCTACAGAAATCAAGAATACTCTGGAGGAGGTACCCATGAATGTCAACACCGAGGGTTTACAACAAGGTGCAAACCACTTTTTGTGGAACCTCTTCAAATAAAGCTAAAAGTCTGCACTACAATCTTGATTGTTTTATTTCAGATTTATTGCAGTGGTGTAAAGGCAAAAGCACAAAAACTCAGTCAGTGTACGAATACTTCCAGACATGACTCTTGTTCTAAAGGCCCAAGTTTACTTATAATGAAATAATAACATAGAGCTAACTAGAAAAAAAATATGGTGTCATTTTCAACCCAAGCTCACTGTGGTGACATTTCTGCAAAATATTCGAAAGGTTTTGCAACTCCTTCGAACAGTAATTCTGTAATTCAAACAGATGAACGTGATTCTGGCAACATTTGATTCAGTTGGTTCTTATACTTAACATGAAATCAGTGGCGTTAAAAAGTTAATGTTCTATTGCTTTTGAAAATGTTCCACCTACACTAAACTTGACCCTAAATCTAAACAATACTGTTAACAAAAGCAAGTGTGAGATAAATACACATTTGCTAAAGTAACCGTGCCATTTCAGCTTGTTTTTACACGTCTTCACTCTGCAATACAAGTTCAGTGCTGTACCGGGTGCGCTACAGAGCACGTTTACTATATCAGAAAAGCCATAAATATGGAGCTGATTATATGATGCAAATATCAAAATATTAGTTTACAAAACATACATTACAGTAAAAGTGTTTCGAGGTCATATTGTGAATCACACAAAAATAAGTGTTTATTAATTGATAATCTGCCCCTGTAATCAAAAAGGAACAAAAGTTGTTAGCATTTTACGACTTCTAGTATTAATTTCAGCCAGAACTGCAGTGAATTGTATGTATAGGTTGGTCACTTTAGGACATATAATTATGTCGTGTAATTAATTTTGGTCATAAATGTAATGTCGACTTAATGAGCCGAAAAAGGCTGCATGATGTCATGTGTCTGATCTGGAAGTGCATTTAAATAAATGACATATGTATTGTCTAATAAAACAAATAAAAGCAACAGATATAATGAAAAAGCTCACTGGTTTTTAACAAACTTTTGCTGTAAACACCAAAGGAATGCACACATTTAAACGCTGAACCTTAATGATGCCTTAGTTCTCGCTCATGTCTGTTTCGAGACTAATGATGAAGCAAAGGGATACGTCTTTCTGCCAGACAAAGCTTTTACTGTTGTCGGCTCATTTATTAAGCTTAAGAACAATGTCTTCTACTGTGACTCAGCACCATCAGAATGACGAAACACTTGATTTCCGCACAATAAATGAGTTGCATAAAGACTTTTCTGAAATTTATTTTGCTCCATATAACCGAATCCACATTTTTCAAATAAAACTTGACAGCTTCATAATGCAGGAGTTCACAGTCCAGTGTTCTCCAGTACAATGCATGTGGGCATTAGATAGACTGCAGTGGACCAGTGAGTTACATAAATAGCCTCCATTGTAATGGCACTATTTTACATATTATTATTACATAAACAGTATGCACACTACCAGTCAAAACTTGGACACACCTACTCATACTTTACAGTTTTCCACATTTTAGAATAACTGCAAGGCCATCAAAACAAACGGAAGTACAGAATGGTGTAATGGTCCACAGATTTAAATATATATAATAATATAATATAGCCAGTTACTTTATTTAAACTAAACTAGTTCTAAACAAAGCAGCTGTGTGTAACAGTGTTAAATCAGGTTTTTTTTAATGGTTCAAATTCAAGAACATTACCGTTAAATGTTGATAAACTGTGAAATTTTTTTGTAATATTTAAGAGGTTTTCTGATTACTTATTGAACATTTTGATAAGAAGTGAAAATTTCCTCAAGAAATTACTTGCCATGACTGTGATTTTCTTGTCTGTTTTTCTGTTCAAACTCTAGGTGAAAAAGCAGCATTGGGTTGGAAAAGGAAGGAAGAATTGATTTTTATGGTCAAATCCTCACTGAGATTTACGCATCCTGTGACAGGTATCCTGATGGGAACAATGGTAATTTCCTGCTCTACCACCATTACTGCTGCTGCTTATCATCATATCATTCACTGACAACACTGACAGGGTCACACACTGCCCAGATAACACAAAGCAGTCCTTTTAAAGTGATAATTCACCCAAACATGAAAATGTGTATTACGAAAAATGCTGCTAACAGTTTTGGTTACTGCTGACTTGAACTGAATGGAAAATATTAGACATTTCTCATAATATCTTGCTTTATGTTCCACAGAAGAAATGAAGTAATACAGGTTTGGAATGACATGAGGGTGAGTAAATGATGACACAACTTTCATTTTTGCGTGAACTATCTCTTTAAATGAACGATTTACCCAAAATTTGTGTCATAATTTACTTACTTTTGCCTGCCATAAAACACAAAAGGAGAAGTTTAGCAGAATGTCCTGGCTTCTCTTTTATAATTGCGTGATACTCATTTAGTTTGGACGGCTAGATAATCAATACTGAGCAATACTGTCACTCTGGACTATGTGGTTGATCTGTTGTGTCTTTAGTATTGTGTCCGTTGTTATTTAGTTTGCTTGTTCTGTTTAGACGTACATTAATGTGTACGCTTGAGAAGTGAGTAGTAACTCAGTTAATGCATCATCTACATGATGACCCCTCAAGGAGAATAAAACAGCTTCTAGAAGACTAATTTGTCTGGATTCTTCAAGTGTACACCATTTTAATGAAATTTTTAAAATAGGTCTGAAATGATTAGTCGACATTATCAACATGATCGACAAAAAACAAAAACAAATCAATTATTTTTGATCTGATATGAGCTAATGTAAGGGCCTGCAATAACACGGTTTGATCACTGTGGCGCTGTAGCACAAGACTGTAATGAAATTGACCGTTCACAGGGAGTTTGACTGACAGGTGATTTGACCAATCATAACGCAGAATCTGCCATGTTTGTCTGACAAACCAATCAGACAGGAGAGTAGATTAACGTCGGTGGACTTGACGTTGAAATACGGTGTGTGTTGATGTCTTTCTGCAGTTGAAACGAGATCTCTTCTGATTCATGTTCATTCATGCTTATTTTGTGCTTTAACTAGTAAAGAGAAAGAGATGATCGGTTCACGTGCCGCTTGAACTGAAATAAACACACACACAACAAATATAACAGTGGTGAGAAAACAGCAGTTAAGAAAGCATCTGATCTTAGTGATGTGGATGTTTGCACAAGATCTGCAATCGGCACATTTATATAACTCTTTATGCAAAAGACAGCATACAAGGAATAATAATTGCTAGATTAATAAATCATCAAAATAATTGTTTGTTGCAGCCATATTTTTCAAATGTGCTGTTCATTTTTTATGGGTAAAAAGATATTTTGAAAACTAGTGGATAAACAGTTGCTGATGGCCATCGACTCCCATTGGATAAAAAGAAAAACAAAACGATGGAAGCCAGTGGTTATCGGCAATTAATTGTTTGGTTCCCCACGTTCTTCAAAATATTTTGTTTTGTGTTCAAGAGAAGAAATAAACTCATACAGGTTTGGAACAACTTGAGGGTTCATCCAAAGCTTTTTTTTTTTTTTTTGTGGAAAAAAGCAGCTATTTTGCTAAACACCTCATGCTGTGGTCCACAGAAGTAAAAAAGTCCAACAGGTTTGGAATGACATGGAAATGGGGAAAATTATGATTTTGGGTCAACTAACTACAGAGAGTCTCATTCACAAACCGCTCTCGAACTGGAGTGCTTCTTTAGACCCGGTGTTTTCAAGAAACGACAGTCAATCAGCCCTTAATCAGAGCAACAGCCGTGGATGTGAGGAACTGAGAACAAGTCAAAGCTGCCAAAACTCCAGTAAATGTCTCCTTTATGATAAATCCATACAGTCAGCTCTTCTTGTGCTGAACAAAGAGAAAAGCCTCCCTGCATGACAGCCGTCTGTCTGATGTGATGAGCAGACATGGATCTCTCTGGAATCCACGCATGTTAATCACATCCATATGTCTGGGAGCCACTCCTGAGCTCGTGTTCAGCTAAACTTCAGCTGTTTGCAAAACTAAGCGGCTGACATGCAGCGCAATTTATGTTTATCACCATCTAAAAAACAGACATGCTTTAACATTTGTTTTGTGGCTAGATATAATTTGTGTCTATATGAATATCTTTACAAAACTGGTTGTCTGGGTGAAAGATTGAAAGGATGTCTAGACTGTGAGCGGGAATCTAGAGCTGGGATCTAGAAAAGCAGCAGCTTAATTATACTTTAGTTTTGATGTTATGCAACTTTTTCTACATAATTCCCTTATTTGTGGCATTGTATAGTGTTATAGTGATCCTTGTAAAATAGAAGTGCACTTAACTGTAGTATATGTGCACTTGTAGTGTACTTCAAATCTTAAAAATAAATTTTAGTACTTGCAGATAATATATTATTAATGAAATGCAATGCCACTTTCATGACTTTGTTTCTTAACACACTTAAGTAAACATGCACTTTGTAATGTTGAACTTAAAAGCTTTACTTTAAAGCACATTTTAAATTATGTTTTAATTACTAACATATTAAACTTCATGTAATGTACTTTAATTTTAACTGTAGTGCGTTACTGAATATTACATTTAAAGTTACTTTATTTCAAATCTTTAACATTACAAATGTGTTTAAATACGACATACAAGTTTCAATAAATATCTTAATTTAGAAAATATATAAATTCCACACACTATGCATCATAATATTTTATTTATTAATATTTTTATATTTATGAATATATTTATCAGCCTTTCTCAGATATCTATATATTTTGTAGTTCCTTTGCACCTATGTATTATTCATTATGCAAGGCACTATATTTATGATTGATCATATTTTTGGTTATTTTTAACAATATTTCACAAGACAACAGATGTAATTATGACATTACATTTAAAGGCGTACTTACATCCTACAAAAAAAAACCTTGCAATTAGTTTAACTAATTGCATTTAATATTATCTTAAACTACAACACATTTTCAATTATTTGTAAATAACATGCCATTAAGTGTCTGGAAACATTACATTCAATTAAACTTAGGTCAGTTATTTTAAAGTGTATGACTCCCATAATAAGTAAATAAAATGATATGAAAGAATAATTGAAGTCGAAGTAATGCATCACTGTGATTAAATACTGTTAACACTTGCAATCCCCAAACTTGTGGAATGAATGAAAGTGTGTGTTCCACCATTTGTGAAGAGATTCTCCAATCTCTGAACCCCCAGAACTATAAAAGAGCGTAACCACATTCAGACGGCTGTCATAAGATCCGCTTCACTACTGAAGCGCATTAGTGGTTATTTACCCTCTGCATGTCCTGCCTCACTGCTGCTATGTGCTGCATCAGCACTAGAGTTCCTCAAAAACAGCAGCAAAGAGTGAAAGAAATGGAGGGAAAGTTGAGGAAGAATACATTAAAGCAGTCACATGCGTCATAGGAGAGAGACCTCAAGAACGAAAAATATGAGTCAATGCATGCCCATCAGTGGGAATGATTCATTCACATTCAAACATCAAAGCTTTTGAAATGCATTATCTTATTATATTAATTGCAATGTGTATAAAAATGATCACAAAATCCACACCAAAAGCTTCCTTTTGAATGATTACAGGTCTGTGAGAGCCAGAAATCTTGCTTGTTTGTAGGTGACCAAACACTTATTTTACAGAGGAATTTACCAATTAATTCATTAAAAATCCTACAATGTGATTTCCTGGATTCTTTCCCCCCATTCTGTCTCTCATAGTTGAAGTGTACCTATGATGAAAATTACAGGCCTCTCTCATCTTTTTAAGTGGGAGAACTTACACAATTGGTGGCTGAATAAATACTTTTTTGCCCAACTGTATATACATTTAAAAAATAAAAATAAAATGACAATCAAGGTAAATGCTGTTTTAATTAATACTGATGCACACCTCTTGTGCTAAATATATTATGATATTATAAAATATTATAAATTAAAAATATTAAAATATATAAATATATAATTTTCTTAAAAAAACATTATAGGAAACATTTATAGACCTAGGAGTTCACTATTTGAAGAGGTTGTACTTTCCCATATGGCTCACATTTCAGGAAGCTGTGGAACAGCTCACCGCGGGGATTTCTGACCATTTCTACAAATTTGGTGAATAGCTTCAGTTGTGCTTAATGCTTCTAATAATAGTGGGTTTCCGTTATAAACTGTTTGCAAGGTTTTGGCTGCTATAGAGAGGAAGATTCAGCACAACTGAACACCGTCATCTCACAGGAAGTTCAGATACATTTGGACAAGCCTTGAAGTTTAGTTTAAACTGTGTGTCATTTATTTCAAGTGTTGAACTGGTGATCTCAACTCAAGAGCCTTCTGATCTTACTTTTATATTATTAATATTAATTATCACTGTCAATAGATTAAATACGCAAACTCATTTATGATTAATCACAATTTATAAATCAATATTTGAAAATAAATGAAATAAATCCCATGATATGGGTTAATTAGGGCACAATTAGATACAGTTTAACACATTCCTCTAACTTGCACTAATGAACGCTTTACATTAACATGAATAGAATTCAGAAAAGGAAGTGGTTGATTTATTTCTGACAAGCTGTGTTAAACTAAAAGGTTTAATTTGATCCATTGCAATGTTACATTTATGAAGGCCAGATTGTGAAGTCTGATTGCAATGAACTGCTATAAAGAAATGAAATACAGACAGTGAGGTCTACTCAAACTGAAATAAAAGTAAAAACAGAAAGTAGAGATGTAATTTCCATTCTGATGTATGATTATTTTTATCTACTTTATTTGATAAAACCTATACAAAACATAAACATACGAATGACCAGTGTGCTCCTGTGTAGTAAGTGTTGGTAAAACATCAGAAAATCTGCAAGTGCTATTTCTAGGACATTGTGATTCTGGATGAGATGTCATTGTGCAACTCATGAAGTTTCTATGATCAAAACAGGAAAAGTCCCAATCATCAGTGACTATGATGATAAAGCGTCCAAACAGTGTTTGTCAAGAAGCATCAGACTAAGCAATCTGGAGCTTACAACCATATTGTACAGTGCAGATTTATTTTTAATCAATATTATTGTCTTTTTTAAATGTTATACTTCAAATGACAAAGCAAACAGAGCAGGGCTACGTTTCCTAAAAGCATCATAAGCTTAAGTACTTCGTAGACCCATTGAAACCAATAGAGCTACGAACAATTTAGGCTTAAGATGCTTTTGGGAAACGCAGCCCCGACAAGTAAATATTGCCAATCCAAGGCATTGCTTCATCACCAGTGTTTCTCAACTGCTGGCTCGTGAGCCAAAAGTGGATCACAAGACTGTTATGAGTGGGTGGCGGAGCGTGCAGTCAAAGAAACAACAACAACAAATGCAATTCTGTGTTGTTCTTCTGACGTGAGGCTTTTCAAAATAAAAGCCTCCCATCAGATGAGACTTCTGTCAAATGCAGTTTGAAACACATGTTCAATGTCTTCCAATTCAGTATCAGATGAGATGTTAGGAGTCAGGCTATTTGTCAGTGTCATTATTATAATGTTATCTTTGTAGCTTATGACATAAAAAGCCTCTCTCACCTCAGTAAAACTAACTTTCCTGTCCCGTCAGTCGTTTTATTAAAAAAAAGTTTAATCATTTTATTAAAAAAGTGCAAAGAAACTGAGCAGAAATTCATACAATAAATAGTATTGTGCGTCTCTTTCTGTAGTGCGTCAGTTCAAGTGGCACATGAACCGATCATCTCTTCCTCTTAAACATGAATAAATAAACATGAATGAACATCAGAAGGTATCTAGTTTGAACTGCGGAAAGACGTCAATACACATTTTCAAGTTCAAGTCCACTGACATTAATCTACTCTCCTGTCTGATTGGTTTGTCAGACAAAAATGGCAGATTTTGCATTATGATTGGTCAGATCTCCTGCCAATCGAACTCCCGGCGAAGGCGAAATTAGTATAGCAAGTTGTGAAATTACCAATAAGTACCAATAAATAAAACAATAAAAAGTGGTGGCTCATAACAACTTACTAACTACATTGTATTCACAAAAACTAGTGTGTGACTGCTATTTAATAGCCCTACAGCCCTACCCCTATCAGTATACTGTAGGTCTGTAATCAGTATACTGATTATACTGACCTTATCAGTATTAATAATTCAAATACAAATTTAGGAATTAGGTCAAAGTTCTAAAAAAAAATTAATTAAATGTTGGATTGTGGCTTAAAAATGTGGGTCAAATGGCCAAACCTGTTGAGATCCAGTGTTCTATCATGTGCACTGGTCTGGTCACATATCTTAAGTATGTTTGAGCCATCAGTATGAGGACTTTTCCTGTTACAGCACTGAAACAGCCCATCTAATTCTTACCACAAATCCATGCTGATCTCTCCAACTGCTAAGCTTTCAGTTCTACACATGACATCAAACTCGGTTGGCGTTACTTCTTCAGGGTTTCATTGGCAAAGAACAGCCACGCTGGTTCAGTTCTCCTTTTAGCCTAAAGGACGCTGATATTTGTATTTGCATGTTTATCATAGGCCTGGACGATAAAACAGTATCGATATTTATCGACGGTACACCTTCATCGATAACAATAGAAAAAAAGTTTGATATAGGCACGTGCTATGAGTGACACAGACAGCACACACGAACACATGCTGAAATGAGTGCTGCGCCTGCCAGTGATGAGGAGACTGTGCCATAAAATGCATTGATACAATATTTGAAATTGTTCTCTGATATCTACATAGAAGGTATGTGGCTTAGGTAAGGGCACAAATTCTCCAGAAATGGTTTTACATGTGCATTTACAACCCTAGGATTTGTCCCTAGAATGAAATGGTCTGTTATGATCTTATTTGGAAGCGTCATGAATGATAACGAGCTTTGCTCTGATTGCCTGTTTACAGTGCGGCTCATTTCAGTAGCTCACACAGCAAACAGATCTCTACTGTCCAGCGTGAACAATGGAGAGATTAGGCATCCAACCTTATATGTTTGAGCCAGTATCAGACAAAGATACAGATTTTGAGAGATTTTACAAGAATGTTTAGTGTCTGTGGTCTGAACATGATCCCTGCGATCGAGACGCTGGTGGAGTGAACGAGGCTTGAGAGAGAGTTGTGAGTGAGGGCACGGCTGCAACCTCTGTGTTTCCAGATCCAGCTGTTATAAGCATTTTCGGACTTGCCTTTTCACTCTTTTTGACACTTTAGAAAGTTATTAAAGTAGGATTTTGCAGTTTAGGGTCAGCGATATCTTCATCTTATCTTAATTGCAAAAGATTTGAAATAATTTTTGAAATTTATTTTTACGGAGTAAAAAAGTGTTTTTACTGCCTTGTTGGCCTCCATACACCAGTGTCTTCTTGGAATGCTAATGAGCAGGAGGTCAGGTACTGAACCCTGGGGAGGCATCAATCTGTGCACATCCGTGATCTCCATGGAAACCGACATGAATAAGATCCATATCCATCCAATCTTCATGCAAACAAAAGCTGAGCGTTAGACCGGTCATCAGCTGATCGACTGCAGCATCTGGACAGACCAGGGACTTATGTGAGGATCCTGTTTGTGGACTTCAGCTCTGCTTTTAACACCATCATCACGGACACACTTCAGAATAAACTGACACAGCTCTCCGTCCCCACCTCTGTCTGTCAGTGGATCAACAGCTTCCTGACAGACAGGCAGCAGTTAATAAAGCTTGGTAAATTCTCATCCAGCACCCGCACCATCAGCACTGGAGCTCCTCAGGGCTGCATTCTCTCCCCACTGCTCTTCTCCCTCTACACGAATGACTGCACATCTGAGGACCCCTCTGTCAAGCTCCTGAACTTTGCAGACGACACCACACTGATCGGCCTCATTCAGGATGGTGACGAGTCTGCTTACAGACAGGAGATTAAGGAGCTGGCTGTATGGTGCAGTCTTAACAACCTGGAGCTTAACACACCCAAACCTGTGGAGATGATCGTGGACTTCAGGAGAAACCCCCCTGCTCTCTCCTCACTCACCATCATGAACAGCACTGTGACTACAGTGGAGTCATTCAGATACCTGGGTACCACAATTTCTCAGGACCTGAAGTGGGACAATCACATTGAGTCCATTGTGAAAAAGGCCCAGCAGAGGTTGTATTTCCTTCGCCAGCTGAGGAAGTTCAACCTGCCACAGGACTTGCTGAAACAGTTCTACTCTGCCATCATTGAATCCATCCTCTGCACTTCAATAACTGTCTGGTTCAGCTCAGCTACCAAATCTGACCTCAGAAGACTACGGAGGGTAGTCCGGACTGCTGAGCGAATCATTGATACAACCATCCCCAGTCTCCAAGAACTGTACTTATCCAGAGTGAGCAAAAGGGCTGGTAAAATCACTCTGGACCTCTCACATCCAGCACACTCCCTCTTTGAACTGTTACCATCTGGTCGACGCTACAGAGCTCTGAGCACCAGAACGACCAGACACAGGAACAGTTTCTTCCCTCAGGCAATCCATCTCATGAACACTTGACAATAAACGCTGAACACACAACTCTATTATACATTATTTATTCACCACACTTTAAGGAACTAAGATGGCGGCGCGATCAGACGCAGCGGCTGCTCCGGGTCCCAAAGATGGTGCTTTTATGTCTTTTAATGTCATCTGTTCGTCTCCAAATAGTGTCAGTTTACCACTAACTCATAAGGAAATCACCCCAGAACTCATCTATGATCGCCAAAGTCTTTAGGATATCAGCAACGCATACGAACATCAACTCTCGCCAGCGGTTACTGAGAAGCTACGAGGCTTTTTGTTTACTGCTGAAGCCGGACCTCGAGACCGCAGCCTCGCCTACTGACACTACCCGCACAAGGCAGCGTCGCAAGCCGTGTGAGAGAGGATGGAAGCGCGGTAAGCGCGGAGGTATACGAGCTAGGCTAAGAGCTAACCCCACAAGACTGACGCTTCCAACACTCATGCTCTCAAACGTTCACTCTCTGGAAAACAAACTGGACTTAATTCAACTCAGTCGGTGTACACAGCATGAGGCAAGGGATTGTTGTGTGTTTGTTTTCACTGAAACATGGCTAAACGACAACATCCCGAACTCTGCCATTCAGCTGCACGGGCTAACCAACTTCCGAGCGGATAGAGATTCATCACTGTCTGGTAAGACCCGCGGAGGTGGCTTGTGTGTGTATATCAACAAAGACTGGTGTAACAATGCTGCGGTATTATCAAAACACTGTTCATCGGTGGTGGAGGTTATGTTTGTGAAGTGTCGACCGTTCTATCTGCCGCGGGAGTTCATGGTCATTGTTATTGTTGCGGTCTACATCCCTCCGTGTGTAAACACTAAGGACACGCTTTGTGAACTGTACAGTGCCATCAGTGAACAACAAACAAAAAACCCAGACGGCTTTTTCATCATAGCCGGTGACTTCAACCACGCAAACTTAAAGACAGTTTTGCCAAAGTTCTACCAACATGTGAACTTTGCAACAAGGGGAAACAACACACTGGACTTTGTTTACACAACAGAGAAAAACTCTTACAAGGCTGTACCCTGCCCCCACCTCGGGTACTCAGACCACATCACTGTTATGCTAATCCCAGCATATAGACTCAAACTCACCAAACCGGTTCAAAAGCAGATCACAGTATGGCCAGACAATGCCACCTCAGCACTGCAGGACTGCTTCCAGGACACAGACTGGAACATGTTTAAAGAGGCAGCCACCTACAACAACCACACAGACCTGCAGGAGTACACTGAAACTGTGACTGCTTACATCAAAAAGTGCACTGATGATGTGACAGTCACCAAGACATCACCACACGTGCAAACCAGAAGCCATGGATGACAGCAGAGGTTCGTGGGCTGCTAAAGACCAGAGATGAAGCATTCAGATCAGGAGATAAAGCAGCCCTCAAAACAGCAAGCCAGTCTGTCCTGTGGCATCAAAAATGCAAAACGGTCATATGCTCAAAAAAAAAAATCAACAATCACTTCACAGACAGCAGAGACACACGGAGCCTGTGGCAAGCCATTCAGACCATCACTGACTACAAGCCCCCACCACAGGCTTGTGATGAGGACACATCCCTCCATGATGCACTCAACCACTTTTATTCACGGTTTGAAATGCAGAATGACACACCTGCACAAAAACTGCCCACACCTCCCAACGACCGGGCGCTCTGTCTGTCTCCAGCCGACGTAAGGAAGACCCTATCTAGGATTAACCCACGCAAGGCTGCGGGTCCTGACAACAAACCTGGCCATGTTCTGAGAGACTGTGCTGCACAGCTGACAGATGTCCTAACAGATATCTTCAACACCTCGCTGAGCCAGGCAGTCGTCCCCACGTCTCAAATCCACAACAATCATACCGGTACCAAAGAAATCACCTGTGTCCTGTCTCAATGACTAGCGTCCCATAGCACTGACTCCAATCATGATGAAGTGCTTTGAGAGGCTAGTCATGCACAACATCAAAACCAGCCTCCCCAACACACTCGACCCGCTCCAGTTTGCATACCGTCCAAACCGCTCTACGGACGATGCAATTTCCTCCACCCTCCACCTGGCTCTTACCCACCTAGAAAATAAAGACTCCTATGTTAGAATGCTGTTCATTGACTTCAGCTCGGCATTCAACACAATAATCCCACAACAGCTCATAAATAAACTAAACCTGCTGGGCCTTAACAATTCCCTGTGTAATTGGATCCTGGACTTTCTAACCGGAAGACCTGAGTCAGTCCGTGCCGGCCACAACACCTCGAGCACTACCACACTGAGCACAGGGGCCCCACAAGGCTGTGTGCTCAGCCCGCTGCTCTTCACACTGCTGACCCACAACTGCACTGCCAAGTTCAGCTCCAACCACATCATCAAGTTTGCTGATGACACAACAGTGGTAGGTCTCATCAGCAACAACGATGAAATGCACTACAGAGAGGAAGTGGCACAGCTGGCTGAATGGTGTGGCACCAACAATCTGTCCCTCAATGTGGAGAAGACAAAGGAGGTTTTGATAAACTTCAGAAGAAACTCCGTTGACCACCCCCCACTGACCATCGACAGCTCGACTGTGGAAAGAGTCAGCAGCACTAAATTCCTGGGGGTGCACATCACAGAGGATCTCACCTGGACCACCAACACCATGTCACTCTCCAAAAAGGCACAACAGCGCCTACACTTTCTCCGCCGGCTGAAAAGAGCAAGTCTCCCTCCACCCATCCTCACCACATTCTACAGAGGCACCATTGAGAGTGTGCTGACCAGCTGCATCACTGTCTGGTACGGGAACTGCAGTGCTGCTGACCGCAAGACCCTCCAGCGGACAGTGAACACAGCTGCAAAGATCACCAGCAAAACCAACAGCATCGTGAAGGACTCCACCCATCCCTCCCACAGTCTCTTCCAGCTCCTACCATCAGGAAGACGGTACCGGAGAATCAGAGCCCGCTTCGCCAGACTGCTCAACAGGTTTTTCCCCCAGGCTGTAAGAGCCCTGAACTCAAATCACCCCGCCCCCCTCTGAAACCCCATGCAAACCCCTACCTCCTGAAACATGGACCACCCCCCAACCTTACCACACCAAAGAAAAAAACTGTATGGAACTTTTTTTTGTGCAATTCAAAGTGTGTTACACACAGGTGAGTGGGCCTGTACAAACCACCTGTAGTAAGACACTCTCCTCTATGTGCACTAGACACTTTACACACACTGTTGCGTGTACACAATCCCACAAAAGACTCCGCAATATATGCATATTTACATGCTCATGCACTACAAATCATCCTGCACTGTTCCCCAACCAGCTGCTTGACTCAAAATATCTTTCTTTGCACATGTACAGTATTTGTGAAGCATTCGTATAGCTTGTATTTTTTATCCTTTATTCTTTTAGTTTGTATAGGGTAAATACTTATATATAGTATACTTAGTTAAATCTGTCAGTAGGTTAGTAGTGTATAGGTTTATAGTGTTTTTTACTTCATTGTTGTATGTCTGTATTTATGTAGCACCGTGATCCTGCAAGGCACGACATTTCGTTCCACTGTATGTCCCCACATGTAGCGGAATGACAATAAACTTGATTTTTAATTAATTTTTTTCATTTCAAATTTGCTCATATCAGACCTGTACACACATAAATGTCTACATTATATATTGTGTTTTTGCTGTTTTGTACATTGCCTATTTGTATATTTGTACATTGTTCTTTTAACATCCTGTCCTGTTGCTGTCTTTCTGTTGCACTGTGGAGCTTCTGTCACTATAACAAATTCCTCGTATGTGTAAACATACTTGGCCAATAAAGCTCATTCTGATTCTGATCGGCACTTCAGCTCTTTGTATTAAGCAATGCATAAATACATTATGCTGTTTTGTTCATAATTGTTTATGCAATTTACTAAATTATATTTGATTTAAATGTTAATTTAGACGTAATGCGCGTTTTCAAAGAGCGTTAATTCATTGCATTTACAATTTAATGCGCTGCAATATTTTGCTTATTGCGTCCTCCTGTGGCTTCGGTAAACAAGCCCAATGTTTCCTTAAGACTTATTTAATTGGCATATAAAGCATAAGAAAGGAGAAATTTGTTTAAATTTTATTTTGTGTTTGACTGTTAAAACAAAAATATATATATTTGTTGTTTGTCTTAAACAACACAGGCAGACACTCTCTGTCAGTTTAAATCTAGATTAAAGACACATTTCTTTAACCTGGCTTACACATAACACACTAATACGCTTCTATTATTCAAATCCATTAAAGGATTGTTAGGCTGCATTAATTAGATCAGCTGGAACCGGGAACACTCCTCATAACACACAATGTACTCGTTACATCGTACTGAGAATGGCATCTATGCTAATATTTGTCTGCTTTTTTCTTATTCTGTTTCTCAGTCCGTGTCCGGATCAGATGGTGGATCGGTGCCTGGAGATGATGTCTGCGACCCTGATCGTCTCCGGGGACATATCCCCAGTGAAGACCTCGACTAAAAATACAATACAACTAAAAATAAAACAAAATAACAAAAAAATAAAATAAAATACCTAACTACATAATACTATTATTGTTAGAAATTGAAACAATATAAAAATAGAAATATAATACATTTATACATTTAAAATTTTAATTAAATCAATAATTAAACAAATAAACAATAATCTCCTGGCCAGAGGAGAACTGGCCCCCCGACTGAGCCTGGTTTCTCCCAAGGTTTTTTTCTCTATTCTGTCACAGAGGGAGTTTTGGTTCCTTGCCGCTGTCGCCTCTGGCTTGCTCAGTTGGGGACACTTGATTTCTAGTGATTATCGTCAGTTTGATTTCACAAATACTATTTAAACTAAACTGAGCTAGACAATGACATCACTGAATTAAATAATGAAATGACTTTAACTGAAAATTGAGTGTTTAATCTTATTATTATACATTACTAACACTCTATCCTCCAATCTGATACTGTTAAGTGCTTTGACACAATCTGTATTGTTAAAAGCGCTATATAAATAAAGGTGACTTGACTTAATAAATTGGGTAAATTAAAAATACAGTGGTTACATTTTTTTCTATTGCTCTTTGTTTTAAAAAAAGGTTATTAAAAAAAAAAAAGTGTCAATAATTGTTTATACCGAACAAAATGAAACATTATATTGTTGATACATTTTTTAGCTACATAGCCCCGCCCTAGTTTATCATCACAGTATTATTCTGGAACTAGTACAAAACTCACCTGAAGGTCGAAAAATTTACTGTAGCGCCTGAAAATGATCTCAGTGCTGCCATCAGACCAAGCCACTTTGATAATGTAAACCTAGAGTAAAAACAGAAAGAAAGAAAGTGAGTGTTAACCCAGATTTACAATTATTACACACAACTCTATTCATTTAATTAAGATAACTACATCAGTTATTGGCCCTCATCATTCCAAACCAGTACTTTGTGCTCTTTTCCATGCAACTTCAATGAATGAAGACTGGAGCTTCCAAGCTTCAAAAAGAATGCAGAAGCACCATAAATGTGTCTCTAATGAGCTGTGCATCTCTACATCTCATCTGAATCCATATTGTAGCTTTGACTATAATTTAAGTTGTTACACACTGAATATGTTCATGAGAGAAATAACAATTTGGACATTTCGTGAACAAACATTCTTTTTAGACAGCTGGTTGAGTTTACCAAAAAAAAAAATCACTAATTACTCACTGTTTCAAGAATTTGGTTGCAGTGATTAACAGCCAACTGGAAGAAAACATTATCACTGAGCATGTTTACATGCACACCAATACACTGATAACTCCAAAAAAACAGCTTATTGAAATAGCCTAGTTTACTGGAGTCCTCCTTCATCTCTTTGTGATATTCTGTATGCAGATATTAAGGTTATACATTTATGTAAGGCTAACATTTATTCATCCACCAATAAAAAAATTGCACTTAAAAAAAAAAGTTTAAGGTTAATGCAAATGCAATATTCAACTTTTGCAGCACAATTTGGGGAGGGAGGGGGTAAAAATAGCAGTTTTTCCAAAAAAAAAAAAAAGAAAAAAAGAAAGAGAAAAGAAAAAGAAAAAAATTCCAGTTTGCTGTGCTTGTTTGTAGGGCTGCAGAATTTGGCCAAAATATTGTCATTATGTATCAATATTAATATGTTATATATACTTTAACTAACATAATATTAATATAACAATATGACTAAAAATAATAAAATTTTAAAGTATTATTTTTATTACTATTAGTAGTAGTAAAATATATATAAAAAAATAAATTAGAAATATTACTATTGTAATATTTCACCATACAATTTAGAAAAAGAATATTTATAATTTTATTTTCAAACATTTAACCATCAAACGGCAGGTAGCTTAAAGCTTGAATTGTTGATAAAAACTTATTCCAAGTATGTGAAGATAACTGGCGCGTTGCATTCATGTTAAAGAGACCCAAACTGAGAGCAGATGCAGATGCAGAGTTTTACTATAAACCGAGCCGCTCATGTGTAAAAACACTCTGAAACACGCTGCACTTATGTTTATTTGATCAAAATTGCAGCTTTTGCACTAAGACATATTGCAATTTTGGTTTTATTTTGATTATTCGATTTTCTCCCTAAATATGAGCAAACATGACAATAGTGATGCTTGTCTTAGATCAGCTTCACATTCAACAGCTCTAGCGGACAGTTCTTGTTTATCTGTCCTTAAACAGTTAAAATGAAAACCATTCTGACGTTAAGTCTGCTTTTCCCTCCTCCGTCTGTAGTAGAGGGGGAAGGGAGTATTTTGTTCGAAGGAGAAAGGGCCGGTCTTCAGCAATGACCTGCTTGTTTGAGCAATACTTGATTTTCTCAAAGAATATAATGTTGATTTCCCACACATCTCAAATCAAGGGTCCTGTATTGATCAGTGTGACTCGATCCAGTGTTTTATAGAGCGTGTGCCGCAGGCTATTAGTGATGTTTATAGTAATCGACTTGCCTTATTGCAATGCATTCTGCCAGAGCAACACTAGTGTTGCTAATGATGTTTACAATGACTCTCTGAAACCTGGATCACAGGAGGGACAGCAATGCACACGGGCAGCTTTTGTGTTCATGTGCTGTTTAGTTCTGAATGACGTAAATCGGTGGCTTTATTATTCGAAACTGACTGATGCGTACTGACTGGAAATGCAGTATGAAAATACAGAAGCAGAATTAAGACTAAAATAAGCTCATGATGTGGACGTCATACTAGCCTGTGTTCCTGGAGCTCAACATGCCACGACCAAATCAAGGTCATGGGTGTGATTCCCAGGAACACACATACTGGCAAAATGCATAACTCGAATTCACTGTAATTCACTGTGGATTAAAATGACAGTCAGATGCATTCATGCTGATTTTCAGGGGGATTTTCCAGCCTCACTTCTGCTCAGATGGCATGCATTTCCCATTTCTGACAGTAGATGCTGATGTACATTTTCCAACCTACATACTAAAGCATGCATTACAGATTCTTCCGAGTGGAATAATAGTATGTTATAATTTTAGCTCTAATGTTCATAAAGCTGCAGGTCAACAGTTGCTAGCTATGAGCGTCCTCAGCATGAGATGACATCATCTATAGTTGGAGCAATACTGTCACTGCCATCAGTCTTTCATGACGCCGAAACACATTTACATTTTAGCCTTTGTTATAGGTTTTATTTTCAGCCTTACAAGCAACCTAGTAAAACTTGCACAACACTACGAATAAGATATCACAAACTGATCAGGAAAGAAGGTGATCAAAATGCTTAAAACCTCATGGGGCCTGTCAGTTATATAAATAAATGTATAGTCAATAAGTGAAAAAAGTATTTCAGTTAACTCCGTTATTTTCTGTCATTTTACTTTTTATTTAATATGAACTGCATTGTATTTCTTAATATGTATATTAAAAGTTCAGTGCTGACATTCTTATGCAAATATCCCTGTTTTTTGTGTTTTTTCATGATTCACACCCTGCACACATCCAAATCAAGCACTGTTCATCAAAAAGGAACCCAAAATTGCACCAAATTGCATAAATAAATAAATAAATGGCATTTAAAATTAAATAAATAAATAAATGCACTTAAATGTTGTTTGAATGCCAATTAAGCAGATTTCCCTCTAAAAGTTCTTAATATCAAATCTAAACTATTCTTTTAGTATTTTTTATTTTTAATATTCACAATAAGATTTCAGTTAGACACGCATTACTGTAAAAGTCACAGAGTACTACTGTAATAAAGAAAACTAATTAATGACATATTTTAATGTTTTTAGCATCAATTAAATGAAATATAACACATAAAACCCATCTTGTTTACTTATTTATTTTCATAAATCTTTTGATTTGGGAGTGAAATATGACTGGGGCATATATTCGACAGGTTTAGTGAAAATCAGCAAGTACAGAAAATAAAAAGGTCTAAATATTGAGCACAAATCAAACTGACAACCTTGAGCTGTAGAGGCTTACAGAGTTTAAAAGCTTTCAAATGATGTCTATTTTGTGAGTGGTTTATATTTTTATTTTTATTTTCTGTGGTAATAAGCTGCTCCAGTTAAAAGTGAAAAAACACAAAAAGTACAATTACTGGTAACCGCAGTAAATCAACTATCAATATCGGCCTGGAAATTCAGTACATTGCTGCATCTCATATGTGACCCTGCAGCACAAAACCAGTCTTAAGTCGCTGGGGTATATTTATAGCAATAGCCAACAATACATTGTATGGGTCAAAATTATAGATTTTTCTTTTATGCCAAAAATCATTAGATATTAAGTAAAGATCATGTTCCATGAAGATATCTAGTAAATGTCTTACTGTAAATATATTAAAACTTAATTTTTGATTAGTAAAAACCATTGCTAAGAACTTCATTTGAACAACTTTAAAGGAGATTTTCTCAATATTTAGATTTTTTTGCTCCCTCAGATTCCAGATTTTCAAATAGTTGTATCTCAGACAAATATTGTCCTATCCTAACAAACCATACATCAATGGAAATATTATTTATTCAGCTTTCATATGACATATACATCTCAATTTTGAAAATCTGACACTTAAGACTGGTTTTGTGCTCCAGGGTCACAAATGATAATTCTCTTCACATTCCTGTTTAATGCTCATATGAATGAACCAGTTTCTATAAAGCATAAGCACGGCCATAAAGGTAACTAGAAACAAAAAAAGCACATCTAGAAAGCCTTCTAAAGTTTCAAACAACTGTTATTATTCTGATCGGCAAAAGATGAAATAAAATACACAAAACTTTGGCTTTTTGAAGACTGGAAAAACTAAAGCTACAGCGGCCAAAACAGCATTTAATAACAGATCCCAGGCCAGTAGAGAGCAGCCGAGCGGGGTTACGGGTGTTGAAGGGTGTTTAAGGGTGTTCTAACTTTAAGGGTGTGGTGAACAGGACAAAAGGCCTTGAGAAACACAGCAGCTCAGCAAAGTACTCAAGATAAGTTTGTACAGCAGTTAGTAAACACTCTACCACTCTCAAAACTAACACAAATCTCACTTATGATATATATATATATACAAATATAAGCACATATGCTTGTGTGTGTGTCTAAGCTGAGCTACTAATGGACTGTCTTTGTTACACTGGTGCAGATGTGAAAACATCTGGATTGAGCCTGATACTGCAGTATAGATGATTTATAAGCCACAGCTGTCGGACACTTCAGGTGTTTGATACTCGATCATAGTTGAACACAAATACTCTTTTGGCGAGTTGATGTGTAACTTGATCCTCCTGATCGCATCTCCAGCCTTTGTTCAGACGAACCAGCGAAACAACCTCAAAAATACAGCACTAAACACTTTCATTAGGAGGAAAAGTTCATTAAAGATCTTTACAGATGTCAACTTACATAGTGTTTGTTGGGGTTTCTTCTCTTTTGCACGTCTTGAACAGTTACTTCTAGTACAGTCCGCCGTGGCATGTTGCAATAATCTCAGACTTGTTGATACAATGTAGCGTTCAGACCCACGGCAGACAATCTGATCAAGTTCTCCGCATTGACTTCTGGTCATTCGCTTGTTTCTGCGGGTTTATAGTCCACGTCGGGTTTCCTGCAGTCTGGACCGAGAGAACTCCCAGCCTATCCCAGCTCACCGACTCTTATTTAATTAAAGCCCAACGCGGTCGCGCATCTTACTATGGGAACGCGTGGCTCATGAATATTAAATACGACGTTCGCCGAATAACCTTAACTGATTGGCTCAAAGGTGGACATTGGTAAGTGGGCGTTTGCTAGCTGCCGAATTAATTATTCCAAATATGGTTTTATGAATATTAATTAGGCTACGTGACTTGATGATTACTGGGAAAGCCAGAAGACTTCATTAATATTCATGAGTTAGCCCTTCGCCATAGTACGATTCGTCATTTCGCTCATCCGAGACCAAACCAGAGGGAAAATTTAAAGGGGAAGCGCACAATTATTTCCATATTTTCACTGTTTGTGTGTGCAGAGATCAAGGCACAAATCTGCAAATATTTTAGCATTAAATATTAGCTGTGTAACAGTAGGAATACCAAAAACAGGGCCTGACATAATATTTTTTTTTTTTGTATTTCATATTCTTTATTCACAATCAATTGCACACGTTTTTGGGGGCTGCCTACAAAGGTAGGCCCTATAAATATTTATCAGTACAACAAATTAACAAGCAATGCGACGCAAACTACATTTTTGAGATGATCGAGAGAGCACATATCTCTTACTACGCAAGTAAAACATTAGTCAGCCAATAGAAAAAATAATAATAAAACAAATAAATAAAGACTGATGCTAGAAGCTTTAGTAAATGTCATATGGTGTCAGTCTCTCTCTGTGTTAGTTACCATTTGGAAAATAAAAATGGAGATGTAATAGCAAACATGGATGCCAAAATACAAACGACTTGATGTCTTCTCATTAAAACTACTATAAATAATTTAAATTCAAATCTATTTGTGGTTCATAGTCTGAGATGTCTCCTTTCACATCATTCAAATATGAAAGAAATGAACTGAATGAGAAGGTGTGGAGTAAATCTGAAGATAATAACAGCTATTTTATTGTTATTTCCCTGTTGTTCTGTAGATTCATGCTGCCATCTTGTGGTACTTTATTTTCATGAAATAAATACTTCATGAAAGGATTACATACAGTATATATTATTTAATTGCCTGTAAAAACAGTCAATTTGTCAAGTTATTTAAATGAATTTTGATGCCATGCACTATAAGTCCTAATGAAAGCATTAAGAATTGGTTTAACTGATTGAATGCACTGATTTAAACCCTGATTAAATGCATAAACACATCTCATATGAAGGCCGAGGGATCAGAGCCATCACACATCTGAAGCTCCAGGTGTGAGGTGATGCCAGAGAAACGCTCCTGTAGGGGTAACAGGTAACCCATGGCCTCTCCCTGAACTACAGAGCCAAAGTAAACATACGGACGGAGGTTGAAGATCTTCACACAATGCACTGAGGAAAGATAAATAAATAATATGGGTCAAAGACAAATAAGTATGTCTAGTTTGAAACTAGTTTAAAATGTATGTGTCAAGTCATTAATAATGTAATGTAATAAAATATGTTCCTACATGCATAGTTATTTTATTGACAAGGACAGTCTCATATACCTTTGTTATAGAGTTTGACACCATCATATTGAATGGAGTCACCTACTGCTCTCCCAACAGGACCACCCAGGTTTCCCGAAAAAGGAGCATTGATGATGCCATAATCACCACACACAATATCGATTCCCTTGTGGATCTTCCCATCACTGAGGACACAAGATAAATAATGCGACTCTAAAAGCACAGGCGAAGCAAGAGTAAGTTACTGTTCTGTTCTGGAAAACCCTTAAACAAACAGAGAAATGTTTTGAGAGCTCCACAGGAGCACAGTGTTTACACTTTTCATGGAAATGAAACTGTGAATGGCTAACTTATAGTTGTCTCTGCACTTTGACGGCAATATGAGCACATACAGTATTTTAACTTTATACATCATTGCCATTAAAAAATAACTAAATAAATAAAAGAAAAGGAAAAAAAATCTATCTAAGAGACGGTGTTATACTGTGAATATAGCTACCACTAAAGAGTGCTGTTAACTATAAATGGGATAGTTCACCCCAAAATTACATATACAGTATGTATGATTTAATTTTTGGGTGAACAATCTTTGACAATAGTTGTGGCAAAATAAGTTCTGTCATGACAACTCTCGGGGTGATTTGCATGGTAATGTACAGTACATGACAATGTTTATGTATTTGGTCTTGGCGGAATACATCTGCTGCTGCTGCAGAGCAAGTACCGAGCAAGTATACTGCCAATACATCCACAACATGCTGCCGTGAGCATGTAAGAAATACTGCTGCTGCACATATAACACATGAATAACCCCCATATAGCATATATGAATCAGCTCATAGCAGATCTATACAGGTGGAGCTGGGGAAGGTGGAGTGCACTGCTACAGTAAGCATTAGCCAAGTATTTGAATGTTGAGCAGCGAGCTCACTGGCTACCGATACAGGAGAGAACCAATCAGCTGTGCCATGTGATAATGATGTCATTATGTCATATCAAGTTACTGCCCCATCTAGAGTTTCACGCCAGAACTCTGTGACTATATTGACAATTTAGCATGATCTTGAGTGCCTTTTATAAAACAAATATAAAAATGTTCTGTTGCTGACTTCTGATTGGTTATCATAGCATTTCAGCTGCACTAAAATTCACAAAATAAAAACAGATATATGAAGCAAAAACCAGTTTATCATGTCCCTCTGTTGAGATTTCATTGCCACCACACTGAAAAATATTGCCCCAATATATATATATAATTTTAAACAATTGCTATGTAATAAAATATGTTCAAAGTCACCAAGATATGCTTTTTAACTTGTGGCATTTCAGTTTTTTTATTTATTTTTAAGATATAATGGATGATGTCTCAGGATAAGCTGTTTCTGAAATACCTCCTGGAGTTAAAGCCACCACAGCCATAGCTGTCACAAGCTCTCAGTCGGTTATGATGACTTCCAGCACACAGAGCACTCCACGCTGCAGCTGAAAAAGACCACAGGAGTTAGTCTGTCTCATTTAGTTCAAAGAAACCAATGAACAGTGCATCTAGTCAGAAAGTGCTAAATCAGACCTGGCACACAACACTGGCGTGATTTCTCTCCCCGACATTTATCCTTCAGGTATCTGCCCTGACAGATGCAGATATTACTCTGACAGATTCCTCCAATGCTGGTGCAGCCCATGTCGTTTCTTGACCAGTTTATGATCTCTCTGCCTTTTCCAATCATGGTCAGTCTCTTATCAGACTGGGCGGTTTTCATTTCCTCCCCCCAAACTTTTCTTTTTGTTGTTTTCTTGTCATTTTCAAAGCAAATACCCATGAGAAACACTGCAAGAAGCAATACGGATATATGTTTTATAAGTATTTAAAATAAAACTGTGTTATACTGTAAATATAGTTATTAACAAAATTATACATTTAAGTGCGGTCTGGCCAGTGTCTTATTGCTTTTATAAAATGATTATCACTTAATACAACTATTAAGAAAATTAAATATTGTACAAGGAACAGACTCAATACAGATTTAATACAATATTCGCAAAAAATCTCAGCTGTAGCTTCTAAATCAAAAGTGGTGCCAATGATGTCGAAAACGTCTGGTCACATGACTCATGGGAGACAATGATTTTTGGCATCACTGATATCAAAATGTATGTAAAGCTATTGTATGGCTTAAAAATAAAAACGTGAAATTTAGCTTTTTTTTTTTTTGTAATTTTAGTGCTCGGAAAAAAATAATAATACAACTGTTAAAAACAGAAAATTAATTAAACTTTTATTTTATTTAGAAAACATTCACTTTTGTTCCGTAAGTATTTTTTCCCCAATATTTTCCACCGCAGTGATTAAAAAAATGTGTTCTAAGCCACAACCCAGCTGTGCAACTCTGCAAAGTTTGATTTGAAGGAGAAAAACTGGGGGGTTAATCACATGAACCACCATGAATTATGAATAAAAAAAAAAAAAATACAATACAGCACATTTGAAGTTTACTGTAAAATATATAGATTTATGTGAATATCAGTGCAAATATCAGCAGTTTTGGAGGTTAATATGCAGTGCTGTGGAGGCTTCAGGAATGGTTTGAAACCCCTGCTGTAGGGAACCATTATTAGCAATGCTTTGTGGAAGTGGGCGATCACGGCTGAACTCTTTCGCTGTAGTTTTTGTTTCCGTGGTAACAGTGACTTCTGTGACAGGTGACTTCAGGATCGTGGGTGTTGTATAAATGATTTTTGAGAAGCATATACCATCAACCTCAGAGCTCATGGTAGATCTGTCTTGAAAGGTTTTATACGCTATAATTAAAAATCTGTGTCTCTATGGAAAAAATGAATGGGATTTTACTGTAGAACCCCACTGGTCGACTCTATATTGTGTATTGTAGCACAGCTGGAACTTTCTATTGACCAGTCAGCATTCAGAACTGGAACTGCCTGTTTTAATAAAGTACAATAAATGCATGGTTATAAATCTTAAACCACATTTCTGTAAGATTCTATATAATCTGTAAACATGACATAACATACAAATATACTGCTATAAAGGGGGTCGAAGTTTGATTGTCTTCTGGCAGATTAGTCGTTAATTTCTTTTCCCCAGGCATGACAAAAATGAATTGGCAGTCTGTAAACTTGGCATTCAAAGCCACACTGTGTTCTGGCAGTTTTTCAGCCTGAAATGAGCTTTACTTTTGTATTAGCGCCTCTGAGAGAGCAATTTTCTAACATTTTAAAGGAAATCTGCATAATAGTCATGCTGACTCAGACTTTCTGTTTTGGCCCAAATAAAAAAAAAAAGAAAAGATGTTTTATAAGCATTGTGTAGCCTTGTGTGGAAAAATAATTAAATCTCCCCCTCCACAACCACTCTCAAATCTCATTTGAATGTGTCTTGTTTGATTTGGAGCTTGCATGCTTTTATTGTGTAGAAAAGGACATTCTTCAAATGATCTTCTTTTGTGCCTCATGGAAGATACAAAGTAACGCATGTTTGGAATAACATATGACTGACTAACCAATGATCAGCTTGCTTAGAATTTATTTCTGCAATAATAATAATAATAATTCATTACATTTATATAGCGCTTTTTTTGCTTCTCTAAGCACTCAAAGCGCTCTACATTGTGAGGGGTGGTGTCTCCTCGTCCACCACCAGTGTGCAGCATCCACCTGGATGATGCGACGGCAGCCATAGTGCGCCAGAACGCCCACCACACACCACCTTACTGGTGGAGAGGAGACAGATTGATGAAGCCAATCAGTGTAAGGGGATGATTAGGAGGCCATGATGGTCAGAGACCAATGGGAAATTTGCATCGTAAATATTTGAGTTCTTTACAAGAGGTTAGGATTTGAAAAATGTTTATGACAAATTGCACTAATCTTCTGTTTAATGATCCATAACATACATCTATTCTTGGTATTGTTCAACATCATGTGTGTAATTATGAAGTCAGTAAGCGGAAAGACTCATTTATCACAGCGTTATTGCTGCATTACTTCCTCAGTCAATGTTTAGAATCATTTGGTTCCAATAAAACGTGTCCACTCACGAGAATAAATCAGTGCGTACTCATATACATCACGGAGGGCTTTGCTATATATGCTGTTGGGTCATTATGGTCCTGTTTTTGGTCATTTAAGACTCTGAAGTTGGCTTCAATTTAATATAAGGGTGTTTCTTCAATGACGGGCACTTTCTTCAAAGTGGGATCTATTTAAAAGTCGTGACGTATTGTCAAGTATGGTGACCCATACTCGAAATTGGTGCTCTGCGTTTAACCCATCCAAGTGCACACACACAGCAGTGAGTAGTGAACAAATGCACACACACACACACACACACCGTGAACACACACCCGGAGCAGTGGGCAGCCATGCTGCGGCGCCCGGGGAGCAATTGGGGGTTCGGTGCCTTGCTCAAGGGCACCTCAGTCGTGGTATTGAGGGTGGAGAGAGCGCTGTACATTCACTCCCCCCACCTACAATTCCTGCCGGCCGGGGATTCGAACCCGCAACCTTTCGATTACGAGTCCGACTCTCTAACCATTAGGCCACGACTTCCCCCATTTTTTTTTTTTTTTTTTTTTTTAAAGGGGAAGGGGGAAAGGGACGTTCTCTGCATTTAACCCATCCAGGAACACCTGGAGCAGCGGGCTGCCATCAATGCGGCGCCCGGGGAGCAGTTGAGGGGTTCGGTGCCTTGCTCAAGGGTCTCACCTCAGTCGCGGTTGCCGGACCTGAGACTCGAACCCACGACCTTCGGGTTACAAGTCCAACTCTCTATCCATTAGGCCACGACTGCCCCCTAACACACTTTTCACTACATTTCAAGACAAATATCTGTAGAAAAATGGAAAAGGTACTTCTGCCTAAACTTTGTGCATTAACACTAAAACACAACAAAATGCAAGATTCAGCTAAAGCACGTGTGAAAAATCACAGTACATTGGGCCCTATTTTTATGAACTCCTTTAGTTTATCATTTATTTTAATGTTAAATCCAACAATGGACATACAGTACATGCATGTCAGATGAATTCTGTAAGCTTTTTGAAAAATCATTACAATATTTCTTTCCATATTAGCTCAAAATTTCAAATGATGTATGGATAGCATGCTTTCTTTGATGGAAATTACATTTTAGAGGCATGTCAGAAATGTGTTTTATTTTATTATTGCAGTATATAGCATTATTTAGCATGCATGCATGCCAATTTTCCACCCTGACCATTTGAATTGTTCTGGATTCTTATTTAAGTGTAAATTGCACTGTTCTGATAGGCGGGAATATTTGCATAGGAAGTATCAATCATAACATATCTAGAAGTGTTATAAATACACCACTGCATGGTTTAAAAACAGGGTGACCATACATACTCTTTTTCCTGGACACAAAATCAATACATAAAAGGCATTTGAAAAAATCCAATTTGAACGTGATCTGTTGAAAGTGTCAGTAGTTGAAGTATAAGCCAAACTCTGTAGTCTGTCTACTTACCACATGCCAGGAAAAGGAAAGTCAAGGAGAATTTCAGCAGCATCTTTTGAGGTCAAACGTCTGTAAAAAAACAAAAATCAGGAATAGTTATAGTGAATATGACATCACCAAATATGGAATCAGTATTTCAACTGAATATTTACAAATAAACACACAGTTTACAATTAAAGTAGTGCTCACCCTCTAGCGTAGAACCCAGAGCAGAAGAGAATGAGCCCTGTGTCAGAGGCAAACATCAGCTTATGTCACAAGATGAGCCTCTCTCTGCCAATGTTGATATTGGCCTGTAAAGACATTTCCTTTTGCTTCATATGAGAGAACCACTTTTAGAAAAGAAATTGAAATATGAGGGAGACATTTTAACTTATAATGTACCATCTTTGCTTCTGATGTCGTTACTAATACAGAGATGAACTTCATTAGAGCTGATCTGTTACTGATATTAAAGTTGCAGCTACCTTCTGCATTCACTGTTCAGTCAAACGTCTCTAGAATCAGTTCATTCCCCATAGACGGACCAACATATGCATATTAGGGCTGTCAGTCGATTACAATTTTTCAATCTAATTAATTACATGATGTGTTGATTAATTAATCGAATTAATCGCAAGTTACATTGTATATATAGTTGTATTGTATGTAGTTATAGTTGTATTGTATATATAGTTGTATTAATCAATTATTTCATTTTCAATTTTAGTTGTTTTAGTACAAAAATAAACTACACAGCTGTGAGAAATATTGCTTTGGCAGCTAACTAAAATAAAAATAATTTATATTTTATTTCAGTCAATTCTGTTCATCTGTTAAAAAGGTCAGAATTGAGAAATCCTTGTTAATAGCGACACCGCTGGCCGTTAAGTGAACTGCAGCCAGCGACTTACTACTAGTGCTCACACTCGTGCACATGTAACTTACAAGAGACTGAAAGTGCCCCAAAATACTGAGGTGATTGAGGGGTTTTGTTGTTGGATGTAATAATGACCATAGCAATCGTCATTTACTCTTGACATCTGAGCTGCTGAAGATGCAGTGAATTACTTTTGTTTTTGAAGGGAATGCGTCCCTGATCTGTGTACATGTGTCTATGTTCGCACAAATTATTCCTGATCCTGCTTCACCTCCAGAAGAAGTGAGTATAAGGTTCTTTTATGAATCTTTGCAAATCGCCTTTCCTAATAATGTGCTAGTTAGCAAGTTTTGCGGCTAAAGTTTACAGTCTGCTAGTCACCCCAGAGAAGAGAGGGGCGGGGTCAGCAGAGCTCATTAGCATTTAAAGCGACATGCAACAGAACGGCGTGCTGAAAACAGAGCTGATTTTGACAAGGTAAAGAAGGTGTTTTTTACACTACCATTGATACATTTTAAACAAAGCATGTTTCATTAAGACCCTAAATAATCATATCAACTTGTGGAAAATGGCCATCCGATGACCCCTTTAATTTCTAGGTACTATCAATGAAATTACATATTTCAAATGTGTACGAAATTACAAAAAACATATAGGCTACATATATTTAATTGTTTGATCAAAATTATTGTTAGCGACAGTTTAGTTGCTGGATATTGGTAGGCACATGTCTAATTCTATGTCTCTGGTTTAACCAAACTCACAACAGGCATGAAATGTATTGGTTATTTCCTTAAATATATCTCTGGTGTCATATCTGATCCATTTAGTCAAGGTAGTGAGCTTCCAGTCATAATTTTGCATCTGTACGGTCTCGTTCAAAGTAAGCCTATTGCACGCTGTTACACAATATATACGTCTCATCATCATTAGCATCAACTTGCAAATAACCTTTCTACTACTTTTTGCCCTTTGTCAGTATATTTTTTTATTTGTGTGTGTGCGTGTGTGTGTGTGTGTTTAAAGAGGAGAATTATTGCAGCAGGGGGTTCTGGGAATGGTTTGCTTTAGGTGTATTAATTCAAAGAGGAAGATATTGTCTTTCTGTTGGACTCTAGGGGCTTTTGATGCTGCACAAACTGAATTTTAATACAGACGAGACACCTCTGCTGCACAGTTTAATGTCTTTATGGTGCGTGGGCTTTGATAGCACAGGTGTTTATTGCAGAAAGTTGTGCTCTAAAATCAATATGGCATCCAGCGATGAAATTGGAAGGGGGTTATGGAGTCAACTGGGGGGTGATGAAGAGAGACAGCACTTTAATTAACCTAGATTAACCCATCTGAGAGAGACAGTAACTCAACTCGAGGGCTCTCCTTGATAAACATTTGTGCAAATGGCAGCATGAAGGCATTGGATGAAGCCCATGAGCGGGGTCACATGGCATTTCACTCAAGCTCCTTAGTTTGTTTGTATTGGCAAGGAGAGTGCAATGATGCTACAAGTGTTTCCTAGCAACAGTGTCCCATCCCTCCTCCTTTCTCTGACTGCAGCAATGCACCATTTCCATGGCTCTGTAATGCATTTCAGTTTTGAGACTCTTGTCACAGACTCTCCTGGAGAAAAGAGTATAATAGTAAGTGTATTCCAGCTACACAAGGTGAAATTTGTTTATATTGCATTCCGAAATGTGTCCGATCATAATTCAAAATGCGTTGCAAATATTTTGGAGTGCTAAAGTACCTTCTTCCATCATCGGTTTTGTCTCGAAAGTCAGTTACAAGGCAATAGTTTGAAGAGAATCTTGGTGCAGGATTTACTTTGAACTATTTTCAGTTAGAAACTGTTAGTAAATTTCACAAATAATTACAAAGAAATGGCAATTAATACATGAGAGGTGTGTTTGAGGTAAAAAATGCTATTTCCTTGTAAAATATACTGTAATAAGCTTTGTTTAATTTACAACTTAATTAAATATGCACTCATTTTCATGCATTTTTAGATTACAAATTGTTTCATTTTGTTGACATAATACAGTCAAAGGATTTTAGATTTCTCTTCTTATCACTCCATACAGTCAACAGCCGGAAAAAAAGGTTTTTTCCCAACTTTTCTTTTTATAAAATGTAAATTATATGAACCAAATCTTCAGTAAAAAAAAAAAAGCCTTCAGAATATAGTTAGGAATAAAACTGTAGCGTTTGTTGTATGTAAGTGTTACTGAAGTGGACATTTTTGGCTCAGTACAGGGGAAACATCTCAAATAGATAAACAGATGCAAATAGATAAAGTGCTTTAAAAGAAACACTTAAAATTTTACTTTGGATGTTTTCTTTCCACTAGTCTGAAAACATCCTTTATGAAAAGCCAAAAAGCCCAAAATGTCAAACTGACAGGTGCATGAAAAATGAAAATGGCTCTTCTATGGTATTGTTGTGTAAAGCCTTTTTTGAACCTATGTTTAAACGTGTAAGTGTGGTTGCAATGTGTTGGCCAAACATTTCAAGTCTGCATACTTGCAAAATGAATGTTTCTTAGCTAAAGTATGGCGATTCAGGTAGAAAAGACTAGTTACAGGAAAGTGAAAAAATCTATATATTCACCCAATTGCTTATTGTCAGAACATGCAAACTCAAATTTTCTTTTTACATACATTGGTCATTGAAGTATACAAAGTTTCAGACTTTATCAGACTGCAAAAAGAGCTGCCAAAACCTTTCTGACAGATGCTCAGAATGAAGTTGAAAATAATATTGTTTTGCAAATATATGGCTTTTCATGTGCATACAACTTACTAAAATGATAAATGAACCTCAATAGACACATAAAACAATAAAATAAAAATAGGAACGCATATGCCATGACCCTTTTAAAATAATGACTATATTTGCTGACATTCTGTTTCAACATAAAAGTCTTTTTGACCTCATAGTTCATCTAGCAGACTTTATCAGTATTTCATAATATTTATGTTAAAATCAGCCTCCTTCTTGATTTTATCAGTTGATAATTGACTTGAAAAATTTGAGTTTCCTGAAACGCTGCCAGAACCCCATTCTTTGAAAGGTAGGCTGCCTTGGATGACATTTTCATGAAAGATAAACATATATTTTCTTTTGAATCATGCACAGTAATGCCAGCAATGCATATGTAAGTATAAAAGATTGATTTTGATTTCATGTTGAGTTCACTGACAAAGCAACATTATCCTGAAGCAGAAAAGAAAACGTATCATAGAGATCACAAATCACTTGCATAGTTTTTCTTCTATTTTTACACTTCTGGGAGGTATGATCATCCTAAATACAGTTAAAGATACATTTAATAACCTTTTGCGTAACACGGGCAGTGGGCAGTGGCACCATGTAGTGCTAAAAGTCACCGACAGGGGGTGCCATTGCATTTTTAATCCAAACAGAAGCAAGTGCTTTGTATTCTTCAGAAGTGCCTCCTACAGCCCAGTTGCTGCTTTGAAGTGCTAACTTGCAGTCTATGCAGTGTTTTCACTTGCTTGACAAACATTTTGTGCCATACTGAAGCATTTGGCCTGTACACGCTGACAGAATTATTATGCATCATATTTGAGCTAAATAAGTTTGATTGTCCTAGCAGAGCTGTAAGGTTATTTTTCCATTCGAGACTAAATAACCTTCTAATCTTTGCCGTATGCCCTCTCACTTTGAACTTTAATCTTATTTGATCAAATCACATCACGCAAGTAGTGCTCTTAATGAGAACTCAACTTTATTGACCCCAATAGAGTCTGACACTAGACTCTTAAAAATAAAGGTGCTTCACGATGCCATAGAATAACCTTTTTGTCTGAAAGAACCTTTAAAATCTGAAGAACCTTTCTGTTTCACAAAGGGTTCTTTGTAAGGTTCTTCAGATTATAAAAAGGTAAGAAAGAAATGGTTCTTCTATGGCATCGCTGTGAAGAAACTTTTAAGCATCTTTATTTTTAAGAGTGTAACATGCTGCTAAACTAACAGTGTGCAGTATTTTTATTGCTCTTTTTCACTTGGATCATCACATTTTCCCTTCTCCCTATCTTTGAGGATTCTTGGTTCTGTAATCTAGGTCATAGTGAATATTCTGGTAGATGCTGAGGGGCCTCGCTCGCTGCAGAAAGCGCTGTTTGATGGGGCCGGTGAGGGGAATGTCACATGAATCACAGTCAATCAGATATTGAGCAAAGAGCAGGCAGACAGTCCTGATGGATCAGGTCACCATAGAGAATATGAATCACAATCGAGACGCACAGCACTTATCGGACAGGTTTTGATGAATGCCTGTTTGCTCGTGGTCCGAGGTGGTGGTCAGTACTGTAGTAGCCAATTACAGGAACATTGTCAATACATGTAGCTGGAGTAAACGATGAGGGCATCGGGACAAAACCCTTGGAGCATTTCTTTCATTTATATCAATACAATTTGCATTATATTGAATTTCTTCCCATTTAACTGTAATATCCTTTCTTGGTAATTACGGCATGTAAATGCAAGCATAATTATTCATCGTGAATTTGACCTAAATGCAATCTGTGTTTTCCATATACCTGTAAAAAAAAAAAAAAAAAAAGTCAGCATGTATGTTTATGTCTTCATGATAATATTTATTTTATTTCTTTATGAGAATACCTTTTTGGACACTTTGAATAACAAAATACATGAATATGTGCGTTTATTCTCTCTCTATATAATAATGCATTATTAAAAAGCCATAACAATTATTCAAAATATTTATTTTGTCTCAAGTTGATGTTTCAACCTTTTTTTCCATCCTTTTTCCATTTTTTAAAATTGAGTTTTGTCAACATCCTTTCAGTAACTCTTCAAACACAAATTTCATTATTTTTCTAAAGTAAACAAATTGAAAGTTAATATTTGAAAACCATTGATAATTTGAAAAAAAAAATATCAATCAATCAATAAAAATAATGGAAAATAACTGCATTAAATGATCATTTTATGAAGCCCCTTGTAATTTAATAACATTGATCATTAAATCTGTAATGTCAGATTATACTCCAATACTGTCAATCCATATATGATTTAATCATATATGTCCAGATGATTACTATCATAAATTGTTATAATTATTAACATTACTATTTTTAATGTTTAAAAAAATAGTACTTTATTCTGACATGGCACATTCCAACACTTTAAAATCATACAAAAATAATCTCATCAAATTGGAAAATGCACCCATGAGGGAACGTCCCTCCTAGTCCTTCTGGTGGACACACAGTAATGCATGAACCCTGTCAGCTCTGTGATTGTGCTCGACTGTATATCTGACGGATTCCCACAATCTGCTCTGCTTTAAAACACCATTCATTAAAAGAGCACCTAATTACAGCAGTTGCATTATCTATAATTATTTTTCCAGCCAACTTCCCCGATAAAGGTTCCTCTGTGCAGTCAAATATGTAATTATATTTTTAGAACACCAGTAATTCACGTAATTAAAGTAGAGCCTTTCTTACAGACATCTATATATAGCGTGTAGAAAATGCTTCATATCGATTTTAAGCAGGAGGCAATGATGTGTTATGAAAGACCAAACACACACTTTTAAGCAACTTGTGTTAAAATGATTAGAGCTTCTCAGGTTCACATTAGATGTGAATATTCAACCAAAAGGTGTCCAACATATGTCTCTGTTTTGAATAGTGTAGCTATAGTGTTAGATCCTAGCACTTTTTGTTGAAAAATGCATTTACGTTACCTTTTGTTTTTTTAATAAATAGCACATTTTGACTGATAAAATGACAAATGATAAATGATTTATACTTTCTGAAGTGTCCTGATACTTTTTTGGGGCCCTGCGTTTCATATCCTCTCCGGTTTAATAACGAGCCAAGAGTCATTTCTGTTAGTTAATCTCAAATCATTCAGCAGTAAAACAGCACCATGGAAACAAGGGAGGGTCAAAACGTGAAGGCTTTTTTTAAACCCCGGTTGACGCAGTAAATCCATGTATTAGGCCTCTAGATGGCAGAAAGTCCACGCCGATGCATTGCACTCAAACACCGCACATCAAACTCTGAGGTTAATTACAAAAATCCTTCATGCGGAGAGCATGATTGCTTAAATATTCTTCAATAATAATAAAAAAAAGCCTGGCTATTAATAATCTGTTCGTTCACATGGTGTTGCTGCCACACCAGATTGCGTTTTGAAACTGTATCTGAATAAAAGTACTTGTATATGCATATCATGTATTATTGAAACATTGCAGATGTTTGTAATTTCATGCAATGCTCAACTTTAAATATGATGATGGACATCTGATGATGGACTTGCCATTAACTGGGATTAATAAATACTGCTATGCAGTTATCCTTATAACCTTATGTAGGCAGTGAGAGCATGATGGTAAAAGGTTACGACTTCAAAAGCATTCTGACTTCAAATGAAACACTGTATGATTTCTAAACCAGCACACGCATAATATGCATGCACAATGTCACTCTTTGAGACACAGTAATGCATTATGGGTAAGTTATAAGTCAACTAATGAAAGGCTTAAAGCATTCTCATAAAGCATGGTTGTAGCATATACTTATAGGTCATAGAAGAGATTAGTGGTGGGAAGTACTGTATAAATAAAATCTTTTATCATGGTAACAGCATCATGAGCATCATAGCTGCTTATGATATATAAAAAATAATAATAATAATACGTATTTTGGATAATCCACTGAATTAAATACTTCACAAAGAAGATGCAAACCAGAAAGTGAGATCATTCATAAAAAAAGTGATAAGTCAGTGCAGAAACTCAAAAGATTGTAAACTCTGATTGATGAATATGAAGTTTAACATTAAATTGTCATGCAATAGTAGCTTGAGGCATTTGCTCACATGTGCAAAACAGCACTATTTGAAAGTGCCTTTCTTATTACTGGATCTAGATGGAAAAGACAGCAAAAGCTAACAAGGGTCTGCTTAGGAACTGTTACGTGATGAACATGTGGGAGTTTTGATGCCTTATCGCTGATCTACAGGAGAGAGATCTCCCACACATGTGCCAGCTATCTCTGCAGTTCATCCTGTTTGGAGTAAAATATACACTATTATCACTGCTCTCCAGAATGCCTAGACATGCCACACTCACACACATGCTCTGTGGAACGATATGAGAATAACAAACCTACAGGAGAGCCTCGGTCTACTGAGCACAAGCTAAAATTACATTTGGCATATACCTCTAGCCAGACATCTTCAGAAGCATCATCTTCACCTGCTCTAAAATCCACAAATCCAACAAGTCTCAATACGTTTCTGTCTCTTGTGAGCTGCAGGTGATGCCAAAAATCTAATGATTTTCTAATTCTCTTCATTTACACATCTGGCAGGCGCTTTTATGTGAAGCTCCTTACACTGTATTCAAATTCAACATTTAATCAGGTCTTGCAACCTTGGCATTGGCAGCACAGCGTTGTTCTTTACTGGTTGAGCTACAGGAACACACAATAGTCCGTTCTGCTCTCTGAAATGCTCTATTAACTAGTTATTTCACATGTATGGATGAAAATATGAAAGCAGCTTGTTTGTGCAAAACTAACTAAGGATGGTTGGTTATCAGTGCATTGCTATGCAGCAGGTAAGGCATTGTTTGAGTGTTGCCAAATTTTGTCATCTGCCAGCTGAAAATCAAATGCCTGATCATTTAGAAAATGTAGCTGATTTAGCTCAATATGTAAAATTAGATTTTTAAAATATATATTTTCAGTTTTCATATTTTATTTATTATTCATATATATCTTCAGTTGTAGTTTTAGTAATTTTGTAGTTGTGTCTTTTTTCTTATTTTTTAATCACACACACACACACACACACACACACACACACACACACACACACACACACACACACACACACACACACACACACACACACACACACACACACAGACACACACACACACACACACACACACACACACACACACACATATAATATAGTATAGATATATAACTAGGGTAACACTTTATTTTAGGGTCTCTTAACTAGTTGCTTATTAGCATGCATATTACTAGAATATTAGCCATTTATTAGTAGTAATTAAGCACATATTAATATTAATGCCTTATTCTACAAGACCTTATTCTACATCCTACCCAATACCTAAACTTAACAACTACCACACTAACTATTAATAAGCAGCAAATTAGGAATTTATTGAGGAAAAAGTCGTAGTTAATAGTGAATAAGTGTTCCCTATTCTAAAGTGTTACCATTAATAGTAAGGTAGTTGTTAAGCTTAGGTATGGGGTCGGATTAAGAGATATAAAATATGGTCACGCAGAATAAGACATTAATATGTGCTTTATAAGTACTAATAAACAGCCAATATGCTAGTAATATGCATGTTAGTAAATAGTGAGAATTGGTCCCTAAACTAAAGTGTTACCTTTTTTTTCATAGTTTTAGTTAACAATAATAATTCATATCTGCAGCACAGTTTTTTTCTGGAATAGAGTGCATCAATGAATATGACTAGTAATACTCCTTTAAACAAATAAAATAAAAATACATTTTAATTCCAAGTTGGCTTCAAACCATAGAGTGTGTTTAAAAGTGAGAACGAGACCAAACAGAATGGCCTGTAGGAAGAACCGCTCTGAGCCAGAACACTTGACTGACAGGCTTTGAGGAGAAACGCTGAGCTCCTTGAGGCTAAGCAATGACATTCAGTTAGATGAGCCACCTGGTGAACGCAGTCCAATGGGGGATTCCACAGCGGCCCTTCCGTGATTAATCACATTGTCGTGGATGACAAATGAATAGCTACCGCTGTAACCTACTTTAAAGTTCACAAAGAACCATGCCATTTCACCTCTTTTTTAACGCAAGTGGAAGCAGCCAATTTCCTGCCCTTAAAAACATGACATATAAACAAGCAAACAGTTGTTCTGTGCATGTTTCCTCTTAACTATTATTGCACTATGCATAACAGCTTTTCCTTCCAGTCCAAGAGAAGGGGCTTCCTACTAACTGGATGATGAAAGGACTCTCTTCAACTCCATATGTTCTGTGAATTTACACTGACCGGTTCCCTTTTATGGTGGCGCTGTGACCAGAATTTCTAAAAGTATAGCCTTATGTGTGCAGAATGCAGCAGACACCCACAAAGATGCTCAATGAAACATCAAGCTGTTTTGTAGGATTAAAAATATTACATGTTCAGTGCAAAACACCTCTTTTGTCAATGTGGCCTATTACAGACTGTGCCATATTCCCAAAAGCCAGTGATTTTCCATAAACAACCAGTGTCACACTATGTTCATCTGGTACTCTCAATCACAACACAAGGACACATAAACAGCTGCTTAACGCACTACTGTGCAAATGAACTAGTCCAGAGGAGAACTGTCGAGCCAAGCTCTCCATTTAATCACATTGTAGTCTATGATTGAGATATATTAGTTTTTGGATTCTATATTTACTATGTGTCACTCTTGTACTGATGCACTGAGGGAAAACAGCTTCTGATGTGTGATGAAGTGTGCATTGAGGAAACCTGGCTGCAGTAGCACGGTTCTTGTCTGGTAAGATTCTTTAGCATTTTGAAGCAGCCAGTTGGTCTGTATCGCTGTCTGCACGAGTGCACATGCTTCGGCTTGTCAAAAAAAATAAAAAAATCCACACAACAGGCAAACAGACTGCTCAAAACTCTCTCTCTTCCGCATAAAAGAGGTCAGCGGGAGCTTCCCGCGGGCTGACCGACGGTTCTGCTGACATGGCCCAGGTGCTGGGGAAATCACCTGGACAGGAATTGGACATGTGATTCCTCACGGCAGCTGTTCCTTCGGATAACGCCATAAACTTGAAGCTGGTGCCTGCAGTTGATAGTAGAAGAGAATCAGCATTTGCCACCATAAATGAAATTCGCAGGGTAGTATAAACCAGTTACTCTCAACTGGTTTGCTTGAGGAAATCAAGTGGTGACCAAACATAGTAGCAAAATTGTTTGTTATACAAAAGTAAACAGTGTCTTTAAAATGTATTAAAAATGACAAAACAACCTGCATAGGCCAAATATGCCAAATAATGAACATGACAAATGCTGAATAGGACAAATTTCCAATTTCTTGTAAGGTTTCATACAAGTAATTATCCACAAAAAACACATTATGGTCGACACAAACCGTGTTTACCCTTGTTGTAATTGAACACCTCTTTAAAAGCTTAAGACTTTAGGGGAATTATTTAAGTGAAATAACCCATTTCATGTCATTTCACCAAGTCATTAGATAATTACATTAAGTTAGTGAACTAACAATGAGAAATACATTTAGTAATTTGCTAACATTCAATTCAGTGTTTTACTAATACATTTTAAAATCAAAAGCTGTAATAAGCTGAGCAACCAGTACATTGATTAAAAAATAACAAATGAGGCAATTAACAATGTTATTATAGATTCAATCAGTAATATAGATTCAGATAAGACTAGGGACACATTATCTCTTGATTAAATACTAAAGTATTTTAGTTTATATTAAAAGTAGTGCTGTCAAACGATTAATTGTGATTAATCGCATCCAAAATAAAGGTTTTTGTTTACATAATATATATGTGTGTACTGTGTATATTTATTATGTATATACAAATACACACACATACAATATATATATATTGAAAATATTTACATATATTTACATGTATATATTTATATTCAGATCATTTATATTATATATATATATATATTTAATATTAAATGATATATTAAATATATACATGCATGTATGCGTAATTATATATACATAATAAATATACACAGTACACATACACATATTATGTAAACAAAAACTTTTATTTTGGATGCAATTAATCACAATTAATTGTTTGACAGACCTAATTAAAAGTATATTAGTCTATTATGTATTTGTCCATAATGGGGTGCACATTTTGCTTCAGTATTGTATAAAATATTTGGTAATACCAATTCTCACTGTTAACTAGTTGCTTATTAGCATGCCTATTAATAATATATTGGCTGTTTATTAGTACTTATAAAGCACATATGCTGCATGACCATATTCTGCATCCCTAATCCTACCCAATAGCTAAAATTAACAACTACCTTACTAACTATTAAACAGGAGCACATTAGTAGTTTGAGGCAAAAGTTATAGTTAATGGTTTGTTAATGCCAAGAATCGGGCCTGTAAATAATAAATCAGTGATGTAACATGTTTCCAAAATACACCAAAACAAATGAATAACCCATTTATTATTTTAGTTGATTGCATTTAGCATTGTTTTCCCTTTCTTGACCATATTAGAACAGACCTGCAACCCATTTTTTGGTTCATGACTCATGACTCAAAATAGACTCATTTTATCTAAAGCGACTCACATTGGAATAAAGGTTCATATGTTATCAGTTCATGCATTCCCTGGCAATCGAGTTCATGACCTTGTTGTGGCTAACGCCATGCCTGACTGTTTTAATTAGGGTCAGAGTCTATTTTTGGAGAGGAAACGTCCAACAGAGAGTCTCCCATAATATAATGAAACAGCAAAATGTTACAACAGTGCTTACAATGCACTATATTGATATTCCTGATTAGGGTTTGCTAAAATACATTTATCTCAAAGTGTTAAACAATCACACTGCAATTAATTAAGCTTACAGACACCATTCACACTTTGTTTTTGTGGATTATTTCAATCCATACGGATCTGTTGCAGTGTCATTTACAAAGAACCAAAGCATTAAACCTGGACTTACTTAAAATGTAATGCAATTCTTTTGCTGCCTTGCGAGCACTAATATTTCATGTGCAGAATATTAAGGATAATTATGAGTTATATCCTCTTGTATTTTGTGATTGTTAATACGCTGTCAGAAAACCCCCTGAACAAGGTGTGTATTAGTACCATATGCACCCTTTAGGGCGAGATAAAGCACAAAGGTTATCTTTGACAAGCTAAAAGTACTTATTTTTCTTGACAGTGTGTGTCTGTGTGAGAGTAATCCATGATAACCACAAGGAAATTTTTAAAGGTGTTCAGGTTAGGAGACGGAAACAAAGGTGTCATATTTGTATTTGCACATGGACAATTCTTGCAGAATTGTTTGTTAGTTCAAGACAAATATACCAGAATCCCGCTAGTGCAACATGTGCCTTGAAGAACTGAGCGTTAACAGGGTTCATCAATGCCACATAGACGTCCAGCTGCGACCTCCACCAAGAATATGACAAGTCCATTTACACGTCCTAGAGAAGTGTTCCCAAAACAGACACTGTTTAGTCTCCGATGTCACTCCAAATACATGACGGATGTTGAGTGTCCTTCCCGAGAAAGTGACTTTAAAAATTCTCTATAAGGGCAAACTTAAATGTTGAGATGTGTAGTCTGGTAAAATGGCCAAACAGCTTTGTTTCGCAAGTTATTTTGTCTTGTTTTATGCAACAGTTGAGCCCAGTCTTAAGAAAATATGTATAAATATTACACCAAAAAACTCATGATATTGATACGCAAAAATGGACTTTGGCGTTTATATGCTACGTGTGTTTTTGGTGTGCATGTAATATGCAGTTTGCGTGTGCATATGATACAAATTTGTTGCCATGCATATAATATGCAGTTTTCACGTACATATGATACGCATCTACACCACAACCCTAATCCTACCCATCGCGTAGCATAGACACGCTAAAGTGCATTTTTGCGTATCGATACCACAAGTTTTCATTTTTATTTGGCGTACTATTTATACGCACTTTCATGATATCGGGTTGAACAGTTTGTTTCAGTCCCCAAATGTGATGGTTGGGTAACACTTTAGTATAGGGACCAATTCTCACTATTAACTAGTTGCTTATTAGCATGCCTATTACTAACATAATAGCTGTTTTTTAGTACTTATAAAGCACATAATCTGCATGACCATATTCTACATCCCTAATCCTACCCAATACTTAAATTTAACAACTACCTAACTAACTATAAATAAGCAGCAAATTAGGAGTTTATTGAGGCAAAAGTTGTAGTTAATGGTTTGTTAATAGCAATAAGTAGACCTTAGAAAAAAAGTGTGACCGATGGTTGATTTTGCTCAGGATTTTGGAAACACAAAAATACTCAAAATCATTTTTGCAGTGTCATAATAAGTATATTTTTCTTTTGCTAAGGTGGTTGCCAATAACCCTTAATTGGGGACTAAAACTATACTCATCTTTCTCTTCTTCTAGTTTTGACAGATGTCAGTTTACATCATTCACTCAATTTGAACATTTACTCACAATTTCTCACTCTTCAAATAAGAACGTCTGTCAATGTGTCAGAGAAAAGACAGTAGCACTTGGAAAGCATCCAAAATGATAATTATTTATCACAGATGAGTTAAACAGAATACAGGACTTGTGTAACGAGTGGGGGCTCGTCCGGGATATATTCTGCAATGAAGCCTTTGTTTGTTTTGTTTTGAAGCGTTAATTGTTTTTGTTCTGTTTTATTTGAAATCCGGTGTCACTGAGCTTTTGTGTCTGCACTGATCTCTCTCAGCCTCTCCCTGTTATTATTGTTACCCTCCTTTCCTACCCTTCGACTTGAAAGGGGGCGTGTAACAATGACCACTTTACCAAAGTAATGATTAATGGTAAAGAGTTTAATTCTGAAAGTACAAGACTATATAAGGCTTTTTCCTTTTAAAACCACAGTCTTAGGCCACTTTCAACACTGGGTAAGGCAACTTGCCACATGCTTTTTCACCAGACAGATTGCAGTGCCAAAGGTATACAGCAGGAAACAATGCAGTGATATTTTATTGTTTAACATCTGACAACTAATCACAGTCTCAGAATCTGTCATGTGTTGTTTAGTTTCAGTGTTTGAGAGAAAAAAATTAAATGCTACACAGTGACCACAAGCACATTAACAGGAATAAAGACGAGATTATATTTTATAATTCACACACGATTGCATGGTTCTTCATAAAACCTGCGTTGCAAAAGTTTGCGTAGGGTATACTATGTAGGTTTATAGGATTTAGGACATACTATATAGGTTTATAGTCCAGTTTCACTGTAATTTCTGCTGAGTCTGGCTCATTGTCGAAACCTGCTTACGTGTGCAATGAATAAAGCAATCTGATAATAATGGCTCTGAAATGAATGTGCATTGCTGACATGTTGCAAACGCAAGATGTGTGCATCAGGGCTAAGACCAACACAATGAGATTTGGTGACAAGAGAACCTTTCATTAAAAATATACTTAAAAAGGGCAATAAATTGTCCAAATCCTGTTGGGAAGTGAAGGATGGCTTGTGCAGAGAATCTGTAGATTGTTTTCCCAGGTTGTCTTGGGGACCTGGCTACATTACACCTTACCTGTATCTTGGGCACCTTGTGCATGTTTGTGGTCCCATGAGAGACAGATTTTATGCCATTGGTGGCGAGGTGGTAATAACTTCAGCCGTACCTCATCACATGCCACCCACAGCAATTTGTAGTGACTCTTAGCCAACTGATCCTGAAGCGAGTGAGGGTTTTGAGATGACAAATACAGTGCTGGGGCGATGGCGATATGAGGAGGAAGATCTTCCGTCACATACTAATAAAGCCCTTGAAGCTACAGCGCTGTAAACTGTTAACCATTTCACTGACTTCCACCAGACTTACCGCACAAGTATGTTGCTTTCAAGATCTCCTGGGAAGTTGTCTGAAGTAAGTTGTGTTCAAGTAATTTTGGTCGGAAAAAAGCACATACATAAAGCTTGCCAAAAAACACCTGCAAAACGAATGACTATGAATGGGTCGAATCGTTTTAAAGTAGACATTTCAAGCTTTCTGTATATTTCTCACAGCTGTGAGTCAAGTAGCCTGTACACTAAGTTTTGCTTTGTTTTTGTGATATGCATCAGTTCATGAAGACCGAGACGACAGAAACCTCTTCCTGTTTGTTTTCTTCATTTAATAAAAGCACAAGGTTTTGTTGATATTGTGGATGTATACAAATAAAAATAAACCCTTTCGAATGATGTATTACTCTTACCTGTTGTATTACACTTTACCTGTATTTTAAGTTGTTTCCATGCACTGTTATCAGGAAAAATGGATGTGATCATGCCGACACCACCATGTCATGCAGTAATGCGCTAACAGCTTCCACACTCCACACAAACACTTGCATATTCGCTTAACTCTTTCCCCGCCAAACACTGAATTTTCTAGGTCTCTGTGTTTTCACTGTTATACTCTAGGGGGGTGCTATTACGCATCTCCTGAATGAGTCTAGAAAGTGCCGATCAAAAACACAGACCAGGAAGACGCAGTCACCAGCGATCTCACATGTAAGCGTATGCATATGAAAAATAATGTGATCATCTACACTAACAGCATGTCAATTAAAACTGCCTAATGTTACCATCAATATTATTTATTTATTATTCTGATATTTATTTTGATGTATTGCATGTTCAGATATTCATACAACAAAATATTCTGGGGGCCATGAAATTTTTGTGAAAATCAACAAATACGCTGGCGGTGGCTGGCAACCTTTTTCAGAAAAGCTGGCCGGGAAAGAGTTAATAACGCACATTTATCTAGGTTAACATTAAAGCGAGCAGACGTGTAAAGTCACTACATGACTAACAACATTTTAGTGGACTAAGCCTCTTCTCATCAACTGACACTTAGTCGACTATTAGGGGGCAGCCCTAGTCATTTGCTAACTATTTTTTAGCATGGGTGTTCAGTCCATATAAGCTGTGAATGCACTGCATCTCCAAGCCATTTGAGAGAATGAGCTCAACAACTGGCTAAGTAGCATTAAGCAAGAAATGCTGATGAACCCAAGACCCTGAAAACGTGTCTGAGTCGTGTCTGGTCTCGAGTGCTACAGCACTGCTATTTTGGAACTTTTATGGTATTTTTCTCAGAAATTCTCATTTTGTGTGGCTCAGTATGAATTTGGTGTATAGATCTGTTTTATCCACTTTACTCATTTTTAATACCTCTTGAACGTTTCTTGGGTGATGACATTGAAAATGTAGAACAAGGGCCTCTAGGCTCGAGGTCTCTCCAGTCAGCCAACAAAGGCACACAAATGATCAATCATTCTGAGTTAACGTTATTTCTTCTGCTGGAAGCGTGGAGCAGAAGTAGACAGGAAGAGAGCGGGGTGATTCACTCTCTGTTGCCCCTGGCCACATACCTATATTCACCCTGCATTTCTCTGCTGTTCATTCTCCCTCTCTGCAGTCCATGCTTGTTTATTCTGAGCATTTTGGGCTGGTTTTCTCCATCCGCTATGAAACTGCCCAGTAGTGCACAACGAAATGTGCCACAAATTTATTTCACAGTGCCGTTTCTCGACCTCGTACAATTTGCATTAAACTTAAAATTTGGTATTTTTCTAACAGAATCTGAATTTTAAACGGCTTTTAACTGCACCAGTCTTTAAATCACTCTTTAATTTTGCATAGCCATACACATGGCTAATTTCAAAAGAAAGAAGGTAATTGTATACAATTAAATGCATTATTGAAAGCTGTAGATTTGTAGTTAAAATTGCTTCTAATGTGCTTTGGCATTTTAAAATGGATGAATTAGGAGACTTAAGAGAGGGTTTTAGCATTTTGGCCATTCAAAAGCAGACATAATTTCTGATAAAATGTCTTACTGTCTTGAACTACTTAGAGCATGTCTACATGTCAAACATGATATCACAAGTAACTGCACATAATTCTTAGATTCGTATTGCTACAAATGTAGAAAATTCAGTCTCAAGTTTCTGTTGGCTTCAAAGGACCCATCAAAGCCACTGAAAATGAGGTCATCTCAGCATGGGAGAGGTGCGACACATGGAGCTGAATACATCACGGAAATCTGGGAAATGCAGTTGGTGAGATCAGATACCTTGATGAGCTCCATCTTCTGACTTAGAATTGCTTTCCAACGCTGAGTCACTTTGCATCCATAAAAAAAATGAATGCGTTTGAGTGGCAATCAAGCACAGGGTGGGATAAAAAGCAAGCACAGAACCTGGATGAATACAATCTGACCCCAAGATCCTCACAATTGTTGTTTTTCCTCTGGGTTGCAAAGAATTACTTGATTCATTGGCCTGACACGGCAAGAAATGAGACCTGGAAGGCAAGTTCCTCTTGTCTCACTTCAAGGCTTGTCTGATTGGTGCTGAGAGATGTTGACAAAGGCTTCATATTGATTTGTTGAATCAAGTGCTAGACGGGTCACACTTGTGCTTTTTACTAATTTTGAACAGAAATGAATAGCAAGGCTCTAGATTGTGAATGGGGAGATATCACACACCACAAGTCAAGTGTCACAAGCATAACTAGCATGTATTTTCATGTTTTTTTTTTTTATAAAACATTAAGTGCTCAGTATGTCCTCAGCTTTGAGGAGTCATAGTTTGCTATTGCAGTAGGTGAAGTACAGAATGTTGACTCAGAATGAATACCACACAGAAGTGTTTTCTTTTTGAAGTTGTTTAATAGAGGACTATTAATGGGGGTGGGGGCACACTGTGCAACATATTAACCAAATGGGCCATTTACTGCTCCATGTCCAGCTACAGAAAGCCCACTCAGAGCAAATAACGGTTCGGGGGTTTTAATAAGGAAACCCTCTTGAAACCCTCATTATGTTAGTTTATCAAAACATTGGTTCTCAAAGTGTGCAGCTTTAATGAATCACAATTACTGCAATTAACTTCAATTAGTTAAAAAAAACTGTAATTAATTGTTTTTTTTAATTTAAAATAAAACATGCAAAGTGCATGTTTAAAAGTGATTATTTCACATTGTCACATTATTAGGTTATCATGTGGTCACTGACGTGCCAGCATGGCATGACTTTATAATAATGCCATATATAGGCATGTATTGCTTGGTTGTGTAGGCTCACAGGACAAACTTGCCTCTACCTACATTTTTGCAAAACTAAAATGCTTAACACAGTGCTTGATTTTTGACACTTTCACATTTGCATTGCATAATTAGCCATTTTGCATGGCTTTTATGATGTAGTAAACTTGCTCGGTAGCGCACCCGGTACAGCATTGCACTTTATTGAAGACAGCATTATTGAATACGAGTCCTGTAAAACATGAGTCATGATAAAAGAGCTCTAAGAATTGTAGAGGCAATTTAAAATGCCATGTCTGCTTTGGCAAATGCAGTTTTAATGATCATTTTCTTTTGTTAACACTATTGGTTAGGTTTAGGGTAGGGTTTAGTGTAGTGGTACATTATTTTCAAATGCAGAAGAACATTAACATTTTAGCATTAACATTCTGCTAACCAGATATTTCATTTCTGAACTGCAGTGTATGAATGCAGATATGTTCAACATCCAACATAATAACACACTGCCAGATTCACGTTCAGCTGTTTCAGATAAAACTGAACATGCTTTTAGCACCAATCACTGGGCATTCCAATTTAAATGTCTCGTGCAGGAAACAATGTCATATCATTTTGCAGAAATGTCACCACAGACACGTATTTCCAGTGAGGGATGATTTTGTTGGTGCTTATTAGTATTATTATTATTTTTTATTTTTTGCTCTTAGGCTGTATAATAAGAGCGTTTATTGTACCAGTTCATTGCATATTATTAAAATTATGAAGAAATATTAAAATTAATTTACATCTCTCAGCTGAAAATGCTTTTGCATGTTTTAAATTAAATGCTTTTTGCATAAATATATTAAATACATAATTATAAAACTTTTTGCTCCATCACTCAAATCTTTTGTAGACGTATCTATTCTTGTTCATTACGATTTGGCATATCTGAGTTGTTACTGTAATTTAAGAAACACTCAGAATGATTCAGTAGAATATTTTGTGATTTCCTCAACTGTAGGTTTTAGTTAAGTGGGCTTGGGGACACTTAATTTCTAGCGATTATCGTCAATTTGATTTCACAGATACTATTTAAACTAAACTGAGCTAGACAATGACATCACTGAATTCAATAATGAAATGCCTTTAACTGAAAATTGAGTGTTTAATCTTATTATTATACATTACTGACACTCTATCCTCCAATTTGATACTGTTAAGTGCTTTGACACAATCTGTATTGTTAAAAGCGCTATATAAATAAAGGTGACTTGACTCAACTGGTTTTCTTCTAGACGTTCTATTCAGACATAATGTTGGACATAAAGTGGTGCTGCAACAAAATATATACATTGTTCATTGTACAAAAATACATAAAAATTTTGCATTATTCATTGCTATTACTTGCTGTCTGAGACCCTGCTAGAATCTGCTTGTTAAGTTGTGTCATATCAAATACTGTTTCCGAGTCCAAGCTGAGAAAAATGCTCTCTTGTCTGCGTGCTCTGTTTCATGTTGGGGCGTGGTGTTCGGATCCCAGCACTGTCTTGTTCAGGCTCAGTTCTGGTTTCGTGTCGGGGTTCGGACACTCATGCTCCAGGTTAGTTCTTGCTGTGGGAGTGTGTGAGATTTCGAGTTTGCTCGGGCTGTGCGCTCCTCTGTCTGTGTGTGTTTTGTTTGGCATGCGGTTCGGGTTCGGCCGTGTGCTTTTTCGTTGTTTTGTTGTGTTCTGTGTTGCACGCAGCTTGTGTTCTTTCACTGGCTGCATGCTTTCATGTTTGTCCTGTTTTGTGAACATGCAGCTTATGGGTCTCCTCATTAGCTGTGTGGTCATGTCCTGTTTTGCACATGGCTAGTGATTTTGTTTTGCTGGCCATGTGCTTGTGTTTTTATTTTGCGTGAGCACATGGCTTGTCTTGTTTGGTTCTATGTGCCATGTGCTCGCATGTCAATTGTCTTGACCCCACCTACCTTGTTTCCTGATTATTGGTTAATTTGTCCCACCTGTGTTTTCTCGTTACCTCCTCATTTGCTCCCTTTATAATCTCCTTGTGTTTGCAGTCCTGGACCAGAAATGTTATAGGGAAACATGAGTCAGGTTTATATAATAATTTTAAAAAACCAGAGACAGCAGAGCATGTTCTGTTAGAATGCACCAGATATAGAAATGAAAGATTAAAACTAGAAATAGTTTTGACCTTTCATCTCGGATAGTCAGAGAAGTAAAATCGTGAAATGAAAATACTACAATGGAATGCCAGAAGTTTGTTTGTGAACGGCCAAGAATTTAAGATTTGTACATCAGATTACAATTGTACCTGATATTATTTGTATTCAAGAGACTTGGCTTCATCTGCAATTAGATTTTGTCATTCCTGGTTACAAGTTGGTTAGAAAAGATGGAATTGGATCAAATGGTGGGGGATGTGGAACCTTTGTTAAAAAATGGGGTGGCTTTCAGAGAAATAATATTAGATACCCAGAGTGAATGTGTTGTGGTAGAGGTATGGTCACAGGAAGGTGGGATGAAGGTGGTCAACTTTTATAATCCTTGCAATCAGTTAACGTTAGATGAATTGAATATAATAAGAACTAAGGCTGGGGATAGTTTAATATGGTGTTGGGATTTTAATGCACATAATTCACTGTGGGGAAGTTTATGCACTGATTGGAATGGAAAGGTTGTAGAAGAGTTTATGGAGGAACAAGCTTTAGTGTGTTTAAATGATAGGAAGGGAACTCGATTCAATATAAGAGATTCGTCAACCTCTTGTCTAGATCTAACAATAGTTCCGGGAACTATAACATTGGAATGTAGATGGGAAGTCCTAGACCATTCAACATTAGGTAGTGATCATTTTCCAATAATATGTACTTTTGGAATGGAAATTTATCAACAAAATAAAATAAAGCAAACCAGGTGGAAGTTTGAGAAAGCTGACTGGGATCAATTTAACAAGTTATGTATTGATGGAATGGAGAAATATAGCACTGAAGATGAAAGACTTATGTTCGGAAAGATTAAATTCAATTATTATAAATGCAGCTGAAGAATCTATTCCTAAACCAGAAGGTAAAGATAGGTTGAGGATTGTTCCTTGGTGGAATGAAGTGTGCACTAAAGCAGTCAAAGATAGAAATAGGGCATTCAGGGTTCTTAGGAAAACATAAATACCTACAAATGTGTTAATTTATCAGAGGAAATGTGCTCAGGCAAGGAAGATAATTCAACAAGCCAAAAAGAGGTATTGCAATCTTTTTGTATCACAATAGGCAGTGAAACTCAGTTGAGAGAAGTCTGGAGTGTCCCTAAAAAGATGGTTGGAGTTTATAGAAATCAGAATATACTAGTTTTAATAGATGAAGGGGAAAAAGCAGTGACTGAGGAGGAAAAGGCTGAACTGTTGGCCTTCACCTTTCAAAGGGCTCACAGTATAGATAATCTAGAGGACAATTAATAGAGAAGGAGGGAAGAAATTTTAAAGCAACATCAAGATATCTGTTAAAAAACCTAATTGTCTAACAGCATTAGATGCCACTTTTAAAATGTGGGAGCTAAAAAGAGTATTAATGAAAGATAGAAATACTGCCCCAGGGAAAGATAGTTTGCTATAATATGATTAAACAAATGGATGAAGTAATACTTAAAGCAATATTGGACCTTTTTAATAAAATATGGATAGAAGGTCAACTGCCTTTATCATGGAAACAAGCGGTCATAATTCCTATTCCCAAACCAGGGAATGATTCTTCAATAGCAGGAAACTATAGGCCAATTGCTCTGACATCTAACCTCTGTAAAGTGATGGAAAAAATGATTGTTAACTGCTTGTATTATGTACTGGGAAGCAGAGGATTAATGGCTCCTTATCAGTTTGGCTTCCGACCAGGTAGATCTACTTCAGATGCATTATTAAGACTAGAAACTGATGTAAAGAAGGCATTTGCAATGAAAGAGGTGTTGGTGGCAGTATACTTCGACATTGAAAAGGCATATGATATAATGTGGAGGGAAGGAGTGTTATTAAAGTTGCAGAGAATTGGAATTGTAGGAAGATTTTATAACTGGGTTTTAAGTTTCTTATTTGGTCGAACGATTCAAGTCAAGGCGGGAAATGTATTATCTCAGATGGTGAAGGTAGAACATGGAACTCCTCAGGGAAGTGCTTTACTTTCTGTACTATTTAACATAATGATCAATGATGTGTTTGAAAGAATTCATCCAGGAATTTCAACAGCATTATATGCTGATGATGGAGCAATGTGGAAGAGAGGGAAAAATGTTAAATATATTGTACATAAAATCCAGGAAGCAATAGATGACGTGGAGAAATGGTCAGTGGAATGGGGATTCAGATTCTCTATATCCAAAACATGTCCGTTTTTTACAAAAGAAAAGAATAGCAGAACATTTTAAACTTTACTTGTACTGTATATAAACAACCATTAGAAAGGGTGACACAATTTAAATATTTAGGTCTATGGTTTTATTCTAAATTAACATGGAAAAATCATATTGAATATATTGAAAAGAAATGCAGTAAAGTATTAAATCTAATGAGATGTATAGTAGGCCAAGAATGGGGGGCAAATAAACAATCAATGATTACCCTATACTGTGCACTTCTAGGGTCTGCTTTAGATTATGGATGTATTGTATATGGATCTGCATCAATCAGTATGCTTAAAAAGCTAGATCTTATTCAAGCACGAGCTTTAAGATGTATTAAAGGTGCAATTAAAACAACTCCAATCTCAGCAATGCAAGTTGAAACCGGAGAGACCCCATTAGATGTAAAACATTATCTGTTGCTTACTGGACCAATTTACAAGGGCATAATTTAGATAATCCTACAAAATCAATATTAGAGGGGAGTTGGGAGACAATGAATTTAACAGGAACAGGGTTTGCATGGGAAGTTGGGGATTGGGCTGCAAATATGTCATTAAATTATATTACATTTTCATCAACAGTTACAATTTCCCCAATACCTCCTTGGTTTTTCAGTCAACCTGAAGTTGATTTACAAATTCATGAATGTATTCAAAAAGGACAGATTGACAATAATATCAAAAGCTTTTCAACAAAATATATCAGAACCATTTATTATGCATTTCTTCCAATATACACAGATGGCTCAAGGAACCCAGAGATGGGTCATATTGGATCTGCATTCTATGTTCCAGAATTTAAATTATGGGAGGTTAACGGATGGGACTTCAGTATATACTGCCGAAATGCTGGCAATTGAGATGGCAGTTAGTTGGGTAGAAGTGATGCCAAATAAGGTGGTGATTTGTTCAGATTCAATGGCTTCACTTATCAGTTTTCAAACCGATAGAAATGATATATTTTATAGAAATTAAGAATACATTGTATAGATTAAGACATGCTGGAATAATAGTTAATTTTGTTTGGGTTCCAGCGCATGTTGATATACCAGGAAATGAAAAATCTGATAAAATGGCTAAAGAGTCACTTAATCTGAATAATCCTACTATTTCAGTTTCAGGATGGAGGGGAAAGTATAATTAAAGAAGCTTGCAACGGGAAATGGCAAGAGAATTGGAATGATTGTAAAACAGGAAGACATTTTTATAATATACAAAACAGGGTAAGTCAAAGCAAAATGATATTAAACTTAAGTGGAGAAGATCAGGTCATTTTAACAAGACTAAGAATGGATCATATAAAACTTAATTCTACACTTCATATAATAGGAAAACACAGTACTGGATTATGTGAAATATGCCAAGTAAAGGAAACCGTTGATCATGTGCTGTTACTCTGTCCTTTGTATGAACAGGAAAGGAATGAACTACAAAGAGAATTACAGAATTTGGGAAGCAATGAATTTTCAATCTGCAACCTATTAAATACAAAACAAGGATCTGGTAAAATAATAAAGACAAATTTAAAATTCATTAAGAATAGTGGACTTACCTGTGTGTGTGTGTGTGTGTGTGTGTGTGTGTGTGTGTGTGTGTGTGTGTGTGTGTGTGTGTGTGTGTGTGTGTGTGTGTGTGTATTGAAATCACTTCACACTCCAGCACAGGAGGTGGCGCGGTATGCACCTAAAGAGTTGGTATGCGACCCGCCAATAAATCCAAACCGGGTAACATCGACGACGAACTGGCCCAGGACTTCTTCTGTGAAGTCCTGCCTTGCCAATCTGTTTTCCCCTACGGGGTAGTTTTTGTTGTTTAATTTATTTGTATTAATAAAGCCCTTTTACCTCCTGCAATTGAGTCCTCGCTCTATAGCTTCACCCACACCTGACATTATTAGCATTATTTTTAAGTGCACAAGAAAATAGTTGTATCTTTATGTGTTTAATAGTTACTTTATTTATTTAATAGTCACTTTTTATTCTAAAACCTAATAGTATTATCACACTTTAATATGGGTTGCACTTTATTTCACGGTACATGCTCTTACCTAAGAAAGTACTGGTAATATAAGGTAACTACATGGGATAGGGTTAGGTTTAGGGGTAGTTTCAGGGTCAGTACCTAGTTTTTACCTAGTTATTGTAATTACTATAAGTACATAGTATTTACATGGAGAACAGGACTGTAAAATAAAATGCTACCTTAATTTGTTTATTTGGTAACACTTTATTTTAGGGTCTCTTAACTAGTTGCTTATTAGCATGCATATTACTAGAATATTAGCCATTTATTAGTAGTAATTAAGCACATATTAATACCTTATTCTACATCCCTAATCCTACCCAATTCCTAAACTTAACAACTACCTTTTAATTAGCCAACTATTAATAAGCAGCACATTAGGAATTTATTGAGGGGAAAATGCATAGTTAATAGTGAATAAGTGTTCCCTTTTCTAAAGTGTTACAGTTTATTTTATAAAAAAAAAATTACAAAAATATTATATACATTTTAATGGGTCACACTATGCATTACAGTATTACAGCTCACGGTCAGTGTACTGTATATAAGCACCATTTGTTTGGTATCTGACAGTGTTTGGACCTGGAATTAATTGGATAGATCTGCAACACACATTTTTGGGTTCCAACCCACCAGTTGAGAGCCTTCTGTTTTAGCTGACTATGGACTAAATTGATGACTATCTTCATTTAAGAGCTGTGTCAGGTGAAAGTACAAACATCAGTGACAATGGCATGATTATCATTCAGATCATCGGCACCTTCGAATCAGTCCCTTGCTGCATTGCAAGGTATCGCTCGTGACCTATGCAAAGACTTTCTGTCACGGATCGAAGTGTGTGTCAGATACCACCCTCTGAAGCTGAGAACAGCAGAAATTTTCAATAGGCTATATCAACCAATGACAAGACATCACGACCTGGTGCAGACCCTTGACCAGATGTCTGGCTTTATCACGGTTAATTTAATTCAGGTTCTTTGAAAGAGCGCAAAATAATTAGCAGCTTTAGCGCCCTTCTTTTTACCATTCTCATGTTGATTCTCGGCTGCCGGTTGAAAGAAGATGAAAGCTTGCATGATCGATTCCACCTATCCCTGTCGAGATGAGGTGAAATCGGTTTGTGTTGCCAGAGCCTAGGCGACAAATATATTAGCACTGATTTAGATTAGGCAAGTGCTGAACAAAGGCATCAACATGCAGAAGAGGTAGAGAAGCATATTGATCCACCTCAGTGCATACTAATGCGATACATGATCAAGGCCGACGGTGGCTTCTGATTCTATTCCAATGTGCTTTCTTCACACGAAGCCCACGATTAAATACAGCTTGTTCTTAATTGGCACGAAAGGTTTAGATACTTTCTCACAAAAGGTTTTAGAGGTATCAGAAGCGCTGGTAACAGTAGCGTCATTCCGCAGTATGGGTAGTATTGAGTTCATGTGTTATTCTGGGCTGTTTGACTGACAGGCAACTGCTTTCAAACACTCACACGCATTTACTGTACACACGTTCATGCAACTTGGGGTAACTCAGGTGTGCACAACTGTCAAATACTCACAGTGGTCACACTTGAGTGCCCTTTTCAAAGCTTTCAAAGCTATTCTTTTACAAAAACATGGTGTTAAATTAAAATGATTTCCCTTCAGACCCTCATGACTGTGTGTCAAGGTAAATCAGTCTCTTAAAATATTAGATCATTTCATTGCTTTATGACAAGGAAATGCTAATTCCGATTTTAAAATATCATGGGGTGTGACCTCCCAAAAATCTAATGATATTTATGATTGGATAATTCATAATGTCAACAATTCATGAAAATATGTTAAGGGTCATATTTAAAAAACTTAATTTATTAGGTGTAGGAAATATAGATTACTTTTATCTTGATGGTTACAGCGCATGATAATTATTATTTATTGTTCTATGTAAATCTTTCTTATAAATGGCATAAACGTTTTTCAAAACCAAATAAAACTTTTGTCACAGTCACCAGTTGAGGTGCACTGCATTTCCCAGCATCCCTCTTGCCACTCACCTGCACTGCATCATAAATCACTCACACCTGAGCTCTATCAGGGAATCCTCCTCACCTGTTGCTGCCAATCAAGCTCCCTAGAAGACAACACTCCATCCATACAGTCATTGTCTGGTCTTGAGGTTACAAGCTCTTCGTCTGTCTTGTCCCTTACCTGCTGGATCCCTGTGGCTCCGTGGATGTCTTCCTCCAGTTTATTCTACTAAAAGGGAAAGATAAGGATGATTAATTCCTCAGTTTATTGAGCTTCATTAAACTCTGAGTTATTGCACTCACCTTTTGACATTGCCTTCAGTTTGTTTAATAAAGAAGCCCTTACTCATAGTTGTGTGCCTCTCCATCCAGTGTGTTACAACTTTAAAACCAAACAACCGCTGTGTCACTCATCAGTTTTTTTTACTTCAAAATCATTGGATGTTCTATTTGTGACTGAGACGTGGCTATCTTCTGGCGATCTAAGTCCTTTTGCTGACCTGGCTCCCTTGGACTGTAAATTTATTAACTCTCCGCGAGTTTCGGGCAGGGTTGGAGGTCTAGCCTCAGTTTTTAAAAACAGCTTGCTCTGTTGACCTGTAGAGTTTGCACACTTCTCTAGTTTTGAATTGCAAGCCTTTGAATTGGATTTAGTGGAGCCAGTGTTGTATGTGGTGGTTTATCGGCCACCCAAATTCAATAAAGACTTCCTCCATGACTTTTCTGAACTGTTAGGGGACATTTTATTGAAATTTGATAAGTTTTTAATTGTGAGGGATTTTAATATTCATCTGTGCAGTCCAGCTGACCCTCTGGTGAAAGACTTTTTGAATCGTATTGACTCTTTTAATCTTGAAAAGTTTCCTACAGATGAATATGGACATACATTGGATTTAGTATTATCATATGGTATTTCATTGGGCTATGTGAATGTTTGTGATGGAACTTTTTCTGATCACAATCCAGTTATTTTTTGGGTTTCTCTCCCATGTCAGTCTGTTGGATCTTGCCCACCGACATGTTTGTGTCGTATGTTGAACTCTGGTGAGTTTTAAGGGCATTTTTGAAAAATCATAATATTTCTACCATTTGAAAATCCTCCATTATATCCAGATCCTGAACCTGTACTGAGTTCTTTTAACTCTGGTTGTTCAACTATTTTAAACTCTATTGCACCTTTGAAGGTGAAACGTGTAAAAACTAAGGTAGAGCCCTGGTTTAATGATACTACACAAGCTCTTAGACAAACTTGCAAAAGAGCAGAGTGTAAATGGCGGAAGGACAGGCTCCAAGTGTCTTTTGAAATTTTGAGGGACTCTTTGAATTCCTACCAAAAAGCAGTTAAGGCAGCGAAGGCAAAATACTTATCTGCTATTATTGAAAATAACTGTCATAGACCTAGAGTGTTTAATACTGTCAATTCTGTTATTAATCCATAGATAGCATTGGACCTGAGATTTCAATGGAGGCTTGTGAGAGTTTGTCAAAGATTGAAAATATTAGATCTCAAATACCTCTTGTAGCTGGTGATCCCTCTGCTTCTTCTTGTTGCCCTGCTGTGTTTCATCGGTTTGAACTTCTTCAACTTTCTACGTTGGCTCAAATGGTTGATCAACTGAAGCCATCGGATTCCTCTCTTGATGTTGTTCCATCAAGACTGATCAAACAAACTTTTGATGTAGTTGGGCCTAGCATTTTATCAATAATAAATAGCTGCCTTGCATCAGGGATTGTTCCTGCATCTTTCAAGCATGCTGTAGTACAACCTTTAATTAAAAATAATAAATTGAATCCAACGGATTATGCAAATTACAGGTCTATTTCAAAACTGGCTTTTCTGTCAAAGGTGTTTGAGAAAGCTGTTCTCATTCAACTGCAGTCTTTTTTGAATAAGAATTCTTTATTTGAAGTTTTCCAGCCAGGCTTTAAGGAACATCATAGTACAAAGTCTGCACTTTTGAAAGTTCTCAATGATATTCTGATAGCAGTAGACTCTGGTGATACTGCAATTTTGGTGTTAATTGACCTCAGTGCAGCTTTTGACACCAAAGACCATGACATCCTTATTGCTCGACTTGAACGGGTGGCAGGGATTCGTGGTGCTGTTTTAAACTGGTTTAAGTCCTATCTAACCAATAGGAGTTTTTCAGTTACCCTGGGGAAATTTTCATCATCATTGGCCTCTCTTACATGTGGGATCCCACAAGGATCCATTTTGGGACCCATTTTGTTTACATTGTATGTGCTGCCAATTGGATCTATTTTTAGTAAACATGGTATATTGTTTCATTGTTATGCTGATGATACGCAGATTTATGTACCTGTAAAGAAGGAAGACAACTTTTTAGACCCTCTTCTTGCATGCTTAAAGGACTTGAAAACATGGTTGGCTGTGAATTTTCTGCCCCTAAATGAAAGTAAAACTGAAACTATTGTTTTTGCTCCTTCCAGTGCATCTGGGTCTATTAATATTGATTTAGGCCCTTTATCTGTCTATGGTAAATCCATGGTAAAAAATGTAGGTGTAATTTTTTATGATGCCTTGAAATTTGACAAACAGATCAATAGTGTTTTTTGATCTGGCTAAGAACACTGACAAAGATTAAGCCGTTTTTATCCTTTTGTGATTTTGAAAGGGTGATGCATGCTTTTGTGTCTTCTCGTCTGGACTACTGTAATTCCCTGTATGTGTCATGGTGCACACACAAGGAAGATACAGGAACACGCAGACGAGGAGGTAAGGTGGTGCAGGGAGCTCTGGAGGCCATGGAAGATGGTCCTTCGTGGCCGTGGCCTCAGTCCCCTCGGCCTGGCCACTCCAGCCAGAACCCTTCTACCCTCCCCAAAAAAAATTCCATGGGGCAGCTACGGGGTATCAGGAGACCTATGGGGCTAGACAAACAGGACAGGACAGCCCACAGGAACAGGAAGCCGTCCTAGGGCTGTTCTCGGAAGCTGAGGCTTCTTCTGGGCATGACAAGGAAGTCAGGGGCCCTCACAGCGTCCCTCAGCAACCACCTCCACTTCCTCGACAGGAGGGCCCCCGACGAGTCTCCGTGGTCAAGACCGATATGACAAGGTAATTAAAATGTTCCTGTGGGCACAAGAAGAATTAAAAACGGCACTCCTGGCTGTGACGTGGATTAGATCCATGGGAACGAGTCAGCGGCGGGCCGGCGGGCTGGACTGATGAACTCGAGGCGGGCTTGCCACATGCGCTCGAGGTGGGCTAGGGTGAGCCGCGGACGGCAGCGGACATTACTTCTGAGCCACGGACGTGGGAGAACTGCGGACGGCGGCGTCGATCTCCTTGTGAACTGCGGCGTTGATCTCCTGTGAACGGTGGGCTTGGGGGAGCGGCAACCCGGGAACTTGACAGATGAACAAACAGGAACAAAATAAAATAACTTTCAAAAATGGAAAACAAAACGGTGAAAGGGCACCGCTTACTGTTTAGGTCTGGTCTTCTGTCACGGTGCACACACGAGGAGGATACAGGAACACGCAGACGAGAAGGTAAGCTCAAATTAACAGTCTTTAATGACTCCAAACAAGGCAGGGCAAGACAAGGCAAGGCTGACACAGAATGTATTAGTCAGTCCACCCTGTCACGACTAAAGATTGTCCAGAATTCTGCTGGAAGGTTGTTAACAGGTTCTCTGAAACGGGACCATATCACTCCCATTTTGTCATCTTTACACTGGTTGCTGGTCCGTTATAGAATCGATTTTAAAATCTTGCTGTTTATTTTTAAATCATTAAACGGCCTTGCTCCGTGTTATATTTCGGATTTGTTGCAATCGTACTCTCCATCAAGATCTCTTAGGTCCTCTGACCAGAAACTCTTGATTGTTCCTAGGTCGAGACGCAAACTGTGGGGAGACCGTGGTTTTGCAGTATCGGCCCTAAGGCTTTGGAACAATTTGGCTTTACACATAAGATCTGCCTCCACCTTGGTGTCATTTAAGTCCCTTTTAAAGACTAATTTTTTATTTTTTTTTGCAAAATGTTGTTCAGTGACATGTTGTTGAAAACTAACCATTTTATTTATTTTTATTTACATTTATTTTTTTTAAATGTTGAATGGTCTGATGCTCTGTGCTAGGTAAGTGTTGTGTGTATATATTATTTGCTTATGTTTTTAGAATCTGTATAGCACATTGGTCAAATTATTGTTTTTTAATCATGCTTTAGAAATAAATTGCCTTGCCTAGTAATATGCATGCTAATAAGCAACTAGTTAATGGTGAGAATTTGTGCCTAAACTAAATTGTTACTGAAGTGTTTTCCTTTTCTTCATCATGCACACTCTTATTTGTTGTTTACCATAAAGCCACTTTTGTCTGCAACAATATGCATATGTAAAATGCAAATATTAATGTGATTGATTTGATTAATTTTTATAAATCATTTAATTCAAAAATTAATATTACTACTTGTCTTCATTTTATACCATAAATTGGTAACAAAACTGGTATCAAGGCTTGTGAAGTTTCATCGATTTTTGTATTGATTTTTAACACTTTGGTTTTGTGACGACCTGCTAAAGAAACCCCAGAAGCCATTTGAAATATAAAAAGATCACTTAATCCATTTCATGCTGTCAATCGCCCACAGCCCACAGCTGTTATACATACCGGTTGTTCTGTACAAGTGTGTTTTTAAATTTGCTTGCCCTAAGGTCATTAGCCAACAGACAGGTATGTTAGATAGAAAGTGGATTACATGCGTGAGAATGGGGTTTGTGTCGCTGACATGGTCTCCTCCGTACAACAGACACCAGCTGTAGAATAAAACAAGATTCGTCCCTTTAAGACCTTAAGCTAGGGGTTCAGATGAAAGCAGGCAATTGGATTATTGAACATTCCATCAGTTTCAAAATGACTTTCTTATCATTTAATAGAAGAAGCTACAGCCATCCGATTGCTTATGCACCTCACTGCAGCAGAAATAGATGAGTGTGAGTAAATGTAAATTTGTTCCTGGGGAAAGGGAACATCTGGAAATGTGTACAACTATCACCAAATTGCTGAGTGGATTCTTATATGCCTTCATATTCAAATATTAAGGAATTTTCCACGTTGTTAGATTATTAAAATTTAAAAAAGGTCATTTTGATATTTAAAGTTCTTAAAATGCACCAGATGTTGATCACTTGTAACATTCACAGAAGAATGCATTCTTTTAAATAATAGACAGATTACACTCTATTAGTCATAAAACCTCTCAAAAACATGTTCTGGGTCATAAGTCTCAACAAAATCAAAAGCTGCAAAAAGAGCAACAAAAGAACCAAAACCCATCATGCCATTGACCAAGCAAGCAAATATTACCAACAGTAGGATAAATGTTTAAAATTTTTCATGTTTTCCCAACTAAATTACTTTTTATTATTTATGCGAAGGGTGCTTTCTTTCTCCTGCTCTCTCGCTATGCACATACCATTTTGTCACCAAATGTATTGACTTTCTTGTTGCTGTGACGTTTCTTAATATTTTGTCATAAGGAACTATTTTGACGAGATTTAAATATATTTGGCGATTATTTTTTTGGAGACTATCAAAAAAAAAAAAAAAAATAGGAAGACATTGTCAACTCTGTTGAGAAAAAAAAATAAAAATCAGCATATGCTGGTTAGGTGTTAGAAGTTGGGACTTCAGTTCGGTCTTTTTCTATTTCATCTATCTGTTCCTGTTTTCCCTTATTTGGTTTTGTTCCGGTTTTCCTCATTAGTTCCTTATTAGTTAATTAAGGCTTAGTCCGTTCACCTGTGTTTTGTCATTATCTCGTTCACTCCTTTGTTTCCGTTTTCTTTATAAGCATTCAGTTTGGTGATTTACGTTTGTTGAGTCTTAACGTTATGTTGGTATTGAGAACTTTGTTTATTGGAACCTTTGTGTCATTAAAGCCTATTGTCACGGAACTCCCCGTTTCCTGCCTTCCCTGGTGCACGTAACGCAACATTAGGTATGTTTTGAAGCATGGCAGCTGGTTTAAGCTGTTCCTTAGTTGGTCCTGAGGTTGTTTAAGTTGGTCATGTGCAACTAGCTCCTGCTCAGGAACCGCTTAAACCAGCTCAAACAAGCTGCCATACGTCAAAACATACCTAACCAGCATATGCTGGTTTTTTTTCCAACAGGGATTTGTAATATTTTCTGTTCTGTTTTAATTTTGCATGTAAAAATAGCTGAAATCAAAACACAGCCATCGTCTTTAACTTGTGTGTATGGTGATTGTATCAGATGATGTCTTGTCATCTTTATATATCCAGATTTTAGCAGTGCAGAACGTTGTCTGACAACATACACATAATATGTAAATAAGAACAGTTTTTATTGGGAATTTGTTGACTTTAAGTGACTTTTAGCACCTTTTGTAGGCAAGAATTATCTAATTTTCATTGACTGCATTTGAAAACACTGCATTAAACGACACAGAAACCTCTCAGCACTGTTCCAAGATGGACTTCTTCAAGAACCTGACAAATGTCTTAAAATATAAAACATCTGAGGGGCTGTATCTGACATTTACGTGGAATAATTGACTCCCAGACTGTTGAATTATTGAAAAATAATGCTTCATGTTGTGGCCACATCACCACATCAGGCGTGCATTATTTTTCAGTTCAATGGTCTGGTCAATTATTCCTTACTGTATTCGTTCTGAAAATATTTACTCAACGGTTTATACAAATTCTATACATTCAAGCCTCTAAAAAGCTTTTCGAAATACTGTGTTGCAGGAACTACAGAGATAAACCATTCTTATTCATTAATCTCAAGGAAAACCATATGTGCATAGTAAATGTTATGATTCATTTGCCAAATGTCTACATGAAAGGGTCCACTGAGTCCAGGGAACAGTAATCCTTTATGAAATGTTCAAGGCACACTTTTATGCAAATTTGTCTTTTAGCAAGACATTTTGTTGATTTATTGATGTGGTAGCTGCTCAGAACTGGAACACATTAATATGCATGCTTGCTTAAACATAGTAGGGTGAGCTCTCTATGCCCTCGTCAGCATCTCGTTAGGTTCGTTCAGAACTATGGACAGCTGCCAGATATTACATGACTCACGGAAATGAGCCACACCTGAAACCACTTGGCTGTCATTACCAGTGAGAATTACAGAAGCGCCAGAGTTCCAACGTTTGAATAGGTCTACTTCCCTAGTAGTAAACTAAAAGCAGCATGTCAAATCAGCAACTTTAAAAAGTACAAAATATCTGTTACCTACTAGTTCTGGCGAGAAATGTGCATCCAAATGGACAGCTAAATATCTTATGAAGCAACAGAAGTCATCAAGGTGCAAACAAAGTTCTAAATATTCTCTAAACATTCAAAATATCAATCTTTAAAAAAAATAAAAAATAAAACTAAAGGATCTATTCTCACTATTAAGTAGTTGCTTTGGAGTGTCCATATTACTAGGATGTTACGTATTCTCCATGAGCATATTTCAGATCCCTTAATCCTACCCCTATTAATACGCAGCAAAATAGGAGTTTATTATTGTGGCAAAAGTTGCAGTTAATAGATACTAGTGAGAACTGGACCTTAAAATAAAGTGTAACCTAATGTTTTTCTTGGTTATGCAAATGATATCAAAAACATGAAGATAAATATTTAATTTTATAATTTTAGCATACATTAGGGGAATGTTACTTAGGAATGTTCTCTGAATGTTAATAACAAGCAGTATCCACATTTAAAAAATGTCAGACAAACATATAATAATGTTTTTTTTTCGCTAATGTTTTGAGAATAACCAGATAACATTCTGTTATTTTCACTGGATGAGCATTTGTTCATAACTGTTAGGGAAACTTGCCAGAATGTCATCCAAATTCTGAAAACCAACTGTAGATTTTAATTACACTAAGTAAATGAAGTATACCGTTGGCTTCAGCTGGGAACAAATATGCATACTTATACAACATGATTTTATTAATCGTTGGGAAATAAGTTCTTCATCAAATGCAGTACATACTTTGACCATAAACAAATTTGGATACTGCTCCAGTCAAGTGAGTGACCAACATTGTGCAACCATAATAGCGTTCACCACCTGCTGCTATTCAAAGATTGTGCTCATGCAACCCAGCACGCATCCTACAAGTCCACTGTCATTCGTTTAAAAGGACATCACAAAACGACACAAAGATTCAGAAGCACTTGCAGCAATTCATGTGATTAATTTATACTTTGACAGACCAGGGTAATTTGATGGTAAAACTAAGGACAGCAACATTTATGTATAGACAATACTGGCTTGTTTTGGATTATAGTCTGCAAATGCAGTCCGCAAATGTCTTACAAGGGGTCATGAACTTTTCCAGTATCCACAGACTTGCAGTCAAACTGTGGGGAGAGACAACTGTCCTCAAGGTTATACTTACAACACACGAGGGACCGGATTAACCAGGTCATGCCATTAGCTCAGTTATATGTTGTAATCCCATTGTGCTCTGCAAGGAGTCTTAGAATAGCTGCGAGAAGCTTAGATATGTTCTGGTTTCCTAAAGTGCATGGTACTGGTGACTGGTCAGAGATCTCTAATGAAAAACTGGTCCAAGTCCTTGAAGCATCTTGGAGATGAATGAAAATGTGAGGGATAGCTCTTTCCAGATCTCCTTGAAATTAGCAACATCTTCACATTAAAAACCATTAGATAGATAAGTTAGTACAGCATGACAGCCACTATCCCCTAGAAATCCTTATCAGGCAACAGTCTTGTTGGGTGCCAGAGTCTTGCTCAAGGCTGAGGAATAAGTAGTTGAGAAGATGGAAGGAATGTGATTAACTGAGAAATCCAACACCTGATCTTGAAACTAGACAGGACTTCTTGTAGCACCTTTAGGAAGCTTAATTAAGTCTCGACCGTTGACAGTTCCTCCATGGGTCAGCAAGGTTATTGATTGGCTAGACAATGACATGATTATAAGGAGTAATTTCAAACTGGCAGAGAGCTGATGCAAGCAAAAGAATAAAGTGTAGGAGATTAAAAATTGCACCGACTGCACTAATCAGTTCTTTACTGATTATGGCAGCCAATGAACATCACTTTCCTTCACTCTCATCTCAACTCTCAAGAAATCGTGTGAATTTCCCCTAATTTATCCTTCACAGCACTCTTCTTGGAGTTCATATAAATTGGCCATTTATAATCTGAGGATTAATATTTAGTGTCAACATGTTCCATTAATCATGCCATGTTCATGTAAAATTGTAATTGATCAGGATCCAACATGCAGAGGATTACTAATTAGGATCGAAACAGGGAAAATACCCAAAGGAACTGATTTGAGCTAGAGTTATGTGCAATAAAAATAGATTACGTATTGCACTTGATGTGATTGCTTGTGTTCAATACAATTAATGATTACTTGCATACAAATTTTTCTGTACAACATCTTTTGTACACTAGGAACAGAGAACAATCTGTTAATGTAGTGTAAAATATATTTAGCAAAATACATGATGTCCTTAAACTCTTTTAGTGGTTAATGTAAAGAGAATAATTTAATTTTGTACACATTCTGATGGCACCATAAAACTCATAGGCCATTCTCATACATCATTTACAGTTTCTTCTACAGAGTCTGATAGTGGGCCTCATGCACATTTTATAATATGCAGAATAACAGCATAAATAATGTAGAATTAAATGGGTATGAAACGTACCACTTTGGCATGCTGTAAGTGCTCTCAGTGAAGGCCTGATTACTACTTCTTTTGTCACATCTTGACCAACTGTCCATTCAAACACATTATGATAATATTACTTCAGTCACAACCAAGGAAGTCGGTGGAAGATTGAGTTTTTTGGCATGGGTGACGACTGCCAACACCACTAAACGAGTCTAATGGACCACATGAATGGCAGAATGACAGCTGTTACACAAGCTGGCATGTGAAGAACTCTAATGGATGCTTGCTTTACACAGTGGGGAAAAAGACATGCCAGGCCCAAGCAAGAAAAAAGCCGTCAAAAACAAACTGGTTTGCAGAATTTTTTTTTTGAAAAACATTACCCTTCACAGTGTTAACATGACCTTCACGATACTAATAAAGACAGTTTCAGAAATATTGGCACCCCCAAGAAACTGGGCTAAAAGTCATACAAAATAAACAAAAATTAAAATTTTCCTCAAAATGTTTACCTTTTTTTTTAATTGAAATAATTCCTGAGTATATATTTATTTGTTATTCTTACAAAAACATGGATCAAAATACTCCGGGAGTTTCTTCATAAGTTCGTGCTGGTCTACACAGATGACATCCTCATCTACTCCCGGAGCATGGCCGAATATTGCCGCCACATGGCGGAGGTCCTGAATTGCCTGAGATACTTCCACCTGTTTCTCAAGGCAGAGAAGTGTTCGTTCCATCAGTCCTCAGTGCAGTTCTTGGGATATAACATCAACAGCGGTGGCATCCGGATGGACGAGGGGAAGGTGGATGCCATTCGGAAATGGCCCACTCCTGGCACCATAAAGGAATTACAACGTTTCCTGGGGTTTGCCAACTTTTGCTTCATCTACAACTATAGTACCATCACTAGCCCTCTGACAAACCTACTTCGCAACAAGCCAAAATCTCTCATTTGGACTCCTGCCGCCACCGAAGCCTTTGAGTGTCTCAAGAATGCGTTTACGAATGGTCCAGTCCTCGTACACCCAGACCCCAGTAAACCATTCATTGTGGAAGTTGACACATCCACCACAGGAGTAGGTGCCATCCTTTCTCAGCAGCAGGGGACACCATCTAAACTCCATCCATGTGCCTTCTTTTCTCGCAAACTCAGCCCGGCGGAGAGAAACTATGATATTGGTAACCGCGAACTCCTCGCCATCAAGCATCCTTGTAAGTCCCATTCAATGGAACTCCAGCCCGTTCACCTCCTCCAATGCTTCCACGGCCACTCTGCCGGGCTGCCCGCCCGGATTGCAGTATGTTCCCAAGGCTCAACTCACATCTCTCATCCAGTCCATTCATGCATCTCTGGCCACTGGCCACCCAGGGGCCAACAACACCCTCTCGCTGCTAAAAGATCGCTTCTGGTGGACCAGTATGGCTCGGGATGTAAGAAGGTTCGTCCAAGGCTGTGTAGAGTGTGCCATGTCCAAAAGTCCACGCCACCTGCCAAGCTGCTTCCTCTGCCCGTTCCTAATCGGCCCTGGTCACACCTAGGAGTGGACTTCGTCACTGATCTACCTGCCTCTGATGGTAACACTTGTATCCTTGTGATCGTTGATCGATTTTCTAAGTCATGTCGTCTTCCTCTCAAGGGCTTACCCACAGCCATGGAACAGCCGTACTGGTGAGGTGTGTGTCCAGCTCCTGTTCCTTGTGTCCTGTCAAGAGTAGATACTCAAGTTAACGTTCCCCCAGATCTCCGAAGATATCCAGAATTACCACTTACCTGTTCAACTCCATATTGCTCGTAGTCTGTCAATAAATAGCTGTTTATCTATCCGCCACGCAGTCGGAGTCCCTCTTCTGTAAAACATGTAGTTGCAAAGTTACTTAATGTCTAAAGTGGACTATCAAAATGAAGTGTTACCAAAAATTGCGCTTTGTAATAATGCCAAATTAGACATTTACTTGAGTACATTTAAATCATGTTATAATAATCTTGTCATGCTTTAAAGAAGTACATGTAGTCTGATGTGTTGACTAACATATTTAAAGTACACATACTTCATTATAATCTGAACTGTAGTGTTATATTATAAGCAAATATATTTTACATGTACCAAATTGCAACTTAATTTATTTTTAAATACATGAGTTTCAATAAAAATTACATTGACATATGTTTTGGATGACCATAAATGCTTGTTTTAAAGTGTACATTTAGTACACCATATTACAAAAGCAGCAGAATAAACTAGATTACATGAAAAGATGTATTTTAATCCTACTAAAATGGGTCAGAAAAGCACCATGTTCAGCCAATTGCACTTAATATAAATTTAAACTATACTACATTTTCATTTAATTGTAAATAACATGGAATTGTGTGTGTGTGGGGGTGTGAAAACATTACATTCAGTTTGCACAAGTATATTATTTCTCTAATAATTACTCTTTTTGAAAATATGCTTAAGTGTACTTTTTCCGCTAGGGATATAAAACTAGAGTAGTGAATTGCAGCACTTCTGGCCTTTGCAGTACATGCAGTATGCATTCCCTATATGCCTTTTTTTTGTGAGATGTTTATGAAGCAGAATGTATCTCAAGGAGGTAGTGAAAGGTCCAAGAGACTGCTATAGGAAATGTTGTTATTTGGCAATAATGCAATTTGAACACAAGAAACAGAATAATTCAACAGAAGAAATCTTAATTTGAGAAATTTCTGAGGAGACATGTTTATCTTCAATGATTTTTCTCTGAATTTCTTGTTCAAATTGCATTATTGCCAAAGAACAACATTTCCTATAGTAGTCTCTTGGACCTTTGACAAAAACTGTCTACCTCCTTGAGATACAGTTATACTCTTGACAGGTATTAGTGAGCAACATATGATATAATGTTTACTGTACACAGAAAAGTGAAGGGTCTCTTATCTGAAGTACTATACCATAAAAGCCCTGTAAGATTACAGAGCAGTGTATGTGGCAATTGTCACTTGCTGTAGTTACCTGTTTTCTTGTCTAAATGTTCAAATGATAGACACAACTGCTAAATGGCTCATTTTCAGCTAAATGGCCCCTTCTTTCTCGTTTATTATCCTGAGATTCTGATTGGTGTGTCATCAGTCTTGCAACTCAGTGTTTACAGAATAAACGTGTGCTGAGTTCAGCTTGTGACAGCTAATTCAGTTAATTAAATTAATTATATTGTGTGCTTTGTGTTTTCTGAATGAAACCGTTAAACCTGTACAAAACGAGGGCATTTTGTGAGTTTTGTAGAAAATATTGAGACAGTTAAACAAGTGTGAACTGTGAGATGAACTGTGTTATAGTTTTGAGAAATGGGGGAGTGCTCCTATCCATGCTAGGCTGTGTGGATGGGCAGGGAGTGTTTGCCCAGAACAGAACCATTCCCCCAACCCACAATGTATGCTAATCGTAAGTCATATTGACGATAGTGGTCCTGACAGAAAAAAATGTAATGCTTCACAATACTTTATCATTGCAAAAATGAAGTTTGTCTGACAGTACCATCCAGGACAGAATGTGATTACATGCTGATTTTCAGGAATATATCAGCTTTATTTGTACGATGAGATTCTTTAAAGCTGAAGTGTGTAATTTCTGTGTCACCAAAAGTAATTGCAAAAAAACAAAAAAAACAAAAGAGCGATGTTTTCAAACAGGTTTCCTTTTTTTTTTTTTTTGTCAGAAATGTCATTGGTTAAGACAGTGTTGGTGTGTCTGGATGTTTTGAAAGCATCACCAAGTCACTGTGTTTCCAGATGAATAAACCTATAAATTACTTACTAATAATTGTCGCTGCACATTAAACTGGGACTTGAGAAAGTATTTTAACGTCCAAAAAATTACACACTTCTCATTTAACATCATTAACTGTTTTAACACCCACAATGCAATAACAGCTTATAATTTTATATATGGCTCATAAATGGGACATGGGGACTGGAGGACAGGCTGTGGGTCCCCTGATGAAGCAGACAAAATAAACCTCTAACAGAGGTTTAGATGCCCGTGAGGCAGGTGGCAGTGTGGTGGAAATATTGAGTTAGGCAACCATAAGTTTTGACTGAACACTGGAAGCCAACAGGCAATCATTTCCTCTGACTTCAGTCAGTGTGTCCTTGAGCGCTTTATCCAATCTTTATCATGCTCTAAAGCATCAGGGTGAGTCTGTCACCTCCTTTCTCCTTCGGCGTGTTCTCTAAATGGTTCTTTCTCCTGGTCTGATGAGTACTTCAGGACAGATCTTCATTACAGTCATTTGTCAGGTTAAACAAGCAGAGACGAGATTAAATAATAACCCTATGAAAGTGAAGGCTGTGATGATGTCCGTTTTTACACGGCTCTCCGGAATACTTGATTCTCATCTGACAATTGCAGTATGGAGCGCTCCAGTATTTTAAAATAATGCCTGAGACTGTAAATTTCGAATATCTCGCCAATTCCCAAATTAGTTACTAACTTTAGTAAAAACTACCTTTTGAAACTGAATAATTCAGTACTCCAAATTGAAAATTTGCTGATAATTTACCCACCCTCAGGCCATTCAAGATGTAGACGACTTTTTTCTTCAGTAGAACAGTAAAGAAGATTTTTATATGAAACCATGGTCCTTGGTGATTTATAAAATACAAGTCAGTGCCTTCCTGTTTTTTTAGAATGAAAAAGCATATCAAGGAGCACAAAATAAATCCCTGTGTCTCCTGATGATATATTGAGGTCTTATGAAGTGAAATGATCGGTCTGTGCAAGAAACTGAACATTAGTTACAGCATTATTACCAGTAATCCAGAGTCTCAGGAGCAATGTCCGGTTCACAAACAAATCATTCTTCTGAACTGGTTCTTTTTGGTGAATTAGTTGAACCAGTTCATCAAAATGAATTAAAGCGTCACTCGAGCAGCACAGATCTACAAGTTACTCAATCAAAACTCACTTTCAGATGTCTGACAGTCACTGTGACTCAAAATAAGCCAAAACACCAGCATATCTGATCCTGTGATGAATGAAGTCATTCAACGCTCCAGCTCCTCCAACAGTCACTGAACTCAGTTCGCCTGAGGCTCTGGATTACAGGTAATAATGTTCAGTTTCTTACACAGAACAGTCGTTTCACTTCATAAGACCTACATCATCATGAGCCACGATTATTAACTTTGTGTTGCCTGATATGCTTTTTGTTTACTCTAAAAGTGCTGGTAGGCGCTGACTTGCTTTTTATGAATTGCCAAGGGCCACAGTTTCAGCTAAAATCTTCTTTAGTGTTCTACTAAAGAAAAAAGTTACCTACATCTTGGATGGCCTGGGGGAGAATTGAGTAACAGCAAATGTTCAGTTTTTGGTGAACTATCCCTATATCACATAATCCTCAGTTAAAGCAAAACAATGAAAATTAAAGCAGTGAAATAAAAAATTATCAGCCACAAGAACAACAAACTGCAAAGAGATACAACAAGCTGGATGACAGACAACTCAAAATAGAGCAAAACATGTTACATTGCACCAAATATACTGGTTAGCTAGTTCAAGAAAGAGCAATTTGGAATGCATATTAATAATAATAATAATATATGAAATCATATTGTATTATTATTGCAGTGTTAGTGCTAGGCCGTAATGGACTGTTGCTCTCAGTGGAAGCTTTAGGATAATCTCATCTCATCTGATCAATATATTTATTTAATTGGACAGTAGCCTATAATAAGAGGGATAATGTAGTCTTTCAGTCATTATCACAGAATAAACCTGTTTAGGGTGATACAAGAGTGATCACCCTGTCATTGTTTAGTATGCTATAATGACTGGCTAATTCTAAGTTATCCGTTTCTAATGGACTTCTGAACATGAGAATTATATATGTTCATTGAGACTTGTTATGACAAGCCTGTGTGCTTTTGCTTTCTGTAACCTTTGAGCTTCCTTTTAAACCTATTCTAACTTTTTTTTTTTTTTATTTACTAAGAAACAAGTACGTATTGTGAGTGTTAAGAGCATTACATCAGATGATGGAATCTAATTTTGAACTGAATAATCTGTAAATAAGGAGAACAGTAATAGATTGAGGCAGCAGGGTTGAGAGTTGATGTGAAATTGAGCTGTAAGGAATCGAGAGAGCAGGTTTGGGCTAATGGAAATGCTTTTTAAGGGATTGAATTTGTCCCCAATGCCAAGGACATCAGCAGATATTCTCCGCTCTTATCTTGCCCCGGCACTCTGAAAGCCTCTTTAATGGAAATCTTTTAGAAGATTCAGAAAATTCTCCTGTACAGCTTCTCCACATGTCTTTATCAGAAACTAAAAAAGGAAAAAGAGGGACATTTGGCAAAAAAGCAGCATTTTCTGAATACTAAAGAGAACAAGCACGCGTTCCTTGAGATAAGACACCTGAAGAGTAAGATGTTGTGGAAATAACATGCATGTTAAAAACACTTCTGTTACAGTGTTAGGTTACACTTTGTTTGAAAGTCTGTACTGGCCGAATATCAAGCAAATCTTCACACTATATTTTAAGGTCCAATTCTTACTGTTAACTAACAATTAGCTATGATTTTTGCCTCAATAAACTCCTCATTTGCTGCTTGTTAATAGTTAGTAAGGTAGTAGTTAAGTTTAGGTATTGGGTCCAATTAAGGGATCTAAAACATGGGCATGCAAAATAAGGAATTTATTATGTGCAAATAATAAATAATGTCCAAATGGTAAATGTGCTGATAAAGTGCTATAAGTACTAACAAACAGGCAATATGCTAGTAATATGCATGCTAGTTATTAGTAGGAATTGGTCCTTAAAATAAAAGTGTTACCGAGAGAAAGAAAAAATCCTCGCAAGAACTTGTACTGTGTTTCATTCTACAATGAATTCTAGAATTCTAGTACGAAGAATTTTACTATTCTACAGTGCAACGTTGATAGAATCCATTATTTCATTCCATGCTAGTTAAAGGCAGGGTAGGTGATTTGGTTCAAAAACATTTTCAAGTGGTCTACATGTATTTCTATGTGTTCATATCATCTGTGGAAGGTGAAGGACCATACAATGTTTGACCAATCAGATTATTCGGGTCCAAACGTTACGATAGGCTATCTTACCTGCCTGTCAACATATGTATTTGCACCCTGTTCGCGCAGACATGATACGTCATTATTACACTATTGCAGAGCGAATGACAGTGTAAGGTGTTATTATTGTAATATTACGCACTTTTTACTGTAATGGTTTCTCACCGCTGAATGAGACATGAGTAAATCTGTCTCTCATTGTGTCGCTGGTTAGCCGCTGGTCTGCCCGAAGCGCATTCATGTGTTTCAGAAGAGGGCTGGCTGTGCAGAGTGTTTATGCAGGGAAGATCTTGCTTTTAAAGCTAGCTTGCTATTGCTAGCCTACTCTACCTTTTAATAGTAAAAACTGTTCCTTAAAATAAAATGTTACCACTTAAATTACACATATTTTCAACAGTTGTCCAGTTGCAAGCACAGTCTAGATCGTATGCAGAATGGTCTCAATAAAAGCATCATTCTTAAAAGAAAAGTTCACCTAAAAATGACAAATTGCTGAAAACATATTGCATCCTCAGGCCCTCAAGCAACAGTTTGAAGTTAAAAATGTCTTTATGATGGATTTGTTTCTTACAAGCATGCAGCATTTGGCTTTTCAAGATGTTAACTGATGGACTGGAGTGGTGTGGATTGTGATTTTTTTTTTTTTTTATCAGCTGTTTGGACTCATTCTGACGGCACCTATTCACTGCAGAGCATCCATTGCTGAAACACTGATGCATTTCTCCAAATCTGATGAAGAAACAAACTCTCAGATGTCCTGAGTCAAAAGGCTGGCAAAAACAGTAAACGTTGTTTTACATTCCCTTTCGGCTGTTATGACCTTTACCAGTAATTTCATACAGATCCAAATACAGACGGTGAGGATTTTTAGGTCTTGCACTTGACAAATGTGGGTTTATGATATCCACTAGTCTGTGACATGAAGTGTCCTCTTATTTCCTCAGGGAAATTACAGGCCACACATAAAATCGAATCACAGCACAATGATCCAGTGTGAGCATCAGTGAAGTCCCAATATCCAGCAGTCTCTGCATATCACGACGGGCCATGCAGGCCTCCTGCTGTGATGCTCCAGACCTTAAATCTGTCCTCTTTTGTTGTTTTGGGACACAATGGCATTTGGCAGCAATTTCGAACAGGCACTCTTTGATTTACTGAAAGTTTCACAGCATTTGCTAACACAGTAGGGGGCAGTTTGCAATAAATAACACAACAAAACAACAAAAAAAACAGAAATGGGCGAATCTCAGGAAACCTGTCAAGATTCATGTTCACCTTAAAGTCCAATTATAATTTAGCTTTCAAATACATCCTGTTTTGAAAATGGTTTGCATTATTTTCATGGGGATTTCAGGAGAATTTAAGATGCTTTCCCCAAAACTCTGTTGAAAGGTTAAACCATTGATTACAATTAATTTTATGATGCTTTGAAGTAACACGTTCAGTTCCTTTGTAATGAAGTCCACAAACTATCTTCACTCTGATATTGCCACCTCGGGAACGAGAATGGGTTGAAATCCAGCATAATAGGAACCCATTTCAGGTTTGTTGCTAATGAAGAAGTTAACCTTACTGATGGAGACCTTAGGCTGAGAAATAAGCTCTCTTGTCCATTCTGCCCTTTGAGGCAGGAGTTTGAGAGGACATACAGTTCTCATTGTTATGACCTGGACTTCATCTAATCTTTAGCTGCAATTGGATTGGATGAAGCTGCAGTGCTCTCCGGGATCAGGAAGGTGGAGAGCTTGTTTATGAATGCCTAATGTGAGACAGAGGAATTAGAGGCGCCTGCTTGAATCAATATGTTCACCATCCATGTGATTAAGTGGCCTCTGAACCCTGCCTGTGGAATGCCCTTCCAGAACCTTCACCCCTTAAAATTTAGCATTGTTCGAACAGACAAATGGAATTACACTGTCCATTTCTCTTGAATGATTCTAGGATGACTATATTATTGGCTTGGCCGATAGTATGACCCGCTTGCGGCGACCTCATCTATTTGGCATACCTGCTGTAGGATATCAGAGACTGAATCAGACAAATTTAAGATGCATCAGAACATTGAAACCTGAGAAGCTGAGATTCCAGAAAGAGGGGCCTCAAAGCTGTAACAGGACAACGTCGTAAATCAGATTCCTAGCTCCAACTAGTCTGAAGCAAGCCTCTTTCACAAAACAGCTTGCAACATTGAGACAAAAGAACACGTATTGATAATTCCAGTTCAGGAAAAGGACTGTCAAATTTGGGGCAAGTAATCAAGACTGATGGTCAAAGAGATGGCCGTCACATGTAAACCTGTGATAGAAAATAACGAGCTACAGACTCTCTTGGGCAGGCCTCCACACACAGAAGACAAAGAACCAGACTGAAAGTCCTTCGTTCAGACAATCTGTTCACATGTACTAAAAATAATCTTAAAAGGACCTATGAGTTATTTCTCTGCATAGAAATAACCTATATTATGTTTGTAACCTACACATTAGATTATCATGCTTTAATCAAATATTATGTATTTTTTTTTATCACTATTCAGAAGGATTCAGATGCGTGTTTGGTATGTATGAGCGTGCAAAATCATGCTTTAAAGGTTTCTTCCAATCAATTCTTTGTCAAATGTATCGTAGTCTTGTTATAGAAATCATTACTTTGCAAGAGCCTGTAAAATTTGGACCATGTGACTGATAACATGCTGATTTATGATGGAAGGAACACCGCTAGCTAAGATAATAGCCTATCTAATTGGTCAAGACACCAGAGGGGATGTGTCCAGAAGCCGAGTTTAAAAACTCAGGACACCATCAAACTTCCTCTTAGTTACTCTCTTCTTCTTAAAAATGCTCTCTTGGTCACCCTTCTCCTTTTCTTCTCTTTTGCCACCGCGTTTTGAACGTGCTCTGGCCCACGTGCCAGCTGCTACCACAATGAAAAGAAAACCAACCTAGTCTCGTTACATCCTTTTATTCTTTTACTTTGGTTTATTTTCTTTCCGTGGAGTTTTGTGTTCTAATGTAAGTTTGCTGTAAAGTCCAGCTCCGACTGCACTCGCTTCAAGCTTCAACCAGACCAACTCCGCATCCTCAGCCAACGCCCAAGACCTCACTTCAAAGACTACTGAACTCTCAACCAATCAGACACTTCAGACCCTTTCCTGCAAGGACAATGACACAAGGGATTCCGTTAGCAAAGCAAGCAAGTACCTCCGGCTTCTAACTGAATCAGGTGCAGTTAATTTACATTTTAGCCTCATTGAGAAACTCAAAAAGAGGGTTAAATAAGTGATTGATGGTTGTTCAGGTCTATGCAATTGAACATATTGCTGTAAACTTGGGATTTCTCATTTTCATTCTCTTAAACTCATCCTTCTCTCTCTTTCTGCAACGTGTGAATGCTTGTGTTCATGTGTTAGGTTTATATAAATAAAATCTTATTTAGATTGAAAAGAGAAGTATCTTGTGTTTTGTGCTCACAAGTTAAAGTCTTAAACTGCCGATCTTGTTACTGTGCTATTAAATGGTGTTTTCACTATATTTTGGATTTTAATATCCAGTACAGAGTTTGTTATACGGCTCGTTCAGTGAATCGCCGTAACAGTGACTCTGTTCAAATCCCTATAAAATCATAAATGATTCCCTTTGAGCTAAATTACATATTAATATTACGTTTTTATTACGTTACACTGCTGTAGAATTAGTTCTCAGGTAGGAGCCTGGAGACACACTAGGAGCTGAGAAGACAATCCATTATTTTTAATGTGACATATATGTGCACTATAGCTCGTACATGTCTAATAATTACTTATGATGCAGAGTGACCTTATCCAATGAGAATGCAGTGTCCCATAATTATTTATGACTCTCTGGGTGAACTTTATCTTTCACAGGTTTTTCAAGCCATAAGGATATATGGGTCACATGAGCATTGCACAGACCAAAGGAACATGCTGCGTGGCTTCTTGTCAGATTCTGAAGGGCTGTATAAGGCTTTCCAAAAATGATCAGCAATGTTTGGCCCCTGGGATTGATTTCCAGTTGCAGTTTTTTATAATTACCTTATTAAATGTATGTTTTGTCTTGTCAAATACTTAGTTAAGCGATTACTTCACTGAATCAGAATACTATAGACTAAAACATTTTATCAACATTAACATGCCATTTTGTTAATTGCATCTTTGTCTATTTCCACAGACTGTTTAAAGCTGCTCAAAAAAATGACATGCATGTTTTTACAAAACAGTTGCTTAATGTAAATATGGCTGCAGTATTATGACAAAAATCATTATTTATAGAATTTGCAGAAGTGCAGAATTCTGCCAGGGAGCGCATGCTAATCTAAACACCTCTGGTTTGCAATTGCATTCATAAGCTCAACAGAAACGTGCGTGATTGGGAACCAATCACAATGTAAAAACGTGATGCAGTGTGAGCAGATCTTAATATAATGCCACAATCAACACTTTTCATTGATTTTCACATCTCATGTTAAATGCAAAAGCCATAGTAGAATTACTTCAATCATGCTGGGACATTTTTTTCCCCATTATCTTGAATTTGTGGGCGTTTGTTCATTTTGGTGGCATTTTTGCCTGAAGTCCGACCCTGACTCTTACAGTACAGATCAGTACAGCATCAGCATTCATCTTTTGCGAAGGTTCTTCAGGTTATAAAAAGATAAGAAAGAGATGGTTCTTTGTGTAATCAAATGGTTGTTCTGTGGCATCACTGTGAAGAACCTTTTAAGCACCTTTATTTTTAAGAGTGTGGTCGATTCAGGTGTGTTTGATTAGGGTTGGAGCTAAACTTTGCAGGAGAGTTGGTCTCCAGAACAAGGCTTGAAGACCTCTGACATTTATTCACGTAGCAGACACTTTTATCCAAATCAAATTACAAATGAGTAATACAACAAGTGATTTATCATAAACTGGCAATAAATATGAGAAGTGTTAGTAGTACATTTCTGACATTGTTTAGCAGGATGCAGTTAAGTGCTGACAGAAGAGATGAGTTTTCAGCTGTTTCTTGAGTTGTCAGGGATTCAGGCTTCTAATTTGATTTAACTCTTTTTTATAAATGAGTCATTGAATCATTTTCTCAACCGATTTTTTGAAAAGCATTGAACTGACACTTGATACGCTGAACATAACACCATTACTTGATGTGACGACGACGACATCATTGCTGGAGCTCCGGCTTTGTGTTTGTTTACCTTTGTGTATTAGTCTGTCTAGCAATCTTTTTAAGCTTATAAGTAACATATTTTATAACATCTTAAATCTGTGGCTTAAAAATGTATTTGTACGTAGAGTGTCTATTTTCTTTACTTACAGTAATTGTATGGTACACTGTTGTATAAAAGTAAAATGTGCATGGATGTGATGTACAAATGCATACAGCTCTGTAATTATTTGTGCATTACAAAGCAGTATGTAATATTTGTGCATTTTTGTTGTGCGGTTATGAATTGTGGCATACATTTTCATACGGAAACTTCATTGGAGCAAAATAAAAGTAGGACACAACACTTGCTGTGTTCTCTCCCTCTCCCTCCCTCCAGATTTCCACACTCACATTTTTTCTCATTTTTTAATGTGGTGAGAGCTGACACGCTGAAGTTAGTGGTTCCAAGATACAGTTAAAAACACGCTTCCTAAAAATTAGGGTGATTAAATAATTTTCATGTTTACGCTCTCTTACAAGCTCGTACTGTATGATGTTCTTTGAAACACAACAAACGGTAAATAATGTTGAACAGCATGAAATTAATTAATTTTCTGTCTGTTCATCACACAAAAACAGACGTGCATCATATGGATCACTTTTAAATGAAGTTTATAAAGCAAGAAGGTCATACAAATTTGGAACAACATGAGGGTGAGCAAATGATGAGTAAGTTGTTATATTTGGATGGTGATTACTTTAACAGCTAGTACTGCATTTCTCATGAATCACCAAATGCACCATTGTCAACACCGTCTGGATTTTTAACACTTCAGTGCCATCAGTTGCCTAATGTACCTAATATATCACTTGAACATTGCTGTAAAACAAAAGCAAACATCTGGCAGCTTCTGTCCCATCACCCAATTAAACATCTGCATCTGTTTTGTTTTTTTTCTCCTGCCATATTCGAATGAGGATAATGAGGCTTGAAACTTTGAAAAATTCCAGATATGTGGCTGATTTGCTATTCAAAAATTCATTTTTATTATTTATTTTCATTTTTATGAGCCATTTGTATATCTGTGACACACTCCCATTATTTTGCTGTGTGTTTCTTATTAAAGTAAGCAGATGAGTGTTACTTTATTGACGTTTTTGTGAGCTCATATACACCTTTTAACAGATGCTAACAGCTGCAACATTTATAAGTGGTTCAGTTATGAAGAAAAGGCAACTGGCTTTATTCATTTCTTCCTCAGTGAGAAAGTTATCTCTGGTGTGCTAATTTTTGCTGCAATGCAGATAAAGTTGTGTAATGCAAAATAGACCACCCTGCATTTTTGAGTAGAAAATATACTGTCATTTGCTTTTGTGTTTCATCTGCTTATGCAATCTCCATTGTGTCCATATCGTTATCATAAATTATCATGTGAGTCCTGGGGCATAGAAAGATACATATCATTTTGTGACCTCATTTGGAAAAGTTCTGTCTGGCATTTTGGTCAAAAATTAGCTCATAAAAATGTTGTTATCTGTTTATCAATCTGTTAACAACTCATTAAGCTTGTTTCTGCCTCTGAATAATAAAAAAAAATAAGGTAATTGTGAATTTTTACCCCGCAATCCTGCCTTTATAACTGCTTAAAATTTAAATCTCACAATTTTAAGGAAAAAAAAACTGAATTGCAAGTTAGTAAACCTGGTCTTACAGTATATGACTAACTAAAGAGGCATTTGTTTAAGAGGCCGGAAAAGTCACGGCCACTTGTGAATACTAGTGTCTAGTATACAGTAATTATGTCCTTCTTAAAGCCATTTGCCATTATAATTAGACTCTAATAAAGACTATAGTGCACTCACACTGCTATAAATGGCATTCCCATATTAACTGTAATAAAATCTGTCAGTGTCCTGAGATGCATGCTTAGGGCTGCATATGCATGGTGGCTGGTCAAGCCTGAAATATGCATGTCTTTATTTGAGCATAAGAAACCATATTTATGGGACAGTGTGTCAGATTTTGTTGCCGATTTAATTAATTAATTAATTTATTCTTAATGTGAGTGTTGCAAGCAGTTTTTGAGATTTCAGGATTTCCCCATTCAAGTAGAGTGAACAAGCTTTCCTTGAAAGGGACTTTGACTGAAGATCAGGGGTAGTGTTCATAACAGAAATTCATGCCATGGCTTACATTTCCTCTGCAACCTAAACAATCTGACTTGAGATTTACATTTAGACCAATGTAAAAATCACATGGATTGTCACAAGGCACTAAAAATAACCACACTTCTTAGCGAATAATCAGACTAATGAAAACTGCATGTAAATGGGAGGGAAGAGGTTTGCTCGTGTCATGTAAACATCTTATTAAGTCTTTACTCTGATAACTGTAAAAAAAAATAAAAAATAAAAAAAAATTTGCATGACTGGCGCACATGTAAACATAGTCATTGTCATCCAAAATAGATTTGTACCACATGTAAGGGGACAAATTAAGATTTTCAGCCTAATATGATTTTTGGTAAATACTAACATGATGAGAAGGACAATTTCAGCTTTAGGAAATTCTACAAAAATATTTAACAGTTATAGACTTCTTTCAAAAACATAAAAAGTGTTAATCATTCCAGACTCTTGATCACTAATGTAATACCCTAAGGGAGAAAAGTGTATGCCAATTACATACGGCATGATACCTGATGAACTTTCTGTTGTTAAGTGTAAACAAACTATTATAATCTGACATTAATTGCAATCTTGAATAAGCTAATCAGCTAAATTATTACTCCACCAACTGCCATTGATGATAGTCCCATAATGCTGAAGCAACAATGGTTGTGTGAAGATGCTAGTTAATTTCTCCAACGATGCATCATACCGCGGTAGTTAAGAAGCGAGTTGCGAGTGTGCATAAATTCTGTTTACTGCCTGCTTTGCTTAGTGATTTGTGCGGACAAAGTGCATTCTAAAACAAGCCTCATTTACACCGACAGGAGTTGGGTTTGCAGTGAAAAAAAATGATGGTGCAATGCTGCCGACACATATAGCACCCACACCCACTATATTGCAGGTGGTCAGTAAATAAGACACAGGTTTTTGAGCTTAAATACTACACGCTAATATAGTGAAACTGAGTAGGTAATTTGCCCCAGAGTTTATGTGTCACAATTCATAAAACTGGCCACTCATTTCAATTGGTCTCTCTGAAACCCCACACCGCATTAGTTGGGAATGATGTATTGGCTTCTTCATAACCCATCAGGCTCGGCGGCATCCCTCCTGTGTGAGTTTAATATTGTATGAAATTATCCACTACAAGCAAACGTTCATTAATTCAGATGGGTTGTTATCTGGGTAACGCTTTGCCTTTCATTAGACATCGCAACAGTCATCCATTGCAGGCCGCGCTAATTACTGAACCCGGTGACTGAAGACTTGCTTCTGGTCGCATCAGCGAGATTAGAGAGTGGCTGGGAATATTTTTTATGAATTTCTTAATTGCGGTGAAACCTACACAGCAGGTGGTGTTGAGAATTTCTGAGACCAACTCGAGTTGTCTGTGTGCAAACGCAGCAGCTGCTGCTGGCAAATGAAGAAAGATGGAGGGAGTAAAAAAATGAAGAAAAAACAGATGAAAAGAGGAACGACAGGCTGGACTGATCAGAGTATCTCCAATCTGTTGAAAGGGGGATATCAAAGGTGCAGTTAACATGATGCTTTATTTTTGTGGTGTTTAGGAGCTAAGTGCAGTTTTCAAGGACAAAGATCAGATTGTTTGTCCTCCTTTTTTTTTTTTTTTAAGAATTTACCAATCAATTTAATCTGTTCCAACTAAAGCAGTGCAGCCCCAGTAATTGAAGCAAGACGGGCTCGCTGCCAGGAGTTTCCATGACGACATTTATCTTCCATTGGCGCAGTTTCTTTTTTTCCATTCTAGCTGTAGCTTCATGTCTTAGACCTTCTGAACTCACATAGAACAGATGGAGCGCAATATCCGACCTCCTACGATGCATTGACGTGGTTCTTCGGAGTTTAATACATCACAGGAGGATGATAAATGAGATTTGAACACTGTTACAAACTGATATAACAACACTAGGATGATTGTAGCATTCACTGTTCATACAATCACACTCGCATCGTTGTTATATCATCATATACTGACTACGCTGCGCTTATGTAACGTACCGCTAACACTTTTGAGAACAGAATCATCTAATATCATCTGTTGTTATTGAAGTGTAATGTGTTTACCTCCATTATTGGCTCTCCCTTAATGCAGTTAGTTTGTTATTCCCTTGTTCTTTGTCTCATTCATTGTCTTGCCCACGGGGAGGCACACCAACATTTTGTGACTACATTATTTAATTGACCAAAGTGCTGAAGCATGTGTTCATATTGAATGCAGTTCTGCTGTTTCACAACAGTCTTTCTCAGATATAAAAAGGCCTGCTAGTAAGGAAGCGAAGATAGGAAATCAATTTCATAGTGATTGCATGATATATAATTGCTAGTCTTAAAATTATTTTTGAAACTATATATACACTATATTGCCAAAAGTATTGGCACCCTTCTAATGAACATGTTTGACTACTTTAGTAATTTCTATGAGTACAAATCTTAATGTTAAAGCATATAATGAGATTCTAGGGAATTGTGTGCTTCTAATTTTATAGCAACAGTTTGGACAGGACCCTTTTCTATTCTAACATGACAGTGTCTCTGTGTATAAGACATGGTTCAGAAAGACATGATTGATTGAGTCAGTGTGGAAGAACTTGACTGGTCTGCAGAAAGACAAGTCCTGATCCCAGCTGAACTCCTCTGGTGTGACTTTATATACAGACCTTGAGCTGAAAACTCATCACCAAACACCAATGACTTGTACAGACACTATAAGGACAAAAGTGTTGGGACACCCCCTTCTTTAGAACAGAAGAAGGCACTAACAAAACTGTAGCAACAAAGATGGAAACATAATTCATGTATTTAAAAACTGTATTTCCATCTCTATTGCAACAGTGTTGGACGTGTCTAAAATGACTGTACCCTTATACAAGTCATTGGTGTTTGGTCAAGTTACATAATCAGATTACTTTTTTTCAAGTAATTAGTAAAGTAACTCATTATGTTTTAAATTCCAATGAAATTTCCAAGTTACTTTGTTTTCTCATGTATTGACTGATAGCTCTCCTGTCCTCATGTTGAGAGAAATCAGGAGTAAGTGCAGAGCGTTGTGTGTGAACATGATCTTACTGTAGATCTAGACTAAATATCAACATGTATTTACTCATCTGCACTAAAACACATTCAGTGTTCCTTACAATCAATAAAAACAGTGAAATGCAAACTCAGAATATGACACAAACTTGCACAACACAAACTATCTATCTACTAATAAATGGCTGATATTCTAGTAATATGCATGCTAATAAGCAACTAGTTAAGAGACCCTAAAATAAAGTGTTACCGTCCTATTCTTCATGCAATCCAGAATAGCGGCAAAGCTGAAAGGTTTGTTTGAGCTGCTCTCTCTACTGAACAGATGTGAATTTGCCAAAAAAAAAAAAAAAAAAAATTTTTTTTGTTTACAGTATGCACATACACTGATGCTGATACAGCAGTTTGATTGATCTGCTGATTAATCAAGTAGACAACATGGCTAAATTTCCCATTAACTCTTTCCCCACCAAACATCTCCTGAATGAGTCCAGAAAGTGCCGATCAAAAACACGGGTGTGGAAGATGCAGAAAGAGTGATCACATATGTAAGCAGATGCAAATGAAAAATTATATGATCATTTAACAATAAATAGCATGTAAATGAAAACTGCCTAATGTTACAGAGTGAAATGTGGATCCAGGAAGTGTTAAAGGACTGTGCAAGCTTTGGGGTGCTGATGAAAGTCATCTTCTGCATCTTTGCTTTGATTATATTACTGAATATGATCCAGATGTAGTATTTGAAAAAATGTGATTTTCTCAGCTTTTTGCTCAAAATCTTGCACTTTTTTATGAAACTTACCTGCATTAAGTGTTGATTAGCTTCAATCATTCACTTTTTTGTTTTAGAGTAAAACATTTTTTTATGAAATGTGCTCTGTTCTTCATTTTTATGTATTGCCTGTTCAGATATTCATACAATAAAATATTCTGGCGGCCATAAAAGTTTAGTGAAAATGACCAAAAGTGCTGGTGGTGGCTGGCAACTTTTTTCAAAAATGCTGGCAGGGAAAGAGCTAATATACTTCATTAGATCCATTTCTGGGTTGATCCTCGTAACAAGAACCTGATGTTTTGGTCTAAGCCCTAGATATTGTCACACGCTCCTGGCTTATGAAAAAATATGGTACCGGAAAAGTCTTCTTAAAGCTATTAGATCGTTAAGATTCACAGCTAAATATAACTTCTATGATGAGGAAAAGAACGAGCGCTGATGTGATTGCTCCTCTTCAGTTACACTAGCTAGTGTGCAGCAACCCTCTTCTTCTGATTAGCATTTCAAACATGACCTGAATTCAGGCCTCTGCAAGTTCCTCCCCGTTTCAATGCAGAGATGAGCTATTTATTTCAAATTTGAATTTATTTGAAATTACCCCAAGCTTTTTTTATTTTCATATGGATTAGAGGTGAGTTAGCAGCTTGGCTTGTTCACACACGGATACAAATGCACACAAAAACAAGAATGCACACACATTAGTGTTTAGCGCTGCCTGGATGAGTTGTGCAGTTAGCAGAGCGCATTAGAGGGTCCCTCCTGAGCCCTGCCACTCAGTCTACATTTAAGGTATAATGGAGGCGAGACAGAACTGGCAGCCTTCCATGGGAAAAGAGTTTAAAACTCAGACCAGAACGCTCTCTCTATCTGTAGTTAGCCAACCCTGAATTTGAAGTCCCTTGCTGTTGGTGACCGGCTTTCCAGTTGTGATTAGGCCAGCCTGAGGTGATCGCAGCTGAGCTGTAATCAAAGTAATGGGGTCGGCTCTCATTTCTGAACCAATCAGCCTACCTGATGCAATGCAGAGCTGTGATCAAACCCCGAAAGATATTGATATTAGCATCGAATCCAGTCAGAAAGAATATGGAAGGAATGACATTATAACATGCCAAAACTCAGATATCGCTCCAGTACATGTCTGAATTTGGGTCAGTTCACTCGAGTCACAGCTTTCACAGATTATGTGCTTTCAATTAAAATTTGAGGAATTACAGTATCATCTTTTTCATGCAACCAAATTGCGTGATGATCAGTCAAATTCAATTGCAATTTTGTATGTTTAGCTAAAAGGTTGTAGCATTAAATTGGAATTTGAATCTGGGTTCTGTTGAAAACTACACCACTAGACTACCACTTCTTACACATTGAGCTACTGTAAGTTTTAAGAAGTCATGGTCATCTAATGTTGGCCAAAGTACAAAGTGCATTTTATCATCTAAAACAAATTGACACAATGTTATTGACAGTTGTGTGCTCTTCCCCTAGCTGCCCCTCCGGAGGTCGGTGCACGCCAGTAGTTATTGAAATCAATGAACTGTTATTAGGTTTCATTCTGGGAGGTGCAAATCAAAAGATGCCTCAAGATCTAGAGCTGTCATGATATCAGGTTTTCACTATGCAATTATTGTGGCTATAAGAGTTCATGATAACAATATATCATGATATCTATCGAAATCTTGAAAAAAAGTATTATATTATAGAATTTATATAATTAATTATATTATTATCTTATTTAATTTATTAAATTCTATAATTGATTATATTATATAAATTATAAAAATAATACAATTATAAAACTATATATATATATATATATATATATATATATATATATATATATATAATAGATGAGATGGCTTGAAGAACCGATAAACCATACACTATCACAAAGGTGTGTTAATTCTCTATAAATTTCATGAGTCAAAACATTCAAAACAAGGGATTTATTGGGAAGTTATTTGTTTTATTACTCGTCAATAATCGTCAATCGTATTAATCGTCAATAATGGTATATTGTGACACCCCTACTTTGATCCTTTCTTCACTGCAAGCCTATGCATTTTTCTTTGGTGTTACCATAAATACAAAACAGAAGAGAATATATCACAGGAAGGGGACTGCACTGTTTTGAAGGCTGATAATGTCTGTCCTCATTGCACCGTTCAGATTGAGTCTGTGATGAATGCAGATTTTTTGCTTCTTATTGCATGATTATTGAATTCCCAGTGCTCCAGCTGTGGGCAGAGTGTTGCCAGTGGTCGCACATATATCATGGAGCTAAGGAGACACTGTAGATGCTGTCTGAATGCTCTCCAACAGAGGACGCTTCCCACTCATGAGCTTAAATACAGAGTGCCAGAGTGCCTGGGACTAGAGGAGGGATTGGGAGGCTGGTTTGAGTTCACTTGTTATTGTTTGCTTGGGTGTAGTGTGCTGTGACAAGAATTTATGGTTTCCTGACAGTGTCTGGAGATTGCAGGTTTGCATGTGGTGAAGGAAGATTGGTGAGGCGAGTATGAAACTACAAAAAGAGGCTCATTACTGCTTTAAACTTCTACTAGCGCATACTGCTTATCTACATTAATGCGCACATCAGCAGGAGAAAGAGGTTTGAATGTGAAAGTCACAATCTTTGCTCTTTCTTTATTCTCACTAAAGGCATTTACACTGAATAAATTGAACGTAATACTAAACTTAATAACCCTTACAGGGGGCATGTAAGGTACAGTGATAAGATATAGTTACAATTTCTGCACTTTTTCCTCATAGCATAGGGAAAGTTCATAAGTTGAAGAGGTGTTCAAACAAATGCCATTCTTGTTAAGAAGGGGAGGTGGCTGGTATCTATCTATCTATCTATCTATCTATCTATCTATCTATCTATCTATCTATCTATCTATCTATCTATCTATCTGTCTGTCTATTCGAAAGTTTAGGATCAGTATTTTCTTTAAAGAAGTCTTTTCTGCTGACCAATGTTGCATGCATGTATTTGAAAGAAAACATAAATAAAAAGTGAGACTTATACTGTATTGTTAGAAAATATTTCTGTTTTGAATAAATGCTGCTCTTTGTATTTTTTTATTCATCAAAGAATCCTGAAGAAAGTATCACAGGTTCAAAAAAAAAAAAATATATATATATATATATATATATATATATATATATATAAGCAGCACAACCGTTTCCAACATTGATAATAAATGATTTCTGAATTATCATGTGATACTGAAGACTGGAGAAATGGCTGAAGAAAATTAATCTATGATCATAGGAATTATATTTTAAAGTATATTAGCCAGTAGATACACAGACAAACTGATATGAGCTTGTAACATACATAAATCCTGTTGGATATCTAGACAGGTGGAGCTGGGGAGGTGGAGGGTGTCAGCATTATATATTTGCAAGAGCATTCTGAATGTAATGACCATGTGCAAAATGAAAGAGTCGCAATATTCCGTGAAAGTTTTACATGGAAGTTCATGTTATGGAAGTAATTAGCTTGCAAATAGTAATTCACGTTGCGTGGTTAGATGGGTGCACATTTGGAGAGATCAGGGTACAGTTGTTGCCAACAAAAAGTGAAAATCATTTGCAAACTAGCAAACAGTCTGTGCTATAATAGCTTTGAAACCACATCTAACAATCAGTATCACATCAACCTAACAGTTTCCCATAATACCCTGCTTTAACCCAAATAGTCCTATACTTCACTGCTGAGAAATATGAATGATTTGTGTTGTAGTTTGTGGTCACAGCAGGGCCATATGTTTGCACTCAGAGTACAGCAACATTTAGCCAAAATAGCTATATGCACAGTTATAGCCAAGCTGACCGACCATATGGAACAGAGGTTGGGTTGAGGCAGCTGCGTTTCGACCAGCAAACTGTGAGCCGATCAAGGAGCCAGGAAAACCGGAGACAACGGCGAGACCAGGACGCGAGGACAAACATCAAGGATCTGACAAAACAAGACGAGATTAGCACAGCTAATATAGAGCCGCAAACGAGCCACACCTGACAATGATCAGCTCGTTGCGGTAATCAGACACACACTCACGCACACACACACACACACACACACACACACACACACACACACACAACGGCACCAAGCACAGATGAGACCATGATCCCATGAACCGTGACAGTTCTTTAGTGATAGTCTCTGGTGGACTTCGGAGCTACAAAGGTTGACAGGTACTTTCAGTTGCCTGTTTGATCTGTCAGTTTTCTATATGAAGCCAAAAAGAGTTGATTCACAACAAGAAAACTGAGGTGTGATGTCTGCCAGCTTTTGAAAGCTCGTTATTTGCAGCCATAACAACATTAATAGCACCACAGGTCCTCAAAACAAGCATCTGTGTTTCTGTCAACTCTAAAGGAGAGCAATCACATGTCAGGCACGGGAAATGCCGGTGTTATACAAACCTTCAAGAAAACCAGTGTGTTTCTTTAGCAGGAATATGTATCAGATAGCATGACATGAGCCCTGTGATTAAAAAACTGCACATCTGAGCCCCTGATGAAACCTTACAAGAGCAGAAAATAGGCCATTCTCATCTGAATCCACCTCACCATGTGTGACTGTTATTGACAGGGAGAGATGAAAAGAATAAGATAAGTCCAGATAAAATAAGCTTTTAGAGGCATATGGTGAAACAGTAAATAATGACTTGAATGTCCTTGTCAAACACATCTTTATAGGGATATAAAACCACCAAACCTTAATATTGTGGTGGTGCAAAGGGTAGTGTTTTGCTATAAAGAGAATCATTAAATAAAGTATAAAGTATTTACAAACCATTTTTCAACTAGTTTTTCACAGTAATTAACAAAGTGTTACTGTTTAATTAGATCATATATATATAAAATGAGTTTGGACCTTAATGGCATCATTCAAGTTCATTCAAATGTTTTTAAATACATTAAGCCGTATGCTCAAATCTAAACATAACCCCTTAAAAATAAATAACATAATGCTGTCAATATGAAATGCATACAAATATTCATTAGATCATGTTTTTAAAATACAGTTAGGATTAGGGGTAGAGGACAAAATATATAGTTATATTATCGGATATATAGTATAGTACAGTAATAAAAAAACGTATTGTAACTTAATGTAACGAAACAAAACATTATGTCTATGGGAGGTCCCCATAAAGCAAGTGTGTGTTTAATATATTTGTAGTAGGGATGGGAAGATTCCCAGATTCGCTCGGTGCATCGGCAAAAAAATGTTAATGATGCATGCATCGGTTTAAAAAGTGTGCATCGGATACAAGTTGGCATTTGTATCGCGATGCATCGTTTAAACATATTTGCATCGGTAAAAACCGATTTATTTATATATAATTACTAGTGGATGCGCTACACTTTTATTGTTTAGAAAGTGACCAATATTTTATGATTTCTCCTCTCAAAACTGTGTCTCAAGCGCGTTCTCTCATCACCGCTGAGCGTGAAGATGACGAATCACAACAACGTTGGAGACCTGAGGAAAAACTGTGATTAAAGTCCAAAACCTGACTTGAAATAACCTAACAAATCAATCAGGGTTAAACTGGTTATAAACGACAATTTAAGTTCACACAATCTAACTAATTTGTGCATGCTTTTTCTTAAGCAGCCCTCAATGTCGATCATGGATCAAATCGATCCACCATGGCAAACATCGGATATATTTGTGCTGTTTAATGCATTTGAGACGTTGTGTTTTCCTCAGTGCATAACTGACATGTCATGAGTATATTTTCCATCTGTAAATGTTAGAAAGTCATGCAAATATATCCATCTTGCTGTCAGGAGCGGGCTTATGCGAGTGGATGATATTTGATGAGTCAAATATGCATTTTATGATAGAAGTAACTGTAAAGGGACTATTGTAATGGGTAAATAAATGTAAGCTAATACAGTCCTAATTACTAAGCTCAGATGAGTTAATGTGTGCTTCTTATAGCAGATTTAAATTTTACACAGATGATTTTAACTTTTAATTTAGTGATTGTTAATGCTTTAAAGAGCAATGTTCTAATGCTATCTGTTCTAACTATAAAAGGTACAGCTGTTATAAAACCAGAGAGAAAGGCTGCATGGCTATGATCGTATGTGAGAGAGTCAGTGGTAATATTGCATTCCTATTGGTCAGTGTTAGAGGAGCTCAGCTTAGCCTGCCCTGAACCAGGTTAGCTTTCCAGCATAAGTAGCCACAGTGACTGAGGTTGATCTGTTAAATTTTCTTTATGGAACCAAATCATTTGACAGTGAGTCAAACTAACTGAAATAAGCCTGGCCTATTTGGTAAACTTGTTTTATGAAACAGGCTTTGAGGCGTTAGAAGTCAGAAGACACAAGTTAATTTATGATTTGCTGTCTGTCTGAACCAAATAAATAAAAGCAATCATATTTTTTCCATTGCATTGAATCGCATTGTGTTGAATCATGCATCGGCCTCAGTTATGGAGATGCACATTTCAGGGAATACATAATATGAATGCAATAATGTCCAATAATAATTGGTTTAAATCACTTAATTAATGACATTTTCTGATTTTCTGTGACCTAGTCTAAAGTGAGAACTATTTACCATTAATAAGCATAAATATCTCTTTACATATGAGCTAATTAAACTATAACATTATTAATTATTTGTACATAGTATAATAATGTAAAAAAACTACAGTTGATAAACTATTAATTTACTTTAAAGTAATAGTTTGCAAATGATTTATAAGTGCTTTGTTACTGTATACTTACTATAAAGTGTTACCAGATGTGGGTTTGCATCTGCACCATTCTGTCAAAAAAGACAAAGAAAAAGCCAGTGAATAAGAGAAAATCACTCCTCAAATTTACAATAGCAACCTCGTTTGTTTCTGCATAACACCATTAATTGACAGCATTGCTTAGAAATTTCATCAGAATAAGTGACACAGTTAATGATTTAGATTTGTCTAAGTGTATGGTATTTGAAGAAAATTGTATAAAACAGACATAATCCTTCATTGTTAGCCAATAAAGAAGGGAAAAACTGTCAGAACAACAGTCAAAACCTTTAACATCCACAGTATAAGGACTGCACTGCAATTCCAGCACTGCAGGGAGTATAACGGCATAAACTGGACTTAAAGCCGCTTTCCTCTGACAGTGTGTTTATTGCCACAGAATATGAAACGCTAGATAACTCGCAGAGAGATTCTCTAAATGGTCTGTACTGAATGTCCTGACGATCTTGGATCTGTTTCGGCATCTGAATCTTGTTAAATCTGAAGTTCTGCAGATGCATTGGAGACTGGTTTGACTGAAGCATTCTGTGCTTTTCTCATATCATTTTTCTTACCCCTAGTTATTTGTGGACGGAAATAGAACTGCTTGTTTGATCCATTACTGCTATACAGTGAGTTTGTGTAGAGAACAGCACACATGACCTTACGTGAATCATAAAATAAACATTAGTTTACAAGAACATATGAAAATCCAGCCTTGCTGTGGGGAAAATCGGTAGATTATAAGGGAGGCTATTGACTCATGGAGAAGGTGTCACTATCTATAAGGTTTTCAAAAAGTCCAATAAATGTATAGCTGGTGGGTAACAAGTAAACATAATAAAACCACACTAGAATACATGGGGAAAAAAAGAGTCAAAACTTCTTTTATAGTGAAGGTAGATTTTAACTGAAAGACTGAACTGTGGACAAGGGCATTTTTCATAAAATGTTAGTTTGGGGCAATGTGTTTCATTATTATGTATTCCTGTGTTTAAATTTTATACAATGCATTAATTAGCTAAAACATTGCCTTGATAGATATCCATATGTTACATTTAACTCTTTTGCTGTTTCATGAATTCATAACTACTTTGATGTATTACTGAGGAATAGGTTCTGATAACCTCTTCATATAGTCTGAGAATGTCCCTGTGTGTAAAATGAACTCCATCTCTTTTTTTTGGGCAATAACAAAATGATCCAGAGCTTTTTAGGTCTTTAATGCATTTGCATTGGGTTTGAAGGCATCTATAAAGAAAATGACTTTCAAATATAAACCTCCCCTGAGAAATATTCACCGGAGTAAATGTGGTGTGACAGGTGTGTTATCTAGACATAAATATGTGGTTCCAATATAGTTGGAGGGAACTTTGGCCTTCTAAACTTCATATGAATAATGCATTGACCCAGAAGGTTGGATATGACCAGAGCTATGCCTAATATTATGTGGGAACAATGAGATAACAAAACCAACTCATCCCACTAAATATCGCACATCCCACAAATTCAAATAGCACTCATTCACACATTTGCAAGTGTTACTCTAGTAGCTTGTGATGTTTCATGTGCTTTCTTTTCTGCAAGTTGCCAAGCTGCAACATGATTTCTGAAGACAACAAGGCTTTCTTCAGAGGATTCAAAGGCTTTCTGCTTGCAGCCATGTCTTCTTGAGATACAATCAGTGTTGTATGCAGATTCTTTTAAAAACCCAAACAAACTAAAACTCTAAACTAATCCTTCACTGCACTAATTATTTTCATCAATTTTTCCATATACAGTATATACACAGAAAAACACAAAATTGCAAAATGTTAGGCAAATTTGTAAGCATGCCAGAACAATCAATTTAGTTTAATATCTAAGAGGCATTTCCATGCATGGCATAATGACTATCATTACAATTAAGCCATGCTAATACTGTACATATGCCAAAAAATAAGCATTTTAAAGAGAATTTAATGATGATAATAATAATAATAATAATAACAATAACGGATAAGCCAGCCATTCTTGAATCAGAACCAGGCAAAATCCCCACATTATTTTGAGAACAAATGCCTTCTTGTGTTATTGCATTAAAGAAGTTATGAATGTTGACATCAGAATAACTGCAATTTCAAAATAAGTTTCCCTGTCAAGTTCAATATAACTTGATATTATCACAATTTATGTGTCTGTAGACATATATTTATTATTTTTGTGAGCAATGAGAGGTATTTCTCGAAGCATGCAACATTCACAGGTAAAAATATGTTTACATGCCAACTATAATTGTATTAAAGTGCCTTACAATTAAATTAGATCTTTTTTCTCCTGTTCTGTATTGCAGTTAAAGTTCAAACAGAATGTAATCTATAGCAAATAATTTGTTAGATTGACATCCTGGTGCCATTTCAATTCATGGAATCAGAAATACACAGTGGAAGATTTTGCAATGTGGTGCAAGAAGAGCTAGTGGGTTTCGGTAGACACATTGCACCAATAACTGGAAGAATGCTGTGCTGTGGTCTGCTGGGACAGCAGTGCCTGCTTATAAGCTTGAACAAATTGGTTAAGAAGGTCAACTCTAGTAGGGATTAGAGCAGTGATTCACAACTGGCAGGTCTGTTCGGATCGGGTTATGAACATAAACATTAATAATACAGCTAATGTATAATCATGCATAGTTAAAATAGGAAAAGCTTAGTCAAATGAGAACACATGGCACATAATATAATGTCTTGAAGCAGGCTCCGGTATCTGAGCAAAGCTGTGGTCACATTGAGCTTTGAGCATTACTTCAGACACTCTAGGGTTACAATATATTAAAAATGTTCAAATATACAATTGACTCCACTTGCCCTCTGCAATACATGCAGATTTTAAGTTTATATTATTTGTATTGAGACAAGAGATCAGTTTGTGATTGAGTTCTTTAATGATAAATTCTTTAATGATAAATTCGCTGTACCAATTTACAGGTCAGAGTTTAGCATAGTTGTACTTTGGTACTTAGTAGAAGACGAAATACTTTATTTTAAGGTCCAGTTTTCACTATCACTAACTATTAACTATGACTTTTGCCTCTATAAACTCCTATTTTGCTGCTTATTAACAGTTAGTAAGGTAGTTGTGAATGTATGAGGTCAGATGCTGGGTTATTATTATGATATGTTTTTACCCAAATGCTGGGTTCAGCTTGTTCGGTCATTTTATTGGATTGTTTTTAATATTTTTTACCCAGGTGCTGGGTAGTTTTTCTGTAACTAAGCTGCTGAGTCATTTTTAATGCTGGGCTATTTTTTCTACCCAACCACTAGGTTGTTGAGCCTGTCTCTGACGAAATAACCCAGTTGCTGAGTTACAGTCACAGCGCAGGCTTTTTGCGTCCACTGCTAGAGGAGAGAGCAGTTCTCAGCACCACTGCCGATTTGGTACACTTCTTCATTGAAATAAAGGTTTGTATTCATTTTATTTTCAAGTCTTTACACAACATACAAGGACAAGGTGTCAGCTTAAATGCGTCAGCAGCGGTCATGATGGAAACGTCTTTTGCCTTGCATAACATAAACAGATTTTATTCATGATAATACTGAATGTAATTTATTTTAATGTTAAAATATGTTCTCTAATCTCAGTACTGTTTGTTTATGGGCAGGTTATGGAGTCAGTCACAGCATCTTTCAGCTATGAGTGAAACGCGAGGCCGCGGTCTGACGTTTGCAGTTCCCCCACAAAAAGCAGCCCTTCACCGGCACAGATTTCGGCGACACACTGGCACTAGAATTAGCACTATTTCGGGGAAAAGTGATGACAGAGAACAGTTGAATACACTTAAATTAAAATGCTACTTTTAAATGTTACATTTTTTATTTCTAAAATGCTTGTTAAATTACTTTTAATGTATTTAATATTGTAAACTATGCTATTCTTTGTGTGTTCTTGCTTAATAATAAATGTTCACCCTTTGATTAATATTGTTGCCTCTAGTAATTCTGTGTGTGATTTTTAATTTCCAGCCCATTTTAAGCCAGCAATATAATATATTTTTAAACAATAGTACACTTAAATAAAGCAACGCAGCATGTTGGGTAAAAAAACATTTAACCCAACCAACTGGGTCAAAATAACCCAGCATGTGTTCTGTCCAATATACTGTATACCCAACGCTGAGTTGCCAAATAACCCAAGTTGGGCTGTTTTTAACTCAGCATTTTTTAAAGTGTAGTGGTATGCATGCAAGGTAATAGTAAGAATTGGTCCTTAAAATAAAGTGTTACCAAAAAAGCTTCCTCACAACAGCTTGTATATCATTCTACCATGTTTGTATGCATATGGATGGAAAAGAATGGAGAGTGAAGTCTACTTTACCCGAGGCTTAAGAGTGCTAAGTTGATAGATTCCATTATTTCATTCCACGTTGGTGAATATGGTAAGTAAGGAGTGCCTCAAGGCTGTGTACTTGGACCGCTGACATTTCTGACAGTACTGCTTATGTGTGTCAGTGGCAATGTTCTTTGCATGTGTAAATGTCACTGGGATGACTTTGCAACTTTGACAAGAAGAATATGACATAATATGATATGCAGAATGGGATAGAAACAATACAAGATATGAAATGCAAAATGAGTAATCAAACTGTTATAACAATCAACAAGTGTCTGCAAATTGATAGACACAGAATGATGCATGTTCATGCCAGGTGAAAACACAAAAGTGAATGATTGTGAATGGGGAATGTTGAGGTTAGTTAGATACACAAGGATGATGGGTTATGTGGTCAGTGGGATTCTAGGCTTAGTGGTTTATTTATATTGGTGGATAGGTAGAGGTTTTTGTACATTTTAAAGAGGACCATGTAAAGTGAAGAAAAAAATGCAAAAAACAAAACAATAATTGATTGTTGAAGTATAGTTGCAGAATATACATTACAATGCACCAAAGGGGACACAGCAGAGACGTCTTGCATAGTGTATTAGATAACAACAGTTTATTTAACCAGCATATCAATAATTGGAAGGTCTTCTCTTTTTTTTGTAGTTGCCATAACATAATTGCAATTTCTCAATGCAGAATATAGACATTAGGTTGAATGTGGTGTGCAAAAAAGAAAAAAAGAAAAAAAGGCACCATTTTTGTGAGACTAATCCAGGAATGCATGAATTCTGTCATATTTTCTTTTGGCCGGTTTGTTTGCTTTTTCATTTCGACCTTTGAAAAACTGTTTAAATTCTGCTTTTAATTTCTGTATAACTATATTCTTATCTTGTGTGCCTTACATAAAACTAGTTTTGGCATTAAACCTTCTAACAAGCCATGTATGGTGTTGTGGCAGTCCTTTTGTCACACTGAAACAATTCTCTCAACACTATTTATTGTAGTGTTGCTAAGATTTTCTTTAATATACTCTACTGCCTTAAATAACATTTAACAATGTCCAAACCCTATCTATTTTCTTAATTATTAATAATTATTATGATACAAATTTAGTTACCTGATGAATTAGCATGGCATGACAAAAATGTTTTTGCTCTGGTTTTCATACATGTTTTTCTGTGCCTGAGTCCAAGAAGGGTAGAGTAATATGAACTGTATTAACTAAAATTGTGGTCACATGATGACTTTTGTTTATGGTTAACTGCAGGACATGGCTTATTTTACCCATTGGCTCTACTTACCCTATTCTCCCTTACAAAACAAGCTAATTGAATTTTTTCGGGCAAAGTAAACTGTAGTGCACCTGATACAGCATTGCACTTGTGATGTGGAGCACTTGGGTACGAGTCCCATGAAGTTGTGATAAAATGGATTGAAGACTTGAACAGAAGCAAGCTATAATGGCATGCTTGTTACAATAAATGTGTTTTTTATCCCATGTTTGCTTTTTTTAATAATACTTTCAGTTAGGTTTACTGCAGGTAGTACATTATTTTCAAATGTGAAAGAGCATTAACCTTTTGACACCACTCACCAGACATTTAATTTCATATACATATAGCAGGCTGCTAGACTGCTGTGTGTCTCTTTGGCGAATGTACTGCATGATATTGCACTGACTTGGACAGTAAAAAACACGAGGGAAAACATGCAGATAGGCAGAGACAGGACATCAGAAACACCAGCACTCACTCGAGATTCATCAACGCCACAGGCTGAAGATGCTGTAATGAAACGGTGGCCTGATAAAATGTTCAACCTGAGGGTGAAACGTGAGCGCCTGACCTTGGACTGTTGTCATGTTGCTAAAATTTAATATATTTAACAAATTAGAAATGCTGAAAAAGGCTATATTTTATTTTCGCCTCATTTAATGAAAAAAGAGACAATTTGCATGTTGTTTATATTTTGCATGGTGAATCAATTAATTGTTTTACACTCTGAATGAATGCAAATGAAAGCCAGTCACTGGGAGATACTGTTCTATGTTTCAGGGCTTGTGATTAATATCTCAATTTGTGTGGCACAGTCAAACTCAGGTCAGTAAATCGTATTGTTGTACAGTGTGTTAACAAATTCTGTATGTCTTGCAGTAAACTCACAGAAAATCTCACACGGAAGATTGATGCTACTGAACCCCCCACCCCCCCTCAAAAAAAAAACAAGGTTAGTTATATAGGGAGCTCTCATTTGGGGAACAATTGTTCAAATGGTGTTTTGTGTCGTTGTGAATTCCTTTACACTAAGGCTATTTATAGTTAAGTCAAGTCAGCTTTATTTATATAGCGCTTTTAACAATACAGATTGTGTCAAAGCACTTAACAGTATCAAATTGGAGGATAGAGTGTCAGTAATGTATAATAATAAGATGAAACACTCAATTTTCAGTTAAAAGCATTTCATTATTGAATTCAGTGATGTCATTGTCTAGCTCAGTTTAGTTTAAATAGTATCTGTGAAATCAAACTGACGATAATCGCTAGAAATCAAGTGTCCCCAACTGAGCAAGCCAGAGGCGACAGCGGCAAGGAACCAAAACTCCCTCTGTGACAGAATGGAGAAAAAAAACCTTGGGAGAAACCAGGCTCAGTCGGGGGGGCCAGTTCTCCTCTGGCCAGGATATTATTGTTTATTTATTTTCTAATTATTGATTTAATTACAATTTTAAATGTATAAATGTATTATATTTCTATTTTTATATTATTGCAATTTCTAACAATAATATTATTATGTAGTTAGGTATTTTATTATATTTTTAGTTATTTTGTTTTATTTTTAGTTTTATTGTATTTTTAGTGGAAGTCTTCACTGGGGATATGTCCCCGGGGCTAATCCAGGTGTCCGGCCTCCGCCGACGATCAAGGCCGCAGACATCATCTCCCGGTGCCGATCCACCATCTGATCCGGACAAGGACTGAGAAACAGAATAAGAAAGAAACAGACAAATATTAGCGTAGATGCCATTCTTCTTATGATGTAACGAGTACATCGTGTGTTATGAGGAGTGTTCCTGGTTCCGGGTGATCTAATTAATGCAGCCTAACAATCCTTTAACGGATTTGAATAATAGAAGTATAGTAGTGTGTTATGTGTAAACCAGGTTAAAGAAATGTGTCTTTAATCTAGATTTAAACTGACAGAGAGTGTCTGCCTCCCGAACAGTGTTAGGTAGATTGTTCCAGAGTTTGGGTGCTAAATGGGAAAAGGATCTGCCGCCCGCAGTCGATTTTGATATTCTAGGTATTATCCAACAGCCAGTTTGAGAGTTTTGAGAATGCAGCAGATGTGGAGGACTATAATGTGATAAGAGCTCGCTCAACTGAGGAGCTAAGACATTCAGGTCTTTATAAGTAATTAACAAGATTTTAAAATCTATATGATGTTTGATAGGAAGCCAGTGCAGTGTTGACAGAACTGGCTAATATGGTCATACTTCCTGGTTCTAGTAAGGACTCTAGCTGCTGCATTTTGGACCAACTGTAGTTTGTTGATCAAGTGTGCAGAACAACCACCCAATAAAGCATTACAATAGTCCAACCTTGAGGTCATAAATGCATGAATTAGCATTTCTGCATTTGATGTTAAGAGCATAGGTCACAATTTAGATATGTTTTTGAGATGGAAAAACTCAGTTTTACAGACGCTAGAAACATGTCTTTCAAATGAAAGATTGCTATCAAACAGCACACCTAGGTTCCTAACTGATAAAGAAGAATTGACAGAGCAGCCGTCAAGTGTTACATGTGGGTTTTTTAGGTCCGATAATTAACACCTCTGTTTTTTCAGAATTTAGCAGTAAGAAGTTACTCGTAATCCAGGTTTTTATATCGACTATGCATTCCATTAGTTTCTCAATTTGGTGTGTTTCACCAGGCCGTGAATAAATATAGAGCTGAGTATCATCAGCATAACAGTGAAAGCTAACACCATGTCTCCTGATAATATCTCCCAAGGGTAACATGTAAAGCGTGAAAAGTAACGGCCCTAGTACTGAGCCTTGAGGTACTCCATACTGCACTTGTGATTGATATGATACCTCTTCATTCACTGCTACAAACTGATGGCGGTCAGAAGTATGTTTTGAACCATGCTAAGGCACTTCCACTAATGCCAACAAAGTGTTCTAGTCTATTTAGAAGAATGTTGTGGTCGATAGTGTCGAACACAGCGCTAAGATCAAGCAAAACTAATAATCAGATGATTAGAAGATGATAGAAGCAGGTCATTTGTAACTGTAATGAGAGCAGTCTCAGTACTATGATACGGTCTAAATCCTGACTGGAATTCCTCACAGATACCATTTTTCTCTAAGAAGGAATATAATTGTGAGGATATTACCTTTTCTAGTATCTTTGACAGAAAAGGGAGATTTGAGATCGTTCTGTAATTAACTAGATCCTTGGGGGTCAAGTTGTGGTTTTTAATGAGAGGCTTTATAACAGCCAATTTGAAGGTTTTGGGGACATATCCTAATGACAGTGATGGATTAATAATAGCCAAAAGAGGATCTATGACTTCTATGACTTTTAGCAGTTTTTTTACAATTCTTTTAAAAGTTTATACAATTCTTCCTCTCCTATAGTAGAGAATGAGTGGAATTGTTCCTCAGGGGATCTATAGTGCATCTGATGCGATACTATAGCTGACGGCTGCATGGTTACAATTTTATCTCTGATAGTATCAATCTTGGAAGTAAAGTAGTTCATAAAATCATTACTGCTGTGCTCTTGGGAAATGCCAACACCTTTATTTTTCGTTAATTTAGTGACTGTATTGAATAAATACCGGAGGTTATGTTTGCTTTCTTCTAGATGAGACGAAAAGTGAATGTATACTTCTACATGTATTTCTAGGATGTCCCAAAGCAGTTTGGTTTGCTTGAGCAAATCATGTTTTTGATATAAATACACCTCTAATTTGTTTAAAGCATAAATACACCCATACATTTGACACTTTTATCCAAGGCAAATTATTGTGTATTCAATTATTAGTAGCATAGCATCATGCTCTAGTTTTACCAATGGAACATAGACTAAACCTGTAATAAAATATAGAGTTTGATGGATTTTGGTGACCTTTAATACAGCTTCACCAAACTGGGTCACCAAATTTTTCTCCTTGTTTGTTGGTACCTAAAAATTGCTTAGTATATGATAGGTAATAGCAACAACATAGGCTAAATTTATATTGGGAAATATTGGTGAAATATATAAGAAATGGTGTTGATAGTATTTTCAGGGTTTTTTGATGAATAATAATAAAAAAAAGTCACAATATTCAAACGGTTGGGGTCAGTAAATTTGAGAATTTAAATTTTTTTATTAGAGAGAAATTAATACTTTTATTCAACAAGGGTGTTAAAATAATAAAAAGCCATAGTAAAGACTTAAATTGTTCAAAAAGATCTCTATTTAAAATAAATGCTTTTTAATTCATAAAATAATCCTCAAAAATGGATCAGAGGTTCCAAAAAATATTAAGCAGCACAACTGTTTCCAACACTGATAATTAATCAGCATATTAGAATGATTTATGAAGGATCATGTGATTTTTTTTTAATATTGTAAAATATAAAACTGATATTTTTTAAACTGTAATAATATTTCAAAATATTACAAATAAATTCAGCCTTGATGAGCAGAAGAGAGAGAGAGAGAGAGAGAAATAAAAATAATAATAATAAAAAAAAAAAAGTAAATATCTTGCTGATCCCAAACTTTTGAGAGAGTGCATATCAGTGTATATCAAAATCAGTGTATATTAAAAAAGTTAACATGCATATCTGGCAGAGAAAACATCATTGAAGAAAAATGAAGCGAATTTTAGGCTGATGTTTCTCTTAATGTCAAATCCCTCTCCTCCAACCACTTGTCATACTGAAATGTTTCTGCATGCAATCATATCCCGCTAAATAAATTCAAGTCCCGATCTACGTTTATTTGTTGAATCTCCTGTTTCACTGAAAATATGTCACATCACTGAAGTAAAAAGGGATGCAAACACTGTTTGATGTTGACTTTAAATGCCTTCAGAGATTGGAGAAAGTAGCTTTGACTTTTTGCTATTGGCTTCTACATATGAAACAAAATCTTCAAACAACATTTTGCATCAGAAGTGATGTAAGGTTACTTTGTGTTGTTCAATCCTTTGAGATTAATTTAGACCATTTTGACTTTTCACTCTTTATAATATGCCACAAAGTTACAAGGATTGTTCTTGAAATTTGCATGAAGACAAAAAAATAAATCATATTTTTTGACTTGATAGCTGACACAGTCCTCCTTGTTTAATTCCTCATTCCCTTATAAATTTGAGCTGGCACAGACATTTAGAAGTCACAAACACTCAGTAAGCAGCAGAAGCAATTGCTGATGTCACAGCACGTAACCTCCTAAACCCTCCAGAGAAAAGCAAATAAACCACATCTACGCTCAGAAAACCGAGCGGGGCAGCTAATGATGAGAATAAACTGTCAGCTGCTTGCTTCGGGTCTGATCGTTTAAAGGCTGACTGTGTATTTGAACTGCTGTGCACAAAAGCTTTAAAGAATGGCCTCTTATTAGACTTACTGAACACCTGTGTGCGAGGGAAGAGCGATGGATAGAGAGAGAGATGGGAGCAAATCTCTAAGAAGTAGAAGTCCATCCAGAAAAACAGCAAAGAGAATCACTATAAACTCATACTAATTGGAATCCAAACAGAAATAATTGGTTTTCAGGCGTCTGTAAGAATCGCTTTGAGAAATCGAGTATTTTGCAGCTTCTCTCTGTGACAGATATCCAGCTGTAAGCCATTGCACATGAAAAGGCAAAGACAGAAAGCCCTTAGTGAAAGCAATTACGTTTGACACAGTGGGCAGGAGTCATACAGTCCAGCCACTATTATTTTTAGGTATAGACTTCAAAATATATATTTGTTTTCTTTTACCATCACACATAATACCCTATAAGAATAAAGAGGAAAAAAGAATAGTAAATTTACCTCATTTTAGCTTGCATAAGTATTTGGATTGCCATTGGCAGGGATTAGAGTACATTTGAGTCTACAGACTTCAACCACACATGGGTTAGGGCAACTTCTACCATTGCTTCTTGCAAATCCCCTAAAGCTCTCTCAGATTGCTCTGGAAGAGTATGTGAGCCATAAACCTGACGTTACTTTGCAAATTTGCTGTGGAGTTCAAGTCTGGGCCAGTTGGCTGGGTGACTCAAGGATGTTTACAGGTCCTAAAGCCCCTCTGATGTCGTCCTGCTGTGTGTTTTGTCTGGTTGTCACGCTGAAGATGAGTTCATACTAATTTGTACGCCCCTCTATATTTGACTTGAAAAGCATGATGCTGCTTCTGCATTGCTTTACCATTGAAATGAACCAGCTGATCATGAACAAGATTTGCTTTGCTCCCCTCAACAATAATACTATTCCAAATCATAATTTGTGAAAATAAATAAGGTTGGATAATTAGCACATCAGAATTACCAAAACAAGGATTAGATGTGATATTTTAAATATGCATCAGCATATCTAGTGATGTGGAAAAGTCTAAATTGAATTAGTTTGAGTTCAAAATAAATCCATTCATCCATCAATCATCCATCCATTCAATCATCCATCTGTCCATCTGTCTGTCCTTTTATCCAACCATCCATCCATCCATTCATTCATCCTTCTAGGGATGTGCCCGAATAGCGAATCCGTATTCGGAAAGGCACGGAAAACAAATAATGCGTTCTACGGTGCAACAAAAGGGACATGGTTAGCCGCTTGCTAGCAGTAGCCTGTTACATTCCAGTACATAAAATTTAACTTACCACATAAACAGAGAGGGGTAAGGAGAGGTGACCGATTGGGTGATGTCGAATGATTTTCAGATCCTGAGCACCACTGACAAACATCTAATCTTGTGAAATGTGTGGTAAGTGCCGCTCCTTAGTAGATTAAGCTGTGTGTGATTGCGAATCTCAAAAGTAAAAAGTAAACGCGCATTCATAAGTGATTTCAATATCCCACATATTAATAACGGCTCCCTGAAAGCACTGAAATATATTGTTCTCGTATATAACATATTTATTCCCTTTACGGTTGCTGTAGTACACATCATTACCTTTCCGAAGACCGGATTCGGATTCAGGCACATCCCTACATCCTTCTGTCTGTCCATCCATCCATCAATTTATCCATCCATCCATCCATTCATTAATCTATCATCCATCTGTTCCATCCATCCACATGTCCATCTTTCCATCCATCCATCCATCTATCTATCTATCTATCTATCTATCTATCTATCTATCTATCTATCTATCTATCTATCTATCTATCTATCTATCTATCTATCTATCTATCTATCTATCTATCTATCTATCTATCTATCTATCTATCCATCCATCCATCCATCAATCATCCATCCGTTCCATCCATCCATCCACACGTCCATCTGTCCACCCATCCATCCATACATCCATCCACCCATTAATCCATCCATCATCATCCATCCATTCAATCCATCTGTCATCCATCCGTCCATCCATCCATCCATCCATCCATCCATCCATCCATCCATTTGTTCATTCATCCTTCCATCCATTAATCCATCCATCATCCATCCATCCCATCCTTCCATCCATCATTCAACATTCAAATACAAAATCCTAAAGTTACACTTATTACATATCAATTTTTTTTCATATCACTTGTTTTTAATTATGCATCTCTAAATTTTATTGCAATTCTGCATCCGGTTTCGTCCAGGAACTGAATTTTAAAGGAATTCTCAATTCATTTCTGAAAGGTGCACGACAGGAATGGTGAACGGTGCTCAGGAAAGTCATGTACTTTTCATTTTTTTTCTTTCTGGGGACTCAAGAGGACAAGACAGGAGGGTATCTTTCTTTTTTTGGTCAGTGTATGATTTTGAGGAGAACGGAGCTGCCATCTCTGACAATGCTTCAAATCAGCCTTCCACTGCTGAAGCCCCTGCATCTCTGCTGCTCTTGATCTTCTACAATCTCTGTGAGAGCTAAAGTTAGCTCTGTCGAAGTCTCAACACAAATTTTGACCATATTCTACATCCCTAATCCTACCCTATACCTAAACTTAAGAACTACCTTACTAGCTTTAATGAGCAGCAAATTTGGAGTCATAGTTAATGGTTTTTTAATAGCGACAAATGGACCTTAAAATAAAGTGTGACCAAAACCATTACACCTTAGCTAAAACTAACCTGTAATTGTAATATATGCAATAACATACAGAAATACAGAAAAAAATGAAAGCGCTAATAACCCTGCATCTTATTTAGAACATTTTCTGAATCCAAAGCATGTTATGTTTACTCTTGTGATGAAAATTATGCCGTTTCATCAACAGTGTGAGGATGATTGAAAATGGGCTAAGAGTTTTAGGCATCAGCGATGAGTAAATAAAGGCACACAAACAGAATAGTTGCAAACAAGCTGCCTCAGGGCAGGTGAGCGATTCCACAAATCCTAGCAGGATACCAATTACTGTTCTTTTGCTGATTTTAATTTAATCCGTTGTCCACTTACCTGCAGGGTGCCGACAGAAATTTCCAACACTCTGAAATGAGACCATTTAGGATATTCCCCAATTTGATATTTAAAGTTACGTTTTGTTTTGCAGTAACTAGTGGTAAAACCGAATTTAGGAGTATTTATAATACATACTGAAATAGTTCCAAACTGGTTCTGTGGTCTGCTCTGATCATCAAAGGTCATGGGCAGCATGGAGTAATAGTAATACCAAATAATAATAATTATAATAAAAACATTGTATTATTATTATTAGTAGTAGTAGTAGTAGTAGTAGTAATTTGACCCAGACTAAATTAAACATGGGTTCATGAATAACACTGTAAAAAAAAGAAAAGAAAGATCTGTAAAAACTGTATACATACGCACTACACTAATATGTACACACACACATGTAAAAATATATATAAAAAATACAACAAATAATGCACAAGAACAACAAATACAATTTAATATGTGCCGTACGTTGTGCATCAAATAAGAGGAATATCAAGCTTGTGTGTATGTGTAGCAGCCTAAGAAAATGTCCATTTGGTCCAAATATTTGTGCAATAAGGAAATCTCAGTCACATGGCTAGGTTGTGCAAACACTGAGGATGTGCAAAATGTTAGCGGAGCAGTATACAGTTGCAGTGTTAGAGAGAGTAATTTTGTGTGTGCAGTTTAAGGATTGTGGGGTTTATGATGTTTTGTTTTTTTGGAGCAGGAGAAAACAGAGTTCAGCTCGGAGACATCTTTGGGAAAGAAGCTGTTTCTGAGTCTGGTGGGACTGGAGTGAAGCTGGAACACCTTCTAGAAAGTAAAAGGGTCTGGGAGTGCAAGATGTTCAGTTCTTTGATGGCCAGAAGCTGGATGCCAGTTATGTGTTAGGAAATGTTGGCTTTTCAGACTGATGTGCAGCTGTTCTATCAGGCTGTGATGCACTAGTCCGGTTTCTCTCTGCTGTGTCTATAGACATTTTCCAGCAGTTGACTGGGGAGGTAGCCTTTTTTTTATGCTGATGTGACTTTTTTTTACAGGAAGGTGTTGAGGGTCCATGAGAGGTCCCCTGTGATGTGGATGCCAGTGATCCAAGAACAGCTGATCCTCTCCAATTCGTCCCCACAGAGGTAAATGGAGGTGTTTTCTGTGGCTCTGTGCCTCCCAAAGCCCACAGGGAGCTCCTTTTGTTTCCTTAAAAAGAGCAAGATTGTTCTAAGATAACACCACTCAACAGTATTTTGCACCTCTTCTTTGCAGACTTACTTTTGGTCTGTTGTGTCATCTGCAAATGTTATGGAGGAGTTCATTCAAATTCATAACAAAACAATTAAAACATGATATTGTGGCCACAAATGAAGACTTTGTTCCCGTGATGTCCTCATTTTAGTTACATTTAAATGAGCTAGCAAATTAGTACAACATGGTCATGATTTATCAAAAACTAGCTAAAAATTAAAAATATGGCCATCAATGTAAAGGTTGAAGGAACAAATTCTTCATTTTTGAGCACAATATCTCTTTTTCATCCCCATGTCATGTGAGGTGCTCTGTGGGTTAGAACTCTGTGCAGGAACATAATCAGTGAATAATGAGAACAAGAGAGGGCTCAGAACAGAACTGGGGAGGTGGAGGCATTTTGAGCTGAGGTGCCTTTTTTTCTGCAATAAAACACTATTTGAGAATTTTCTCCTTTAGCCCCTTTAGCCCCTTTGCATTCCCTTAATACATCTCCAGGTGCATACCTGCTAATGTGTAAACTTGGATATTTAGTTTGGTGCTCACACTGCATATATATGACCCATTAAATATAACAATGAAAAATGTAAAATAAATTATAGAAATAATTGTATAGTTGCAATTATTTATTTATTATAACATATCAAACAAAATAATAAATAAAGTGTGATGATGCTATTATATTTTAAAATAAAAAGTTAGCATTAAAAAAATAAAACAACAATTTTAGAGTAAACTTAAAAATACAATACACATGCACACTCCAAAAATACAAGGTGCACTTTTATTTTTTAATTTTATTTTTTATATGAATTATCATCACTTTCAAACCTAAAATCAGCAAGCTTTTATTTTGGAGGGTTGCCAGCAAGTAATTATATGCACTGGTGGTTTTAGAGCTGCTGAGTGAAGCACGTCAGTGAATGAAATGTCACAGTTTTGCATTTTGTATTTCTCTGAAACTGGCAGTGCATGCAACAGCCTAGATTTATGCTTTCGATTCGAATGGAAATCCTATACAGTATTAGAGTTAGTCAATCTAAAACAGTGATTGTGCATTAACAGCTGTCGGCCAGCGCATTTTTTATTTTGGTCATGCATGCGCACCTGTGCACCACTTTCATGCATCCTTGCACATTAAGCAAATGTGTAAAAAACTGTACAATCATTGTACAGAGAAGAAAGAAAGAATGAAGCTCCACCCCTAACGTTAACCCTCAATGGGATAAGCAGATTGTCTGAAAACATACAAATAAGAAAATATGAATTCATACAAAATGGCATCAATTTGCAGAAAATAGTTACAAATTGACAGGAGACTGTATTGAAGAGTACAGTGCTCAATTTTGGTACTGTGTTGCTGTTCAAAGTAAATGGGTCCTGAAGCAAAAGCATTTCAGAACCACTGATATATAGCAGCAAACCATGATGGATGACTCTGTCAGCTTCTCAGATGTTGACATTGATGCATCGAACAAAATAATTCAATGTCTAAGAGCAGTTTTAACCTTGAAATGTCAGACCCTTTACCCTAATATTGTAATGTTTATCAAGAATTATGACCAAAGTGAAGCCATTTTAACCTGACACTGAGGCATTGTACTGTGAACTTGATATTTTTTCCCATTCGTCTGACAGTTTGAAGGTCTATTGTCAGAAAAAGGGAAGCAGGATAAATCCAGATCTCTCACAGTGAGGACCGGCTTAGACAGGATAACAAGGTTTAACAGCAGTCAATGAATAAACATGCTGATGTAGTGCTTGTCCATGTGTTCACTAGAGGTTTTCTACCGAGGGCCTCTGTTCCCATCACTATGCAGACGACAGAGGTTCTAGACTCAGAGGCTGGAATGAAATATTGATGGACACGGCCGGTGTTTTTTCACTGTGTCACACTACTAGTAGTAAGGCTGACCTTAAAGTTTGAGTGAATCTCAACAAATCTGTCAAGAACATGTCCAGGTTATGTTTCATCCCAAAAACACAATACAAAAATATTTGACACTAATTTACACAGTATAGGGATAAGATACAGATTCAGTCCTTCTTTTTACAGTAACAGAATTGCATAAAAAAGGTGGAATTACACTTTATTTCAGTAGTCCAGCTAACTATAAGTAACTTTGCAACTACATGACAACTCTTTATAGAGTATTAATAGAATTGTTAGTAGAATAAGTTGACATGTACTTGTTACGTCTAATTTAGTAAATTCAGTCAATAGAATGTGTGTTGGGGATCATCAAAATAAAGTGTGATGTAAGCAGACAGCCTACTTATACTTTAATGACTGCTAGATGACGGGTAGTTGCTCATAATTTGGACTATCAAAGTAAACTGTTACCTAGTATGCAGAAGCAACTGCAAGTGAACCAGAAGAGTATAAATGCTGTGATATTGTGATACTGTGCCTGTGTTTATTTGTGTGACCCACAAACAAAATATGCATTTTTTCCCCCAAAAAAGCATCTGCCAAAAACATGAATGTAAATGGGTATGTCAATCAAAGAACGCTGAATATGCAACACACCAGCTTTTGCTTTATGCAGCCTTATGCTTATGTCAAAACCGAGGTGTGATTTCTATGAACCCTTTGGAAAATAAACTATTTTAGTTTCTTATAACGGCACTTGGAAACTAACAGATGAGAAACATCTGAAGCAACGTATCTCTATACATCAAACCTCCCTTACTGTTATAACCCATAATCATTCTGAGGCTCTCGATACATGGATAATTGAATTTCCAGGCCCTCTGCTGGGCTTTGTCAATGCAGTTTGACTGTTCACACAGAGACAGATGGTCAGTCAATACAAGGCTCTTCTGGTTACTGTACACTACAGGAAGCAACCTAATAATAAGATGCTTTCCAAAGTGAGCTGCATAATTGCCTGAAGCCTATAGACAGCTATGTTTAAAGCAGGATCTATCTATCTATCTATCTGGATACACTCAAGGATTATGTAAAACACAGCTCATCTGTAAAAGTTGAGGTAATGCACCACTCGGGGGGGTATAATAATTTACATATAATTATACAGTGTTTCTATGAAGTGCAGAGCTGCATAAAGTACACTGCTTTGAGTTCTGATCTGCTGGGAGTTAGTGCTCTGCATTAGAGCTGCTGTACTGAGAACACAGTCCCATAGCGTTAAGCCTCTCTGTGAAGGCTGATATTTTTAAAGTTGATAAAAAATGGACATATTTTGGTATAACCCTCATGGTTGACAAGACAAATTATTCTCAAGGTCACTGCGCCATTTTTTTGGCTCAAGAGGTAAGGCACTTTCAGAGATGCTTTGATTCTTTCTGGGTTCACTCTCAGATAAAAAGGTACAAAAGCTGTCATTGTCTTTGTACCTAAAGGATGGATATTGATACCTAAAGTATATGTATTAGTATCAAAAAGGTACCAAAATGAGCCTTTTGAAAAGGTCCTGCTCCAGTGACAGCTTTTGTACCTTTTTTCCTGAGTGTTGCTCTGTGATATGAATTAATTAAAAGTAGTGTACAACTCATTATCCAAATAATAATAATAATAATAATACACCTACAATCCAATAGACTAGTGGGGCTAATAGCTTACACAAAGCTTTCCATAAACAACAACAATGTAACACACATTACTATTAACACAAGTAACAATGTAACACTTTAAAAATTTGAATTTCCCACAATATTCAATTTTCAAGATATCAGCATCTTATTCCATTCTTTAATGACTAAATATGAAGGAATAAATGGAGAAGAAAAAAAGGGGGGTTCTCTTGGGACAGACTATCAAATTTGTGCATAAATATAATAAACGGTGCCTATATTAGTGTGTGCACTGATAATTAAAGAGGTGACAATCACTGCATTTCATTTAATCACAGCTTTCAAATAAGACTCGTTACAACAGGCAATAGATGTTTTTAAATTAAATACTTCTGACACTGGATAACTGTAATCCTGGGTTGTTTTGCTTCATTTTTCACACTGCTCATAATTTATCCAGGGTTAACTATTAATTCATACACACTGGCATTTCATCACACATTCCTAAACTCTGGGTTAGCCTTTCTATTTGCATAATTGCAATGTCAGTGTCTTTTATTGCATGAACGTAGCATGCAGCCTGTTTACATAACAGCTGTAGCATTGCACATCCCTGCATTATATATTATATATAGAACAATGATAATCGGGGTTAAGCACAGCGTGAAAAGCCCTATTGAGCCTTTAGACCCTATTATTAACAAAACATACCAGCAAGAGCCTCAAGCAAATCCATAGTAATTATTTAGTTTGTGTTAGAGCATGCCAGCAATGGACTGTTTCAAAGTTGTCATGCAGTGCCATTAGGAGTTCATTTTTCTCCTACTTCACACCGGATCACTTGAAGGGGTCGCATGGCTTCTCTTACCAGTGCTGTGCTCATGACTCTCATTCCCTTTCTGTCTCTGCATGACCTTTGGATTCCTCTCTGACAAATCAAACTGGAAGTCTGCACATCACCTCAAGCGCAGTTTTGCACAACATACAGGCAATACGAAAATAAGACATGACCACAGTTACTTCACAACCAGTCTACAGCAGCTGTCTTTTATCAGGTAGAATTTGTGTTCTTGTTTGTACCGTATATTTAAGTATTTATGATAACTGAGGTTGCGTTTCGATCATATTCGTTTAACACAGTTAGCTCATTTACTTAATTTCAATTATAAAAACAATCATAAAATGCAACATAAACAGTCAAGAAAGAAGCTCTTTTTTAGTATGTATGTACAGTATGTAGTATTAATGTTAAATCTGACACTAATTATGCATTGAAAATTGCTGCCTCAAAAAGTTTTACGTCAAAGGTTTCACATCAGTGATATCAAATGCTCATTGGTTCTTATATTTATATACTGTATGAATGCATTGGTATTTATCATAATTTCATATGTCTAATTTATATTATCTTATTTATATATTGAATGTGATATTAAATGTGTGTTATAAAAGTTCATATTTTAATATTATAGTGAATATTTAACATTTCTATGGCTGTAAATATATAACATATGTTTATACTTTAGATGTTGTCAAAAAATCCATATTGTACATTAGTACATAGCATTAAAAAAATAATAATGATTTTGTAAATGTTACACACTAATACCTATACTGCATAAACAAGGAGACCAGGCTGTAGTTTCACAATACACTCTCATTGCAGTTCATAACATTTACATTTTAATGAATAGGTGGCAAATTTGTATGAATGTGCATGATCTCATTTGCATATTTTTTCTTTGTACAATCTGATTACATACTGCTAAAGGCTAGATTTTGGGCTAAGTCATGCTTATTAAAAAAAAAAAAAACTTCATACAAATCAAATCATGCAAATTCATAGGAAATCACCAACTCATTGTAACATTCATTGAATGGACTGTGCTTTCATTATTTTTTTGTTAACATCACTTATTGTCAAAATGCAATTCTCTCGCTCCTCTCTTCATTAAAGAACATTGTTATTGCTACTATCACCATAGCCATTGTAGCCATTTTTTAAATATTTTTTTTTATAGACTTTGAAAATATCTTGTCAAAATGACATGCACAAGTGAACTTGAACTACTACGTCTAGTTTTGAATAAACTCTTTCTGTAAAAACACTTAAAGCATGCATACTTCACAACATAGTATTACTGCAGTGCACCCACTGTACTGCCATTTCAGAATCTTTCAGGTTTTCACAAGGACAGTTTTCATATGTTGTTAAATGTTGATGCATGTTGAAATAAATATATAAACAGATTGCTATTTGGTATATATTTGTATTCATCAAAACTCAATTGAGTTAAACTCAATTATTCATGAATATGGTGTTGATTTATCAATTACAGTTAAAGAATATTGTTGTCACACAACAACAAATATGATTATAAAAAATATTACACTGAATGACTTCCAGTGTCAAGAAATTGTACCTGGCTTACACTGTTAACCAATGTCAACCTAAGACAGGAATTTAACCTTTGACTCACCTATATAGTTTCATAGAAAATGTGCACTTCTACAGTACAAACTGGCTATGCATTATTACGTCTTTGTAAGCATTATATAGTTTTTGGATAAAAAAGCATCAGCTAAGGATGTAGTGTAAATGACCTCAGTGTTGCATATGGCCTGGCCTCCAAATGCCCGTAATTCCCCATCAAACTGTAGACTCTAGCTGGACTGCTGAAATGCCTGGTCATCAGGATCATCCATCTCTTCACGCAAAAAGCTCCCACTGAAATCTCTCCATCCTTGTGCTATAATGGTGCTCATCAAACACTACTATAATGGCTTTAGCCCAGCAGTTTAATTGTTTTCAAAGAGACAGAACGCAAATCCCATGACATTGTAAAGTGATGAGTACACTGGTGAATGACAACACATCTACAGCTAAATGAAAACAATGTCCAGTCGCATTCTATTACATTCTACCAAACATTCAGTTCTTGGAAGACTTTTGATGACACATTTTTGGGGCTTGAGGTTTAGGCACATGGGTTTGGAACAATACAGTGTTTAGTAAATAAATGATGCCTTATAGTGAAGAAAAAAAGGATCTGCTAAAAAAACCGCACATATACATACAGAGAACTTTTGACTCCAAAGTTGTTGTTTATTTGCAAGCTTGTGAAAGTAATATCAGAGTGCATTTCATGTGTGTCTCAACTGCATTCTCACCTGCAGGTAGTGTAAAAAGCCCCGGGAATTGCTGAAGAACAAGATGCTGTTTATCTCGCTCTTTCACATCTGTTAGAAAGGAGAAGGAAATGAGATTCACACTAATTTACGGCATATTTGTATAGTGATCCCCTTGAGAGAGCACAGATATCTATGAATAAAAAATCAAAATAAACCAGTAGATTAGAAAAATAAAAAAGGCAACAAAGTCTCTGTGATTCAAGGGATCAGTTTGCCTGCTTACCATGATCTGGCTATACATTAATAGAATAAATCTTTTGTGAGCAACTATGAAATTGTGAATAAAATATATAATTGTTCATATGCATGTAAATTATATTTATAATATATACAATAGCTGGCCACTTAATTAGATACACTGTACCGGTTGGGGTACTTCAGGGGCTGCTGTTTCCCGTTGCCTTAACCAGCATCAGCTTAAAATCTCCTCTGATCTCTGGCATCAACAAGGCATTTTCACTGGATATTTTGTCTTTTTTGGACTATTCTCTGTAAACCGTAGAGATGGTTGTGTGTGAAAATCCCAGTAGATCATCAGTTTCTGCAATATTCAGACTAGCCCGACTGACACCAACAATCATGCCACATTAAATCAACTTTTTACAATATGGCTCCTGCAGAATTGAATTGCAATTGAGCAAAGATTGCAGATTTAAAACTTCCGTGAGACCTGCTCCAGCTGAGCAGTTGAATAGGAGTACTAGGAGATAACTCTCTCCAGGTATTATAGACCTTGCTTTGATGTAGCGTGTAGTAGTGAGTCTTCAGTGTTGTTTTCACCATTGATCCCTCCTCACAGGGCACATATTTCTGCACCAAAGACAGAAGTCCCAACAAAAGCCCACGGGAGACTGACAAAGCAGGAAAATCACTCAGAGCTGAGACCACTTCAAACTCATCAACTCCAGTTACAAAGGAAGCATGGGTGGCTCAGCTTGGTGAATAACCTAAAGGGGAAAAACATTGCCTATTGATGTGTCTTTCCTGAATCTGTAGCCAATAAGGAAGACTGAACTGGGGCCGCTGGCGCCATGTGACCATTCTCAGAGTTTCCTCACAGCGCCAACATTTTATAAATTATGTGACAGAACAGCCAGAACATCTGCACATTTGTATTCTGAAATTATATGTTTCCAGATCATTTGTTTGGTGCAAAACCTAAGATCATCTGTCTGTTGTTGTCTGTAAATGGTTGTCACAAAATGTAATCATTTCATCAAAAAATAATACACAGAAAGAAAGAATGATGGTGTATACAGTGGCGGGTTGCAGTTTTAGTTATTGCTACAATATTTATAGAATTACTGAAAGCGAGGCATTCATGCCTATATGATTAAAAGGACAAGATCCTATGCTGTTGCTAATTTATTTTCAGGTCATTCGTCTTTACTGTGATGCATTTGGTCAGAAAGTGCCAAGCAAGCAGATGAAGATGGGTAATGAACAAGGCAAATTCAATCAGCCTTGAACTCACAGAATAAGTAGAATTTATGGGCCATCTTATATATTATGTGTCCTGATATCTGCAGATGAAGATGATAAGTTACAGCCTCGGCCTTGAGCCATCCAGAGATCTTTCTCTATCCTTTGTGAATGTGGGGACTGCTAAAACCAACACACCACCAAATAATAATAATAATAATAATAATTCAAAGCTTGATATGCCATAAATAATGGTTCTTTGAATTAAATTCTGACAATGCAATTATGCAAACATATGTTTGCTAACTCATTGTAAGTGCTGTTCACCCAAAAATGAACATTTCCTGATTATTTCCTCACTCCCAGGTCATTCCAGATGTACAGGTCTTTCTTATTTCAGCTGAAGAGAAACTATGGTTTTGGAGGAAAATATTCCAGGATTTTTCTGCATCAGATGCAAGTGACTGGTGCTTACCGTGCACTGTAATAAAATGTTTGTCATTTTAAAGGCAAAAGACTGTAAAAATGCTACAGTAAAATACTTTTTATTGGTTAATGATGTTTCCTTACAATATGTGGTCAAAATCTGTAAAAAAAAAAATCAAACTAATGTTTTAGCATACTGTTAAATTTATGGCTTTTGGAAGTGGAAAAATAATGTTATTACTGTGTTACTGTGTGTCACGATGCACACAGCAGGGAGGAACGAGGAACACGAGACGAGGAGTAAACTCAAATCAAAAGTCTTTAATGAATCCAAACAAGGCAGGGCAAGACAAGGCAAGGCTGACACAGACAGGAACACCGGGTAACGAGTAGACCAGACAAAATCTAACAGAACAGACAGGACTTAAATACACAGGATAATTAGACAAACCCGGCTGGACAAGAATTAACTAATAATCCCATTAAACACGTACAGGAAACAAACCAAATAAAGAAACATGAGGCGGGAACACATGACACACAGGACAGAGGACTGACATAACAATGGGGGTGGGCGCTCTGGAGGCCTCTCAGGACACACACGGACAGGACCACAGGACGGGGACCTCCAGAGCGGAACAGATAGAACGGAGGCCATGGTGGTGCAGGGAGCTCCGAAGGCCATGGTGGAGCAAGGGGCTCAGGAGGCCATGGCGGTGTTTATTACTTGTGTGAATGATACTGTATGTATAAATACTATATATTAGTATTTAACTTTTCAATATGTAGAAAAGGTACTAGTGATGATGAGTTTTGATTCTGTAAATTTAACTGTAAATTTAACTTCAGTCCTTAAAACCTTGAAATGTTGCTACTGTTTTTCTTGGGGGTTTTTTATCTCAAATTTCTGGCAACCACAGCTGCTATTTTTATTTTTATTTTTTGCACTGGGTCAGCTGGCCAGTCAGAGCACCCTGAGCTTTTTGGAAGGAGGGGCTTTGCATAAATCGATCGATGCATTTTAGAAATACTGGGCATAAAGGATAATGTACAGTATGTGATAATACGCTTTTTGAACATTAAAGCATGCTAACATATTCTATTGCACCCAATAGACAAAACAATGATCTTTAAAAAAGCATCATATGACGCCTTTTATCAAATCTGAGAGATCTCTGTCCCTCCATTGATCATTTGTTCACCCAAAACTCTCATGCTTCAAAATGTTTGTAAAGAAATCAGTATTTATATGTCAAAAAAAGACTAAATTAAATCTGTTCATCATATAAAGTAATTGTGTCTTTTCGGAAGATTAGGATTAAACGGCTCAATTCATATGGATTTGTTTTTTTTATCTCTTTTTGAAGTGTAAGGGTTTTCGGTGAACACACTTTCAGTGGAATCACTCAGATTTTATGAACAATATCTTAGATTGTGTTCCAAAGATGAACTAATGTCTTATGGGGTTTGAATGACACGAGGAGGAGTAATTGATGAAATGTAATTGATTTAAATGTGGTTGTCACTCCTGAAACTTTACAGTGTGTTTGTGGCCAGTGATGAATCCAGTACAGGTGTGTTCCTTGCCAATTGCTCATTTGCACTGATTGACATTTTACTTTCTTTTTTTCCCTTTATTTATCTAGTGTTGATTTATTATACATTGCTGTTTTATCCATCCAAAATGTTGAACGCATGCTTAAAACTGCAATTTAGAGGAACAGGATCCCTGTGATTACTCTGACATCTCTCATTTTTCTTCAAACGCTTGACATGTCATTTCTTATATCCAGGAGTGAATTGTGCTTGAAAAAGATGAAGTAAGCCTCAGGGAGCACAGAGAAATAACTCTCTGCTCACAGGCAAAAAGGTCATTCCATGAGAACTGCCACAAACACTTTGAAATGTCAATGGGAACATGAGGTGTCCTTCAGCTTCCATATCTCTAGACGGCTGCATCAGAATGAAGGAAAAAAAAGATAATCAATTTTGCTGCAACTTTATTCTCAAAATATGACTTTATTTTCCAAATTTTACAACTTTAATCTCATAATACTACTGTCACAACACACGTAGGAGCAGGGAACAAGGAGGCGAGGAACTTCTTCCAACATAGACTTTATTTGACCAAACTCAGGGATCGCAGGAGACACAGATAAACACAGAATGACGATTAATGATGATAAGACCGGACCCAGAGGCAGGGAAACACAGGGCTCAAGAAGGGGAGACTAAACTAGATAATTAATAAAACAGGGCTGGGGACTAATAAACTAATGATGACACCAAACAAAGACAGGAACAGGAAGACCAAATAAGGGCACGAGAGGAGGGGAAACACAAGACACCAAGACAAAGTCTGACAGCTACGACTTTATTCTCATAATATTATTTTTTTTCCCTCAAAATATTACAACTTTAATATCATATTGCTATGAATTTATCCTCATAATTTTGACTTTATTTTCAAAATACTGCGATTTTAATCTCATAATGATGCAACTTTATTCTCCAAATATTATGACTTAATTCTCCAAATAGTATGATTTTAATCTCAAAAAGACTTAAACATAATTTTGACTTTATTCTCAAAATAGTATGACTCTAATCTTGTAATCTTAGATTCATTTATGTTTTACGTGGCAATAAAATGCTGTCATACAGATTATTTACAGAATAAAAGCAAAACCTGTAGACATTTGAACCAGTTTGGACCAGTGGTAGAACTGATGTTGAAGATGCTTGGGAAACGTCTTAACAGGAGCTCGCTAGATTAGTGCATACTCTATATAGCCTGCCTTCATAATTATGGCAATGAGGTTGAATCTCAGTGAGAAAGACACATTTTTATTTTGCAAGGAGAAAAAGGTTAGAGGTTGGAGGCTTATTAAACCTTCTACTAATGGAAGTCTTAACAGAATCTATCATTTCCAGTGCAATTAACTTGTGATTAATGCTGTGAGCTTCTGAAAGTGGTTGTCAGTCACTCGCACAACACAATAATCAATGTTCTGCCCAAACAATCAAGCCACATTGAATTGGGCTATTAATCATGGAGGGAGATCGCTGGGAATCGTAATTACATTATGTTGATTACCGATGTGCTACTTCTTTTAGACGGTTGGGTGGAGTGATTAAGAGAGACGTTGCTTTGATGCTGGTTACTGTTTGGCATTCTGACAGTTTGAGATCATGTTGTCTCATGTAAACTACAAGGGAACAAACTTGATAAAACAGTGACTGTTACTGTTAGAAGTCGCTGTCAATGTCCTTCTATTTTTAATTAATCTGAGGGAATCTTTTCTGAAGACATCCTTCATTGTGTTTCACAGTGTCGTGTAGCAAATTTTGAATATCATAAAATGAACAAGCCTGGGGTTGTTTGGTATGACACTTCATAAGCTGCAAACTAATTGGAAATATATTGCTTTTGGTTTTTGTGAGCATTACTTGCTGTTGCTCATAGGGTGAGGGAATCTCATTCTAAGTATTAAGTGACTACCAACTAAATTACCAATCCGAACACCATAAGAACAAACAAATAATAAATAAATAAATGTGGAAAGTGTTGCATAAGCAAGCACCATGTTTATGCATTTACAATTACATGCAGTTAGTTTCAATGTAAGTAATCTGTAATTACACAGTACGTACACTGTATCAAATCAGTGTTCATTTTGACAGCAAATTTTGATTTAATTTTAGTCATAGTCTTTTGACTAAAATGCCATTTAGTTTTAGTCATATTTCAGTCATCTGAATTGTTTTTAGTTTGAGTCTAGTTTTAGTCAACTATCCCCCGGTTTCACAGACAAGGCTTAAGCCTAGTCCTAGACTAAAATGTAAGTCTAAGCTGTTTCAACTGAAATAAACTTGCACTGACTGATCTTAAAATATATCAGAGCCTTTGTTTTGTCTCAAAATGCACCCCAGTAATGCTTTTTTCTAAGCATGTTTATAAAAGTTATTTAAATGTCCTAATTGAACTATGGCCTAATCCTGGCTTAGTCTAAGCCCTGTCTGTGAAACCGTGCCTAAATATCATAAGTTTAGTTGACTAAATCTACAGTAAATTTAGTTTAGGCTAAAATCGAATGGGTTTATTTACAGTGTAATGCATTTATTAAGCATTTCTCTAAAATTTCCAAACTCATTATATAGGTTTGATATTAAGGTTTTATCATGATAGACACCGATTTAATTGCGGTGACACACACTTTATGTTTAAATTAAATAAAGGCAGCGGCTATTTGTAAGTAGCATATTTTTTAGCAGTATATATGCTATTTACACTAAGTGCAAATAGCTATAGATTCTGTTAAAATAGCAAGATTTTCTGCTATTTATACTACTTATTGCAAATAGTGGCAATTATCTGCACCTCAGATGAAGGCGTGCTTGAACGCGTCAAAAAGCATGAGTTTTACCACCTATGCAACTGAAACTGATGCTGAATTAGTGTCTTTTTTACTCTTGACTAACTCAATCACACGTTAGTGGGCAGAGTTAGTGTAAATAGCCTTTGCCAACAAGACGGGCTATTTGCACTTACTGTAAATAGACACTCCATTAAATAAACCACTTCTCATAAAGAACAAGAACATGGTCTTCTTTTCAATTAAATACCGGTTATATCTGGCTAATTATGCATTCTTTATAACAACTTGTTTACCATATTCTTCGTTCTTTCAAGCAGACATATTTATAAATAATATTTCTATAAATAAATTTAGATTAATCTTTAGGTCAAGTCAAGTCAGCTTTATTTATATAGCGCTTTTAACAATACAGATTGTGTCAAAGCACTTAACAGTATCAAATTGGAGGACAGAGTGTCAGTAGTGTATAATAATAAGATGAAACACTCAATTTTCAGTTAAAGGCATTTCATTATTGAGTTCAGAGATGTTATTGTCTAGCTCAGTTTAGTTTAAATAGTATCTGTGAAATCAAACTGACGATAATCGCTAGAAATCAAGTGTCCCCAACTGAGCAAGCCAGACGCGACAGCGGCAAGGAACCAAAACTCCCTCTGAGACAGAATGGAGAAAAAAAACCTTGGGAGAAACCAGACTCAGTCGGGGGGGCCAGTTCTCCTCTGGCCAGGATATTATTGTTTATTTATTGTTTACTTATTGTTTTAATTACAATTTTAAATGTATAAATGCATTTATTTCTATTTTAAATTGTTGCAATTTCTAACAATACTAGTATTATGTTAGATATTTTATTATATTTTTTGTTATTTTCAAGCAAATAATGTAATCATGCAACTAAATTAGGCTGCTATCCCTTTAAAACCAAATGCAATGGATTTAATGTACACTGTAAAAAAAAAAAGGTTCAGCAAACTTAAAAGTTTAAGTTTTCTCAACTTTTTGTTGTATAAATTTAAAACAAGAAGTTGAGAACACTCAAAAATCTGCTGAAGCTGGTTGCCTTAAACTTTAAGTTTTTTTTCTTTTGTTTTTTACAGTGTACCGTTAAATTATTTATTTATTTATGTTTATTGCAAGTATAAACAATTAACTTCAACAATTAAATATAACATTGGATGACATTATAAATACAGAAATAATATAGGATGACAATAAAGAAAAAATATAGATAAATAGATAAAAATTGATAAAAATAATAAATATATAAAACAAAGCAGTACAGAGGTAGTGAATCAAAAATTCCGTAACATTCAGCAGATCATTATACAGTTTCACAAATTTGACACTTTTTTGGTGTTAATATTTTTTAGTGTTATAATTACGTAGTTAAAGTCAAAAAGAAAATTATGTAATTGTGGGTATGTTGAAGAAAATGTACATTGATGAATATAATATTTTCCCAACAAAATAAATACATTTCCTATATATTCTGTTATGTTTTCAATGAGAAAAATAACAAAATATATCACACATAGTTAAATCAATGTCTACATTGGATTTTTAGGAAAATAATTTTGACTCTTCAGACCAAAATTTCTTAACAAGGGGGCATTTAAAAAAAAAAAAAAGATGATCAATAGACTCAATACTGACATTAATGAAATTACAATTCAGATGAGGATTACCAAATTTGGATGTAATCTCATTAGTGGGGTATATATTATGAAAAATCTTTAACTTAACTTTATTGGGGACACAGAATTTAAAGGTAAGATCCATGCTTTTTTTTCCGATTAATCTTATCTATTAAAGAATTCCCCCCAAAAAAATCCCCTTCGAGTAATTATTTTCCTTGACTGAAACACATTTCTTATAATTTTATTACTACATTTTGGGTCATAAATACACTTGTTATAAACTTGATACGCATGTTCTCCCTCCTGATTTCATTCAAGACGTAATTGACTGTGTTTACGTGAATACTGGGGTCCTAGCGCCCCAGTATAGTGATGGGGACACTATACTGTAAAAAGCACCGTCCTTCGGATGAACCGTTAAACCGAGGTCCTGACTCTCTGTGGTCATAAAAAAATCCCAGGATGTCCTTCGAAAAAGAGTAGGGGTGTAACCCCGGCATCCTGGCCAAATTTAACCATTGGCCTCTGACCATCATGGCCTCCTAACCATCCCCATATCTACTGATTGGCTTCATCACTGTCTCCTCTCCACCAATAAGCTGGTGTGTGGTGGGCGTTCTGGCGCACTATGGCTGCCGTTGCATCATCCAGGTGGATGCTGCACACTGGTGGTGGACGAGGAGATACCCCCCTTACTATGTAAAGCGCTTTGAGTGCCTTGAAAAGCGCTATATAAATGTAACAAATTATTATTATTATTATTAATACTGGTCAAAACATTTACATTTACATTACATTCAGTCATTTGGGAGACGCTTTTATTCAAAGCGACTTACAATTGGGGAATACACAAAGCGATTAATCTTGAAGAGGCAATCAGACAGAGAAAGTGCTCGTAACACCAAGTCTCAGTCATTGTTCCAATAAGTACAAGCTAATAAGCGGAGAGAAAGATAGAGGGACAGAGGTTTTTTTTTTTTTTTTTGAGTTTAGGATGAGTCAATTCTGTCAATTCAACATAATTTTGTGTGTTATTCTCTGTTAATGTCACGCTGTGTGAGACACACTTTCTGTGTGTGTGTCCTTCAGTGTCTGCGCTCAGAAAACCCGACCGAATTGAGGAAGCTTATGTCCCAGAGGACAGATCAATAGGCTATGATGCAGTTCGAATGTGCGCATCTAACCTCCTAACCAGGCAGCAGATTCGTTCTGAATGAATCTCTTCCCAAATCATCCCTCACTAACATTTTCATCTCGTTTTTATTCGTTCATGAAAATGTCATTATTTTTGTCATTCAAAACGAGATTTAGTTTATCGTCTCATTTTGAGCTTCTGAAAAAAAAATGTTGTTGACGAAAATTATGACGAGAATTATTCGTGAACGAAATTAAAACTGTATCAAATGCTGATTTTGTATACCATATGATACTTAAAGATGCATAACATAAAATGGCCCATGATCACTTATGATTCTTTCAATCAATTGATAAATATTTCATTTGTTTCACAGCCCTTTTATTTTTCTTAATGTTATATAAGAAAGCCTGGCCACACTTAATTTGAAGGTCCAATTCTCACTATTAACAATGGCTTCTTGATTTCAGACTCGGATCAGGAGACTCAGGAGGCCATGGCGGGACAAGAGATTCGGGGAGCCATGGCGGGACAGGGGGTTCTGTGGCCTTGGCCTGGCCACACAGGCCGTGACTATATGGCCCCCTCCCAAAATTCTCTTGGGGAAGTTCCCCTCTGGGAGCCATTGAGGAGGACCGGGCACTTGAGGGCGCTCTGGAGGAGCGGAGCTGGACAGAACCAGCGGGGAGACAGGAGAGCTGGACAGAACCAGCAGGGAGACAGGAGAGCTGGACGGGACCAGCGGAGACGCAGGAGAGCTGGACGGGACCAGCAGAGACGCAGGAGAGCTGGACGGGACCAGCAGAGACGCAGGAGAGCTGGACGGGACCAGCAGAGACGCAGGAGAGCTGGACGGGACCAGCAGAGACGCAGGAGGGTGCTTGTGAGGAGCAGGCACTGGAGGGCACTTGCGAGGAGCAAGCTCATTCTTCGCCACGGGCAGCGGAACCATCGTCGGTGGCGGCGGTACCATCTTTGTCGCGGGCGGCGGAACCATCATCGCCGCGGACTGGGCTCCGGCTCGGGATCGGAGACTCTCCAAACACCGGATGACTGTCTCCTGCCAATTGAGATTGGAGGTGTTTGGGAGCTCCAGTGGCTGATGGTACAAAATCCCGAGCCGGAACAGCGTCTTGAGCTCGTCACCGTCGAGGGAGCTGGCGAGGGCGAGCGGCACGAAAGCCCGTGCAAAATCAAGAGGCTCCTTTGTGGCGTCGAGTTGCTGAGGAAGGAATGCAGGACGACGAGGGATGAAGAATAAACAGGTTCTTTTAATCATGCAGATGAATTAACAGACTCGACCCAGGCTAGAACAAAACTGAATGCTTATAACGGAACAGGAACAAAGGAGTAAACAAGATAATTAACACAAAACAGGTGAATAGGATGAATCATTAACTAAACTAGGACAGGAACTACCAACTACCAAAGGAACTACCAAATAAAACAGAACTGAAAGGAAACCGACACGTGACAGATATGACGTGGGTTAGGAGATCTAAAATATGATCATGCAGAATAAGGCATTAATATGTGCTTTATAAGAACTAATAAACAGCCAATACACTAGTAGTATACATGCTAATAAACAACTAGTTAAGAGTGAGAATTAGTCCCTAAACTAAAGCGCTACCAAAAGATTATTTTATATCCATTTCTATTTATTTTCTGCTGATAATTTTGGTTTTATAACCCCAACATTAGCAAACACAGTTATGAATATTAAAGTTTTCAGTCGTTCTACAGTGCAAATCCACTGGAGCAGCTCATATTCTCGAGGTGAGGAAAATATTGTAGCTGCATTGCAGATATGAAATTCATATTCTAGAGCTGCCTCTTGTTCTGCTCTCCAGAGACTATCAAGTATAACAGATGTCTCTCCCTATGAAGGTCCTGTCACATGACTCAGGGCGTCAGGGCTTCAACACACCTTTCAAAAAAAGTGTCATGCGCCACTTTGACCTCCACATAAAAAAGTGTTGAAGATAGCGTGACGAAATGCTCTAGGTATCAAGGAAGCAGATGGTGAACACTTTGAACAGTCAAAATAGTGCATGAAAATGAGAGGGTGTATGTGTATTTGAGCTTAGAAAAGAACAATTCCTTCCTGGTGCTGTGATGCATACCAGAAAGAAAAAAAATGACTCATTGATTTTTTTTTTTCTCAAATGTTAAAATATTCTTCCGATGTTAGACTGTGTTGTAGTCGATCTCGATGTACTTGCATGTGCACCGAAATTATATTTCTTCCATCTTATTTATATTTTGGCACAAGTTGCAAATTGTCTGGTATTCATTGGTTATGCTTTGAAAGGCCAGTTGAAAACTGGGCCATCATGTTTAAACTTGCAATGGTTGACCTGCGTGCAATGTGTGGGTGTAATGCTATAGCTTGACGCTTTTCTGCATAGAGTGCAATGCATTAGGAAATGATCATCACGTGAAAGGGCTTATGTTCAGAAATATGTGATGATCACATCACAAAAACAACATGGGCCAAAAAGGCATTTTCAGACCTGAAAGAGCATTGCATTTGAAAGCCTCTTCATGCAATAGTAAAGCATATTCTGGACATTGTTCATTTTTGTTGGTTTATGAGCCACAGTCTTTGTACTTGTGTGTTCATCATTGTCCATCAGAGAGCAGCTAGTTCTAAAAGAAAATACGCTGTTTAAATTCCAAGGCAACTGAACTATATTATATATGAATAATGGGTTACATTTCATTTTGAGATGTCCGTGTTACAGTGTAATGATACATTTAAGTACTGAGTAATATTAATTAAGTACATGTACTTACTACATGGATTAGGGTTACTTGCATGTTTATGCATTATTTATTGTTATTTTAAGTACATTTAATGTGTGTAACAAGGACACCTTAAAATAAAGTGTTACCGAATAATGTATTTTTTGTTCATTTAATATTTTGGTAACACTTTATTTTACAGTGTCCTTGTTGCAAATGTTACATGCACTTACTATAATAATGACAGCACATTTTGCATGATTACATGCATCTAACCCTAAATCAAACCTGTTAGCAATTTTGGTAACACTTTATTTTAAGGTGTCCTTGTTACACACGTTACATGTACTTACTATTATAAAAACAATAAATTATGCATAATTACATGCAAGTAAACCTAAGACAAACCCTAATCCTAACCCAAACCATATAGTAAGTACATGTACTTAAGTGAGTGAGTGAGTGAAGTGACATACTGCCAAGTATGGTGACCCATACTCGGAATTCGTACTCTGCATTTAACCCATCCAACGTGCACACACACACACACACACACACCGTGAACACACACCCGGAGCAGTGGGCAGCCATTTATGCTGCGGCGCCCGGGGAGCAGTTGGGGGTTCAGTGCCTTGCTCAAGGGTCTCACCTCAGTCGTGGTATTGAGGGTGGAGAGAGCGCTGGACATTCACTCCCCCCACCTACAATCCCTGCCGGCCCGAGACTCGAACCCACAACCTTTGGATTACGAGTCCGACTCTCTAACCATTAGGCCACGACTTCCCCCCTCAAACTTAATTAATATTACTCAGTATTAAATGTATAATTACACTGTAATAGGGGTGTGCCCGAAGCCGAATACCTTATTCGGAAAGGCACGGGTAATGGCTTCAAAAACTGAGCTGTGTGAGGCACATTTTATTATGGATGGATTCGCTTTATTTGACTACTTTTGGACTGTTGAACAAGACACCCGCCCATGCCATTACAAAGCTTAGAAGAGCAAGGAACATTTTTTATATCACTCCAATTGGATTCGTCATATACAACTAGGATGCTTTGAGGGTGAGTAAAACATTTAATTTTTGGGTGAATTAACCCTTTAACCAAAGTAGTTACCTTATATTATCCAATAGTTTCATATGCCAGTACACTATAAGTGCACCTACTGTAAAATAAAGTGCAACCCAAACTTAAGCCTTACCCTTTAGTAAGTACATGTTGCTTATTAATATTAATCAGTACTTAAATGTGCACAGTAACCACAATTCATTTAATTTGTTTCATTCAGGATATTTTAAAATGTATACTATATATGTGCATTGTGCAATGTTTAATATTTGGAGCAGCAGTATGGTACATATTTGACCTCATTATATTGCCTGTTTAATTCATTTCTGATCAAATTTATAGCTTGAATGCACAAGTCGCTTTCGATAAAAGTATTTCCAATTAAAATAAACCCAATAACCCAATTTTGCATAAACATGTCTAAAGTGACAACCTGATCCAATAATGAGTAAGAAGGACTACAAATGTGTTAGAAAATGTGCACGATATGTGAAACTGGAAGGTCGAGTTCAGCGTTCCATGCAGTGCGCTCTGGTTGTATACTGCACATATGGGCGGATGGTGAGTCATAGGTCATTCGAATATTTCATGCATACAGGAAATTTCATATTGTGCTCAGCATACTTACTATACACCGCAAAAATACTTGGTAGAGTTGTGAACACAGCCTGAGAGTCACTCGCTGTGAGCAGTTTTTGAAGGCTATGAACACATTATCCACACTGCAGCTCAGGAGAGCACACCTGCATGCTGTTTCAGATAAGATTCACATATGAAATCGCAATACTGCAGTCATGAAGCACCAGTGGCATACTATGGCTCTTATTTCCCTTTCTTCTTCTTCTTCTTCTTCTTCTCTCTCTCTCTCTCTCTGGTGTATATGAATTGGTAACTGAAGACAAGCACTTTTCCAAACTCAAAGTCTTGATTAATGGCTGTAAATTTCATTTAAAAATTAATATATAAGGACAATGTGCATCCATCCATTAATTCTCCAAACTGTTTGTCCTACCCAGCTAACAAAAATACTTTTTAAAAAGCGTTTCCTTTTAAATTGTGAAAAATTAACTTTGACCGGGAGATACTTTGCTATTCCATTAACTCTTTCGCCACCATTGACAGAATTTTCCAGCTTTTGGTGTTTTCGCTATTATAAGGTAATAGGCGCTATTACTCATCTTCTGAAAGCATCTTCTGAGTATTGCTAAAGAAGCCACAGGCAAAGAAGAAGCTGAAACAAGCCGACGATCGTGTATGTAAGCAGATGTATATGAAATATAATGCAGTCATCAAGCAATAAACAGCATATAAATCAAAACTGCCTAATGTTACTGAATGAAATGTCGATCCAGGAAGTGGTATAAGACTGTAGAAGCTCTTGATGTGTTGATGAAGCGATCTATGCCATCCATGTTTTAATCATCGATCTGAATCCAATCCTGATGGTAGTCTTTTACAAAAGCACATTTTTTTTTTTCCAGCTTTAAAAAAAAAAATTCTGGCAGGGAAAGAGTTAACAGGCTTTTAAATGCTATTGTCTTTTGGGTATGAAAATGTAATTTTTGCCTATGTTGTTAATGTGCCTTGATCACCACATATTTCCAAACATGAATCTCTTTGTCATTCCCTAATGCATTGCATTCTTTGCAGCAAAGCATCAAGCTATAGCATTACCCCTGAAGCTGCATTGCACGCAGGTCAACATATTTTTCCAGCTAACAAAAATATGTTCTAAGAATTTAAGTTGTTGTGAAAAGTTATGAAAACATTATTTCTGAATGTTCTCGGAACAGTCAAAAATGACAGTTTCCTTAAATGTTTAAACATTATTATGGGAAAACATTATGGGAAAGTTATAACCAATATATAGTTCCTATAACTAGTAAGTCACAGAGGCTCAGGCTCAGTGTTTCAGATATTACATTGTGTCTTTACTGGATGTGAGCAACATGATGTGACACAACAAAAGACAATTATCAATAAATAAATGTGACACGACAAATCCTTGACAGTAAAATAATGTCCATTTTATTTCTGATGTACTCCACGCAGCTGTGCTGTTTTTGACATGAAGTGGTTTTGCAAAGGACGCTTTGTCACCTGCAGTGTAAACCGCCTCAAGCTGTTTCAGCACAACATGACAATAGTGTTATCTGAATGTTCAGCATAAATCCTACAGTTTCCTATGAGTTCTAAGAAATACCTTACCTTCAAACAATAAGAGGTGATATAATAACAGCAGCTTTAATGTAGTCTGGTTTATAAATAATTGAATTATCCACGTCATCCAGCGTGTTTGGCCCGAGGCTCTGGGAAAGGCTCCGGCATCCTGTGACCCGACATGTCCAGCAAACAGAGCGCTCTCACAACTTTGGCTAATGTCCTGGCAAGGTGTTCTCAAAGTTATGAGCAAACATTCTTCAAATAACGTTTATAGAATGTTTGTTCAACGTTATCTGTTCTTTCATAACATGCTCAAACTTTGTACATCATTTATGGAACGTTTTTCTGAAACATTTTTGTGTGACATTTGTCTAAATGTTTTAAAACATTGTCACTTACTATACAGAAGATGACTAACTATAGAGTTGAATGGCTAAATATCTAAACATGTTTAGGCTCAAATCTCACAGCATGTTAAAAATGAAGTCGTAACATAATATTGCACAAGAAATTGTGAGAAAATGAGGCTTTCTTAATGGAAGCTCTGTGTGTGAAAAGAAAAATAAGTTGCCAGTTTTACTGCCACTGGTGTTCATTTCAACTGGAACATGAACAGAGAGTGAATGAAAGCTACAAACGCTTTAGCTTCAAACAACAGTCAATGTGATGATGAAGAGCACTGTGCCAAGTTTAATTTACACATATATTTTAAAGGGTGTACTGTTAAACTAAAGGGTTGCACAGAGTTGCATTCATATTCACTCAGCCCTACAAATGTTTTCAAAAAGTATATAGTTTACAGAAAATGTCCTTTATTGAAGATACATTTGATGTAACATTTGTGGGGAATTTAAAATAAATGAATACAAATAATTAAATTCTGGGTTGCATTTATTGAGCAGCCTTAGAAATGCTCTTACAACCACTCAGAAAACCCTAACAACCACATAGACGTGTGCAGAAAACCAATCAGAGCACCGTGCAGTTTAGTTCATGAAAAGAACAGGCAGCATTACAAAATCAAATTCGTTTTATATTTCGGCATATTGCTGTACTTTGCTAATGCGATCGAAATGACAGTGCAATCCTTCCCAAATCTGTGCATATGGATGTGTTTGTGGAAAGAGTTGGGAATTAAGTGTTAGTGAGGGCAATTCTGCTCTTTTTTGTACCAGCAGGGGGTAGTATGGTTCTCTTGAAACACATATTCCTATAACACACTTTCCCAGCTGTGCCCATGGAAAACATTATGGATTTTGCCAAGCACAAATGAACCTTACAGCACCAATTCACAGCTGTGAGGGGCCGTGGCATGGAGTCTCAATCCTCTCCGTCTGCTCAGTGACCACTCCAACTGAACTCTCTCTCACCCAATCAGATGCAAATAAGAGACCACCGTTCAGAAAGCACATACGTCGTTGTTGCGTATCATCTAGCAGAATGAGACACGTGTCATAGAGTGTGTTTCTGCAATCAACATTTTACAGCTTTGAATTGTTGTTAAGGGTAGAGTGTGTCATTTTTTTTTCAATGCCAACACGTTGTCCTATCTCAGTTTCTATAAGTAGCTTTGGAATCAGAATAGTAAGCCATTTGCATGTTGATTCTCTGGAAAACTTTTAACAATGCTCTGTTTATATATGATCAAACTTAACTCAACACAACAACATACAGGCTCAACCAATGGTGTGAGTTTGGGACGGGGCTACCTGATCATGTCCAAACAGCTCCTGCTGGTAGATGTTGTATTACACCATTCTGGGGGCAAATAATTTTTCCTTTGACAGTCACTTAAAAGTACTCATGAATTCTAGCCATGCAATTCTAGCATGAACAATATGTAATGCAGTGGAAAAAATCCCTGTCAAATGTATAAAAATGTCCATATGAGACTGCGTACCAGCTGGGTAACTGTCATTGAGATGAATAGGAATCCTAGTCCTCCTGGTTGAAAACAAGACAGTAATTATTTTTGCAGTTACGTTTGGTGGCACTAGTGGAGTGGAAATTGCACATCGTTTTCAGTGTTGGGGGTAACACATTACGAGTAATGCGAGTTACGTAATCAGTTTACTTTTTCAAAGTAACTAGTAAAGTAATGCATTATGTTTAAATTGACAAGAAAATAGTTACAAGTTACTTTTTCAAATAAGTAATGCCAGTTGTTGTTTTTTTCCCCCATGTATTGACTGATGGCTCTACTGTCCCTGTGTTGAGAGAAATCAGGAGTAAGTGCAGAGGCACTTTCTTCAGCCTGAGGCTTAATTTCACTTTTGGTGTAAATGTATGTTTTTTTACATAAATGTAAAAACATAAATACATAAATGTATGTTTTTTGCTATTAAAAACAAATAAGCAAGCCCAGCTCAGGTGACACAAAGTAACATAAAAGTAATGTAATGCATTACTTCCCATAAAAAGTAACTAAGTAACATAATTAGTTACTTTCTATGGCGCAATGCAATATTGTAATGGATTACTTTTAGAAGTAACTTTTCCCAACATTGATTGTAAAAATTGGATGTAAAAAGGATGAAAAATGATCTTGGCTGAATAGAAACCAATCTGCAGAAAGTTCTTAAAGACCAAAGACACACTTTAGTTTAGGGGCCAATTCTCACTATTAACTACAGTAGTTGCTTATTAGCATGCGTATTACTGGCATATTGGCTGTTTATTAGTATTTATAAAGCACATATTAACCCATTTAATCCCAAATTTTTCCCAGACATGAAAATATCCAAATGATGTGTCATTAGTAACCCTTTGAAATAATCAATAATTTTTTTTTTTTTTTTTGTTTTTGGAAAAGTGTGTGAAAAATTGTGTTTTATGTTACAATAGTGGGATTTGGAGAGTACTGAAATCACATATTTCTGCAGTCATAAAAATTGTTATATATTTTAGCTCAGCTATTTTAAACTGATCACACTCTAGGGTTACTATTATGCATTAAAAAACCTTATGCAACATTGATAGGAATACTGAGATAAAAAATAAATAAATAAAACATTCAACCATCACCGCATTTCAAAATTCTTACTTTTTTTCCCAAGATATAATATCAAATTTTTATTTCAATGCTATGAATATTACAACATCATTACTGTAATTTTTCTAACATTTTAATTTTTAATGTAGTGAAATATTTTGTCATTGCAACATTTTATTGTCATTTTCACTAGCAACTGCCATTGGATTATATTGTAAAATAAAGTTCACCATTATCCCACCAGTCACTATTATGACCATCAACATGTTTACTCACTCTATGACCACACTCAACAAAATTGAATATATGCAAATGCATATATTAATACTAGACACCCTAAAGATAATGTGTACCAAAAATCTCTGTCATATCTTTATGTTAACATACTTTACTAGCCTTTCGTTTTGGACCTTTGATGCAGCCATCATTTTCTCAAACAGGAATTAAACTGCTCTGGTCATGTGACAATTTGCACTAATCACGTGAAACTGCACATATTTAATTGAGACCCTTTATTTGTTCCATGTTTGCAGGAAGTGCACTAAAACATCAGTCGGTAAGGTTTGTAGAGCTTTATAATGAAAAACTTTTTTACGGTCACTATTGTGACCGGTGGGATTAAATGCCTTATTCTGCATGACCACATTTAGATCCCTTAATCCACCCAATACCTAAACGTAACAACTAACTTACTAACTATGAATAAGCAGCAAATTAAGAGTTTAAAGCAGAAATTACAGCTAATAGTTACTTAATAGTTAGAACTGGTTGAACTAAAGCGTGACCTAATAATATAATATAATATAATCCTTAGTTATTGACCTCAGTTCATCTTGTTTTGCCTTTCCCATTACTCATTACATAAAACTGAAACTGGAGCATTGAAAACACTCTTCGGTCCAAACCAGAAGCTACAAATACATCTGAAACACATGGACCCCAGATGAGAAAGTCTGAGCATTTCTGACGCAGATGGAAAATTTCAGGCCATGCCAATCACATTTCATCTAACCCACTTGAGGAAGCGGGCTTCAATCACCTGTCTCTCAGTGTGCATGCTCGCTCTTTTTTTGGAAAGAGTCATATAACTCAGTGCTCTGCTGTGCACATTATGGCACAGTGCAACAATTGCACACACATTTGACAGTGTCTGAATATCTCTATCATGGAAGGATTGCACCTATAGAAATGAAACCCACTTGCCTTAATGGATAGACACCATTTTGCTTTAAGCCTCTGAGAGACATAATACGGCCATTAGCAGAATGTATCAGCTCCTCAGTGTTATCAACACAAGTTTCCTACTTAACTGATGTTAATGTGATTTATGGAGGGATGTGTAGAGCTGCTCTAGATTCACAGACAGAAGAGGGATTCTGTGAGTGTAGCACACGTGTGCATGTGCCAGACAAACATGAAGATAACACACTTGACACGGTCATGTGAAAGTCTGTTTCAAAGCTTTCAGTGACCCATTTTATGCTGTATTTTTTGTAGTGAGCTACTTCAGATTCAGGGTCCAGTTATGGAAATAGGCATCATTTTAGCACGGTTTTATTTTTTTTTTGTTGTATGTGATAACATTTTTATTTTGTCTCTTATTAAAGATCCCCAGTCCCAAGAGCACCATGTTATGATATAAAGATACATTAGCATATATTATACTGTATTATTCACTAACCACCCCGAGTCCAACTTGACCAGGAGCTATTGCCACTGGCATGGTGCTGCATCATGCATGCTAAAATGAACTCATTGTCATTCTTTTCAGCACAAACACACTTATACATAATGTGCCATTTTTATAAAAAGTCTTAGCTATTTGTGTTGCGCACAGGGCTGCTCCAGGCAAAACCCTGTCATGCCGCCCACACTTCACACTCACAATTAAACACAATCTTTAAGGTGCACATGAAAGACTGGATATTTAGCTTATAGATTCAATTGCACCATAATAAAAGCATCCCCAAGCAGGTTTCCGTTTTTAAATTTTTTTATTCATCCGCATGATAATATATATATATATATATATATATATATATATATATATATACATACATACATACATACATGCATGCATGCATACATACATACATACATACATACAAACACACACACACAAAAACACACATATATATACATATATATATATATATATATATATATATATATATATATGGTATACACACATACTGTCAGTCCTCTGTCGTGTGTGTCTTGTGTTCCTGACTCTTGTGTCCATATTTGATTTGTTTCCTGTCCTTGTTAAGTGTGATTATTAGTTAATTCTTGTCCAGCTGTGTTTGTCTCATTATCTATGATTATCCTGTGTATTAATAGTCCTGTCTATTCAGTTTGATTTCGTCTGGTCTACTCATTACTTCCCGGTGTTCTTGTCTGTGTCTACCTTGCCTTGTCTTGCCCTGCCTTGTTTGGAGTCATTAAAGACTGTTATTTGAGTTTACATCCTCGTCTCATGTTCCTCGTTCATCCCAGCTGTGTGCACCGTGACACATACAATATTGTCAAAATCTCATTATAATCGCATTAAGAGGGTGCATGTAAACGCACTCAAGAGACAGCCAAACGGCAGTAGTTCTAAGAAAGGACGGTCTGCAAGCGATAAATACTATAAATATACTATAAATAAAAAACTTCTCTTCATGACATATTTATTAACAGTAAAGAAGCTTCCTCTAGTATTTTTATGGCTAACTAACAGATTGTGTACACTGGATAACTTTCCAGAAGTAAATGAAACGGTAAGTGACATGTTCACAAGCAGTTTTATTTGATGTCTTTCTTTCAGTTGAAACGCTGATTGAATGATTACATGAGATGTGATACATTTCGATAAGTACTGTATCTGTAACAAAGCACAAAGCTCTTTTGATGTTTGATTATTGGATGGCATAAGGTGGCACATTACATATAATGTTTGGAATACCGTGGACCTGGCAACGCTGGCTTGAACTACAGGTGGTTCATAGGGTTAAATAAAGTGTTAACGGTACTGTATTAATGCATTATTATTGCTTTAACATGGACAACCCTATATTTGAAATACGAAACTTTGGTAACACTTTAGAATACTGTTTTTACTTACTGTATAACTAATAAGGAATTATTGAAGAACTAACAGGTAATTATTCATTAACACTTAACTCACTACTGTTAACTACTAAGGAAGATGTGTTAACTAATCAGTATGTTGAGATGCCGTCAGACAAGTTTTTAATAACCCGATCATCAACAATCGGCCGATAGTGCACATCATTTATTTTACTGGCCAATATCAATGTTTGCCTGATACATTAGTGTATCTCCAGTTTTTATTGTACAGTAACCTCTTATATGTATGCGTTTCAAGGACATTTTTCCCCCCATGCCATGAATCCTTTAAAGGTGAAGTTTTCTGAAATACAAAAATGGTGCTATTTGGCCCACAGGGACATTAATCATCAGATCTACTCTATACATTCTGCGACCTACTATGGAGTCACTAGAATGACATGAAGCCTTACCACAGGTTTAATACTCGACCCCAGGTAAAAGTTACAGCCTTGTTAGGTCATCTATGCATAATGTCCTTGTTAACCAATAGTCACATTTCATTCACTGTTGCTGACCCTATTAAAACTGTTTCTGCGGTCGTGTGCTAAGATGCTCCAAGCGTGTGGCTTGTTATTTTCAAGAAGTGGGACACATGACGATAACCTGCTTGACAACCAGTGTGCTGCATCCAGGCGAGTTTGATTCTACCAGATGAGTAACACTTGAAGAACAAGCCCTCCTCAAACCATTATGTCTTGAATTATTCATCGCAGAGTCATTTGTGCTGTTTTGGCGGTTTGTGAAACGATTGTTATTTTGGGAGGGACCGCTGGGTTTTGCACCACAGAAGTAGTGATTTGAATGTGCTCTCCCTGAGCGATCCCGCTAAAACATTAAAATATGTAAAGCATCACTCAAATGCTGTATATGGGATACTCTCCATTTCAAACCTAAATGACTTGGGAGTTTGTTTTGTAACACTAGCATTGAGGAGAGATTATTGGAAAGCAGATTAGTTTTTAAATGAAATATGGCTGTGTGTCTTCTAAAGAGTTTTGTTGTCTCGTTCATTCCATTACAGTGAAATAATTATCTGGGATTTTGAAGGGCTTATGAAGGCATCATGCTACTATATTCATGTTAGCATATTTGGCTGTTTGCTAAAAAAGACTAGACTGATTTAGTCACGTTATGATCAAAAAAGATGTTGTTGGATAAAAGATGTCCTATCACTTTTCTAACTGATCAGATTGGTGGATGATTAAGCAGTGGAAAAATCCCACAGACCATACAATGACCAGCACAAGTTTGCAACATGATTTTTTACAATAGTGATAATCAATTTAGTATGTTTTACATAAATTTGATTGCACAATTTACCTTTGAGGAAAAAGGTTGTTAACTAATGTGTAGTCACATCACTTTAATGCTTATTGATGAAGAGGCCTTTAAAGGGGATATCAGATGCAAAATTCACTTTTACATGGTGTTTGCATATAAATGTGTCTTAGTAGTGTGTGGACACAACCAACCTACAATGATAAAAAAATCCATAAATATCCATACAAATGCAGAAATTATAAAACTCTTTTTTTTTAATCCCCCCAAAAGCAGTCTCTTCACATACAAACGTAAGTAGAATAGGCTAATTAAATTTGTCTGCATTTAAGTGAAGTGAAGTGACATACTGCCAAGTATGGTGACCCATACTCGGAATTCGTGCTCTGCATTTAACCCATCCAATGTACACACACACACACACACACACACACAGCAGTGACCACACACACACACACCGTGAACACACACCCGGAGCAGTGGGCAGCATTTATGCTGTGGCGCCCGGGGAGCAGTTGGGGGTTCGGTGCCTTGCTCAAGGGTACCTCAGTCGTGGTATTGAGGGTGGAGAGAGCGCTGGACATTCACTCCCCCCACCTACAATCCCTGCCGGCCCGAGACTCGAACCCGCAACCTTTGGATTACGAGTCCGACTCTCTAACCATTAGGCCACGACTTCCCCATTTTAATGCAATACAAAATATGGTAACACTTTATTTCGATAGTCCACTTTAGACATTCTACTAACAGTAAGTAACTTTGCAACTACATGTCAACTAGCAGTCATTAGAGTATTAGTAGACTGTCTGCTTAATATCTTCTAACACTTTATTTTGATGGGTCCACAAAATACAACTTACTGACTATGAGAAACTATGCAAGTATATGTCAACTTATTCTACTAAACCTACCCTACTGAGAGTTAGTAGACATGTAGTTGCAAATTAAAGAGAATTAGTTGACATGTAGTTATAAAGTTACTTATAGTTAGTAGAATGTCTAAAGTGGATTATCAAAATAAAGTGTAACCAAAATATTTATCCTGAGTGACAGAAATATGATTTAAGATGGTACAGTATAAGCAAGTTTAGTTTGAAAAAGGTTAATAGTGAATAAGCCAGAATTAGACAATCTTTGAATATAACAATAATAAAAAGAAATATTTATTTGCAACAACTGATGGAGTGCTGTATGCATGCACAGCGTTGTCAAGGTAACATGGATTGTAAGTGGATTAGTTTTGTTTTTGATGGTAATGTGCCCCCAAAAACACCTAAATCTGTTTATGTCTGTGCAAATCATTTTACTCCAGTCTGCTTTATGAATGAGGGACAATTCAAGGCAGGTTTTGCTGAAAAGTTCAAATTTAAGGAAAGATCAGTACCCACTGTTCGTGATCCTGCTGCACAGTGCTCGAATTGAATCAAGTCTTATGGGGGGTCCCCACCATCAGACTTTTTTTTTTTTTTGGTGGGGGTGGGGGTTAGTCTCGCAATATACAATTTATACAAAATAAACAATATATTTGATCATAATATGCATAACTATATACTATTTAATGTTGCATAACAAATAGAGATAAGCTACTATTCTTCTTTTAAATGGCTTACTCCAAGTAAAAATGTCTGAGGGACCCCCCTAAGTCTATTTTTTACTTCTTATGGGGGGTCCCTAATGCCTTATGGGGGGTCCCGGATCCCCCCAGCCCCCCTTCAATTCGAGCAGTGCTGCTGCACCTCCAGAAGAATTAAATCTCACACTTTCTATTTTTATGATTGTTTGCAAATCGTCTTTCCTCTTACACAGAAGAGACGGGCGGGGTCATCCGTGCTCATTAACATTTAAAGGGACATGCACTGAAACGGCTTGCTGTGAATAGAGCGGTTTTTGACAAGGTAAAAAGGGTGTTGTTTTGCACTACCATTTAAGAATTTTAACCAAAGTATGTTATAGACGTTTCATGAAGACCCTTATGAATCACACCAACCTGTGGAAAATGGGCATCTGATGTCCCCTTTAAATTCATAAATCATAGCACTGTTGAAATATAGTACAGTAAATATAGTACAGTCATACATACAGTAAATAATCATGAAATAAATATTAAATAGATAATATATATATATATATATATATATATATATATATATATAAACTTAATAAAGCCAGTTAAATTAGATGGTACCATTTTAGGTTACTTTTTTCACTGCTTGTCTAAATTATTAAACACTGTTATTGTCACTGTATTTGTTATTGATTTTCTGCTGTTCTTCTGGTTGAAGGGTTCCGTAAATATTTAGGTTAAACATTTAGTTACACTTCAGCTAAGTTTAATTGTTCAAACGATAAAATATTTATTAGTGGTTAAACTGTAACTTGATGTCCATTTATTAAGTTTATGAATTGCCCTGAACTTGATTTATACTAGCAAGAAACCACCCTGCCAACCTCCTTGATATAAAGCTAACAACCACATTAGATTATAAGTGCACACAATCCCAATTACCAACTGATCTGTGTCATTATGTACCTGAAGAAAAACGAAACCCACCCAGTTGTATAATTAAAAATCTCACACTCTATAATTTAATCCGAAATAGTACTGAAACATTATTTATTTGACAGTTTAACAGCCTCAGTCTCTGTGATGCGCTGCACTACAGGTGGAATATTGTTTGTGTTGCACAATAAAAGGCTGATGACTGTTTTCACAATGACCTTTAACGCTGCAAAATCCGCTGGGGCTGCATCAAAAATCTTTACTTTGTACGAGTAAACACAAGCTGATAGCTGTTAGTACCACATGAGAAGAAAATCCTATTGAGAAAGTTTGGCCTTTAGAAAGATACCTCTCTCTGAGGAAAATGTTTAAACTGAGATTACAAAAATGAGAAATATCAAAGGAGCAGATCTCAAGATATTCACCAGTAATACAGCACATTTAGAAAGGTCATGATATGCTATAAACCTCTGGATTGGGAGGGGTTGGTATGGTAATGGACTTTTTCGCTATTTTTATGTCAAACTATCAAGATCTGTGAAGGTATATAAAGTATCGGTGTGGAGCAGAGCGTCTTGGGCTGTGCGGTGCAGCGTGCATGAACGTCTAACTTCTCAGTTGCATGCCATCTGAAATCATTGTTGATTGGAATAACATATAGACATTTCAGCCACACTTTATTTAAACGTGTGGTTGCTACAGTGTAATTGCACAAGTATTGAGTAATATTTATTAACAATACAGTATGTACATAGTATACTTTAGAGTAAGCGTTAGAGATTGGTTTAGTGTTAGTTGCTTATTTGTTGCTTACACATAGTAATTACATGTAACGTGTAACAAGGGCACAAATTATTGGTATTGGTATACAATACAGTTTCTAGTATGAAATACAAAGGTATAAAGTAAGCATAATTTTTGGAATTATTATTACTGGAATTCAATGGAGATTTAAATGCTTTTCAGTGAAATGTGTTTATATAGAGGTAAAAAAAATAAAATGAATCTTATTCTTAAAGGGCTGAAAGTAATTCTGCTAAATGTCTGCTGTTTTTCCATAAATAGGTTCTAATTACATGCTGTAAATGAAAAACTATGGAGAGTTGAACCAGATGCTGCAAACTGAAAATAAATAAAGCCTTATGCATGTATGTATTTATGAACATCTTTAATTATTTATTTAGTACAACTTTTCTCCACACTTCTATGTCAATAATTACCAGTTAACTTTTTCGAAGTTACTCTAGACTCTGCTGTGAATTGAATAGAGATAATTTCCAGGTGCCTTGTGTCACTATTATAAGTGTGTCAGCAACAATGCTTTACTGTCTTTCTGTAAAATTTAAATTTCCTGTATAAAATGATCTAAACACTCAAGGCTTCCACAGACTTACATTACGCAAGTAATATTCAGAGTCAAAGATATATTTGCAGCAATTATCACCAAGAAGTCTGAGGTGCAAAATTATTCTGTAAAAATATCATGTTAATGCAACGCCTACAAGCTGAAACCACAACAAGTTAGTTCGCCCACTCTGACTCTCCACAGCTTGACAAGGCTGCAATGAACTGAAAAAAAAAGATCCATTCTCATCTTGGCGTTCACTTTATAATATGCATTTTTATTTTTTTTACGTTTTCATAGGGCCATTCTGTCTGTGTTTATTTGTAAAGCAGGACCACAGTTATGCACCATCATTATTTGCATAATTGGTTACTTGTCACAGAGTGATAATTTCATCTAAATTTTGACTGCCAGATGTGTGAACTGCTCATTATTAAGAAGGAGACAGAATGAGAGAAAAGGGAACTGCTAATGCGATGGGGGAAAAAGGCATATCAGAAAACCTCTCAGACAAGGTAACCATAGTTACTGCAGAGCTGAGAAGAATGAAAATCCTCTGAGAGTGAAAAACAATGGAATTAAAAGCCATTTTTCTGAAGCGTGTGTAAAGATTGCAAAAGACTGGCAGAGTGACTTCCCATTTGAGATTGAATGTTGAAAGCTATAGGATGTCTCAATGGCCTTGTTCTTTTTACATGTGCATCTCTGGAAGGAACATGACAGTCGTGACATTCACTGGAAGTTTGTCATAATAGATGATAAATGATGGGTACAACCCTGAATTTCAGCCTTGAGGGAAAAGTGCATAAAAGTGTTTATGAGATGCGGAGTCCAACACTGTGATGCTGCTCGTTCACAGTGTCTCACATTATGCTAATTGTGTGGAGGAATGGTTCCCTGGAGCATCTGACAATACTCTGTAGTGCAACCACAACAGCAACTGTAGTATAACTAACTTTTATGGTAGTTCTAGAGAGTGTCATATTTATCAGTGGCATACACTTTTCTTTCAGCCTGTCCAGCTCGTTTTTAGACTAGCTTTACTCTGTATTGTATCACACAAAATAATAGAATTTGTTGGTGGATTGATTGTTTGATTTTTTGGGCACTCACAGATGTGATCAATATGATGACAATAAAATAAGTGAAAATAAGTAAATACATTGATGGAATTACTGTAATTTAAGACAAATGTATCGGCCATTAATTGGTAAAGGTCGATAAAAGCAATTATTGGCATCCAAGTGGATGCTGCACACTGGTGGTGGTTGAGGAGAGACCCCCCCACATGATTGTAAAGCGCTTTGGGTGTACAGCAATACACAATAAAGCACTATATAAATGCATCATTCATTCATTCATTCATTCATTCATTATCTGCCCTAAGGGGCCATCATTAAAACAGGTTCAAGCCAGGGTTGCCAGGTCCAATGTTTTCCCTTCACCAAACATTATTTGTAGCGCACATGCAATAATCGGAAAGAGTTTTGTGCTTTGTTACTTTTGATAAGAAACAAAGTCTCAGCTCTCAAATAAAGTTCAATTTATTGCACAATTCAAACAATAAATGTGATTTTGATGCTCTTAAATGTTGCGTGACAGATCGCTGTAGCACAGTCCTCCTTAATACAAGTTAGACCTTGAAATAAACGTGCATGAACATCAGAAGGCATGTTTAAAAATACATTACAACTTATTGAAATGTATGATGTTTCATGTAATCACTCAGTCAGCGTTTCATTGTAAATAACATTGTAAATAATCGGTTATCGGTATCGGCTAAGAAATGTAGTATCGGTGCATCCCTACTATTTACTACTCTAGCAGCTGAGGAAAATACACCAGCTTCATTGTGTTACTGCAGTACTTGTGCATAATTTACCATTGTAAAACTTTGCTCTCTGAAAACAATTAATTTGAGACTATTTAAAAAAAACTGTAATTATAATGTGACCTGAAGTGAAAGTTAAACATCATCAACAGCGATTTACTTCCATAAATGGGGATAGATTGCTTTCATAACAATTGTGAACTGTACCAGATTTCATCTGAACTCCCAGCCAGACTGTCCTTTGAAGAGGATTTGTGTGAGGCTCACCTGAAAATTGCCTTTACATTCAGCGAATGGAAACACCCTAAATGAGTGCAGAGGGATGAGCACTTGGCTTTCAGTTTAAAATGAGAGGAATGACAGCCAGGGCTGAGTCCATGGTGCTCTTATTTTTAATAGTTGTTTTCTGACTGTTCTAGGGTTGGTAATAATATAGCATTATAAGAAATTGTTTTAGAGAAATAAGCAACTAACATTTTCTGTATGCCGATAATTTTTGAGGTAGTTAATTAATATTGCTCAGTACTTATTTGTGTAATACACTGTAGCAACATCACCTTGAAATATCTGTCAGGGTTCTGTCACTTCGGTCTAGTGTTATTCATGGTTTTGTGACAGAGCCCTGACACTCCCGTCATGAGCCGCGCGCTCTCTCATCTGCGTGCCTTGTTTTGTGTTGGAGCGTGGTGTTCGGATCCCGGCATTCATGTCTTGAGTTTCGGTTTCGTGTCGGAGTTCGGACACTTGCGCTCCATGTTCTGTCTCATTGTGTGAGCGTGCATTCTTGAGTTCGCTCGGTCGCACGCTCTCTTGTCCAACTGTGTTGTGTTGTACGCAGTTCGTGTTTTTATCAGCTGCGTGCATTCATGTTATGTCTTGTGGTGTGTGACACGCATCTTGTTTTTCATTGGCTGCATGCTTTCATGTTGTCATGTCTTGTGTGAACACGTGGCTTATGAGTAGTGTTGTTTTTGGCGGCCTGTTTTAATTTGAGTTTTAGTCTAGTTTTTGTGTGAAGCTGTCATTTTAGTTTTTATTAGTTTTAGTCACGTTCATACTCTTTTTTACGGTGGCCGAGAGAGCTCAACGCGCTGCAACTTCAGAAAACACATGCAAATAGAAAAAAACACCAGAAAATCAAGAAAACATCTTCATCATTTTGACAGCACATGCGCTGCAAATCCTCACAACACATGCAAATTAAGAAACGAGCTGCAAATCCTCACAACACATGCAAATTAAGAAACGAGCTGCAAATCCTCACAACACATGCAAATTAAGAAACGCTGCAAATGCTCACAACACATCCAAATTAAGCTGATAAAATGTAAAAACTGTAACTTGAAGGCAATGTAAGTCGCTTTGGATAAAAGCGTCTGCTAAATGCATAAATGTAAATGTAAATTAAGAAACGCTGCAAATGCTCACAACACATGCAAATTAAGAAACGCTGCAAATGCTCAGATGATTTTAGTAGATCGTAGATCGGCAACAAGATCTGGTGTAGGCGCCGATGACTGCAGCTGTCATTTTCTTTTCGTTTACTTTCATGTTCGTACCTTAGAAATCCCTGATTAAAGAGGCGGTCTAACGCTGGGGGTAGCACTGAGCACGTAGCTGGACCCAGAGGGCGGGCTGTCATTGAAAGTCAAAATTTGATTGGCTGATGATTCTGTCACTAATGCTCGTAACAAATCAGATGTTCAACAAAAGGGTAGCACTATTTGTAGTGCTGGCCTCAGACTTTTTTATGTAGGATATTCCAGTTCAACCTCAACTAAACTAATCATAGGCAATTTAGTGGACAGTACACAAATGAAAATGATACCTAAATAATCAATAAAAAACATTTTTCACACAATTTTTTTTTATAGGGCCAGCAGAGAAGGCCCTGCTTCCCCTGACGGCTCACCACTAAGCAGATAGTAGTATAGGCGAAACCAACATTTAATTTAGCCAAACCCATTTCAAACAAGGTTATCTTATTATATTATTGTTACCTTATAGACTTAAGAATACATACATTCCAGACAAGGAAGATGCTCTGATTTGAATTTACAACATTTATTTTACCAAACAAACATATTAACATATTTTTTGACGTGTTCTAAATAATGCTGCGAGTGGGGCTTGAGGAAGTGACTTCACCTGCGTCTGCGCAGTGCAACCTTATGCAGCTCCAGAAGTGACACAGGAAACAGAAGTACTGCAAAATAATAATAATAATAATAATAACGCGACTAAACGAGACGAAATAACGTTATAACATTTCATTTTGTCTCATTTTAGTCAACGAAAATGAAGAGACGTTTTAGCATAGTTTTTATTTTGCAAAACACATTTAGTCTCATTTTTATTCATCAACAATATTGCATTATATATTTAATTATCGTCATCGTCACATGACCAGCATTTACGTTGCGTCTCGTCTTGTTTTTGTCACATGATAAAGGTTCGTTGACGACGATATTTAGTCACAATTTTCGTTGACGAAAGCAACGCTACTTATCTGCACATGACTGGTGATTTTGTTTTGCTGGCCATGTGCTTGTTTTTGTTTTGTGTGAGCACATGGCTTTTGTCTTAGGTTCTGTGTGCCATGTGCTCTCATGTTAATTGTCTTGACCCCACCCATCTTGTTACCTGATTATTGGTTAATTTGCCCCACTTGTGTTTATCTCGTTACCCTCCTTATTTGATCCCTTTATAAGCTCCTTGTGTTTGCAGTCCTGTGCCAGTTCGTCATCGTATGTTCCCCTGTCGCTTGCTGATCCTGCCTTGCCAAGCATGCCCGCTGTCTTGTTTTTCCCCTACGGGATAGTTTTGGTTTGTTTTGTTTATTTTTTTTAATCGATAAAAGCCCATTCTCTGCAGTTCTGAGTCCTCGCCTCATCCCCTTCACCCCAACCCTGACAATTTCATTTTAAACAAACAATCAAAATAATACAAATATAGACGACGCTATATAATATAAAAAAGTATAAATATGTGCTAGTGTGGTTAATGAAGTGATGTATGTATAAAAAAACAAGTCTCTGTTTGACAAACCTAAATGCTTAAATCAATCTGAGACACTCACTTTGCATATAGCTTACTGACAGACATGTTAAAAAGAAAAAAAAAATTGTTTAATGTCATACTAAAGTGTCACATACTATTACACACATATCATTTTAGTTCCTGCTTTAGCTAAACACTAGAACATTAGAGAACTGTGACTGCACTAATAATGATAAATATACTTTTTTGTTGTTTTTAATATCATTTATATATCTCAGTGTAGCATCTAGGCAGGGTTGCCAAGTCTGTGGTTTAACAATGGAATTGGGCTACTTTTACACTGTTGCAGTGGGTTGTTTTTTAGTCAGTGGGTTAAATCAATCTTTCTCCCACCCCCCTGATTAGACTAGTTTTGAATAGCAATTGGGTTGGTTTTGTTTCACTGACCTGGCAACCCTGCATCTAGGTAGCAACACCCAATGACTACTGCAAACACACACATCTCATGCATGCACATCTTTAGCTATTTGTTTTCCTAATCTGCTATTTTTAGCACTTGTATGCAAAGCTGATTGTAATATAATAAATATTTACAATTTCCCCTTTTAGACTATTCATTTACAAACTGTTTGTTTTCTTTAAAAGAAAAAAAAAAGAAAAAAAAAACCCTAACACTAGCTTCTCTAATATGTTTGTATTCTATCTATTTGTTTTCTTTGTATTTATTATACAATTAACAAAATCAAAAAGGGCCTCTAACACTAGCTTGCTCTATTCTTTTTCTATTATATGTTTTCTTTTTATTATATAATAAAAAACACACAACAAAACAACAACCTTGCTACGTGTTCTGTGTTAAGCTAACTGAGACTTGTTATAGCACTTGCAAATCATTGCTCTTTTATTGACTTTGATTGCTTCCATTGTCCTCATTTGTAAGTCGCTTTGGATAAAAGTGTCTGCTAAATGACTAAATGTAAATGTAATGTAAATAGTGGGTTCCATGTGGATTTCCTACGGAACTCAACTTTAATCCCCGGATGATTCCATATTATGTGGCAATGTTAGTCTGTAGAACTGAGTGCTGAGGCGAAATGTCCTCTATGCTGAAACACTCATTAACATCCAATACTGGACTCCTCATTATTTCATCAAGAGAGCAAATGTGAGCTCTGTGGGACACAGTGACACATCATAGATCCTTATTGAAGTTCAAGTCATCCTCTTGTGTCTGTCTCATCTCCCCTCAGCAAAGACAATTAGAGTCGCCAGTCTCCACAAGCACTCCACTGCCCCACAGTAATACATCACGTTATTTTTCCACTTCATCTACATTTGACTTATCACACAAATAGATTGTCAAGTGAGTTGAGATTAAAATGTTTCATTAGTCAAGAGCGTGAGAGGGTTGGTTGTGGAAGAAAGAACAAAATTCACACTCTGTTTAATATGCAGTACAAAAAAGTGTGGGCGTGCATTTAGCTAATTAGCGGTGAGTAGTGGTTTAGCTAATTTATGGCAAGGATCACTATTACTAGGCAAACCCATAATCAGAGGCACAATTGCAATATATTACACAGTATAGTCACACAGCACCACACAGGGTTGCCAGGTCCCAGGAAAATTTAAAATCAACCCAGTCGTCCAAACCAATGCTATCTCATGGCAATTTGTGCGTATTTTACGAGGGGGCTAATTCGTACTAATTCGTACGACCTCACTCAGTACTTGCCCCGGTGTTACCATGTATTCATTCCAATTACACATTTGTATTTTTCTACAAAAAACACTGTCCACAGTCAAAAACCCATTTGCAGTCTTAGAACTTTATTTTACAATGAATGTAAAAATAACAGCTTCCATTGCCACAGTTTGTGAGGGGGTTATGGCATTGTATCTCTGTTAAATAAAAAATAAATAAATAAACAATAATAATAAAGCAAATAGCCAGGGTTGTGTCTTACAGACAAATTATTTGATCACAAGTGTCGGCAACTCAGGACCACCTTAGATACCAATTAAAATCCCTTACACAATCTGAATTTTCTTTAAATGAAAAAGAAAAAAGAAAGAAAGTTAAAATGACTGGTCTTCATTCAAAGGAAACCTTAATTACAGTGGTGCAATGATGCATGTGATGTCCTCCTAGCTGGCAGAAGAACACAAATTATTATTTCCACTGCAATGTGAGTTACCAGGCATGCTGTGTTACTGCTGCTTTGAGAGGAATGACAAGAGAAATTTCACAGCATTCTCACTGGATGGATCAGCTCTCGCAGGCTGACTGAAAGCAGGGGTCTCTGGATGGGAGAGGGGTTTAGCCAAGCCTCAGTTATATGAAACAAAGTCACCCTGCTGGAGCAATTTGTTCTAGTGGTCTTCTGTCAGTCACAATAAACGGCATACAGGTTGACAAGTATAGTTTAAGGTTTAATTACTGAAGGACCCGAAGCCAAAGAGACAGTCTGGGTTGACTGCGTTGGTGTCACAGAAAAAACAAAGACACTGTTCTGGGAGCCAGGATGAGGACAAACCTGCTGTCAGTGACGACTTAAACATCTCTATTACTTCTTCTGCTTTTTCCTTTCATCTTTTAAACCTGGGAAAGCAGTGTTTGTTACAGTTCCAAACAAATTATTATTGCTAAGTTGTCAGTAAGCTGTTTGAGCAAAAATGCCCTTTCAAATGTTTTCTAAGTATTACATTTTTTAAGAAGATTTAGAAATTGTGTGGATTTTTTGTTTGCTTGTTTGTTTGTGAAGAAAAGCATGATTGATAAAGCACTGTCCAGTCATCATTTTTTATTCTAGCTTTTCAAACCAAAATTGAGATGTGTGATTAATTAACTGATATACAGCTCAACAGTCTATTCAAAGAGATTCTGCTAACATACACAAATTTCCTCAGGTCGTCATTGGCTGGTGTGTGTGTGTGCATATGTGTTTTTGTGACCTGCACAGATGTCATGATATGCTTTGAAGGAAATCGTATGCTGTAAAGTTTCCATTTGTGTCTCTCCCGCTGCCCTATAGATAGTCATCCATGTCTAAGAGGCATCCTGAAGCTGCTGACATCAACATTGTCACACATTAAGCAGGGCCTGAGCACAAGGACAAGGTGAATTAGCCCCTATATTGAATTTCCAGCATGTTGTACAAGCCTGGAATACCAAACTCTCTGAACGTGATACAGTTTAAGACCTGAGGAGCTTATTCTATTTGGCCAAATGATCTTAATTAAAACTTATGACAAATCATCCAGACCTTGAACCTGGAAGCTACAAATATGTTCATTATACCATGATCAAAGTATCTTTTAATTTCACCTTTTGTTTTGAAGCTGGCACCAGTGCCACAGAAGCTCTCAGGATGCACATTTTGTACTTCAGACATTACCTTTAACTTTTAATGTAAGCAAATAACAAAACACCCTACATGGAAGCCTGTTCCCGTCACTGAATAAAAGATTAAAACAGGTAATTGCAACTTCAATTCTGACTTTTTTTTTCTTCCCTGAAGTGTGATATACAAATTCACAATTGCTAGTTATAAGTCAGAATTGCAAGATAATACAATTCTGATTTTTTTACAATTCTGAGTTTTGACTTCTTTCCAATTCTGATGGGAAAAAAAATACTATTTTCTTACAACTGCGAGTTCATATCTCTCTGAGAAAAGAGGTCAGAATTGCAACAACAACAAAAAAAAAATCCCAATTTGAGAGAAAGTCACAATTAATCTTTAATTATTTATAATAATAATAATATATATATTTTTTTAATTCAGTTGCAGAAATGGGCTTCCATAACCCCAAGTTCTTGCCAACATCGATGTTTTAAATTTACCTACAACTGAGAGATACAATGTAAGAATATAAGACGCCACTATAAAAATACAACTGTTTTACAACTACTTATACAACTACTTATTTAATAAGTTTGTTACTGCACTATGAAATTTAGACATTTTAGACATCATAAAGATATGTTATGCAATGTCTGCAAAGTTTTGGTGAAGATTTAATTCGCAAGTGTCAAATAAAAGTGTCTGCTAAATGAATAAATGTAAAATGCCAATGAAGGGGCACATTTCACCCAAGCCAAGTTATTCAGATTCATCTTTGTTAGGTGCCTTCTGTCCTTGTGACCTCAAAGAACATTCTCAGAACGAAGTCATGCATCCCAGAGAATATCATCACTGGAAAGTGTACATGCATGAGGCAGAACAAGGTAAACAAGACACTTCATAATGTTAGCTTAATTTATTCAGAAGTATTTTCCGCTGTAATGTCCATTGGTCAAATCATTTTAACAGTCCTCTCCTCTCCTCTCTTTTTCTGATTACTCCATTGCCAGTTTGTGGTCTCATCCTGTGTCGCTCTGGGAGTTGGAGGCGAGCTCTCAATCATGATGTAATTCTGCAAAGTCTATTTCCTACAAAGTCCTACAGAAAGAGGGTGTGAGTCAACTATATGCAACATAGAAAATCTGCAGCAAAATGGCTAGAATAATTCAGCTCTCCGTTCTGATTTATGGATCAGTTTCCAGTCATTCTGCACTCAATCTTGTTTGCATATGTTTCTCTGAGTTTCTATGCAACTTCTCACCTCTTTGTGTTATAGAAATGACCTAGAATCATAACCGCTTCAATCAGGAGTGGAATTCAAATTGGGAAAAAAAAGTAGTATTGCATTCTGGCATATGATGCATAATGAAGAATTTTACGGTTTTCTCTCTTATGAGAAGTTATTGTGATTATATAGTCCCCAGGGGTGCTTTAATAGGCGTATTATTTAACCTTAGTGGGTGAAGATGAGGGTAAAACATGGACAGGAGGTGAACAGGGACACAGCTGTTTAAGATGCACATCATCTGCAGCAGTTCTCAATGCAGCCACAAAGTCTGTTAAACAGAGCAATCAGCAATCCTCTTACATCTGACCTGAGATTAGCTACATACAGTACTATAATACACAGATTACTGTATTGAATAGGGCTAATGGGAGCTAAACGGTGTTTCATTGATCTTTAACTGATCTTTATGAAGGTCTGGGATTTCATTTTAGCTGATTTCAAAAGTACGAGTGCAACGTTATGATTGAATATTCTAGTGAACCAGACGTGTTATAACCACTTATCAAAGTGGCTTCACCAGATTAAATCTAGCAGCTTTTATCCTGCACAACCAAAACATCACTCCTTAAGATATTTAAATATATTCACTTTGATACCATATTCAGTTAAGGTTAAACTTTTAGGGTTAAAATAACAACGCTGTGATAATTTGCTTGCTCACATGCCAGTGAAAACCACACACATATATATATATTGTTTTCAGAATGTCCAATATGTTCTTTTTCCATTATATAAATGGTTACATTTTTTCCCTGTCAGCCTCCAAAGATGACAAAGCATTATAAAATTAGTACATTCCACTAAATCTATTTTCCAAAAATCCTCTCCTCTGCCAAAGTTCTTATTTATCCTATATATAGTGCCCTCCACTAATATTGGCACCATGTTAAATATGAGCAAAGGCGGCTGTGAAAATAAATCTGCATTGTTTAACCTTTTTATGTTTCATGAAAAAAAGTCACAAAATTCCAATCTATCGTTGAAGTAAAACAATTGAAAGTGGGGGGGAAATCTCATGATGAAATAAACGCTTTCTCTAGTTCATGTCGGCCACAATTATTGGCACCCAATTATTGCAACGTCCTTTTCCCAAGATAACAGCTCTGAGTTTTCTCCTATAATGCCTGAAGAGTTTGGACAACACCTGATAAGAGATCAGAGACCATTTTCTTCATCCAGAATCTCTCCAGATCCTTCAGATTCACAGCTCCATGTTAGTACTACTACTCTTCAGTTCACCTCACTCATTTTCTGTAGGGTTCAGGCCAGAGGACAGGAACAGCCATGGTAAAAGATTCATTTTGTGCTCAGTGACCCATTTTTGTGTTGATTTTGACGTTTGTTTTGGATTGTTGTCTCGGTGGAAGATCCAAACATGGCCCATTATAAGATTTCTAACAGAGGCAGTTGGTGTTTGGTAGAATCCATGATGTCATGCATCTGAACACGATGTCCAGGACCTCTGGTAGAAAAACAGGCCCACTACATTAAAGATCCAGCAGTATATTTAACCGTGGACATTTCTTTTTTTTTTATCCCTGTTTGTACTAAACTCGTCTGGTGGGTTCTCTTTTTTCAGTTTCTGACCCTAGAAGCCAGTGCCATTTTGGGTCAGTGAGGTTTCAAAGCATATCAATTTCAAATCATTAATGTAAAATTATATTATAGTAAAATACTTAACATCTTTCATCTTAACATCTCCACTGATGCTTTTAAATTGTGTATACAGACTAAATAATATGTTCAAAAGCAACATACAGCATAAATCACCACAAATTCATTATATTATTATTATTATATCTAAATTCATCATTGCATCACAATATTTATGTTTCATCTGTAATATACTGATCAATTAAAAAACAAACAAATAAATAAATAAAGAGACATTTCCCAGAATTTTCCATAGTATCAATGGCTATTTGGTTACTAACTTTCTTTGAAGTAACTTCTTTTATGTTCAACAGAAGAATGAAATTCATACTGTTATGGAACAACATGAAGCTGAGTTATTAATGACAAAATGTTATTTTTGGGTGAATCTCTTTAAGTACATATAATGAAAAACATGTTGGTGTAAGGCTGCAACATAACAACAAGCAAAAAAACTGAAGCAGCCTTAAGACTTTCTAAAAGCAAAGAAGCAAGAGGAAAAGAAAAGTGTGGCATTGCTTGTTTCCTTTTCACGCTGGGTATGCCAGTTAACATTAGTGACTCATGAAGCAGAACATCCGGGAGAGTGTTTTAAAAAGATCCCAACAACTGACACTGGAACCTCTACAGCTTTATGGATTTTTAGATTGGTGTGATGAAACATGGAAAGACGCGGACGCTTTCATGCAGGGAACAAGCGCTCACTGAATAAACTCAATTTCCACTAGCAATACAACAGGGACATGCTGCTAGCATCGGAGCTAATAAGAAAGCTACAAAGTAATTTGTTCTTTCCCCCAAGAGGTGAATATTCTCATACATTATTTTTTCTTACACTTGTTGGATACCATTTAACATATAACCCCAGACAAACTCCCAGAAGTGATTATTCTGATGGTTACTAAAGAATTAGGAAAATGTCTTATGAAAGGTCAATATTTGCTGATAGTAATTGATTACATGTAATCTGGAAAAAAATAAGTACTTGTAGTTAGATTACACATACTGTAGTTAGATTATATATAGTTAGTTAGATTATGCATAATCAGACTATACAGTTAGATTTTTACTGATCATATGAGTTCATATTATTGACACAATGGTAATAGAGTTAGAGTTTATTTGAAGTCCCATTGAGATGTTCATGTAATAAGATAAAAATTATGTGACACGTTTGTATGTTCACTGTTCTCTAAAGTTAACAGACATATGTCTGGAGCACAAAGCCAGTCTTAAATCGCTGGGGCAATAGTCACAAATACATTGTATGGGTCAAAATTATCAATTTTTCTTTTATGCCAAAAATCATGTTCCATGAAGATATTTAGTAAATGTCCTACTGTAAATATATCAAAACCTAATTTCTCATTAGTAATATGCATTGCTAAGAACTTCATTTGAACAACTTTAAAGGAGATTTTCTCAATATTTAGATTTTTTTGCTCCCTCAGATTCCAGATTTTCTAATAGTTGTATCTCAGACAAATATTGTCCTGTCCTAACAAACCATACATCAATGGAAATATTATTTATTCAGCTTCCATATGATGTATACATCTCAATTTCGGAAAACATACCCTTATGACTGGTTTTGTGGTGCAGGGTCACATATGATAACATTTTTAGTAAGTGTTTTACTTTGTTGTTATTTTAAAATGATTTAATAAAAAAAAAATATATGTTTCATGTTCCTTCACGGACCCCAGTTTGGGAAACCTTGATGCAATATAATGTTTGATGTTGTTCATATAACAAATGGTGTATATTTTCTTTCTCTTTGTATTTTTATATCAATTTGATACAAGATTATTTTATTTCAATCAAACTAGTCAGGTCAAAAGTAATCTAAAAGCACGTGTAATGTAATGCATTACGTTACTAACTACATTTTTTGTCATGTAATCTGGAATAAGTAACGAACTACAATTTGTAAGTAATCCACCAGCACTGGATACAAATTCAAAAAGCATACTACATTCTCCTTCAAATGGGCATTTATTTCTGTTTCTTTATCATTTGTTTATTCATCAGGCCTACACCTGCAAACCTGAACTGAACTCACGTCTCGCTCTTGAGTAATGTGTTTTTATGCTCCTGTATGACAGTGAAAGCCATTAGCATGCTGCTATTCTGATGCGTTTAGAGAGTGAGGAACGACATTGATTTTTCCTCTCCCACGTATTGGCTCCATAGTGACGCATGATGTTCTGCTAATGTATCAGTCATTATAGAGACTGAGGCATATCACAGGAGACAGACAACACCAGTAAACACTGCAGCCAGAAATGATGAGCTTTAATTCACACAGTCTTGGGCAGTCAGATATATTTGCTTTTATTTAAGCTCATTGTTTCTCATATTTAAACATTTATTTTTCAGAACTTTGTGTTTATGCTGTGCTGGATTTTGACTGGAGGTATTTACTGGGGCTGAATGAAATGTGCAATGGTTTGATGAATGGACGGAAGTCAATCTAAGCAGTGCAGTGCTATACTGTGAGAAAGCCATGCAACAAAACTAAATCTCTGCCAACATACTATGATTTTACACAGCAGCTTCTTGAAAATGGTACAGTGCAATGCTGCTGCGTCTAGTTTTATCCATATTAAACTGGGAAATAAGAAAGTTAATACCTAAAAATCACAAAACTTCTCCTTTATGTTAGATCCAAGTAAACTATTAGAAATGAGAGACCTGAAATGACATTGGCAGTTGATTGTACTTCCCAAACGGCAGAAAGTGTTTGGCCTGCAGTGTGCATCATGACAGTCTAGATTAGACGGAAATGAAGTTGGCAGCCTTTGGGAAAACAAAGGACGTGTATGAATTAAACATGAACAGACACCATTAAAACAATGCAAGTTGAATTTATTCCATAAAATATTTAATGTATTCATGGATTTCTTTTTTAGGCAAATCAGTTTTGTTTACAGATTTTAGACAAGTTTATTGTCATGTTCAGCCATGTTTAAAAAACTTGTTTATTTACTATTTATTAATTTATTAAGTGGCACTGTCTGCAATCATCATTACACCATCTGTGATTTGACGAGTAATGCCAAAAACTGAATATTAACATCCAACAGTTAATATCAACAAATAAATGAAATATGCTTCTATGCTTACTGTCTTTTAGGTTTATTAGAAGTGATGGGTTTTAATGTGACAATAGATTTGACTTTGTGATTAGATACATATTATATATAAATATATTTTACATAAATACATATTAAGCCTTTAGATCAAAAGGTGAAAGTTCATGAAAAAAAAAAAAAACTGACCCAATTTTTGTGGGTGTATTTAAACTTTTGAATTAATTTTCTCTATATAAAACAGAAAGAGTGCTCTGGATCAATATCACAGCATAAAATGCAGATGTTGCAGTTATTATCTCTTGCCTCCACTGCTAATAAAATGATCCATGGATTGCATTCAGGAACGATCGTCCCATTTTGACATGGTATAAAAAACAAAAGTTGGGATGTTCTGCTCACCCTCAGAGTCAAAGAAAATCTTTGTTGGTATGACTATTACATCCATTCAACGCACCCAACCCAATTCAGTAGAAGTACAGTATAGCAAATAAATAAAGGTTAAAATAAATAGAACTGAATAAATGGTATAAGAATAGCATTTTAAAAATTCTGTGTTTGGTAGGCATCACGATACATCTGATGTTTGTGCAGCATTTAAAACAAACAAACATAAATAACGATTCCATTTCTGCTAAGTTACTGTGCTTAGTAGTCATTAAATATTTGCTTGGTTATGTCTAGAGCTCAGCTGACTTCAATGATAATGTGTATATATAATAATAGAAACAATAATGGTTCTTCCAGTTTTCTTTCATACTAACACACTGTCTGTGACTGAGCAGCAAGACGGCTGCCTTCGTGTTTGGCCACAGTCTAATCTGACACACCAAATTCAGGTCATGCTGCCTTTACTAACGAGTTGAGCTCAAGCACTTACGTCATATTCAGTGTGCATTACTGGGAGCAGAATTGAGGAACAGAGAAAATATGCATTGTATGACAGCATTTACATGCATCATTTTCTGATGAAGATAAAGCCTTTATTCTAAAAACAAAATATATAAACTGTATCCTCACCAGCTATTGGAATATTTCTGGAGTGTACATGGAATCAGCATATTCTGAATAGCCTGAGAAATGCACATTATGCTTTATTTTCTTGCTGTTAAACTCTGGAAATAGGGTCACACTTTATTTTAAGGTCCAATTCTTGCAGCTTATTAATAGTAAGGTTGTTGTAAAGTTTAGGTATTGGGTAGAATTAGGGATGTAGAAAATGGCCATGCAGAATATGTGCTTTAAAAGTACTAATAAACAGCCAATATATTAATAATAAACATGCTAATAAGCAACTTGTTAATAGTGAGAACTGGCAGTCAGATGCATTCCAGATTCCATTTAATGTCACATTCTTGTTCAGGTAAAAGCAGTCATTAACTCACAAACACATACAAACAAAATAAAAGAAATACATTAATACAAATAAAATAACTAAATAAATAATACTTGAAGGTTAATGTACTGTAGTGGGATGTGGCATTATGCATATTACATGCACAATGAAATGCTGATACAAAATTATTCTGAATTTCAAATAAATAAATAAATAAATAATCAAGGTATTGGGTGGTCTTAACAGCCCTTAAGACTTTGCCTAACCGGTATGTTGATTGATTAACCTTAATTGGTGTAATCTTATGCATGCAAATGCATTCATTGTTAATCAGCAGTATTATTGAGCTGTAAAATACATCATTTAGCACTTTGATCCATGCAATTTCATAGCAACATGAGGGGACTAGTCAATAAGGCCAAAAAGTCAGTGGGCAGTCAGTCTCATGTGAATAATAAAGCCTGATGATTGCACTGCAGGACCAACTTAAGCTTAGTTCAGCTAGTGAGGTGTATTATTAAACTTACTGTCGGTTGAACAAACGTAAGTGAATATTTTATTACAGGTCATTATGATGGGATGCTGTTATTAAACTTGGGCTATGCCTGCAGACAATATTTAATGACTCCTATGTTTACAAACCCAACCTTAACTCACAAACCCATCACAGTGCAGCTCTAGCTTGGACAATGGCATGGACTGAAAGCATCGTTGTCCAGCTGAAGAGTAGATTTCAGTGCATCAAAAACCCTGGAGATCAACATTTTGATGGCTAGTTTTGGTAGTTAACCGGTGCTGGTAGATATAGTATGAAACAAATAGCATGGTATTATTGCGTTCTTGTAGTCCCATCAGCCAATCAGCTTACAGCAATAAAACATTTTGCACTGCCATTCTAAAGCTACAGGCACATTTACCATTGCTCTACAAAATTTTGTGGGCAAAATCTATTAATTCCAATAGGAATTTGTGAGATTGAAGTTGCTCATATGAATTTGGCACACTGAACAAGAGAAAACTGCTTATTTGAAAGTGATTTATTTGTGAGCTGTGCTTTATGTAAGCAGTAAGGAACCTGGAGGTATAGTGTCATATCATGGGTAAGTCATGGCTGAAGGGTGTTGTTAGGCACTTATTCTCAATACAGCATGCCTCGAGTACCTTATCGCTTTTATAAAATGGTTGCCACGCAATACAAATATGAAACCAAAAACGTATGAATTGATATGTAACTTTTTTGAAGTATATTAATTAAATGCTATCCCTCTGCTGAAAAATAGCTCCTGTAAACGGTAAACGTCAAGAGAATTTTCTGGTGTAACATGCCTTGATTCCCGCTCTAACGGATACATTTGAAAAAGTTGAGAAAATGCAACATTGTAACAATGACTGTTTCAGAACAAAGCAAACAATCTCTTTCTAAATGAGACTTGTGAATTGGTCATAGACCTCTAGAATTTGTGCTGTACAAAACTGTAAGTGTTTTTATCTTTTCTCTTTTTTGTGTCTTCAACCTGCTGTGTTGCTGATCACGGTTTTGAGTCTTGATCTATATGCTATTTTTAATCAACACAGGAATGTGCAATTGTCTCAAGTCACTCCAGCTATTCTCATCAAATTTGCATGTGTGTTCAATTAGCAAGAAAGGAATTGGCAAAATTAGATCTTGCATAATTCATTCAATCCCACATTTGATAAGCAACGTACAAAGAAGAGGAGAAGGTTATGATTGTTATGATTGTTACGTTGTTATGTATCTACAATGCTGACCTATTTTGAAGAAAGTGCTGAAGGAATGTGAAATGCATTTGTACTTCCAATCAGAACAATTTCAGCCATTGATGGAAGCTGGTGTTGCTATCGGTGTTGTTGGTAACACGTTACAAGTCAAATTTAATAAGATTACTTTTTCATTTACAAGAAAATATCTGATTTACTCTTTCAAATAAGTAACGCAAGTTACTTTGTTTTCCATTTATTCACTGACAGCTTGAGGCTTATTACTTTCATGTTTGGTGAGAAAGGGCCTGGACCACAAAACCAGTCTTAAGTGTCAAATTTAGTGAAAGTGAAATTGAGATTTATACATCATCTGAAAGCTGAATAAATCATCTTTCCATTTATGTATGGTTTGTTAGGATAGGACAATATTTGGCAAATCTAAGAACAACTATTTGGAAATCTGGAATATGAGGGTTGTCCAAATGAAGTTCTTAGCAATGCATATTATTAATCAGAAATTAAGCTTTGATATGTTTACAGTAAGAAATGTCTTCTTGGAATGATCTTGAATATAACATGATCTTTACTTGATATCCAAATGATTTTTGGCATTAAAACAAATCAATAATTTTGACCCATACAATGTATTTTTGGATATTTCTACAAAAATACCCCAGCAACTTAAGACTGGTTTTGTGGTCATATGGTATGGTATAATATAATATAATAATGCATTACATTTAAAAGTCACTTTCCCAAACACTGGGTGCTATTTTATGTTTTGTTATGAAGCTGGTCTATTCTGAGTTTTTTCTTTTTCTGGGTCAGGAAAGATCTTCTTCTACTCACCGATCAAACTATTAACAGCTCTCTTTCACTCTCTTTTAATTGATTTTTGTTAAAGCACCTTGGTGAGCAGCCCCTTTGAAATGACCTTTTGCAAATTGGATGTGACTGGGAAAATGTTGCTTGTCAAAATCTGGAGACCTTTCTCGGATGGAAGAGAATTTAGAAATGTTCTTTATTGCAGTATGTCCAAAAAAAAAAAAAGAAGACATTTAGGCCATTTTACAAAGAGAGATTGTGGAGGGCTATAATGAATCCCATCCAATCTAGGAGACAGTTGGGTCAGACTGGAAAAAGGGTGTTTAGAATTGGGACTGAACACCCATCCTCTGTAATCCATCAGCATCCTTGTCTCCACAGCTGTCAGGCTGCCATTTCACCAGCGGCCAGGCAACTAAACAGATGCAAGAAGATCCCCCGAGATGCAAGACTTCCTTTGCATTATAAAAGTCTGTCAGGAAGCTTCGGCAAATGTCTCAGAGCAGTGATTCTGGAGTCAAGTAATAACCCATGAAGGGAAGGCACGACTATTATAGGCTGTATCCAGAGATGCTGTGTCACATGAGTAAAAGGCTCAAGTATCTACTGAATGGAGTATGTGCTCCACAATGTTTGATAAATTAAATGACTGCATGCTAAATTCAAACGGTATGGAAAAAGGAAACACAAACAACTTCAGTTGTAAAGCCCAGTGAAAAGTCTCTTTAAGGACCATGAATGGTACCTATGATTGAATGAGTGAATAAATATATATATATACATGCAGGTTTAAAATGAACTTTTTTAATCATCAGCCAATCTGTCACAAAATTCTCTATGACCTCTCTTATAAAACATCATTTATTTTGTTATAAACTCTGCTGAAATCCATTCAGAAAAAGCCACTCGTTGTTACTCTCAAGGCGTCCAGTAATGATAATAAAAATCATGGTGTGGCAATAAAGATGCTAAGGTGCGCTCTTCTTCATCTGTATAGTGATTTACAAAAGTCTTCAATATGCTGCATTTATCAGACACTGAGGGAGTTACAACAGGTCGAAAAAATACTGCCTCCTCCTCGCCAGTGTACTTGTTTTGTTAATGTTGGAGGCTCTTCCTTAGGGAGAGGCTCTTATAGATGGCATGCAAAGTGAATATATGGATAATAACCAACCCAACGGTCTAATAATTATGGATGTGTCACTTGTTGGTTTCTGTTTAGTTTCCATGTTGTCCTTATTTGGCATTTCCTGTCCTTGATTAGTTAATTATCATTGAGTTCACCTGTCCTGAGTTAATTATCTTGTTTGCCCCTTAGTTCCTTTTCCTTTTTAAGTCCTCAGTTCTGTCCTTTTCTTTGTCTGAGTTTAATATTAATAAATGGATTTACGTGCGTTGATGCTACTTCGTTATCCTGACCATTTGTTCTTTTTGTCTACAACCACAATCCATAACAGAAACTCAGACCAATACTGAGGATGAGGCTGAGGTTAGTTCCCCGCAAGTATTGCCCATGGAACGTCAGCCAACAGCCGTCCGTGACCAACTCAAGACAGTCGCCATCAGCGGCCAACGCAAGTCTGCCACCCGCGGCTCTCTCAAGCCCGCCGTTCGCAGGGAAATTCCTGCCGGTGTCCACGGTTCCCCCACTTGCTCACTAAAAACCAAATGTGTGTGAATACAGAGGATCATGGCCACTGAAATTAAATGCAAACTTGCAGTCAGCTGTAAGCCCCAACCAATCTGGTTTGACCCTGACATACAGAAAGCTCAGGGTCAGAAACGATCAATCTGCAGCTCGTGAGTGTGTAAATCCTGTTTACATGCTAATGGAGAATCAGTGCAAGCATTCAAAGAGCTGTAACCAGGGCCATGAGCACAACAAGCCTAAATACAACTCTCAGAAAGATGAGCGGGTGCTTCACTGGCACT